>NC_090928.1:568990816-569615833 GCF_040938575.1 Ambystoma mexicanum
AATGCACATGTGATGTCATCAATGACATTTGTGATGTCATCTTTGATGTCCTGGGTGTTAGTGTTAGCAGTGCACGGTGGCGCGAGTTATGGTTGCTTATCTTACCATAACTGCCGATTTTCAGGGGTTTTTCGGTTTTACTTTGAACCATAACGTCCCTTTAACAAAGTTTTTTCATTGAATTTCATAGGTTTTTAGTAGCGCAACTTAACCATAACGTCCCTTTAACAAAGTTTTTGTTACTGAATTTCATAGGTTTTTAGTAGCGCAACTTAACCATAACGTCCCTTTAACAAAGTTTTTTTACTGAATTTCATAGCTTTTTAGTAGCGCAACTTATCCATAACGTCCCTTTAACAAAGTTTTTTTACTGAATTTCATAGGTTTTTAGTAGCGCAACTTATCCATAACGTCCCTTTAACAAAGTTTTTTTACTGAATTTCATAGGTTTTTATTAGTGCAACTTAACCATAAAGTCACTTTAACACATTTCTTTTTACTGAATTTCATAGTTTTTTATTAGTGCAACTTAACCATAACGTCCTTTTCAATGGAGGAAGACCAATAGCATCCTAGGTTCTCAAAGTGGGAACCCGGGGTGGTAAAAAAAAGATTTTTCTTCCCAAACCGGGACGCCGCAGGCAGGCGTCCCGGTGTAGGAAGGAAAATCTTTTACCAAGATGGACACCAGGGAAAGGGAAGGCAGGGTGTATAAAGAAAACACAACAGGCCATCGGCAGGGGGTCGAGAATACCAGGAGAGAGACACGGGGCATGAGCAGGGGGTGGAAAGAAGGGAGACACGGGGCATGAGCGGGAAAGAAGGGAGACACGGGGCATGAGTGGGATTGGGTGGGAAGAAGGGAGACACGGGGCATGAGCGGGGGGTGGGGGTGAACAGGGGAGACAAGGGCCATGAGCGGGGGGAAAAGGAGGGAGACAGACACGGAGCATGAGCGGGGGTGGGGGTGAACAGGAGAGACACGGGGCATGAGCGGGGGTAGGGCAAGGTGGGGCCCCCACCCCCGCTCATGCCCCGTGTCTGCCCTGTTCCAACAGTGCAGACACGGGGCATGAGTGGGGGTGGGGGGGAAAGAAAGGAGACACGGGGCATGAGCGGGGAGTGGGGGGGAAAGGAAGACACAGGGCATGAGCGGGGGTGGGGGGGAAGAAGGGAGACACGGGGCATGAGCAGGGGTGGGAGGGAACAGGAGGAAGACACAGGGCATCAGCGAGGAGTGGGGGGGCAGGAGGAAGACACGGGGCATGAGCGGGGGGTGGGGGGAACAAGAGGTCAACAAGGGGCATCATAGGAGGGGGACAAGAGGAAGACACGGGGCATGAGCGGTGATGGGGGGCAACAGGAGAGAGACACGGGGCATGAGCGGGGGGTGGGGGGTACAGGAGACAGACACCGGGCATGAGCAGGGGGTGGGGTGCAACAGGAGAGAGACACGGGGCATGAGCGGGGGTGGGGGGCAGCAGGAGACAGAAACGGGGCATGAGCGGGGGGGTGGGGCCAACAGGAGAGAGTCACGGGGCATGAGCGGGGGGTGAGGAGAACAGGAGACAGACATGGGGCATGAGCAGGGGGTGGGGGGCAACAGGAGAGAGACACGGGGCATGAGCAGGGGGGTGGGGGCAACAGGAGACAGACACGGGGCATGAGTGGGGGGTGGGGCCAAAAGGAGAGAGACACGGGGCATGAGCGGTGGGTGGGGAGAACAGGAGACAGACACGGGGCATGAGCAGGGGGGTGGGGAGAACAGGAGACAGACACGGGGCATGAGCGGAGGGTGGGCAGAACAAGAGACAGATACGGGGGGGTGGGTAGAACAGGAGACAGACACGGGGCATGAGCGGGGGGTGGGGGGCAACAGGAGACAGACACGGGGCATGAGCGGGGGTGGGGGGCAACAGGAGAGAGACATGTGGCATGAGCGGGGGGTGGGGGGGTACAGGAGACAGACACGGGGCATGGGTGGGGGCAACTGGAGACAAACATGGGGCATGAGCGGGGGTGGAGGGAACAGGAGACAGACACAGGGCATGAACGGGGGGTGGGGGGAACAGAAGACAGACACGGGGCATGAGCGGGGGGTGGGGGGCAATAGGAGAGACACGGGGCATGAGCGGGCGGTGCGGGGGAACAGGAGACAGACACGGGGCATGAGCGGGGGGCAACAAGAGAGAGACACGGGGCATGAACGGGTGGGGGGAACAGGAGACAGACACGGGGCATGAGCGGGGGGTGGGGGGTACAGGAGACAGAAACGGGGCATGAGCAGGGGGTGGGGGGCAACAGGAGAGAGACACGGGGGTGGGGGCAACAGGAGACAGACACAGGGCATGAGCAGGGGGCAGGGGAACAGGAAACAGACACGGGTCATGAACGGGGCGTGGGGGTAACAACAGACACGGGGTATGAGCTGGGGGTGGGGAGAACAGGAGACAGACACGGGGCATGAGCGGGGGGGTGGGCAACAGGAGACAGACACGGGGCATGAGCGGGGGGTGGAAGGAACAGGAGACAGACACGGGGCATGAGCGGGGGGTGGGGAGAACAGGAGACAGACAGACACAGGACATGAGCGGGGGGTGGGGGGCAACAAGAGAGAGAGACATGGGCCATGAGCGGGTGGGGGGAACAGGAGACAGACACGGGGCATGAGTGGGTGGGGGGAACAGGAGACAGACACGGGGCATGAGCGGGGGGTGGGGTGAACAGGGGAGACAAGGGCCATGAGCGGGGGGAAAATGAGGGAGACAGACACGGAGCATGAACGGGGGTGAACAGGAGAGTCACGGGGCATGAGCGGGGGTAGGGCAAGGTGGGGCCCCCACCCCCGCTCATGCCCCGTGTCTGCCCTGTTCCAACAGTGCAGACACGGGGAATGAGCGGGGGGTGGTGGGGGAAAGAAGGGAGACACGGGGCACGAGCGGGGAGTGGGGGGGAAGGAAGACACGGGGCATGAGTGGGGGGTGGGGGGAAGAAGGGAGACACGGGGCATGAGCGGGGGTGGGTGGAACAAGAGGTCAACAAGAGGCATCATAGGAGGGGGGACAAGAGGAAGACACGGGGCATGAGCAGGGGGCTCGAGGGATCAGGAGGAAGACACGGGGCTTGAGCGGTGGTGGGGGGCAACAGGAGAGAGACATGGGGCATGAGCGGGGGGTGGGGGTACAGGAGACAGACACGGGGCATGAGCGGGGGGTGGGGGGCAACAGGAGACAGACACGGGGCATGAGCGGGGGTGGGGGATGGGGGGAACAGGAGACAGATACAGGGCATGAACGGGGGTGGGGGGCAACAGGAGAGAGACACGGGGCATGAGCAGGGGTGGGGGTGTACAGGAGACAGACACGGGGCATGGGTGGGGGGCAACAGCAGACAGACACGGGGCATGAGCAGGGGGCGGGGGGCAACAGGAGAGAGACACAGGGCATGAGCAGGTGGGGAGAACAGGAGACAGACACAGGGCATGAGTGGGGGGGCAACAGGAGAGAGACACAGGGCATGAGCGGGGGGTACAGGAGACAGACACGGGGCATGGGTGGGGGGCAACAGCAGACAGACACTGGGCATGAGCAGGGGGTGGGGGGGTACAGGAGACAGACACGGGGCATGAGCAGGGGGTGGGGGGCAACAGGAGAGAGATATGGGGCATGAGCGGGTGGGGGGAACAGGAGACAGACACGGGGCATGGGCGGGGGGTGGGGGGCAACAGGAGAGAGATATGGGGCATGAGCGGGTGGGGGGAACAGGAGACAGACACGGGGCATGAGTGGGTGGGGAAACAGGAGAGAGACACAGGGCATGAGCGGGTGGGGGGAACAGGAGACAGACACGGGGCATGAGCGGGGGGTGGGGCGGTACAGGAGAGACACAGGGCATGAGCGGGGATTGGGGGCAACAGGAGAGAGACACGGGGCATGAGCGGGTGGGGGGAACAGGAGACAGACACGGGGCATGAGCAGGGGGTGGGGGCAACAGGAGAGAGACACGGGGCATGAGCGGGTGGGGAGAACAAGAGACAGACACGGGGCATTAGCGGGTGGGGGGAACAGGAGAGAGACACAGTACATGAGCGGGTGGGGGAACAGGAGACAGACACGGGGGATGAGCGGGGGTGAGGGGGTACCGGAGACAGACACAGGGCACGAGCGGGGGTGGGGCTCAACAGGAGACAGACGCGGGGGCTGGGGGAACAGGAGACAGACACAGGGCATGAGCGGGGGGTGGGGGGAACAACAGAGACAGACACGGGGCATGAGCAGGGGTTGGGGGGCAACAGGAGACACACAGGGCATGAGCGGGGGTGGGAGGCAACAGGAGACAGACACGGGGCATGAGCGGGGCGTGGGGGAAACAACAGACATGGGGCATGAGCGGGGGGTGAGGAGAACAGGAGACAGACACGGGGCATGAGCGGGAGTGTGGGGGGCAACAGGAGACAGACACGGGGCATGGGTGGGGGGCAACAGCAGACAGACAGGGGGCATGAGCAGGAGGGTGGGGGAGTACAGGAGACAAACACGGGGCATCAGCGGGTGGGGGGTACAGGAGACATACACGGGGCATGGGTGGGGGGCAACAGCAGACAGACACGGGGCATGAGCGGGGGTGGGGGGTACAGGAGAAAGACACGGGGCATGAGCGGGGGGTGGGGGGCAACAGGAGAGAGACACGGTGCATGAGCGGTGGTAGGGGGGTACAGGAGACAGACACGGGGCATGGGTGGGGGCAACAGCAGACAGACATGGGGCATGAGCGGAGGGTGGGGGGGTACAGGAGACAGACACGGGGCATGAGCAGGGGGTGGGGGGCAACAGGAGAGAGACATGGGGCATGAGCGGGTGGGGGGAACAGGAGACAGACACGGGGCATGAGTGGGGGGCAACAGGAGAGGGATACGGGGCATGAGCAGGTGGGGGGAACAGGAGACAGACACGGGGCATGAGTGGGGGGGCAACAGGAGAGAGACACAGGGCATGAGCGGGTGGGAGGAACAGGAGACAGACACGGGGCATGAACGGGGAGTGGGGCGGTACAGGAGAGACACGGGGCATGAGCGGGTGTGGGGGGCAACAGGAGAGAGACACGGGGCATGAGCGGGTGGGGGGAACAGGAGACAGACATGGAGCATGAGCAGGGGGTGGGGGGCAACAGGAGAGAGACACGGGACATGAGCGGGTGGGGGAACAGGAGACAGACACAGGGCATGAGCGGGGGGTGGGGGGCAACAGGAGAGAGACGCGGGGGCTGGGGGAACAGGAGACAGACACGGGGCATGAGCGGGGGGTGGGGGGAACAACAGAGACAGACACGGGGCATGAGCAGGGGGTGGGGGCAACAGGAGACAGACACGGGGCATGAGCGGGGGTAGGAGGCAACAGGAGACAGACACGGTGCATGAGCGGGGCGTGGGGGGAACAACAGACATGGGGCATGAGCGGGGGGTGAGGAGAACAGGAGACAGACACGGGGCATGAGCGGGAGTGTGGGGGGCAACAGGAGACAGACACGGGGCATGAGGGGGGGTGAGAGGAACAGGAGACAGACACGGGGCATGGGTGGGAGGAACAGGAGACAGACACGGGGCATGAGCGGGGGGTGGGGAGAACAGGAGACAGACACGGGGCATGAGCAGGGGGGGCAACAAGAGAGAGACACGGGGCATGAGCGGGTGGGGGGAACAGGAGACAAACACGGGGCATGAGCGGGTGGGGGGAACAAGAGACAGACACGGGGCATGAGTGGGAGTGGGGGGTGGGGGGCAACAGGAGACAGACACGGGGCATGAGCGGGGGGTGGGGGGACAACAGGAGAGAGACATGGGGCATGAGCAGGGGTGGGGGGGTACAGGAGACAGACACGGGGCATGGGTGGGGGGCAACAGCAGACAGACACGGGGCATGAGCGGGGGCAACAGGAGAGAGACACAGGGCATGAGCAGGTGGGGAGAACAGGAGACAGACACGGGGCATGAGTGGGGGGGCAACAGGAGAGAGACACAGGGCATGAGCGGGGGGGTACAGGAGACAGACACGGGGCATGGGTGGGGGGCAACAGCAGACAGACACGGGGCATGAGCGGGGGGGTGGGGGGACAACAGGAGACAGACACGGTGCATGAGCAGGGGGTGGGGGGAAAAGGAGATAGATTTGGGGCATGAGCGGGGGGTGGGGAGAACACGAGACAGACACGAGGCTTGAGGGAGGAACAGAAGACAGACACGGAGCATGAGCGGGGGCAACAGAAGACAGACACGGGGCATGAGTGGGGGTGAGAGGAACAGGAGACAGACACGGGGCATGAGTGGGGGGTGGGAGGAACAGGAGACAGACACGGGGCATGAGCGGGGTGTGGGGAGAACAGGAGACAGACACGGGGCATGAGCAGGGGGGCAACAAGAGAGAGACACGGGGCATGAGCTGGTGGGGGGAACAGGAGACAAACACGGGGCATGAGCGGGTGGGGGGAACAGGAGACAGACACAGGGCATGAGCGGGTGGGGGGAACAGGAGACAGACACGGGGCATGAGTGGGGGGTGGGGGCAACAGGAGACAGACACGGGGCATGAGCGGGGGTGGGGGGCAACAGGAGAGAGACACAGGGCATGAGCAGGGGTGGGGGGGTACAGGAGGCAGACACGGGGCATGGGTGGGGGGCAACAGCAGACAGACACGGGGCATGAGCGCGAGGTGGGGGTACAGGAGACAGACACGGGGCATGAGCGGGGGGTGGGGGGCAACAGGAGAGAGACACGGGGCATGAGCGGGGGTGGGGGGGTAAAGGAGACAGACACGGGGCATGGGTGGGGGGCAACAGCAGACAGACACGGGGCATGAGCGGGTGGTGGGGGGGTACAGGAGACAGACACGGGGCATGAGCAGGGGCTGGTGGGCAACAGGAGAGAGACATGGGGCATGAGCGGGTGGGGGAACAGGAGACAGACACGGGGCATGAGCTGCGGGCAACAGGAGAGAGACACGGGGCATGAGCAGGTGGGGGAACAGGAGACAGACACGGGGCATGAGTGGGGGGGGCAACAGGAGAGAGACACAGGGCATGAGCGGGTGGGGGGAACAGGAGACAGACACGGGGCATGAGCGGGGGGTGGGGCGGTACAGGAGAGACACGGGGCATGAGCGGGGGGTGGGGGGCAACAGGAGAGAGACACGGGGCAGGAGCGGGTGGGGGGAACAGGAGACAGACACGGGGCATGAGCAGGGGGTGGGGGGCAACAGGAGAGAGACACGGGGCATGAGCGGGTGGGGAGAACAAGAGACAGACACGGGGCATTAGCGGGTGGGGGGAACAGGAGAGAGACACGGGACATGAGCGGGTGGGGGAACAGGAGACAGACACGGGGCATGAGCGGCGGTGAGGGGGTACCGGAGACAGACACAGGGCATGAGCGGGGGGTGGGGGGCAACAGGAGAGAGACGCGGGGGCTGGGGGAACAGGAGACAGACACGGGGCATGAGCGGGGGGTGGGGGGAACAACAGAGACAGACACGGGGCATGAGCAGGGGGTGGGGGGCAACAGGAGACAGACACAGGGCATGAGCGGGGTGGGAGGCAACAGGAGACAGACACGGGCATGAGCGGGGCGTGGGGGGAACAACAGACATGGGGCATGAGCGGGGGTTGAGGAGAACAGGAGACAGACACGGGGCATGAGCGGGAGTGTGGGGGCAACAGGAGACAGACACAGGGCATGAGGGGGGGTGAGAGGAACAGGAGACAGACACGGGGCATGAGTGGGGGGTGGGAGGAACAGGAGACAGACCCGGGGCATGAGCGGGGGGTGGGGAGAACAGGAGACAGACACGGGGCATGAGCAGGGGGGCAACAAGAGAGAGACACGGGGCATGAGCGGGTGGGGGAACAGGAGACAAACACGGGGCATGAGCGGGTGGGGGAACAGGAGACAGACACGGGGCATGAGCGGGTGCGGGGAACAGGAGACAGACACGGGGCGTGAGTAGGGGGTGGGGGGCAACAGGAGACAGACACGGGGCATGAGCAGGGGGTTGGGAGAACAGGAGACAGTCACGGGGCATGAGCGGGGGGTTGGGGGGGCAACAGGAGACAGACACGGGGCATGAGCGGGGGGTGGGGGGAAAAGGAGATAGATTCGGGGCATGAGCGGGGGGTGGGGAGAACAGGAGATAGACACGAGGCATGAGGGGGGACAGAAGACATACACGGAGCATGAGCGGGGGAACAGAAGACAGACACGGGGCATGAGTGGGGGGTGGGGGGTAACAGGATACAGACACGGGGCATGAGTGGGGGTGGGGGGAGGGAGAGAGACACACGGGGCTTGAGCGGGGGAGGGGGAAGGGAGAGAGACACACGGGGCATGAGCAGGGGGTGGGGGGAGGGAGAGAGACACATGGGGCATGAGTGGGGGTGGGGGAGGGAGAGAGACACACTGGGCATGAGCGGGGGGTGGGGGAGAGACACATGGGGCTTGAGGGGGGTTGGGGGGAGGGGGAGAGACACATGGGCATGATCGGGGGTGGGGGGGAGGGAGAGAGATAGACACACGGGGCATGAGCGGGGGGTGGGCGGGAGGGAGAGGGACACACGGGGCATGAGCGAGGGGTGGGCGGTAGGGAGAGAGACACACAGGGCATGATCGGGGGTGGGGGGAGGGAGAGACACACGAGGCATGAGCGGGGGCGGGGGGAAGGGGGAGAGACACACGGGGCTTGAGCGGTGGTGGAGGGGAGGGAGAGAGACACACGGGGCTTGAGCGGGGGTGGAGGGGAGGGAGAGAGACACACGGGGCATGAGCGGGGGGTGGGGGGAGGGGGAGAGACACACGGGGCATGAGCGGGGGGAGGGGGAGAGACACACGGGGCATGAGCGGGGGTGGGGGGGAGGCAGAGAGACACACAGGGCATGAGCGGGGGATGGGGGGAGGGAGAGAGACACACAGGGCATGAGCGGGGATGGGAGGGAGAGAGACACACGGGGCATGAGCAGGGGGTGGGCGGGAGGGGGAGAGACACACGGGGCATGAGCGGGGTGGGGGGATGGGGAGAGACACACGAGGCATGAGCGGGGGTGGGGGGGAGGGGGAGAGACACACGGGGCTTGAGCGGGGGTGGGGGGAGGGAGAGGGACACACGGGGCATGAGCGGGGGTTGGGGGGAGGGGGAGAGACACACGGGGCACGAGCAGGGGGTGGGGGAGGGGGAGAGACACACGGGGCATGAGCAGGGGTGGGCGGGAGGGTGAGAGACACACAGGGCATGAGCGGGGGGAGGGGGAGAGACACACGGGGCATGAGCGGGGGTGGGGGGTAGGCAGTGAGACACAAGGGACATGAGTGGGAGATGGTGGGAGGGTGAGAGACACACCGGACATGAGCAGGGGTGGGAGGGAGAGAGACACACGGGGCATGAGCAGGGGGTGGGCGGGAGGGGGAGAGACACACGGGGCATGAGCGGGGGTGCAGGGAGGGAGAGAGACACACGGGACATGAGCGGGGATGGGGGGGAGGGAGAGAGACACATGGGGCATGCGCGGGAGGGGGAGAGACACACGGGGCATGAGCAGGGGGCAGGGGGAGGGAGAGAGACACACGGGGCATGAGTGGGGGGTGGGGCGGAGGGAGAAGAGAGACACACGGGGCATGAGCAGGGGGTGGGGGGGAAGGAGAGAGACACACAGCGTTCGTGTGCAGGTGGCAGTTCCCGCTCCTCGGCCCTCCGCTGGCCATCGTGTGCCGATGGCATGAGCGGGGGGCTGGAGGAACAGGAGAGACACAGAGCATGAGTGGGGGTGGAGGGGACAAGAAGGACACACGGGGCATGAGCGGGGGTGGGAGGAAAAGGAGACAGACACGGGCAGGGGCAGACTTACTGTGCAGGCGGCAGATCCCGCTCCTGCTGACAAAGCCTCTCATGCGAGGAACAAAGATTGCGGGCATCTCTGAAGCCAGACGCACTGCACGCTTTCACTGCATCCAATGAGAGAGCACGTCAGATGTCCGTGGACATCACGCAAGCGGAGCGAACAGGGAAGTGTGTCCGCGAAGCAAACACAGATATCACTAATTTTTTTCACTTACATTTTTGTCATTTTTTTAAAAACTACTGGACGGATTTACACCAAATAAAGCAAAGCACGCTTTCGGGACCAAGCCGCCGCTTCTGCTGCAAATTTGGTGTAAATCCGTCCAGCGGTTTGGGCTGTAGGCGTGAGCAAAGTTTTTTCCCATTATGTAGATTGTGCAAGGTTTTGAAGCAACCTGATTGGCTGCCGCAACCCCACCGGGTACTAATTAAAAATAGAGATTACACGCATTTTCCTATAATGGTGGAAGAGGTATGTTTCCGATAATGTCCTCGATTTTACTAGGTTGGGCATAATTCTCAGTTCCAAAGGAAGACCATTCCAAATCTGAGCACTGTGAACCATAAGGTTATTTACACTGACAGGTATGTTTTAACCTACGGGCTGACAGCATTAGAAGGGTGGCGTTTCAAAGGTTCTTGGAAAGCTTGTACAATTTGATGGATTATTTCAAGTACTGGTGTGGATACCAAACTAGACACCTTGAAGACAAGCCATGGAAAGACCGAAGCCAGCACAATTTCATCAAAATGGGGATGTTTTGAGTCAGGGCACGGGCATTAACAGTGAATCAGGCGATACTGCAACTGGAAAATTGTGTATTCGAAAAACCCAAATACAATGGGATGAAATAATAAGATTCAACAATGGGACTGGCTTTAGAATCCAGATGGTCTTACAATAAGAGGGAGGACCCACACTGCAGCCAAGGACTTGGGAACTAAATATCATTTACCAAAATATGTCCTGGGTGGACATAATGGAAAAAAGGTGTTCATTCTTTTTCTATTCAACAATATATTTTCAAACGACCAATTAATGCTATCAATGTGGCATTCAGGAGAATAATACATTACCAGTAGTTCAAAAACAATTTTAACCATAATTCCTGCACATAATTTCAATTATTTATTACAAATATTTTACATTGATACCATTTTTACATAAAATATTGAGAAAAAGAAAAACACAAATAAACATAACCAGTGCATTTAATGTATACACAGACCACACCCACCATGTAAAAATAACAATACCAAAATTGCAAAGAACTTGTATAGCTATTTAAGTTTGGATGCTAACTGTTAGTCAAAACATACATATAGAAATCTCCCTCAACAAACAAAAGGAACTTATTCATACATCCAATTATTTTAATTAATTATTCCAAATTTGTGATGATAAACTGCTAGATTTAAATTGCCTGAACAAAGTGAACACAGGTTTAACAGGTAAGTTGGGAGGCATGGAAGGGAGGGCTTGAGGGTGCAGAATGCTGTGTTTGGTGACAGGGTGCAGGGAAGAGGGGATAGGGAGAGGCTGGCATGTGGGAAAATATGGTGACACCCGGGGGAGGCGTCCATATGGCCAAAAGCCTGCGGCAAGTCGCTTGCAGAGTCCACCTGTTTTCCTGACCATCTGATTCGCTGTGTTCCTTCCACAGGGTGCGACTGTATAGTAAACGGAACTACAGTTCAATAACTACAAAGAAAATAATACATACAATAATTTGTAGTGAACCAAACTACTGTGGATCTGTGATAATGAGGCTTGCTGGAAATGATAATGAACAAAACTAATATTGAACGGTAACAAAGAGAAAACAGACCCAGTCGTGAATACTATTACTAGTGACACAAGGAAACTATTGCAAATACTGTGGTGATACAGACGCAAAGCGTCTTATATCATAAGAAGCAGGCATGCTGATATCTCAAGGAGAAGTTAAATAAAAGTGTGTAAACTCATTCTGTGCCTTTTACTTGCGATTTGCTGAGTGTCCATAGTTAGAAAAATAATTGAGGAATATATTTTATTTTCTGTTGAGTTGAAAATGCTATATAAAAACCAACACCTTAAAATGAATGCAATTAAGTAAGTACAATCATCAAATATTTGATTCAATCACAGTGCAAGTGTTTCATATTAACTTGGGTTCCACAAGAAGCAGATGTTAGACGTGCACTTGGTTAAACATCCAATAGTTTTAAGTGGTATTATGTTTCCTACTTGTACAAGAGTGGTTGTATGTGGTTGATTTCATTAACTAGCAACATTAGAATGACCAATTGACAACACAAATCTCAGAATTTAAGTCAATGTAGCCTGTGGCACACATTATTTTGCTCAATTGTACTCATGCCTGTGTATTCATTTCAGTAATCATCTTTCATTCGTGTAAATGAGGCTTGGTGTGTGCACATTTGAACATCCCCATTTCCACCTACAATCATGTGATACCATGTATCTTCTATTTCACAGCTGTCAACACAGGTTCCCATTGTTACGATCACCTACAGGGATGTGGATTTGGAATCTATAGAGGTAGCTCAAATACCTCTCAACAAGATCAAAAATCAAGAGCGTTCTTGGCTCAAACCCCAAGCAATGACCAATAAGGGGATTGATAAACCAATATTTCATGGTATGCATCCTGACCTCACGAGACCAAAAAGTGAGCTTGCTGGGATAGGGGGATCAGGCTCCTCCAGCCTCCCAAAACGCCTATAACTACTTGTAAAGCAAACTACATTACTCAAAGGCATCATAGTCATTATTATCAAGAATCTCAACAAAAATGTACCATCAGCAGATTGTGGAACGTGTTACTATAGAAGCATTTCAGAAAGGTACTGAATCTTAAGATCTTACACAATCATATCTGGAGGCTAGATTTCAAAAGGCTAACTCTCCAGCAGTTGAATGGATTGATGGCCCCATGGGACTCTCGTACATCTCTAAATTTGGAGGATGCATATCTTCATATTTCAATCACTCAGCTTCATCATCAGTACTTCTGGGTAATCATGAAAGATTGCCATTTTCAATTCATGATTACATCATTCAACCGCACAAAAATGGCCACGGCTGCTCATAAAATCCTCAATTCAGTGATAGACTTTTTATAGGGAGACATGATAAATGTCTTTTCGACTCCTGCTATTGGTTACATACATATTAGGCGGAGTCGGACGAAGAGTCTTCCTGTGCGAAACTCTGTTACTTTGTTTGCTGGTGAAAGCAGTTGGAAGCAAGTCCTGTTTTTTTGTTCATTACCCTTCAGGAAGGCACTTTATATTTTGACATAAAAGACCTCTTTGAGGCCCGAAAATCGAAAATGCTGTCATACCTGGAAGAAAGGGTGAACCATAATCCGTTGAAAGCCAAAAAGGCCCTGGATGAGATGGATTGGACCATTACAATCAGCAATATGCGTTGGCTCTCACCAGTAAATCCTTTCTTAAAAGCCGATAAAAAGCAGGGGTTTATTGCATAATATCTTGTAAAGTTCCCGGACTGGAGGATCAGAATGAACTTCCTCAGAATACAGCTGAACATAGCCCATACTGGGGAGTTACTGACTAAAAGGGGCCAAGGGGAGTTTACTAATAGCCTACGTGATGTGTGCAAAAATCCACCTAATCAATCCCTGATGCACCTGTTGTTAGAATGTGAGGGGACGTGGGCTGCAAGGATCTCACTTTTTGCAAAGTTCGGAGTTGGTGAGGAGCGATTCATCCCTGAGATGTTTTGGGACAGATTCATTACTGGACAGAACAGTGCCCTGATGATCGCAGTGGTACAGGTTTAGGAAAGGTTTAATATTGTTTCTCAAAAGATGAAACAAAAGGATAGCTATTGTGAAACGGGTAACTCCCAGTGATCGAAACATCTGGTGAAACCTTGTGGTTAGTGCTTGGTACTAGATTCTCTTGTCGATGGCTAATTATGAGGGCCCTCTTCGTTGTACCAAGGTGGATTTAGTTTGGAGATCCTTTGCTTTTGTTTCACCTTCTGCTTTTTGGTTCCTAATTCTTCGGATGCAAATTAACTGTTGTGTTTTATTTTACATAAAGGAAATCTTTTGTTTGAAAACTTTAAATTGAGTTTAATGGTTATGATTTTAATTGGATGCAAATAGAATGTGAATTTTGTAAAAGGTGTCCAACCAAATACAATTAAAAATAAATAAAAACATTTGGTACATGATGGGGCTCATTAGGACCGTGGCGGTAGCTGTGCCGGCTGCCGCCGGTAATGATTTTTTTCCGGGGCCCAGATAAGGGCAATACCCGGGTCATGCCGACGTTGGCGGACCCGGTTATTGCCCTTTTCTGGGCTCTGGAAAAAAACATTCCCATTCTCATTCGAGCCCCATAGGGCTCAATGGGAATGGGGAGGACGCTACCAATGGGCCCGTTAATGACTGGCCCATTGTTAGCATCCTGGACTGCTAGCGGGACTCGCTAAGGACGCCTGGTCTGACCAGGCGTTCCTTGGCGGGTGCCGCAGCAGTCCTAGTAATTGGGTGTTAGGCAGAATTATATGCAGTACCCTTTGGGAACACCACACACAATTAAGACTGCAAGTGACATTACAAATTCACCCTTGGTACAAGCCTGTACTACACAGTAAAGAGATAGCGATGGCTGAGCAGCCAGACTTATCTCAAGAGCAAGTGAGCAGTATCAATAGTTACACAAAGGACAGCAATTACTATGATTCAAACAAACACGACTCAAGGTTTCTGAGTAAAAGAATATACATTTATTTACACACCAGTTGTAAAACATTTCACTGAAGTAAAGCAGTTGAAAAATCACACTCTTAATACACCACACCACTCACAATAGATTCTGGACAAGTTAAGCTAAAAAATGAAGTACGAGCAAAATGGCACTCCAATAATTTAAAAGGGAGGGAAAGACAAAGTTAGACAAAAATTGAGCAGCACCAACAGGTAAGTAAGAAGGGCAATCTAGAAAGAGAAACTACAGTGATGGAATCAAATCAAAAAGGCTTAGGGCCAAAATCAATAGGACAAAATTCTTTTGCTCATGATCACACAGTTCAGGCTAGTTCACGGTTAAGTCTTTGCCAAGAGTTCCGGACGAGGTTGGGCGGCAGAAAAGTTAGTTTAAAGAGTAGAGAAGGACAAGCCCTTGGTTTGGCGAAAGGTTTCACACACCTTCACCGCGGCTGAACGAAACGAACAACTGGATTCAAACAGTACCTTAAAATGGAGAAGCATCTGTAGCTGAGGCAGACGTTCCTGGAAGGTACTGCAGGCTCACGGTTCCTGTAGCGACTGTCGGACTGACACGAAGTAGGAAGACTGGAGGGTCCTGCACTGCCCAGGGAAGAAACCAGCAGTAGAGCAAAGCAACAAAGAAAAAGGTGCGCTCCTTAAAACCCAAGCAGCGTCTGACCTTCCTGGCTATCCGGTTCACTGTAGCTCTGCACAGCAAATTCGACCAGAGGAGGGAGGCCTGGCTTGGAGTTTGGGTGAACTGGTTGGTCTCACCAGCTCAGGGGAAGAAGATTCCTGGTAGATCTTCTCTGTCGTTGGAGTCTGAAGATTCGGACCAGCAGCAGGGCTTCACCGGGCGGTTCAGTCGTGATAGGGGTCCTCTTCTGTCAGCTGCTCTTCGGTTCTCTCGTTCCAGTGGCAACTCTGCCTTTCCAGCCCCAGATTCCTGCTTTTTATGCAGTTTTCCCCCTTTCACACAGCCTAGCTGTCAATCACAGAGCAGGGTGGCTGTCCCGCCGGGACAGTCACCACAACCAATCAGACAGAGTGCGACATTGGTCTCCAAGGAGATCCTGTGCAGGGAGTCCTAACCCCCTCTGTCACATCCTGCCCCCCCCAGACATACAGGCAACTAAGGAGGGCTTCTGTGTAGAAGCCCACGAAAGGACGGCGAACAAAGGAACCAAACCTGGTTTGGGTGACCAGGTGACCAGTACAGTTTCAGCAAGGAGTTCACGAGGGGAGAGGAGGAGAGAAAGCAGAAGCAAAGAGGAAGGTTTTGAGGTGCTTCCGGTTCTCCTCAAGTTTCAGGGAGGCAGGGAGGCTGTTCCAGAGGAAGGCCCCAGCCGAAGAAAGATCTGCCACCAACTTGTTGCTTGGAAAAGTGACTGACCCTGAGGGAGTTGGAGGCGGATGAGCGACAAGCTCGAGAAGGAAGATATTTGGGAAGAGAGAGTTGAAGGAATTGAGGCCCCATGCCGCAGAAGGCCTTGTGGACAATGCAGAGGGTTTTTAACTTAATCCTCGCAGCTACTGTGAGCCAGTGCAGAGATTTCAGGCCTGGAGAGATACGATCCCTGGGCTTGAGACCAAGGACAAGTCTCGCAGTCCTGTTCTGGATGATTTGCAGACGGCGGAGAGTAGAAGCATGCAGATTTAGAAAGAGGCTATTGCAGTAGACCAGCCTAGAGAGAACCAGAGCTCTGGAGACAGTGAGCTTCAGGGGGTAGGAGAGGAAACGAAGAATACCTCTGAGGAGGTGCAGCTGGTAATGTGACTTCATAGAGACATCACAGATATGAGGAGAGGAGAGTGTGGAGTCGAAGATGACCTCAAGGATTTTTGCCTCGCTGGTGGGAGCAAAACACATTGAATATGTGTTTGATTAAAAACAGATTAAATAATTAACTTCTTGTTTAATTAATGCCACAAATGAACAATCACAGTATCAAATAAATGTGTACTAGTATCTAATTTCTAGAACATTGGAAATATCAATGTTCATACCATTTCAAGGAAGGATGAGTGGAAATAATTGAAATTCCATGCTGCTGATCCTGATGAGAGTCAGGAAAACATTGGTTGGCTGAAACATGTGTGAACGGATTTTGTGTAGGGTAGGCAGATTTGTAATGTTTCAAAATTCTTTGTGGAAATCCACAAAAAGATGTATTCTTGATAATGACAATCACGTTTAACACGTATGTGTTTAGTTGCTTAATGTGTTCAAGCATATTATGTTCTCTTATTCCAATCAATTTGTCTATTTCTGTTCTAAGATGACATTCATAAAACTTTAAACACACAAATAAAAATAGAGGAGAATTTGCTACTAACATTGTCATTTTAATGTCATAATAACAAAGAATTTGAATATATAAATACGCCACACTGCCCAACTCTGCCATACAAATGCTAACAAATAAGGCAGTTTCGAAAAAATTGTGGTAAGCAAATGACCCCCAGGAATTTCAAAGATGAACACGCTGTCTTGGATTTCCAAGAGCTTCATTCTTTCTGAGTCAGTTATATGTAAATAACAACCTCTTTTTCAACCCTCTCAATCACTTTTAACCTGTTGGACGAATTTGCACTGAATTGTCAAAATGTGTGGGCCTGGGCAGAATGCATCTTTGTAAAGTTTCAGATAGATATGTCAAATCCATAGATATGTCAAATACGTCAAATGTTATTAGTACCCGGCGAGGGTGAAATCAGAATGAAAGAGCCATTCTGATTGGCCCTCGTCGAGTCAGTACCAGGCCGGGAATCCCTCTGTCGGGATGCCACACCCTTTGTCCCCGCCGGTTGGCGTGGCAGCCCCTCTGCCAATGAGGATGCTCGAAGCGGGGCCATCCCCGCTCCGAGCCTCCCCACGGCCCCACGACTGAGAGGCTACCTTCGGCCCCCGCCGGGGACAGAGGTAAGGCTTTTTTTTTCCTTTCCTCCCTTATCCCACCTCCCTGCCCTCCCCACCCCACTTACCTTCTATGCCTTGATCCCCGGTGGGGGACGATGGCAGCCTCCTGCCGTGTGGAGACTCGGAGCGGGGCCATCCCTGCTCCGAGCCTCCACACAGCAGGAGGCTTCCATCGCCCAACGCCAGGAACCCAGGTACTTTTCTTTTTCCCCTTCCCCTCCCTTCGGCCCTCCCAACCATTTTTTTCGAGAGCGGACGCGCTGGAAATGCTTCTGTTTCCAGCGCGTCCGCTCCCGATGGCCGCCATGGAAGGGGAAAATGGACGTTTTCCCTTTACCGGTGGCCATTTTCTTTGTGCTTTTTTTGGGGGGGGAAACGCTACAGCGTTTCGGGACAAAAAAATGCTTTTAGTGCCCCGGTCACGCAGTTTTTGCAGGCCGGGGTACTAATAGCTATATGCCCCTCGCGGCGGGGGCATTGCTGACTCTGGTAATGCTCCGGGCCCATAGTTATAGTCCCGAGCGAAGCGATGGCCTTAACGAAGGCACCGGGGAATTACTAGAGTCGGTAATGCCCCTGCCGCGAGGGGAATATAACTTTATTGACAATAGAATGTTCACAAAGTAAATGGCTGTTAGGGAGAATTCTCATAAATGTGACCCCCACTGCACCTCTACCTGCTTTAGGCCCTCAACCAATAGCCACAGGGACCCTACCAGGTCCAGTACTGAGTCCAGAATTTTTCTCTCTTGAAAACATTAGACTTGAGTTCAAAAGGCTCCAAATGTAAACTGAAAGTAAAAATCAAACTCAAAGAAATGGAAATGCATCGTGCTCTTGAAATGAAGAAATTGTCTCTTGAGAATGGTTCTATCCCAGAGTTTTCTAGGTCTTCCAGTCTTAAGAGGCCTTGCATGGCTAAAGAAGCTGTGAGCGGTTAGCTGCTATTGAATATAATTATGGGATTCAGGGTTTCACAGGGAATCAGTTGATTCCTTGGCTTTTGTCTAGGCTCCCCCAGGTTACAACTGATGCTGTAATGGAGGTGGTGGGGGAACTTGAAAGATCGGTGTATGAAAATTTGAAGCTAGCTTTAATAGCTAGATTTGAGAAAATTCCTTCCCAGTACCTTAAGAGGTGTAGGACCCTCAAAAAGCATGATAGTACCCCATTGGGCTACCTGGATGTGTGAATGTTGAAGAATTTAGATGGTTGGGTAAAGGGTTACAGAGTTAACACTTTTGAGGGAATGAGAAATCGATTTTTGTTAGAATCTATTTTTGATGCCTGCTCTGCTGAGCTGAGATAGCACTTGGCTGACTCTAAGGAACTTGATCCCAAAAGGTTAGCAAGAGCTGCTGACTCTTGGGTAGCCAACAGGGGCACTCATAAGGATTCTGGGGCCACTCACAAAAAGGATGAGGGGAACAGCACAAAGATGAGAATAAAGATAGTTCTAATTCCAACCAACCAGAAAAGGCCCCCAAACCACATAAGGGTAGATCCAATGGGAAACCTGGTAGGTCTAGTGAATCCTCTGGTGTCCCACCATAGGGAGGTCAGCAGAAACCCCCATTCCAGACAGCATTTGGTAAATGCTATGTCTGTGGGTCAACTGACCATGTGAAAAGAGATTTCATATGCCAGGGTAAACCTGCAGGGGTCAGCACTGCCTTCATCGCTGAGGGAGAAGAACAAATGTCTAGTGCTCACTTTCACCTATTAGCTGAAGAACCCTTAGGTGTTCAGGCCAATGTATCCTTAGAGCCCCTGGGTCTGGATAGGAAACAGAATATGGAGGTGTACAACTCCATTCCAGAGAACTCTAGAGGGTATAATATGCACAATGTTCTTGTAAATGGCCAGGACACTCCTGCCATGAGAGACACTGGAGCCAGCAGAACAGTTGTGGATGAATCTTTTTTCAAGCCTGAGGATGTTGCTAAGGCACCCAAAGGTCCCACTAGATTTGCTAGCGGCCCTGTCCGATTGGTTCCAATTCTGCCAGCTCTCATTCAGTGTAACAATATGTTAGTGAGGATTCCTGTCAGTATTCAGAGTGAGGTGCTGGGAGAGTCATGTTGGGGAATGACTTAAAAACTCTAGGAGTACTATCCAGTACCCCCAGGCCTCCCAGTATGAGGAAACAGAACCAAACCAAACTGGCTAGAGAGGCAACCTTAAAAGACCACTCTGAGCCTTTGGGAACCTCTACAGAGATCCCCAATGTAAGCCATTGTGTTAGTAAGTTGACCTCTAACCAAGGCAAATCTGATGCTAGAATAGTTGGGAATCGGGAGCCCCAACCAAGCTCCATCATTGCCCATCCAGTTGTAAAGTCTCTGAACCCCCCTGCTTCTAAGGAAGAGGTGGATAGACAATTTGGACCCATATCTAGGCCCGAGAGAACCGGTAACTCTGAAGCTGGTGGAAAACCAGGAAAAATAGGTCTAAGGCTAAGCACCTTATGACTGTTGGAACTTCTACTGAAGACTCCAATGTAAATCCTAGTGTTAGGAGGGAAGCTTCTAAACTAGGTAAGGCCAGATCTCAGAGGAAATTGAAGCATGTACCTTGCTCGACCATAGCCCCTCCAAAAAAGATACCTGAGACCTAACCTGCTCTTGTGAGAGAGGTGGTGAGGAACCATGGAGGCCCCTCTAGGTCTAAGGGATTCCTTTCTAAGGACCCCTTGGAAAAGCCTATTGTGGGTTCAGAGGTTGTTATAACATCTGACGGACTGTTAAATCAGAACCCCTATACCTTAAATAAGAGAGATGTACCAAACAGAGTGTGTAGGTCATATAGCTTGCAAATGAAAACACCTGATAGAAAGTGCCATAGCAAGGGTTACAAAAGGTTGCAACAGGAGATCCATCCTGGTGGGGATTAGATCCTCCTGTCCCTTAGTCTGGGGGGGACAAGTGTCAGGGAGAATTCTCATAAATGTGCTAATTCCTCTCTACTTTGGAGACCCACAGCTGTTTTGCTGAACTTTGGGACTCTGTACTTTTTAATTCAGTTTGTTTTATGTGTTTATTTCTTTTGATTATGGAGTTTTAGACAAACTCTATAGGCATTGTTTCATGTGTGTTACACAGCACCCTCAGTGCAGTAACACAGGGATGTCTTTTTAGACTTCCCAAAGGTTTAAATATCTTCTCTGGGATAAACTACTGTTTCCAGAGAATGTAAGGTTAAATTGACTTTACTAGTCTTTTTAAATTCCTAGACTCAGCACACACTATCTTCCTACAGAGTGCTGGAGGGGTTAGCTAGTATCCCCTGTGTCTAGAAATTCATGTAGCAGTCAAATGCTACCCTTTCCTAACGAAATGGCTGGTGGCAGTGGTTTTACAAGAACTACCATGATTTTTCCTGACCGCGAACGCCGGTAGCTAAAAATCGCGGTAGCCATGTTTTTCAAGATGGCGCCTTAAGCCCCTTTGTTTAAACGAGTCCCGGTCTTCTTTTTTCACCATTTCTTTTTGGAAAGTTCCTTCTAGAGTTTGTCTCTGCGTGCCAAACTAGGTTTGATCCCTTTGTTTCCAAGCCTTTGGAGGGCTTCAGGACTGAAGACCGCCTTTGGCGTCTGAGTGTCTGGGGTGGGCAGGAAGTGAGGGAGATGACAGAAACTCCCTGTGCTTAGTCTCCAAGGAGACCCAAATGCACTCTGGTGTGATTGGCTGGCTGACTGCCCGGCAAGGACAGCCACCCTGCTGGGTGAGTGGCAGCTAGGCTGGAATAAATGGAAAAAAACTGTTTAAAAGGCGAGTCTCTTGGACTGGAAGGCAGCGACGACCACTGGAACGAAAGAACCGAAGATGAGCTGGAAGAGGACAGCTGCTGCAACTCCTGGACCGTTGGTTTGCCCGGTGAAGCCCTGCTGCAGGTCCAAATCGACAAAGCTCCTTTTGATAGAGAAGCCCCTTCAAGGACGACTTCTTCTTTTGAGTTGGTGGGACCAATCAACTCGTATGCCACCTGGATACAATTCTCGGAGCTGGTTAGGATTAAAGAGGGGGAAGAACACCAGCTTGTGTGCTTGACGACAGCTACTCGAACCGAAGATCTTCCATTTTGCCAGCTTGTTTGACCCATCCCCGTGCAGTGCAGGAGTCCCCCGATGTACTCCCTCTTGTCCCCACGACAGAGGCTCAGGAACAGTGAAATCTGCAGGAACTGGCAGGATCCAACGTCTTCAGCTGCATCTTTTCTTCATATTAAGGTACTGCGTCAACCCAATTGAGAGAATTTAACTCTCGCGGTGAAAGTTCGTGAAACTTTCCCTACTTGCAAGCCTAATCAGCTTGTGACCCAACATATGATTCTTTTTCGTACAAATTACTTCTGAGAACTTTGGCAAAGACTTTACCGTTTACTACAAGAACTGTTCTTTCCTATCCAAGACACTAGCCCCTTGACTTTGGCCTAGACCTATTGAACTGAATCGAGTCCTCTAGTGAACTGAAACTATTTGCACTGCCTAAGAAAGTATTTGTGATCTATTCTGTTAACTTGTGCCTTTTTACTTCATTTCAAAGTAACTGAAATGCTATTTTGCTCCTATTTCCGGGAGTCTAATTTACTCAGAAACGTATTGGTTTGGTAATGAAGTGTATTTGTGTATAATATTACATTGCCTCCTTCTAGTGAATGTTTTCTAAATGATTGTGTAATAAATTAATAAGTGGTTTACCAGGAAACCTTGAGTGTGTCTACTTGAACCACTGTGATTGTAAGACCTCTGTGTAACATCCTTGTACTGCTCACATTCCCTCTTGACATAAGCCTGGCTGCTCAGCTCGCTACCACAAAACTGTGTAGTACAGATTTATACCAAAGGTTGGTTTTGCTTACACCTGTAGTCCTAATTGTATGTGGTGGTCCCAGAAGGTAATGCATGCAATTCTGCCTAACACTGGCTCATAGGTTTCACCTTATCTATAGAACAACTACTGTCTGATTCTTTTGTCTATTCAGTTACATCCACTTCATTTCTAAGAATTGACATCCCCAGGGTAGCATGCTACCAGGTGGAGTGACCTTAATATGCAGCCAAGTTTAAATATATACTTGTTTTAATTATGAAATGCCATAATTCTATATTTCAGAATGGTGTTATAGTAGTATATGCTCATTCGCAAAAAACACATTATTTAAATGGTGATAAAAGGCATTTGCAATGTACTTTAACACAGCGTAGGAAAACAATATGTTGATGTACGCATGCTTATGATGCTGATATCTTAATCCAAATAATGCATACACTGGAGAAATGTGTATAATCCTTTCGAACGATATTTCCATATTTAAATACCCATTATCTAAATAATTGCAAACGCGTTAGATGAGGCCACTTGAAAATTAGTCACTGTGACCCCTAAACCACAACAGCTAAGACAAATATTCCATCACATACAGTGCTGATCTTGAACAGGCAACGCTCCTTCTTTTTTTATCTGGGATGCGTTATGAAGATCTGACAGAGCTTGGGTCTTTTCTTGGGTCTTTTCCTGAGACTGTTTATTATGGGATATCTTTCAATGTATCTGCAATTGAACTGCAGTAAACATATCTCGAACGAAAATTAAGCGGTGGCTGGGCGCTTTGCTGGTAAATACAATACAGTGGCTGTGAATGATGAAGGCTTTGGTCTATTATTCACTGCTTACAGTTGACGACAATTTACCACCACAGAGATTGGTGTATCTAGAATCTGCTTCATAAAAACACATTCGGGGACCAACTCAGCTTTTCTAAACAAAACAAGTGGTTTACAAGGGCGTCTCATCCATAATGGGCATGGGGTGTTGTCCCGCCGATTTTGGATAAGCCAGCACCATGCCAGGCGGTAAAAACAGAAGCAGCTGAGGGAGTGCTCCTGGGCTGGCTTCTTGAACTGTCAAAAGGAAAAGTTGTTTCCCTTTGACAGTTCGTACCACCGTGCACATGTCCCATTGGCCATACAAGGCTGGTGTGTTTTTCTTCCTCTGTCTTGCATGGCCCATTGGGGATGCAGCGTAGGTTCCGGCAAGTCTGAACGTGTGATGGGGCGCTCCTATGCCTCCATACAAATACAGAGCTGTCAGGATGTCTTCCAGGGGACACTCCTGCTCCTGCGCACATGTGCACGAACCAGGAAGTGCTCCCCGCTTCCTGTTTCTGTTTATATTGCATGTGGCCAACTTTTGCAGGACCTGGAGGAGCGGATTGTTGACCATGGTGCCTGCAGGTAAGAATAAAATGTGAATGTGTGTGCATGGTTGCATGTGTGATGAATGAGTGTATGTTTGGGTGCATGAATGAAAGAGTGTATGTTGTGTTGGTGCGTGCGTGAATAAGAAAGTGAATGATGTGTATGTTTGCATGAGTGAATGTGTTTAAATGCATGAAAACAAGCACCTCCTATACTTGTGCACCCATATTAGAAGCCACTCGTGAGCAGGCCTCTGATTTGGGAATTCATCTGAGCAGAGACACACTCAGCAGCACTGTGAGCGATGCTCACCGTGCTTGTAAGTGGACCTCTTTGATTTAATGAATCAAAGCATACACCCACTGGGGAGCAGCACAGTGAGTGGCACTCATGCTGGTGAACGGGCCTTTGATTTGAGAATGAATCAAAAGGCCTGCTCACTGCTGATTTGACCCCACCTGATTTCAATCCCCTGCACCCCCAAATTAGAGGCCTGCTCACCCGAGCAGGCCCCTGATATGGTGATGGCAGGTGGGAGGGTTGAATATTTTACTGTAATCCATGTTATAGCAAACATGAAATCATATTTGCTGTAAGAATGATGCCCAATATAAAAAATACCATGCCAGGGGCAGAAAACGTAACCAGACTGGCTGCAGCAATACAGTCGAGTCTAGCCACGCAACAACACTTATCATGGTTGCATGATAAGTGTTTTTATATGGGTATACAGGACTGCATTGTTGCAGTCAGTCGGGTTATGTTTCTGCCTCTGGCAGGACATTATGTACTGTCCATCTATGATAAATGAAGCATTTTAAATGTTAGTACGTGGCTATAATGACATTTTGGTGCAGACAGTCTAGCCATTTCTTACTGTGGCACGGAATTTTTACTAGGCATCTATGATAAAGAAAACATAAGTGTTGTTATTATGTGTTGAGCATGTTTTCTTTTGTGGCGTGGCATTTATAATAGCAAAGCCAACAGGAGTGTGTTCTTATGTGCAGGCACTGGCATATATAAGCATAGCATGCTTAGACATGGTTTCTTATAGTATCATTCCTAGCAATATGCACAAGATAAACATGAGTATATTCTTAAATGGGAATACTTTAATGTACAGGTGTAGCCACCATAAAAGTGCATGAACAAAGACAGATTGAAAATGTTTCTTTTTTTTATATTGTGGGGAAAGGCACCATGAAAATGTGTTGGTAATTGCTCCTGTGCAGTGTTGGTGACTTGCATCTATTGGATTTTTTCATGAGGTACACTACAAAATCAATAGCAAACTGTCTGGCTTTTTACCGCATTTTCCACAGACAGTCTGCTCTATAATGTACCATTTTAACCCATTATTCCCAAAAATGTCTTGGTGGAGAGAACTGACACGAACCGTGCTAGGTTGGTTTGGGCTTCCCTTGCTACGCTCGGTCACACATATTTGTGGCAAATAGTCATAGGCGACACTGGTAGTTTATGAAGGTTCATACATTCTTGCTGAGAGCATACACTTGCCGCTGCCTAACCAGTAATTTCGTGGGAAATATATTTTAGAATGTAAGGCAGCACCCAATGGGTACTATTTAATTTAATTATGAGGTTCAGTCAGCAGAGGTTCCCCGTGCAGTGACAGTTCGTTTTTGTGTGTGAAATGAACGTTTTCTTGCAGTCACTGTACCACCCAGTGAGACTGGTTTATTTACTGCCACTCGAATAGTCGAGTGGCAGTAAATAAACCACTCTCTCTGGGTGGTGGAAATTGAGATTGTTGTGATAAATGTAATGTTTGCGTTATCTGTTCCAGTAGTGCTGAATTTCATGTACGAATATTACATATAGTGATGCTAAATAGTTGCTGGTTGAGAATGTTCACTTAAGTGTTCTGTGCTGCTCATAATAACTACTAATTTAAACTAACATTGGGAATGTCAATAGATCGTTTGCGGAAAGGGTTTGTTTGAAGTAAAAGCAATGTGAAGGCATTGTGGGCAGTCTGAGAACGTGTGCAATTTGAGTGTGTATGCCTACTGTGAGGTTGGGTGTGCATAGTTGTAGATACCTTTGCCGTGCTGTGTTCCTATGATCAAGACCTCAGCTTAGAAAGACCCCAGTTGAGGACATGGCTGGTACTGTGTGAGTATTATAACAGGCAGGAGTAGGTGAATTTGAGACATGTGTCCTCCCAACATCACCGCCTCATGCTGAATGACTGGTGTTTGCGCTAGCAGGGGACAGTTAAGGTGCACTAAACAAACAGACAGGACTTGTGTGCAATGAGACCACTGAAGGTGTATTTGGGCAACCAGATATGCAGGCTAATTTGCTGGTGTGCCTTGCTAGGTGGAGATCAGTAGTAGTTGTGGGAAGTTTATCATGGTTGAAGAACAGGCATTGGAGCAGGTGCCTGCAACAAGGCCTTCCCACACTTAGAAATCACACTAATTCTGGAATCGGCTTGGAAGTAGTGACATTGGGGGCAGATTGACCCTTTGATCGTTGTATATTCTTTTGCAGACTCCCAGTAGTGATATTCCAAATGCGAACTTTACGTGTGTCTACTACTCAACAGATAATTGCTCTGGTGTACATTAGCAGCAAACACTGTGGAGCGCTGATACTATTCGCTACTACACTCGTGTGTGTCTGATGGTCTAATGATGCAAATGCACAGTATTTGACTGGTGCTAAATCTACCTCTTGCAAAAACCCATGGACACATTGCTTAATATCTTTAAAGGAAAATAGATGCAAAACCGGCCCCAAATATGAAAGTATGAAAGTCAGAAGGATACAAATTTATTATAACGAGGCTTCAGGGTCCGCTCTGCAAACAACATTCTTTTGGGCGTCCTCTCACATTGGAACAGACGTCTTTAGCAATCCGTTTGAATCCCTAATGCATATTTTATCCACAGAAACCTTAACATGATAATGTGCGTATCCGCTTCATTGTCCTAATATATTCATGATAAAATGTCACTTCTCATATTGAAAGATATTTCACAAAGCTATGTTCATATCTGTAAAATAAGTGAAGACATTGGGAATGCTGGTTACAGACACCCCATTCTCATTAAGAATTTCTATTTCAGCTAACCTAAATTATTTATAGGTGTAGTCCACGAGGTAAGTCCATGAAATTAAGAGATTGTGCATGCTAAAATATGGCTCACCAGTCTCCAAAGTAATTGTAATTGTTTCTTTATAACGCGTTTAAGACCTAGAGGTTTCTAGGCACAGACGTGGGGATCGAACCGGTGTTGTTATGCATCGACTTCCTACCAACTCGAGAGCATTGCCCCTGAGCTATACTTCCGAGACGATAAGATGTTGCACTGCATTAAATAATACATGCACACCTAAATCATCCTGATGTGCGAACAGACATGTTTTGCTATTTTAGGCAGATGGTGCTTCTCCAGCATGAGCCACCTACTGGTAGTGTAGTTTCACCAGGAGGGGTTTCGAATGATAAAAGGTGCAAACAGCAAATGCCCTCTCTCCCTGCATCCTATTGCACGCCTCTGACCCATCCACTCTCCATATCTGAGTCTCTCACCCTGATGACTGTCTTTCTTTCGTGATCTTTTCTTCCATCTCTTGCACCACTCTCTCTCCCTGCACCTTGTCTACACGGTTTACACTCGTACAGTACCTTCTTGTCCACACATTCTATCTGGCAGTGTTGAGTGCCTGCCTACTCTACTCTCTGTTCTTCCCACCTTCCTTTACACTCCCTACACCATGCAACCCCTGTGTGGGGACATCACATGATCGCGGGAGCGTGTTCTCGCGAGATCTCACGAGACGGGATCTCGCGAGATCTCGCGAGACAGGATCTCGCGAGCCCACGCTCCGTGGGAAAACGTTCCCGCTTCAGAGTTGGCGCTCGGCCAGCTGAAGCGGTCACACAGGAGCACTGCTCCTGATTACAGGATAAGAGGCAGTGAGTGACAGAACTCACACCACAGCTTCTAGGGCATAACCCCACAGCCACAGGAGGCTTCATGGGGACCCTAGAAGTCTACAGCGTGCCACCGGTGAGCACAACCTTTCCACAGTGAATCAACTTGGAAAGCACAGGACTTGATCGCAATGAACTGTAAGTAAGCGCCCAGAATCACCAGGCCACCTTAGAGCCTTTCTCCCTGTTGTCAGTCAATAAAGACTGTTAGAAACCCTACAGCGTCCTGTCATCTATTTAGGCCACAACATAACTGGCGACGAGGATACCAGAAGTCCCACGGACCCACCATGCAAGGCGCCACACCACCCCCTGCGTTTCTCCCCTTGCCAGGGACACCGGCAATTCCTTGGATGCAATGGGAACCCCTTTTTTCCACCTACTTGGAAGCAGTGGGCGGCACGCGATATGCCCCCATCAGGAAGAGGGCGATGCTGTTAAATGCGTTAGGGGTTGAAGGTCAGCGCATCTTTGCCGGCCTTAAAGAAATACCTGCGGCCGACGATGACGACGATGTTTACAAAGAAGCGACTCGTCGCATCATGAAGAGATTCACCAATAAGGAGAACATTGTACTGCACAGGCTGAGATTCTACACTCGCAAACAGGAAGGGAGCGAACCCGTGGATGACTACATCACCAGGATGAGGGAACTCGCTTCTCTTTGCGCCTTTGGAGAAAATGCAGAACAGGTTATCTGCGACATGCTCGTTGTCCACACCAACTCTAGGAAAGTACAGGACAAACTCATCCAAGAAAAGGAGGTCACCCTCGATAAAGCCATCCAGATTGCCAGGGCAGAGGAAGAAACCTCCAGCAGATGCAAGGAGGCGGGAAGTCACCTGCCTGTGCCCAAAATGGCGGCGCTACAATGGAGAGGTCGCAGAGACAAGCATTCCCGCGACGGCCCCAAAGACAAAAGTCCCAGGAAAAAGGAGGCACCGAAATGTTACAGATGCGCCAGCTCCAAGCACATGGCGAACGACCGTGACTGCCCCGCCAGGAATAAGGAGTTCTCCAAGTGCGGACGCATTGGCCACGTGGCTCCGGCATGCATGTGGCGGGAGAAAACTGTTTCCCGTGTTGACGGTGACTGCACCTCAACTGACGATGATGAACTACAGGACAGACCCATGGTTGTCATGGTCAACGCCCCCCATGCCAGAAGAGAAAAGCCCCACTGCACCATTAAAGTGGACGGAATGGAAACGCGCGTCATGGCTGATTCGGGATCCGACCTCACCATTCTGCCCATCAACACGTACAAGGAGATGATGGGACAAGAAAAAGTGGAGATTAGATCAACCAGGCAAAAACCGACCGTGTTTGGAGGGGCAACGATCGACCTGTTGGGCTACATCAAGGCCCGGATCGATTTTAAAGGGAGGTCTACCACCACCAAAGTGTATTTTTCACCCAAAGGTCCAGCCGTGCTGGGTGGGATGACCAACACAAACTCAGCATGAAACTAGATCCCAGCACTCCGGAACAGGTGCTCATGATCTCATCAGGAGCAGCGCAAAACTACAAGGAGATCTTTCCAAACCTGTTTTCCGAGAATCCGGGAAAAGTCAAAAACTTTGTCCACAAGATTCGGCTGAAACCCAACGCCACACCAGTCAAGCACAAAGTAAGGGCAGTACCTGCCACCGCAAGACCAGCTTTGGACACCCACCTGAGGAAGATGGTCGAAGAAGGAACCATTGAAACCGTAGAATCCTCAGAGTGGCTGAGTCCGGTAGTATTAGTAAAGAAAAAGTCCAGCAACGACCTCAGGATCTGCATCGACCTGAGAAGCCTGAACTTGGAGGTGATGACGGATAGCTTCCCACTCCCCAGCATCAATGAGATTGTCCTCATGATGAAGGAGGCGGCCATTTTCTCGAAGCTGGACATGCGTGATGCCTATCACCAGATTCCTCTACACAAGTCCTCCCGCCCCCTGACGGCGTTCATCACTCCTTTTGGCACCTTCCAATACACCCGCATGCCTTTCGGGTTATCGTCCGCAGCATCCGCATTCCAGAGGATGATGAACTCCCTGCTTAAAGGCCTCACCAATGTCTCATTCTTCCAGGATGACATCCTGGTGTACGCCAAAGACAACGAGACCCATGACAAGGCACTCAAGTCAGTCCTGAGCAGACTTCAGGAGGAAGGCATTCACCCTACACCATGAAAAGTGTGTCTTCGGGGTGAACAAGGTAGAATATCTTGGGTACTGCATCTCGAGTGATGGGGTAAGCCCCAAGAAGAACCTCATGGAGGCCATTACAGAAGCACCGGCGCCGATGTCCAAAGAGGAACTACGCTCATTCTTGGGCCGAGCCGAGTACTATGCCAAATTCGTCCCCAGGTTCTCTGAGACCACGTCTCCCATGAGGGAGCTCCTGAAGAAGGGGGCAGCGTACTCTTGGGGCCCAGAACAGGATGAGGTTTTAGGCGAAATCAAGAAAAGGATTCTACATGCGCCGTGTCTTAAACCATACAACCCTGAATGGGACACCTACATCACCACTGACGCCAGCGCATACAGCCTAGGGGCCACCTTGACCCAGAAGAAGGGCGACACTGAGAACATTCTGGCGTTTGCATCCAAGGCACTATCCTCATCCGAGAAGAATTACTCTACGGTAGAGAAAGAGATGTTGGCATGCGCCTGGGCCGTCGACTATTTCAGATCATACGCATGGGGGACAAGATTCAAGTTGATCACCGATCACAAACCCCTAATTCACATGTTGAGCCCGGGTGGCACCAAGACGGCCACCCCCAGACTGGCCAGGATCGCCGCAAAGCTCCAAGAGTACACATATGAGATACAACACATTGCGGGCTGGAAAAACGCACAAGTGGACTGCATGTCCAGGCTCCTGAACCAAAGCGCCCCCGGCACCACATTCCTGGAAGACGAATGTGTTGTTGCTTCCATCGGCGACTTGAGGAACGTCGAGTACATAGAAATGAGCGAGCGCCACTGGCAGGAAGAGTTCGAGCAGGACTACGCCCTAAGGCACGTAAGCACCTGGGTTCGAAATGGATGGCCCAACGAGAGAGCGATCCCTGAAGGCCTTCGTCCTTACTGGAAGGTGAACGAGGAAATCACCGCCATGAACGGTCTCATTCTCAGAGGTGATCAAGTCATCCCACCCAGCTGAATCCGCAAAGTCATACTGTGCAGAGCACACTCGGGCCATTTAGGGTGCAACATGACCAGACGAAGGATACGCAACGCATACTGGTGGCCAGGCATGGACCAGGACGTACGGCAGATGGTCGATAGGTGCCATGAATGCTCAAACAGCGACAAACACCTAGCCGTGAGGCAAGCCCCCATGCTGCCCACCGAAGTCCCCAAAGGGGTGTGGCGAAAGCTGGGGCTGGATTTCATAGGACCGCTGGACAACATGCCCCCAGAGCACAGGTACGGGATAGTCATGGTCGACTATTTTTCCAAATGGGTGGAAGCTGACTTCACCCCAGACATCACCACATGAACAGTCATTGAAACACTCACCGCCATATTCCAGCGGGAGGGCCTACCCGAAGAACTCGTCACGGACAACGGAGTCCAGCTAGTCTCCAGAGAAATGGAAACATTTCTCAAGCCCAACAACATCAAACAGCGAAAAGCAAGTCTATACCACCCACAGGCAAATGGCCTAGTCGAGCGGGCAAACCGCTTCATCAAGGGGGCGCTACAACTGGCTCATGCCTCGGGCCTGGACCCATACAAGACAGTCAAAGAAGCCGTAGCGGCCCACCGTCTCACCCCCAACGCCGTCACAGGTGTTTCTCCTTTCCATCTGCTGAGGGGGAGAAGGGCAGCATCCTCACTGGTACCACCATGGCTCCAGCAAGTGAGGGCCGACGAAGACGTTGACATGGATGGCATAACATGCCGCATGCAGCGCAACAAAGAAGCAATGAAAGCACAGGGGTATTTGCGCCGAGCCACTCGACACACACAAGTCAACAAAGGGGATCTGGTGAAGATACGACTTCCCCACAAGGACACCTCCACTGGTTCCAGATACAGCAGTCCCATAGAAGTCATGGAGAGAGGGGCAAACCACATCTGCACCAGCGATGGCAGGAGATGGAATCTAGAAAGGGTAGCCATGTACCGCAGGAAAGAAGACACTGTACACTCGCAAGGTGACACTGGAGGAGATCAAGTCTGCCAAGAGTCATACGAGAACCATCACCTCCCGAGTAGAGATACCATAGAGCCGCACCATCACAACAACTTCGCAAGCCCCATTCCCCCAACAACACCCAGGGAATCACAGCAAAGAGCTGGACAAAGAGAACCTGAATCAGCAGCACCCTCCAAAAGACACTTTATCGATCCAGCTCCATACCCAGATCCTGGCAGGCCCCAGAGAGAGAGAAGGAAACCCAGGAAATATGCAGACTTCATCATGGAGTGACCACCCATCCTTTTTCCCAGCAAAGGAGGTGTGTGGGGACATCACATGATCGCGGGAGCGTGTTCTTGCGAGATCTCGTGAGACGGGATCTCGCGAGCCCACGCTCCGCGGGAAAACGTTCCCGCTTCAGAGTTGGCGCTCGGCCAGCTGAAGCGGTCACACAGGAGCGCTGCTCCTGATTACAGGATAAGAGGCAGTGAGTGACAGAACTCACACCACAGCTTCTAGGGCGTAACACCACAGCCACAGGAGGCTTCATGGGGGCCCTAGAAGTCTACAGCGTGCCACCGGTGAGCACAACCTTTCCACAGTGAATCAACTGGGAAAGCACAGGACTTGATCGCAATGAACTGTAAGTAAGCGCCCAGAATCACCAGGCCACCTTAGAGCCTTTCTCCCTGTTGTCAGTCAATAAAGACTGTTAGAAACCCTACAGCGTCCTGTCATCTATTTAGGCCACAACACCCTGTTTCACTGCTCTCATCCTTGTACAGCTCCATTACACTTTTTCCTGCACATTCTGCTATCAGTTGCCATGCCCTTCTCCCATCTGCACATCAGTGCCTCGTTCCTCTGCATGGTTGCCTTTCCTGTGGCTACGAGGTTTTCAGTGTGCTTGTGTGTAACCTTTAAATGTCTGTGTTAGGGAGAATTCTCAAGAATGTTCTAATTTCCCTCACCTTTTGAGACCCCCAGCAACTTTGCTGGATTTCTAGGATTTGAATTTTATTTTTTAATTTTTATAATTTTTATTGACGTATATAATACTATAATAAAGGCATTGTATTATAAGCATAATGCAGTAAACCATTGGTTTAAGTGTTAAAAGACAATAATTAGAGAAGAAAAAATTCTAATGAACAGGTAAAGGAATGCACCATATGCTTATTTTGCTTATAAATTACTTGAACAATGTAGCATTCTAATTAAACAATAAATAAATTAAAAAATGAGAAATAATTAACCATAGGTGTGAACAACTTATCATTGAAACAGTTTCTGCATAACGATAGTTTATGTCGGGGGAGACAAACTCGAGACAAACATAGAACAAACAAGAGATAGAAGGGAGGGGGGAATCATAGGGAGCTAAGTAAAGAAGATATAGCACTTTTGCATATGATAAAAATATTCAATAAGGTATCAGGAGTTAAATACGCATATAAACATGCAATGAGCATCCAAGGAGTGTAAGAGATATGAAGAGGTCACATTCCTTGTGTGGTAACATTAAAGTGATCCAGATAGCGGATGAAAAAAGACCCTTTAGCATTATACTTAGGTATAGAGTTTAGATTGGTTGCCATGCACAGTTCCATCCTTTGCGTGTGACATATGTTATTCCACCAGCTTCTGATACACAGGGAATGAGAGTCTTTCCAATTGGCAGTTATGCTCTTCAAAGCCAGACTTATAAAGAGATTGCAGAGTTTGGTCACTAGTTAAATTGACTTTGCTAGTCCTTTTAAATTCATAGACCCAGCACACACTATCCGATCTTCCTATAGAGTGCTGGAGGGGTTGCCTAGCATCCAGTGTCTAAACACTCATGCAAAAGTCAGATGTTACCCTTTCTGGCTGGTGGTAGTGGTTTTTGAACAAACTACCATGATTTTTCCCGACCGCAAACACTGGTAGCTAAAAATCGGGTCCGCCATGTTTTTCAATATGGCGCCCATGACCCCTCTATGAAAACAGACTCCAGTCATCTTTTTCACCGTTTCGTTTCGGAAAGGTCTTTCTTGTGTTTAACTCTGCATGCCAAACCGGGTTTGGTCCCTTTGTTCGATGCTCTTTGGCAGGCTTCAGTGCTGAAGTCCTCCTCTGGCGCCTGAGTGTCTAGGGTGGACAGGATGTGAGGGAGGTGCCTGGAACTCCCTGTGCTTAGTCTCCTAGGAGACCTGAATGCACTCTGGTGTGATTGGCTGGCTGACTGTCCGGCAAGGACAGCCACCCAGCTGAGTGATTGACAGCTAGGCTGGAATCAATTGGAGAAAACTGTTTAAAAGGCGAGTCTCCAGGACTGGAAGGCAGAGTCGACCACTGAAACGAAAGAACCAAAGACGAGCTGAAGGTAGACGACTGCTGCAACTCCAGGAACGTTGGTTTGCCCGCTGAAGCCTTGATGCAGGTTCGAATTGCCTGAAACTCCATCGACAGAGAAACTCCTTGAAGGACCACTTCTTATCTTGAGCTGGTAGTAACAACCAACTCGTAAACCACCTGGACACTGTCTCTATAATGGTCGAATTTTCATCACAGTGCTGTTGTAAACCGGATAGCCAGTGAGAAGGATACCAGTTTGTGGATTTCAAGGCAATCACACCTTGAAACCGACGCTAAGCCAAGCTTGTGGCCTCTTCCCTGTGCAGTGCATGAACCTCCCGACATCCTCCTTCTTGTCCCCACAACTGAAGCTCAGGAATAGCAGGATCTGCGTGAACTGCCAGGAACAACTGCCTCAGCTACAGCTTTCTTCATCAATAAGGTACTGTGCAAATGTGGTGTGGAAATCCTTTCCGCTGCGGTGAAAGTTTGTGAAAGTTTCCCAACTTTGGAGTCTTGTTCACTCCTAACCCGATATATAACTCTTTTTATGGCAAACTACTTCCTCGAACATTGGCAAAGACTTAACTGTTTACTACCCGAACTCTGCTATCTATCCAAGACTCTGAACCATTGACTTTGGCCTAGGCCTATTGAATTGAATTGCCAGTTGTAGTGAACTGAATCTATTTGCCCTGCCTATGAAAGTAATTGTGCTTTATTTCTTTTAACCTTTGTCTTTCTACCACTTTTGAAAGTTACTGAAGTGCCATTTTGCTCCCACTTCAGGTGAGCTTAACTTGTTCAGAAAATTATTGGTTGTGTACTGTAGTGTATTAAGATCGTATTGAGCTGCTTCTTACTAGTGGAATGTTTTCCAACTGACTGTGTAAATAAATGTATATTCTTTTACCAAGAAACCTTGAATAGTTTTTGTTTGAACTAATGTGATTGTAAGTCCTTTGTGTAACATCTTGTACTGCTCACATTACTCTTGAGATAAGTCTGGCTGCCCAGCCACTGCTACTACATAACTCTGTAGTAGAGGCTTGTACCAAAGGTGAGATTGTGCTTACACCTGTAGTCTTAATTGTGTGTAGTGTTCCCAAAGGGTACTGCATGTAATTCTGCCTAACACTGGTGAACAGTGGTGAGGATAAGGTATAGGTGTTACATTGAGAGCACTGCTCTTACCTTTGTTCAAATAACCCTCACAAGGCTAAGCACTACTAGAAAAGCAATTGTTGTATCATGTCTGATAAAGATAGCTACAGACAGGAGACCCGAGTCATTTTAACAGTTAATCGACTGAGAGAAATTTGAAAGCTAGGCACCTCACGGTTAAAGGCAAAAATAATGAATTGCTAGAAACGTTGTTGGAATTTCAAAGTCAAAGAAATAGGTCTGCTGCACCTACGTCTGATGACAATGTGGAAAATGGTGATGAGGATGATAATGTTTCAAATGTTATTGATGAGTTAGATAAGGCAGATGAGTCTCAAGATGTAGGCCCCACTTTACGTCTACCTGCTCTCAGGCCTCATTCCTTTACCACAGGGGTCCTACCAGGTCCAATGATGAGTCCAGAGTTTGTCTCTCTTGAAAAGATGAGACTTGAGTTAGAATTCAAAAGAATCCAAGCACAAACTGAAATAAACATCAAGAACTTAAACTAAGGGAAATGGAATTACAACATACTCTTAAAATGAAGAAATTGTCTCTTGAGAATGGTTCTCTCCCAGAGTCTTCTAGGTCTTCCAGTACTAAGAGACCTTTCATGCCCAAATATGCAGTAAGTATGTCTATGGTTATGCTTGATATTTTGGATTGGTTGGCAACTTTTGAATATAACCATGGGATTCAGAACAATACAGAGAATCAGCTGGTTCCTTGGCTTTTTTCAGGCTACCCCTAGTTGCATCTGAAGTTGTAATGGAGATCGGAGAAGTAGACAGAATGGAGTATGAACGTGTAAAACTAGCTTTGATAGCTAGGTTTGGGAAAACTCCTTCCCAGTATCTTAAGAGGTTTAGAACCCTCAAAAAGCATGATGGTACACCTTGGGCTACCTGGGTGAGTGAATGTTTGAAAAACTTAGATGGTTGGGTTAAGGGTTACAGAGTTAAAACTTATGAATGTATGAGAAATCTGTTTATGTTGGAATCTATTTATGATGCCTGGTCTCCTGAGCTGAGACAGCACTTGGCTGACTCTAAGGAAATTGATCCAAAGAAGTTGGCAAAGGCTGCTGACTTGTGGTTTGCCAACAGGGCTACTCACAAGGATTCTGGGGCAACACAAGAAAAATAACAAAGAGAATTCTAATACCTTCAATCCAAAATAGGGCAACAAACGTAACAAGTGTAAGCCCCAAGGAAAACCAAATCAGTCTAGTGTAACCCCTGGTGCTAAACCAGAGGTGGGTCAGGCCAAACCCCCATTCATAAAGACATTTGGAAAATGTTATGCTTGTGGGGCTAGTGACCATGTGAAAGGGGATCCCAGATGTAAGGGTAAACCTTCAGGGATCCACACTGTCTCCTTAGCCTTCTCCCCAGAGGAAGAAGTCCAAATGGCAAGTGGAAACTTTCACCTACTGGCTAAGGAACCCATGAAAGTCTCAGCCAGTGTTACTTTAGTATCCCTTGGTCTGTGGGAACAGCAGAAATTAGATGGCTACAATTCCATTGCAGAGAATACTAAAGAGTATTACAAAGACAGTGTTCTTGTGAATGGTTAGCAGTCCCCTGCCATCAGAGGCACTGGGGCTAGCATTACTGTAGTGGATGAATCTTTTTTCAAGGTAGAGGATGTTGCTAAGGCACCCAAATACCTCACTAAGCTTGCTGGAAGCCCTGCCCAAATGCTGCCACAGTTACCAGCTCTCGTCCTTTGCAATGACATGACTGGCAAGATACCTGTTAGTGTGCAGAGTGAAGTACCTGGGAGAGTACTGTTGGGGAATGACTTAAAAACTCTTGGAGTTGTATCAAGCACTGCCAGGCCTCCCAGCAAAAGGAAACAGGAGCAGACAAGGAAGGCCAGAGAGAGAACCTTAAGGGGCTCTCCAGGTAAACTTATAGAGGAAACTATAACCCCCAGTCCACAGGACTTACTGACTGAAATTTCTAAAAAGAAAGAGGGAAACCTAAAACCTCAAGGAAGAAGCCAGCCAGCACTCCTGTACTACCAACAAGTACATCCCAGAGAGGACTGTCCAAAGTCACACCTGTGACTCCTCCACCAGCAAAAACTAAGTCTGAGGAACAAGCTAGTGTGGTTGAATCAGCTACTGAGGAATCAGAGTTGCAGGAGGACCCTGCTCCTGTTGGAGATCTGGATCCTGCAGACCATCCTGAACTGCAGTCGTTACTGGCAGAAGTCGGACGCTGCAGGGCAGACTTCAGCAGAGGTCAAAGAGAATGTCCTACTCTGGAAGGTATTCGCCAACAGGCAGCTTTCCAGCTGGAAGGGCAAGAGCCAGGGAACCATAGGTTATACCGGGAGAATGGCCTCTTCTACAGTGAACCTACTGAGTCTATTCCAGGGGACTACAGAAGACTTGTAGTGCCTCTGGTAAGCAGACAACAGTTCTTACAGTTAGCCCATGAGATTCCTTTGGCTGGTCACTTGAGTTTTAAGAAGACTAAGGAAAGGCGTTCTCTGTATTTCTACTGGCCTAAGTTGGGGTCTGATGTAGATACATTCTGTAGGAGCTGTCACACTTGTCAGACATCTGGCAAGAGTAGAGCCAAGAATTTGACACCCTTGTGGCCTCTCCCAGTGGTGGGAGTCCCTTTAGAGAGGGTAGGAATCGACACTGTTGGTCCCTTAGACCACACAACTTCTTCAGGCAACAGGTTTCTCCTGGTTGTGGTAGACCATGCTATTAGGTATCCTGAAACAATAGCTATGAGGACTGTTACAGCTCAGTCTGTTGCTAAAGCCCTACTTGGTATTTTTACCAGGGTAGGTTTTCCTAAGGAAGTAATCTCTGACAGGGGATACCATTTTATGTCCCACTACATGAAGGCCATGTGGAAGAACTGTGGAGTGACTTACAAGTTCTCAACTGCCTACCATCCACAGACAAATGGATTGGTAGAGAGGTTTCATCATACAATGAAGAGCATGATAGGTGCTTTAGAGGAACCCCTTAGAAGAAAGTGGGATCTTCTACTGCCATGCCTTCTATTCGCTTATAGAGAAGTCCCTCAAGAGGGAGTTGGATTTAGTCCCTTTGAGCTTCTCTATGGCCATCCAGTTAGAGGTCTATTGGCCCTAATTAAGGAGGTATTGGAGAGTGCTCCTTCCCCCAAGCCAGTGAGAGTCATTGACTATGTGATAGGTCTCCGGAGGAGAATGTCACACATGATGGCAGAAGCATCAGATAACTTGAAAGCAGGTCAGGCTCCGGTGAAGCATTGGCATGACCAGAAGGCCAACATGGTTGAGTTTACTCAAGACCAGCAAGTTCTAGTTATGGTACCTACAAGGCAGAGGGCCTTACAGAACAAATGGATAGGACCCTTCAAGGTTGTGGGCAAACTTGGAGAGGTCAACTGTCTGGTGGACTTGGGCAATCCTAAACAGGCTCCCAAAGTCTTTCACACCAACCGTCTAAAAGCTTATGTCTCAAGACCAGAAGTAGGAGCTTTGCTTGTAGCTACAGCTCAAGATGAGGAGGAGAGTGAACCTCTACCTGACCTGCTCAGAGGACAGACTGTAGATGAAAAAATAGAAGGAGTCAATCTCTCTTTTAATCTGATGCTGGAACAGCAGGAGGAGTGCAGGTTTCTGTTAAATCAGTTTGCCTCCCTGTTTTCACTATCACTAGGCTTGACCCCTTGGGGCCAGCATGATATTCCCATTGGTGACTGTTTACCTGTTAAAAGCAGAGGCTACAGGATCTCAGATCATGTAAGAACCCACATAAAGGAGGAGGTCAACAAGATGCTTGATATTGGGGTAATAGAGCCCTCTACCAGTCCATGGTCTAGTCCAGTTGTTCTAGTACCAAAGGCAGGCTCCAAGGAGTTGAGATTCTGTGTGGACTATTGATCTCTTAATGCAGTCACTAAGACTGATTCCTACCCTTTACCAAGGACAAATGAACTGGTGGACAAACTTGGTTCATCCAAGTACCTAAGTACATTTGATCTCACGTCAGGCTATTGGCAAATAGCACTGACAGACCATGCCAAGGAGAAAACTGCATTCTAAACCTCAGCAGGCATCTACCAGCTTAAGGTAATGCCTTTTGGACTAAAGAATGCACCTGCTACATTCCAAAGGATGGTTAATCAAGTTCTGAATGGGATGGAGGACTTGTGCATGGCATACTTGGATGACATTGCAGTGTTCAGCCCTGCTTGGAAAGAACATGTTGACCACTTAGGATATGTTTTGCAGGCTCTTGAGCAGGCCCATCTGACGTAAAGGCGATTAAGTGTCAAATTGACCAGAGTAAAGTGGTCTACCTTGGACATGAGGTAGGAGGAGGTGAAATCAGGCCATTGCCTAGCGAGGTACAAGCTGTACAAACTGGGCCACCCCTACTACGCAAACCCAAGTGAGAGCCTTCCTAGGCCTCACTGGTTACTATAGGAACTTCATAGAGAACTATGAGACCATAGCTTCTCCCTTGAATGTGATCTCCTCACCCAAATTTTCTTAAAAGGTCAAGTGGAATGAGCTGTGCACTCAAGCATTTGAAGGACTTAAGAAAGCCCTTTGTCAAGCTCCATTCTTAAGAGCTCCTGACTACAACCAAACCTTCATTATGCAAAAAGATGCTTCCAATACAGATATAGGTGCAGTTCTGAGTCAGCTGGATGAGAAAGGTAGGGACCACCCCATTTGCTTCGTCAGCAGGAAGCTGAAGGAACCTGAAACAAGGTGGGCAACCGTTGAAAGAGAATGTTTTGCTATTGTGTGGTCACTAAAGAAGTTTAGACCATACTTGTATGGATCTACATTTGTGATTCAGACTGACAACCAACCATTGAGATGGTTGATGCAAATGAAAGGGGAAAACCCTAAACTACTGAGATGGTCAATCAGCCTGCAAGGGTTTGATTTTTCCATTGAACACAGGTCTGGGTGTCACCACCAAAATGCTGATGTTCTCTCCAGGATGTTTGACTGTCTGGAGTGAGGAGGTTCATCCAGGAGTGGATTAAATCCTCCTGTCCCTCAGTCTGGGGGGGGGGGGGTGAACGTTAGGGAGAATGCTCAAGAATGTGCTAATTTCCCTTACCTTTTGAGACCCACAGCAACTTTGCTGGATTTCTAGGATTTTCATTTTTACCTGGAAAGAGTGTGAGCCTTTTTTCCCACTCTTTCCTGTATGTATTTTGATGTGTGTTTTACTTTTGTGTTTTTTGCATATGGGGTTTTAAACAACTCCATAGGCATCTTCTTTTTTCTTGTGTGTCACACAGCACCTTCAGTGCAGTGGCATAGGGGTGTCTTTCAGACTCCCCAAGGTTTAAATACCTTCTATGGGACTAACTACTGTCTCCCAGAGCATGTGAAATTAAATTGACTGTGTTACTCCTTTTAAATTCATAGACCCAGCACACACTATCTTCCTACAGGGTGCTGGAAGGGTTGCCTAGCATTCCCTGTGTTTAAACACTCATGTAAAAGTCAAATGTTACCCTTTCCTCTTGAAGTGGCAGTGGTTTTAGAACATACTACCATGATTTTTCCTGACCGCGAACACCGGTAGCTAAAAATAGGCTCAGCCATGTTTTTCAATATGGCACCCATGACCCCTCTGTAAAAACAGACTCCGGTCATCTTTTTCGCCGTTTCTTTTAGGAAAGCTCCTTGTTGTGTTTAACTCTGCACACCAAACCAGGTTTGGTCCCTTTGTTCGATGCCCTTTGGAGGGCTTCAGTGCTGAAGCCCTCCTCTGGCACCTGAGTGTCTGGGGTGGACAGGTAGTGAGGGAGGTGCCAGAAATTCCCTGTGCTTAGTCTCCTAGGAGACCTGAATGCACTCTGGCATGATTGGCTGGCTGACTGACCGGCAAGGACAGCCACCCTGCTGGGTGAGTGACAGCTAGGCTGGAATGAATGGGAGAAAACTGTTTAAAAAGCAAGTCTCCAGGACTGGAAGGCAGAGTCGACCAGTGGAACGAAACAACCGAAGACGAGCTGAAGGAAGACGACTGCTGCAACTCCTGGACCGTTGGTTTGCCCGGTGAAGCCCTGTTGCAGGTCCGAATAGCCTGAAAATCCATCGACAGAGAAGCTCCTTCAAGGACGACTTCTTCCCTTGAGCTGGTGGGAACAACCAACTCGTAAGCCACCTGGACACCGTCTCCATACTGGTCAAATTTTCATCTGAGTGCTGTTGAAAACCAGATAGCCAATGAGAAGGATACCAGTTTGTGGACTTTTAGGTGCTTACACCTTAAAACCGACATTTTGACAAGCTTGTGGCCTCTTACCATGGCAGTGCATGAACCTCCCGACATCCTCCTTCTTGTCCCCACGACTGAAGGTAATGAACAGTGAGATCTGCAGGAACTGCCAGGAACAATTGCCTCAGCTACAGCATTCCTTCATACTTTAGCTACTGTGTAAACGCGGTGTGGAAATCCTTTCTGCCGCAGTGAAAGTTTGTGAAACTTTCCCAACTTTGAAGTCTTGTTCGCTCCTGAACTGACATATAACTCTTTGTCTGGCAAACTACTTCTAAGGACATTGGCAAAGGCTTAACCGTTTACTACCTGAACTATGCTATCCTATCCAAGACACTGAACCATTGACTTTGGCCCAGGCCTATTGAATTGAATTGCCTGCTGTAGTGAACTGAAACTATTTGCCCTGCCTCTGAAAGTAATTGTGCTTTAATTCTTTTAACCTTTGTTTTTCTACCCCTTTTTAAAGTTACTGAAGTGCCATTTTGGTCCCACTTCAGGGGAGCCTAACTTGTTCAGAAACGTATTGGTTGTGTACTGTAGTGTATAATAGTGTGATATTGAGCTGCTTCTTACTAGTGGAATGTTTTCCAAATGACTGTGTAAATAAATGTATATTCTTTTACCAAATAACCATGAATAGTGTTTGTTTGAATTACTTTGATTGCAAGTCCTTTGTGTAACATCTTGTACTGCTCACATTCCTCTTGAGATAAGTCTGGCTGCTCAGCCACTGCTACCACATAACTGTGTAGTACAGGCGTGCACCAAAGGTGAGATTGTGCTTACACCTTTGTCTTAATTGTGTGTAGTGTTCTCAAAGGGTACTGCATGTAATTCTGCCTAACTACGAGCAACGATCATTATGAGAAACTGCACATGCCCTACAAATGCGCAAGTGCGGCCTGGCGACGAGCTGCCAGCGTGCCTGCATCCATTCTTCAATAGCACGTATCAACCTGCTCCGAGCCTGCGACTGGTGGCTGTAGGCTTAGGGCATCAGGCCTGGATAGCCAGGTCAATATTTTTTTTTTTCGTGAGCTTTACACACAGGCAGGCCCCGGTTGAGGCAGGTTGTGGGACATCACACCTGAAGCTCTTCCACAGTAGTGGTAGATCTGCCTGTGAGCCCTCCAGTATTTGGATCAGGTTGATGGCCAGAGTTACCTTGCTCATGGGTTTTGCTTTTCTTTGCCATGCGATCTTGCACCTCGCACAAAGTATCGTCTTGTTGTTGTGCTCTTTAGGGGATGTGGGTCTGCAGGCACCGTAGTTTCGGCATCTCACTCTTGGCATCATTGACATGGAGCGTCCACTGCATCGGTGGGTCTGACAGAGCAGTGTGACTACCTCAGATCTTTTAAGAACCTTTCTCAGAAAAGCTCCAGGGGTCCTGAGGAAGTAGTGCTTCTGTGCACGTCCCTGACACACTCACAAATTCACATCTCTCTAAAACTGATCGGCCGGTACGATTAGAATTGGGGATGCAACGTCAGACTCTGGCCCGCAGTCCACGACAACAGATGAGATCACATAGATAAACGGCGTTCCCCAGCATGGCCTCACCATTAGTTTTGTGTGTTCTTTAGAAGATTCGGACTACATGCAGACTCGGACTGGCCCATAGGGCAATAGGCCCATGGCCGAACCAAACACGCAAAATGGTGGTGTGGGCCCTTTTTTGGTCAAAGTGGGACACTTTTATGGCCAATGTGGGCCAGTTTAATGAGTTACTTCACTATGCGGCTAATAGTTTTAACCAGTGCTGCTGAATACATATTCTTTACAATGCCTAATTTGCATAACATTTTATCAAAACCTCCCCCTTGGATACTACTCAAACAGTGTCACAAAAGGAATGAATAGCCATTTGCAACTGTGGGCCACTTTTTCATTGGTGCCTGAGACAATTTTATAGCCCATTCCGACCCGGACTACATGTACCACAATGCATGTCCCACAATGCAACTCATGCTTTAATTTTCAAAGACGTGCTTTGTGGTTGTTGAAGCCTTGGGTCACTTGAGATGATTACAAGTATTGCCAAATCTAACAGATATCTGACACGTAGAAGCAAAGATGTATTTTGTAGAGCCACCTCTGTATACAGGCAGGCCTATTGGCTTTGGCACTGTTACAATTGCAGGTGGGCCCTCAAAGAATTGCCATGCTTCAGTCTGCAATATTGCAGAGCTTGTTTTTTGTTCTACAGAGTTACTTGTGGTTTTCCACTTTTCTGGCCATGCATGCTGCACATCAGCCGGTCTCATTTGCATACCCTCATCCCCGTTTCGATCAGACACTAGAGCCTCTTTATAACTATGGCGGTAAGGCAATAACGGCACCGGTATCGCTACCAGCACTGTTGCATACCTACCGCCAACTATGATCGCGGGTCCCCGCTCTGCCTGCCAGGTTCGACCTAGCGGGCAGTGCGGCACCCGCGAGCACAACTCGTGGATGCACCGGCACCGTTATGAACGGTGCCGGTGCATCCAAGCTCCCCATTCCCCATTCAGCCTTATGGGGCAGAGTGGGTATGGGGAGTCCCTTATTGCCGGCACCCGCGAATGGGCAATTACCGGGTCCGCCGACCTCGGCATGACCCGGTAATTGTCCATTCGCGGGTGCCGGTAATATCACAGGTCCGGCAGCAGCCGTGCCTTTGTTACAGGCGCAGCTACCGCCAGCCCCGTAATGAGGCCCTAATGCTTTCTTACAGGAAGTTCTTTTGTCTCCCATAGAATGGCTTACAAATGGTTGAGTGAACGGACAGTGTTGTGAAAAACCCGGTTGGCCTCTTTTTTTTTCAGCAACATACGCTATGTGCTCCCTTAGAGGAGCGATTCCACTACAAAATGTAAGAAAAATCACAAGCTTTAACCAGAGATGCCCCTCGCCCCTCCGGCAGTTTTGTGAAACAGGGTTGAGCATGTGTCTATAGATTTGTAGTGGTTTGGCCTGTATGAGCAGGACAAGGGTGAACTGGCCTTTAGGGAACTTTGGAGATTTCCTGATAGGCCTCTGAACCCTGGGACAGCTTTGTGTGGTAACCCATTTTAGTTCCAAATGTTCTCATAGGAAAAGAGTCAAGTTTACTGAAAATCAGATCTAATATGGGGCCACTTTGAAAATTATTTCCAGGGCCACATTTGGTTCCCAGTTCACCCCTGTTTACCGGCACGTTTCTGGTCAGGCATAGTGCAAGTTTGGTGGTGGGGTGGCTGGAATTACCTGCAGCTCCAAGCTGCCAGTAATTCCGATGCCCCACCACCAAAAATTGGTGGTATTACCAGTGCCTGTAATAACGGCATTTCCATCAGAAATTACCACCGTTACCAGCACTTGAAATATGCCAGTAATTCCGGCATTCCAAGTGCTGGTAACGGTATTAAAGTTTGGTGGTATCCCACCGGAATAACTTAATTGAGACTGTAAATGTGCTACTGGTGTATTAAAAATGTCATAACCTGGTCTATTTTAGCCACTGGATTTATAAGCCCTATGTGTGTCCTTCATTGAAGTCCTTTAAAAACAAGCATAAGCAAAGCCAACCGTTTTGGCCTGTATATACGTATTAGGCATATGCCAAGCACAGCTATTAAATGCCCAGGTACTTGCACCATTTTGCACCTGCTACCATCAATGGCCAGTTCATACCACTATGGCAGTGCCTGGCATGTGCCTTTCCTATGCCTACACAAAACCCCAAACGGTTGTTGTTGCCAATGCTTGTATTTAATAGGGCCCCGCCTCCTTCACGATGTTTCATCCAGAGTTCTGTTAACCAGGATATATGTTACTGGTATATCAGTATAATGTTTTCTAAATCTGTTCTTTAGAGTTGCTAAAAATTCTTTTTCAAACAGAACGCATTGTATAAAAAATGGAGCCCACAAATAACAAAATCGGCCTTATTATTTACAACCGGATTATAATCATGTGCAATTTCACGTTTTCATGTAGTACAAATGACATGCATTTACATTTCATACAAACATGCATCGTATAGACGTTCTGGGTGATTACAATACAAACCCTTTCTTTTGCCTCTCTGTCGTAGCTTTTGCCAGTGTAACATGCGCACGAAAATCATCTTTCTTTTTCTTATCTAAATTCAATTTTCAAAGCGTTTTTTGATGTTTCTGCGAAAATGCCATTATTTGATTTCACATTTTCCATAATTAGTTCCTCCTATGTTGATCGCAGTTGGAACGGAAACATGACATAATGTAGGCCTGCGCAGGCCTAAGAGATAAGCTGCACAAGGACGGGCTATGCCTCAGAAAACAGTGATTTCGATTTGGTCGGATATGTATTCCGTCGCTTGGAGCAGTTGATACAAGTGTGCGATATTATGATATTATAAGATATTTGATTTATATGGCGCTCATACACAGGTGTTTCAGTGCCGACCAGGCAAAGGGAAGGGGAAACGGGAGAAAACAAAAACAAACGATCTTACTAGGCCCAGTGACATTGCGAACGCGCAAGTGCATGGGGAAGGGAAAAAGGGGGATAGTGCATTGGAGAGGGGAGAAAGTGGAAAGTGCAGAGCATAGCAGAGAAACTAGAATAAATAATAAGTTAGTAAATAAAATAAATAAATAAATAAATAAGGTGATCAAGAACAGCGGTAGTGCTCCCTATGGGCCTCATTACGAGTTTGGAGGCAGCCATGGAGCTTTTAGCTCCATGGCTGCCTCCAAACCGGCCTCCTTTACCGGGTTCCTGCAGTGGGGATTTACCGGGTCACTCTGACACAGGAGGACACGTTAAGTCCTCCTTGCAGGAACCATTCCCCATTCCCATTTGAGCCCCCATAGGGCTCGAAGGGAATGGGGAGGGAGGTAACAACGGCACATTATGAGTGTCCCGTTGTTACCTCCCTCATCCCCTCGCGGGACCCGGAAAGGACACCTGGTTTTACCAGGCGTCCGATCCGGGTCCCACAAAGGGAACCTCATGATCAGCCCTGACGGAAGGAAGGGGGCCGGTCCCGTACCAGCCCCCTTCATTCCGTGAGTGCAAGCCTCATAATGAGGCCCAATGAGTGGCAAAGTGCAAGGATTAGTCAGATTGGATGTATCTGATAAGTGCAGAGGAAAAGTGGGGGGGGGACTGTATTGGTACTGATACAGGCCCCAGTGCAAGAGATGGCCAAGAGGCAGTGCGGGAGGGTGGCAAGTGAAACACAATGCTCCTTCAGCAGATGGAGATACGCACGAACAAAGAGAAAGTAAGCAGGGAAGGAATGTGTTTTGTTCTTTTTAGGTAATGGGCCTCATCACGACTTTGGCGGTAGCCATGCCGCTATTGGCGGCATGGCTGCCGTCAAAATCGGGTCCGGGTTCCCAGAATGGGGAATTACCGGGCCATTCCGAGATCGGAGGGGCAGGTAATTTCTTCCTCTGGGCAATGGAATACATTAAAAGCTCAATTTAACTAGAGCAATGAGTAACCCTACAAGCAAGAATGTTTACAATTAAATACAGATGTATAGCTAGAGGATATCCTGACAAAAAGTGAACAAAGCCATTAAGTTTGCCACTGGAAAGCAAAACAAAATTATTGTTAATATTATCATTAATATTATTATCATTAATATTATTATTATTATTATTATTATTATTATTATTATTATGAGTTTTTATTGAGTATGGACCTAGCTCCAGGAAGAAGCAGAATGCTTTACAATCATAGGGGGAAGAACACGGGGAGTTAAGCAGAGTGAGGAGATAAGTACAGGGGAGTTGGAGGGCGGACAATTTTACAGCAAGGGATCAAAAAGCAACCAGGGGAGGAAACTGTGGGGATCGGATCCCCCATTCTAAGGTAGGGTGGGGAGTGGAGGGTGTGTGGACCTATGTGTTAGGGAGGAGCCATTCATTGAAGAGGAGGGTCTTCAGCACCTTCCTGAATATTAGACGCGAGGGACGATACTGATGAAAAAGAAAATTTGTAAACTTCAAATTCAATCACAACACTAAATCGAGAGGTCAGATTAGGGACAACAAATTCAGCATAGGATAATATGTTCCACATTTCAACACATTTTCCCCTAACTCTCCTTTCCTAACAGACTTGTCGCTGTTCAATCTATTGTAATGTCGAGAATGGACTATGCTAACTCCCTCTATCTCGGAGTTCGGGCATACCATGTCATTAAATTATAAAGAGCACAAAAAACGCTGCGGCCAAAATACTTCTAGCACTGGGCCCAAGAGACCACACCTCTCCAGCTCTCAGAACTCTCTACTAGCTCCCAGTTGGACGAAGGGCAACTTTCAAAACCCAATGCATCACTCACCAAGCAGTGCACAAAACCGGCCGGATTTACCTACAAGACAAGTTTAAACCATACCACTCACTGCGCACTCTAAGATCAACCTCTGCCCTCCTTTTAGTGATACCAAACACCAACTCAGTCAGGATAAGTGGATCATCTTTCTCAGCCTTGGCCCCCACTCTATGGAACTCGCTTCCACTCCACATCCGACTCCTTGTCATTCTGCAAACTACTGAAAACATGGCTCTTCCCATAACACAAATGGCCTCCCAAGATATGTCCAAATCCCCCAGCAACCGAATGACGAAACACACAACAAAGCTGTCCTACCTGGTGTACACCCACATGATAGGACAAACTGGATGGATCAGAGGGACTGATTGTTAGGCAGAATCACATGCAATACCCTTTGGGAACACTACATGCAATTAAGACTACAAGTGTAAGCACAATTTCACTTTTGGTACAAGCCTGTACTACACAGTTAAATGGTAGCGATGGTTGAGCAGGCAGACTTATCCCAAGAGTTTAAGTGAGCAGTAGAACAAGTTACACAAAGGACCAAAGAACACAGTGATTCAAATATACACATACTCAAGGTTTCTTGGTAAAAGAATATATATTTATTTACTCAGTCAGTTAGAAAGCATTACACTAGCAAGAGCAGCTCAATATCACAAACTAATAAACCACAAATACACAACCGGTAAGTAAATGAACAAGTTTAGCTCCCCTGAAGTGGGAGCAAAATGGCACTTCAAATACTTAATAAAGGGGTAAAAAGACAAGGTTATAAGAATAGACAGCCCAAAAACATTCATAGACAGGGCAAAGGGTTTGAGATAAATACAACCATCAATTCTTCTCAATAGGCCTGGGCCAAAGTCAACTCAAGCCCAGGGACCGTATCTCTCCAGGACTGAAATCTCTACACTGGCTCCCAGTGGCTGCGAGGATAAAGTTCAAAACCCTCTGCATTGTCCACAAGGCCTTCTGGGGCCTTGGTCCTAAATACCTTCAACTCTCTCTTCCCAAATATCTTCCTTCCCGAGCCCTTCGCTCATCCGCCTCCAACTCCCTCAGAGTCAGCCGCTTCTCGAAGCAACGAGCTGGGGGTAGATCTCTCTCCGCGGCAGGGGCCTCCCTCTGGAACAGCCTTCCTGCCTCCCTGAAACTTGAGGAGAACCATCTCCGGTTCCGGAAGCACCTCAAAACCTTCCTCTTTGCCTCTGCTTTCTCTCTCCCTCTCCCCTGCTGAACAGCTAATATTCTTCACTGAAACTGCACTGATTCTGCAACTGGACCACTCTTAACGGCCTCGGTCCTGGGCCCAGCCACTCTCCACTTGCACTGATGCCCTGGAACCCCTCTGCACTGCGGGACTGTCTCTGTATCCCTACAGCCCCCCCCCTTTTCCAGCACTTGTTCTGCACTTACCTTGCACTTGCCACCAGCTGGCCCTATTTATTTATTACTTTACGCCACTTACCTTGTACTGCACTTCCCCCCTCCCCTTCCCCTTGCACTTTTCCCCCTCCCCCACCCCTGCACTTGCGCGATCTGAATGACACCTGGCCTAGTAGGATCGTTGTCTGTCTCCCCTTGTTTCCTCCCCTCCCTGCCTCATCGCGCCTTGAAACACCTGTGTATAGGCGCGTTACAAATGCCATATCATATCATATCAATGGTTCAGAGTCTTTGTATAGGATAGCACAGTTCTGGTAGATAACGGTTAAGTCTTTGCCACGGAGATTAGAAGAATTTGGCTAGGCGAAAAGTTTGACGAATGTTAAGGGAAGGACAAGCCTTTGTAGTTGAGGAAAGTTTCACGCACTTTCTCGATGGCCGAAAAGATTTCCGGACCGCGTTTGCACAGTACCTTGTCAATGAAGCAGTTGTTCCTGGTAGTTCAAGCAGATCTCGCTGTTCCTGAGCTTCAGTTGTGGGGACAAGAAGGAGGACATCGGGAGGTTCCTGCACTGCCCAGGGATGAGGCCAAAAACTTTAGCAAGACATCGGTTTAAGGTGTGAGTGCCTTAAAGTCCACAAGCTGGTTTGAAAATTCGACCCGATGGGGACGGTGTCCAGGTGGCTTGCGAGTTGGTTGTTCCCACCAAACTCAAGGGAAGAAGTTAACCTTGAAGGGCTTCTCTGTCGATGGAGTTTCAGGCAATTCGGAACGGCAGCAGGGCTTCACCGGTCATCCAGGAGTTGCAGAAGTCCTCTTCTTTCAGCTTGTCTTCGGTTCTTTCGTTCCAGTGATCAACTCTGACTTCCAAGTCCCAGAGACCTGCTTTTAAACAGTTTTCCCCCATTCATTCCAGCCTGGCTGTCACTCACACAGCAGGGTGGCTGTCCTTGCCGGACAGCCAGCCGGCCAATCATGCCAGAGTGCATTCAGGTCTCCTAGGAGACTAAGCACAGGGAGCTTCGGGCACCTCCCTCACATGCTGTCCACACCAGACACCCTAGCACCAGAGGAGGGCTTCAGCACTGAACCCCGCCAAAGGCCAATGAACAAAGGGACCAAACCTGGTTTGGCATGCAGAGACAAACACAAGAAGGACCTTTCCTAAAGGAAATGGTGAAAAAAAGTCAACCAGAGTCTTTTTTTACAGATAGGTCTTGGGTACCATATTGAAAAACATGGCTGACCCGATTTTTAGCTACCGTTGTTAGCGGTCGGGAAAAATCATGGTAGTTTGATCTAAACCACTGCCACCAGCCATTTAAAGTAGGAAAGGGTAACATTTGACTGTTACATGAGTGCTTTGACCCAGGGGAAGCTAGGCAACCCCTCCAGCACTCCATAGTAAGATAGTGTGTGCTGGTTCAGTACATTTAAAGATACTGGTAAAGTCAATTTAACTTTACATGATCTGGGAGACTGTAGTCAATCCCAGAGAGGGTATTTAAACCTTGGAATTCTGAAGGACATCCCTGTGCCACTGCCCTGAAGGTGCTGTGTGAAACACAGAAAAAGATGATGCCTATGGAGTTGTTTTAAAAACTCCATAACCAAAGAACACAAAAGTAAAACACACATTAAAATATATGGAAGAGTGGGAAAAAAGGCTCTCACTCTTCCCATGTAAAACAGATAAAATCCTAGAAATCCAGCAAAGGTAAGGGAAATTAGCACATGTTGAGAATTTCCCCTAACATTCGTCCCCCCCAGACGAAGGGACAGGAGTATTTAATCCACTCATGGAGGAATCTCCTTACTCCAGTGGGTCAAACATCCGGGAGAGACCATCAGCATTTTGGTGGTGACACCCAGACCTGTGTTCAATGGTAAAATCAAACCCTTGCAGGCTGATTGACCATCTCAGTAGTTTTGCATCAACCATCTCAAGGGTTGGTGGTCAGTCTAAATCACAAAAGTAGATCCATACAAGTGCGGTCTAAACTTCTTCAGTGACCACACAATAGCAAAACATTATCTTTCAATGGTTGCCCACCTTGTCTCAGGTTCCTTCAGGTTCCTGCTGATGAAGCAAATGGAGTGTACCCTACCTTTCACATCCAGCTGACTCAGAACTGCACCTATACCTGTATTTGAAGTACCTGTCTGCACAATGAAGGTTTGGTTATAGTCAGGAGCTCTTAGGACTGGAGTTTGACAAAGGGCTTTCTTTAGGCCTTCAAATGCTTGAGTGCACTCCTCATTCCATGAGACCTTTTTAGGGAACTTGGGAGAGGAGATCACATTCAAGGGAGAAGCTATGGTCCCATAGTTCTCAATGAAGTTCCTGTAGTACCCAGTGAGGCCTAGGAAGGCTCTCACTTGGGTTTGACTAGTAGGGTGGCCCAGTTTTGTACAGCTTGTGTTTTGCTAGGCAGTGGCCTTATTTCACCTCCTCCTACATCATGTCCAAGGTAGACCACTTTACTATGACCAATTTGACATTTACTAGCTTTTATGATCAGATGAGCCTGCTCAAGAGCCTGCAAAACATATCATAAGTGGTCAACGTGTTCTTTCCAAGTAGGGCTGAACACTGCAATGTCATCCAAGTATGCCATGCACAAGTCCTCCATCCCATTCAGAACTTGATTAACCATCCTTTGGAATGTAGCAGGTGCATTCTTTAGTCCTAAAAGCATTACCTTAAACTGGTAGAGGCCTGCTGCGGTTGAAATGCAGTTTTCTCCTTGGCATGGTCTGTCAGTGCTATTTGCCAATAGCCTGACGTGAGATCAAATGTACTAAGGTACTTGGATGAACCAAGTTTGTCAACCAGTTCATCTGTCCTTGGTAAAGGTTGGGGATCAGTCTTGGTGACTGCATTGAGAGCTCAATAGTCCACACAGAATCTCAACTCCTTGGATCCTGCCTTTGGTACTAGAACAACTGGACTGGACCATGGACTGGTAGAGGGCTCTTTTACCCCGAGATCAAGCATCTTGTTGACCTCCTCCTTTATGTGGGATCTTACATGATCTGACATTCTGTAACCCCTGCTTTTAAAAGGTAAACAGTCACCAGTTTGAATATCATGCTGGCCCCAGGGGGTCAAGCCTGGTGATAGTGAAAACAGGGAGGCAAACTGATTGAACAGACATTTGTTCTCCTCCTGTTGCTCAGGTGTCAAATTAGAAAAGTGATTAACTCCTATCTTCTCATCTAAAGGCTGGCCTCTGAGTAGGTTAGGTAGAGGTTCACTCTCCTCCTCTTCTTGAGACAAGCTTTTAGACGGTTGGTGTGAAAGAATCTGGGAACCTCCTTAGGATTGCCTAAGTCCACCAGATAGTTGACTTCTCCAAGTTTACCCACAACCTTGAAGGGTCCTATCCACTTATCCTGTAAGGCCCTCTGCCTTATAGGTACGATAACTAGAACTAGCTGGTCTTGAGAAAACTCGAACATGTTGGCCTTCTGTTTTCCCACAACTATATCCTCACCACTGTACACCAGTGTTAGGCAGAATCACATGCAGTACCCCTTGGGAACACTACATGCAATTAAGACTGCAAGTGTAAGCACAATTTCACCTTTGGTACAAGCCTTTACTGCACAGTAAAGTGGTAGTGATGGCTGAGCAGTCAGAGGTATCTCAAGAGTTTAAGTGAGCAGTAGAACAAGTTACACAAAGGACCAACAAATACAGTGATTCAAATGGACATGTACTCAAGGTTTCTTGGTAAAAGAATGTACATTTATTTTCTCATTCAGTTATAAAACATTACACTAGCAAGTGCAGCTCAATTTCACACATTAATAAACCACAAATACACAACCGGTAAGTAAATTAACAAGTTTAGCTCCCCTGAAGTGGGAGCAAAATGGCACTTCAAATACTTAATAAAGGGGTAAAAAGACAAGATTATAAGAATAGACAGCCCAGAAACATTCATAGACAAAGAAAAGGGTTTCAGTTAACTACAACCAGCAATTCTTCTCAATAGGCCTGGGCCAAAGTCAATGGTTCAGAGTCTTTGTATAGGATAGCACAGTTCTGGTAGATAACGGTTAAGTCTTTGCCACAGAGATTAGAAGAATTTGACTAGGCAGAAATTTTTATGAATGTTAAGGGAAGGACAAAACTTCATAGTTGAGGAAAGTTTGACACACTTTCTTAATGGCCGAAAAGATTTCCGAACCGCGTTTGCACAGTACCTTGTCAATGAAGAAGAGCTGTAGCTGAGGCAGTTGTTCCTGGCTGTTCAGGCACATCTCGCTGTTCCTGAGCTCCAGTTGTGGGGACAAGAAGGTGGACGTCGGGAGGTCCCTGCACTGCCCAGGGATGAGGGCAAAAGCTTTAGCAAGACGTCGGTTTAAGGTGTGAGTGCTTTAAAGTCCAAAAGCTGGATTCCTTCCCTCTGGCTATCCGGTTTTCAACAGCACTCTGATGAAAATTCGACCAGATGGGGACGGTGTCCAGGTGGCTTGCGAGTTGGTTGTTCCCACCAAACTCAAGGGAAGAAGTTAACCTTGAAGGGCTTCTCTGACGATGGAGTTTCAGGCAATACGGACCTGCAGCAGGCTTCACCGGTCGTCCAGGAGTTGCAACAGTCCTCTTCCTTCAGCTTGTTTTCGGTTCTTTCGTTCCAGTGGTCGACTCTGATTTCCAACCAGAGACCTGCTTTTAAACAGTTTTCCCCCATTCATTCCAGCCTGGCTTTCACTCACACAGTAGGGTGGCTTTCCTTGCCGGACAGCCAGCTGGCCAATCACGCCAGAGTGCATTCAGGTCTCCTAGGAGACTACGCACAGGGAGTTTTGGGCACCTCCCTCACATCCTGTCCACCCCAGACACCCTGGCCGCAAAGGAGGGCTTCAGCCCTGAAGACCGCCAAAGGCCAGTGAACAAAGGGACCAAACCTGGTTTGGTGCGCAGAGACAAACACAAGAAGGACCTTTCCTAAAAGTAATGGCAAAAAAAGTCGACCGGAGTCTGTTTTTACCAATAGGCCTTGGGCGCCATATTGAAAAACATGGCTGACCCGATTTTTAGCTACTGTTGTTAGCGGTCGGGAAAAATCATGGTTGTTTGATCTAAACCACTGCCACCAGCCATTTAATGTAGGAAAGGGTAACATTTGACTGTTACATGAGTGTTTGACTCAGGGGAAGCTAGGCAACCCCTCCAGCACTCTACAGTAAGATATTGTTTGCTTGGTCAGTAAATTTAAAGAGACTAGTAAAGTCAATTTAACTGTACATGCTCTGGGAGACAGTAGTCAGTCCAAGAGAAGGTATTTGAACCTTGGGAAGTCTGAAAGACATCCCTGTGCCACTGCACTGAAGGTGATGTGTGACACACAGAAAAAGTTGATGCCTATGGAGTTGTTTAAAACTCCATTACCAAAGAACATAAAAGTAAAACAGACATCAAATTACATGGAAGAGTGGGAAAAAAGGTTCTCACTCTTCCCAGGTAAAACAATCAAATCCTAGAAATCCAGCAAAGAGCGGATGGGGTGGATGGAACAGATGAAGCGGATAGAACAGATGGAATGGATGGAATGGATCGCGCGAATGGACTCGATGGACCGCACGGAATGTACCGGAGGGATGTAGTGGATGAAACGGGTGAAGTCAACGGTACCGATGGAGAGGAAGTGGATGGAACAAATGGAGTGGATGGAACGGATGGAGTGGCTGGATCGAACGGAATGTACCGGACGGATGTAGTGGACGAAACGGATGAAGTCGACGGTACCGATGGAGAGGATGAAACAGATGATACGGATGGTGCGGATGTTACAGAGGGTGCAGATGTTACGGATGGTGCAGATGGTGCGGATGTTACGGATGGTGAGGATGGTGCGGGTAGTGTGGTTGTTACGGATGGTGCGGGTGATGTGGATGTTAAGGATAGTGCAGATGTTACAGATAGTGTGTATATTACAGATAGTGCGGATGTTGCTGTTGTGCAGATGGTGCGGACGGTGCGGACATTGCGTATGTTCTGGATGTCGCAGATGTTGTGGATGTTGTGGATGTTGCAGATGTTATGGATGTTGCGGATGTTGCGATTGGTGCGGATGGGGCAGATGTTACGGATGGTGGGGATGGTGCAGATGTTACAGATGGTGAGGATGGTGCAGTTGTTACGGATGTTACAGATGGTGCAGATGTTACGGATGGTGCAGATGTTATGGATAGTGTGGATGGTGCAGATGTTAATGATGGTGCAGATGGTGCGAATGTTACGTATGGTGCAGATGGTGCGGATGTTACGGATGGTGCAGATGTTACAGATGGTGCGGATGGTGCAGATGGTGCGGATGTTGCGGATGCTGCAGATGGTGCAGATGTTAATGATGGTGCGGATGTTATGAATGGTGTGAATGGTGCACATGATGCGGATGGTGCAGATTCTACAGATGGTGCAGATGATACGGATAGTGCGGACATTACGGATGGTGCGGACGTTACGGATGGTACAGATGTTACGGATGGTGCAGTTGGTGCAGATATTACGGATGGTATGGATGGTGCGGATGGTGTGGATGGTGCGGATGTTACGGAAGGTATGGATGTTGCATATGTTACAGATGGTGCAGATGTAACAGACATTGTGGATGGTGCGGATGTTACGAATGGTGCATACTTTACGGATGGTGCGGACATCATCGATGGTGCGGACATCACGGATGATGCGGACATCACGGATGGTGCAGACGTTACAGATGGTGCAGACGTTATGGATGGTGCAGACGTTACGGATTGTGCAGACGTTACGGATGGTGCAGACGTTACAGATGGTGCAGACATTATGGATGATGCAGACATTGCGGGTGGTGCGTACATCGCAGATGGTGCGGACATCGCAGATAGTGCGGACATCGCAGATGGTGCAGACATCGCGGATGGTGCAGACTTCGCGGATAGTGCCGATGGTGCAGATGCCGCAGATGTTACGGATGGAACGGATGTTACGGATGGAACGGATGTTACAGATGGCGCAGATGACACAGATGTTACGGATGGCACAGATGTTACGGATGACACAGATGTTACAGATGTTATGGGTGGCGCGGATGTTACAGATGGTGCGGATGTCACGGACGGAGCAGGCGCCACGGATAGTGCCGATGGTGCAGATGGCGCAGATGTTATGGATGGCACAAATGTTATGGATGGCGTAGATGTTATGGATGTTACGGGTGTGGATGTCATGGATGGTGTGGATGTTACGGACGGTGCGGATGTTGTGGATGTTGCAGACGGTGCAGATGTAATGGACGGTGCAGATGTTATGGATGGTGTGGATGGTGCGGATGTTACGATTGTTCCGGATGGTGCGGATAGTGCAGATGTTATGATGTTATGGTTGGTGAGGATGTTACAGATGGTGAGGATGTTACGGACGGTGCAGATGTTACAGACGTTACGGATGTTACTGATGGTGCGGATGGTGCTGATGGTGCGGATGGTGCTGATGGTGCGGATGGCGCAGATGATGCAGATGCAGATGGCTCAGGAGGATAGCTCAGGCGCAACATGCTCGCCTTGGAAACAAGACAAAACTGAGCAACACAGGTTCGATACCCGGGTCCGCGCTTAGAAAACTCTGGGTATTAAGCGCGTTATAAATAACCTATCATATCATATTATATCAGATGGTGCGAATGTTATGGATGGTGCAGGTGGCGTGGATGTCGCGGACGTTACAGATGTTGCAGATGTTGCAGATGTTGCGGATGGCGCGGATGATACCCCAGTATATGCTATGCACCTGTATCCCCATACATATATCTATATCCCATATATACCTATATCCATCCTGTCGCTATATATATATGTATGTCACTATGTACGTCCTCACTGTCCTGCTTATGTGCCTGGTCTAAGGCGCTTGGCGCTTATACTGATAGCCAGCATATCACACCACTACACCTACTCTCTACTATATACCATCATTCAACCAGAACACAGCTATAGCCCTGATAATTCAGCCTAGCTGTGCACATACGAACACGACTCCATGATCTCCTCATAACCCTAATAAAAACACAGCTATCTGAAGCACATTCCGGGTAGCTTAGGCGTTCCTCAGGCCTAACGCAGCCAGAACCCAGTCTGGGTATCCACCCACCAGACTGAACACATCCAACTGATTTCCTCAGCACCACACCTATCGCTAAGAAGCAGCTACCATCTAACAACTACACCAGCTGCACACATATCCGGTGCTCCAACGCACCATAAGACTCTTTCTCTCTCCCTACTGACTAGAACTACGGTTCCTGAGGGTGTTCAACCTACCACCGCTTTGAGATCATACCAATGATACAGAAGGCGCTATATAAATGCCAAGTAACATAACATAACATAACATGAAAATGAAACCTCATCAGAAAATCATACTCCATGATGATTATCTTAGAGCATTTGTAGGTGACAAACCAGAGATTATATTCACCAATGTCAGACCAATTAGAAACACACACAGCCCCAGTTATCTTGAGCCCATCAAAGATTAAATGGGTACAAGAACATCTCCAACTGCTGCAGGAATGTATGAATATGAAAACTGTTTCACTTGTCTGTATGCACTCAACAAGACAACAGAATGTATGATTGGTGCAATAAAACCAATTGCATCAAAATGTTCAGCCTGTTTTAGCTGTACAATTATTTTATATATATATATATATTCAGTGGAAAAACTTTGTTAAAGGGACGTTATGGTTCCAAGTAAAACCGAAAAACCCTTGAAATTCGCCAGTTATGATAAGCTAAGCAACCATAACCCGTGCCACCACCGTGCACTGCTAAGACTAACACCCACGACATCAAAGATGACATCACAAATGTCATTGATGACATCACTGATGACATCACATGTGTATGTACTTTTCATGAAATATGTGTACAAGGGATTCTTATTATAATGTTGAGAAAAATGTGTCAAGGATCATTGCAATAAATATAGTACTCTAATTAGTGCATTGAACGATGAATTGATATAAATAGCATTCTATTATAGGGTTCTAGCTAGTATACTAAGCTACTCATGCAGAAACATAGCATTGTGTGCAGCGTACAAGATGAAGGTATAATATTCATAATGTTAATATGTTGAATAATGAAATGATAATTGTTTTCTTAATATATTTTGTGTACTGTGAAATATGTAATAAGTAGCTAATAAAACCCATGTATTACATAATTGCATTACTATAGACAAAACACAAAGAGACAAGAACACATACCAATATGGGTATATACAGGGAAAGTGAAGTTAGCAAATAAGCACAAGTAGTAGCAGAAACAATTGATAACCTAACTGATTATTTTCTTGCAAATAAATTATTGCTCTGTTTCAAAGCTGCTATTTACCCTATGTATATGTATCACTTGATGTGATTGGACCCTAAGGAAAGTAGTGTGAGTACAATGTATTCAAATATGACCATGTACAGGGAAAGTACAGCCATAAAAAACAACAGAACTATCAGAAAGTGCTGATAAATCTATAGATTATCTTTCTGAACAAAAAGGATTTACTGCATTTCATAGGTTTTTATTAGTGCAGCGTCACCATAACATCCTTTTCAATAGATGAAGACGACTAGCATCTTAGGTCCTCAAAGTGGGAACCCCAGGTGGTAAAAAAAAGATTTTTCTTCCCAAACCGGGACGCCGTAGGAAGGAAAATCTTTTACCAAGATGGCCACCATGGAAAGGGAAGGCAGGGTGTATAAAGAGAACACAACAGGGCATGCAAGGGGGGTGGGGGGGAACAGTGCACACACGGGGCATGAGCGGGGGGGGGGAACATGGGAGACACAGGGCATGAACGGGGGGTGGGGTGGAACAGGGGAGACATGGGTATGAGCGGGGGTGGGGGGGAACAGGGGAGTCACAGGGCATGAGCGGGAGGAACAGGGGAGACATGGAGCATGAGCGGGGTGGGGGGAACAGGGGAGACACGGAGCATGAGCGGGGGTGAGGGGGAACAGGGGAGACACGGAGCTTGAGTGCGGGGTGGGGGAGACACGGGGGAGACACAGGGCCTGAGTGGGGGGCTGGGGGCAACAGGGGAGAGAGACACGGGGCATGAGCGGGAGGTGGAGGGAACACGAGGGAGACACAGGGCATGACCCGGGGGTGGTGGGCAACAGGAGACAGACGGGACAGGGGCGGGGGGTGGGAGGGTACACAAGGGAGACACGGGACATGAGCGGGGGGTGGGGGGAACACAAGGGAGGCACGGGGCATGAGCTGGGGGAACACGATGAAGACACGGGGCATGAGCGGGCGGTGGGGAGAAGAAGAGGGAGACACGGAGCATGAGTGGGGGGTGTGGGGAACACGAGAGAGACACGGGGCATGAGCGGGGGGATGGGGGGAAACACGAGGGAGACACAGGGCCTGAGCGGGGGGCTGGGGGCAACAGGGGAGACACAGGGCCTGAGCAGGGGCGTGGGGGCAACAGGGGAGACAGGGGGCATGAGCGGGGATGGGGGGGAAAAGGAGGGAGAGTCAGGGCATGTACTGGGGGTGGGGTGGAACAGAGGAGACACGGGGCATGAGCGGGCGGTGGGGGGAACAGGGGAGACACGGGGCATGAGTGGAGGGTGGGGGGTAACACAAGGGAAACACGGGGCATGAGTGAGCGGGGGGTGGGGGAACATGAGAGACACGGGGCATGAACGCGGTTGGGAGGCAACACGAGGGAGACACGGGTCATGAGCAGGGAGTGGGAGGAACACGAGGGAAACACGGGGCATGAGTGGGGGTGGGGGTAACACGAAGGAGACACGAGGCATGAGCGGGGGTGGGGGGGAACAGGGGAGATATGGGGCATGAGCATGGGGTGGGGGAACAGGGCAGACACGGGGCATGAGCGGGGGTGGGGTGCACAGGATGGAGACATGGGGCATGAGCGGGGGGTGGGGGGAACAGGAGGGAGACACAGGGCATGAGCGGGAGGTGGGGGGTAACACGAGGGAGACACGGGGCATAAGCAGGCGGGTGGGGGGAACAGGGGAGACACGGGGAATGAGCGGGGGGTGGGGGAACAGGGCAGACACGGGGCATGAGCGGGGGAGGGGGGTGACAGGAGGGAGACACTGGGCATGAGCGGGGGAGGGGGGTAACAGGAGGGAGACACTGGGCATGAGCGGGGGGGTGGGGAGCAACAGGAGAGAGACACGGGGCATGAGCGGGGGATGGGGGAACATGAGGGAGACACGAAGCATGAGCAGGGGGTGGGGTGCAAAGGAGGGAGACACGGGGCATGAGCGGGGGGTGGGGGAAACAGGAGGGAGACACGGGGCATGAGCGGGGGGTGGGGGAACAAGAGAGAGACAAGGGGCATGAGCGGGGGGTGGGGGAACAGGGGAGACACGGGGCATGAGCAGGGGGAGGGGGGAACAGGAGAGAGACACAGGGCATGAGCGGGGGGTGGGGGAGAACAGGGCAGAGACATGGGGCATGAGCAGGGGGTGGGGGAAACAGGGGAGACACGGGGCATGAGAGGGGTTGGGGGGAACAGGCGAGAGACATGGGGGTTGGGGGCAACAGGAGAGAGACACAGGGCATGAGCGGGGGGTGGGGGGTAACAGGAGGGAGACACGGGGCATGAGCGGGGGGTGGGGGGAACAGGAGAGAGACATGGGGCATGAACGGGTGGTGGAGGGCAACAGGAGAGAGACACGGGGAAGTGGGGGGGAACAGAGGAGACAAGGGGCATGAGCAGGGGGTGGGGTGAAAAGGAGGGAGACACGGACGGGGCATGAGCGGGGGGTGGGGGGAACAAGACCAACACGGGCCATGATAAGGGGGTGGGGGAACAGGGGAGAAAAGGGGCATGAGCGGGGGGTGGAGGGTAACAGAGGGAGACACAGGGCATGAGCGGGGGGTGGGGGGAACAGGTGAGAGACACGGGACATGAGCAGGGGGTGGGGGGAACACGAGGGAGACATGGGGCATGAGTGGGGGGTAACACGAGGGAGACACAGGGCCTGAGCGGGTGTGTGGTGGCAACAGGGGAGACACAGGGCCTGAGCGGGGGAGTGGTGGGGGCAACATGGGAGACACAGGGCATGATCAGGGGTGGGGGGGAAAGGAGGGAGAGATGGGGCATGAGCAGGGGGTGGGGTGGAACAGGGGAGACACGGGGCATGAGCGGGGGGTGGGGAGAACAGGGGAGACACGGAGCATGAGTGGGGGTGGGGGAAAAGGAGAGAGACACAGGGCATGAGGGTACATGAGGAAGACACTGGGCATGAGCGGGGGGTGGTTAGAACACGAGGGAGACATGGGGCATGAGTGGGGGCTGGGGGGAACACGAGAGAGACACGGGGCATGAGCGGGGGGGTGGGGGTAACACGAGGGAAACACAGGGCATGAGCGGGGGGGTGGGGGGAACACGAGGGAGACACGGGTCATGAGCGGGGGTGGGGGAACACGAGGGAAACACGGGGTATGAGCGGGGGGTGGGGTGAACAGGATGGAGACACTGGGCATGAGTGAGGGGTGGGGGTAACACGAGGGAGACACGGGGCATGAGCGGGTGGTGGGGGGAACAGGGGAGACATGGGGCATGAGCGGGGGGCTGGGGGAACAGGGCAGACACAGGGCATGAGCGGGGATGGGGTGCACTGGAGGGAGACACGGGGCATGAGCGGGGGGTGGGGGGAACAGGAGGGAGACACAGGGCATGAGCGGGGGTGGGGGGTGACAGGAGGGAGAAACGGGGCATGAGCGGGGGGTGGGGAGCAACAGGAGAGAGACACGGGGTATGGGGGAACATGAGGGAGACACGAAGCATGAGCAGGGGGTGGGGTGCACAGGAGGGAGACACGGGCATGAGCGGGGGGTATAGGGGAACAGGAGGGAGACACGGGGCATGAGCGGGGGGTGGGGGGAACATGGGAGACACAGGGCATGAGAGGGGGTGGGGGGAACAGGAGAGAGACACGGGGCATATGGAGGGAGTGGGGGGAACAGGGGAGAGACACGGGGCATGAGCGGGGGGTGGGGGGAAACAGGGGAGACACGGGGCACGAGCAGGGGGTGGGGGGAACAGGAGGGAGACACAGGGCATGAGCGGGGGGTGGGGGGTAACAGGAGGGAGAAACGGGGCATGAGCGGGGGGTGGGGAGCAACAGGAGAGAGACACGGGGCATGAGCGGGGGATGGGGGAACATGAGGGAGACACGAAGCATGAGCAGGGGGTGGGGTGCATTAGAGGGAGACACGGGGCATGAGCGGGGGGTATAGGGGAACAGGAGGGAGACACGGGGCATGAGCGGGGGGTGGGGGGAATAGGAGAGAGACACGGGGCATATGGGGGAGTGGGGGGAACAGGGGAGACACAGGGCATGAGCGGGGGGTGGGGGGAATAGGAGAGAGACACGGGGCATATGGGGGAGTGGGGGGAACAGGGGAGAGACACGGGGCATGAGCGGGGGGTGGGGGAAACAGGGGAGACACGGGGCATGAGCAGGGGGTGGGGGGAACAGGCAAGAGACATGGGGCATGAGCGGGGGGTGGGGGGCAACAGGAGAGAGACACAGGGCATGAGCGGGGGTGGGGGGTAGCAGGAGGGAGACACGGGGCATGAGCAGGGGTGGGGGGAACAGGAGAGAGACACGGGCATGAACGGGGGTGGCGGGCAACAGGAGAGAGACACGGGGAATGAGCGGGGAGTGGGGGGAACAGGGGAGACACGGGCATGAGCGGGGTGTGGGGGGAACAGAGGAGACAAGCAGAATGAGAAGGGGGTGGGGTGAAAAGGAGGGAGACACGGGGCAGAGAGGGGGTGGGGGGAACAAGATCGACACGGGCCATGAGCAAGGGGTGTGGGGGAACAAGGGAGACAAGGGGCATGAGCGGGGTGGTGGGGGGGAAAAGGGGAGACACGGGGCATGAGCGGGGGGTGGGGGGAACAGGCGATAGACATGGGGCATGAGCCAGGGGTGGGGGGCAACAGGAGAGAGACACAGGGCATGAGCGGGGGGTGGGGGGTAACAGGAGCGAGACACGGGGCATGAGCAGGGGGTGGGGAACAGGAGAGAGACACGGGGCATGAGCAGGGGATGGGGGCAACAGGAGAGAGACACGGGGCATGAGCGGGGGGTAGGGGGGAACAGGGGAGACACAGGGCATGATCGGGGGTGGGGGGGAACAGAGGAGACAAGGGGCATGAGCAGGGGGTTGGGTGAAAAGGAGGAAGACACGGGGCATGAGTGGGGGGTGGGGGGCAACAAGAGAGACACGGGCCATGAGCAGGGGGTGGAAGGGAACAGGGGAGACAAGGGGCATGAGCGTGGGTGGGGGGAACAGGGGAGACACGGGGCATGAGCAGGGGGTCGGGGGGGACAGGGGAGACAAGGGGCATGACCGGGGGTGGGGGAGAAAAGGAGGGGGACACAGGGCATGACCGGGAGGTGGGGGAGAAAAGGAGGGGGACACGGGGCATGACTGGGGGTGCGGGGGAACAGGGGAGACACAGGGCATGAGAGGGGGGTGGGGGGAACAGGGGAGACATGGGGAATGAGCGGGGGGTGGGGGAGAATAGGGGAGACATGGGGCATGAGCGGGGGTGGGGGAACAGTGGAGACACGGAGCATGAGCTGGGAGTGGGAGGAAGGAGAGAGACACGGGGCATGAGTGGGGGATGGGGGGAACACGAGGTAGACACGGGGCATGAGAAGGGGTGGGGGCAACAGGAGACACACGGGACATGAGCAGGGGGTGGGAGGGTACACGAGGGAGACACGGGGCATGAGCTGGGGGTGGGGGGAACACGAGGGAGACACGGGGCATGAGCGGGGGGTGGGGGGTACACGAGGAAGACACGGGGCATGAGCGGGAGGTGGGGAGAAGACGAGGGAGACACGGGGCATGAGCAGGGGGTGGGGTAACACGAGGGAGACACGGGGCATGAGCGGGGGGTTGTGGCGTAACACGAGGGAGACACGGGGCCTGAGCGGGGGTGGGGGGGAAGGAGGGAGAGACGGGGCATGAACAGGGGGTGGGTTGGAACAGGGGAGACACGGGGCATGAGCAGGGGATGGGGGAACAGGGGAGACACAGAGCATGAGCGGGGGGTGGGGGAAAGGAGAGAGACACGGGGCATGAGGGTATGTTAGGGAGAATTCTCTGTTTAGGCTGAATTTCCTAACCTAGTGAGTCCCCCAGCAGCTTTGCTGGATTTCTGGAGTTTGTTTTTTTCATCCTGCCAAGAGTGAGACTCTTTTCCTCCCACTCTTGGACATGATTGTGGTATTTCTTTGAAAGTTAATGTGTTCTATGGGCTATGGGGTCTTTTACGCCATAGGGTCTCATGTGTTTTGCTATGTGTGTTACACCGCACCCTCTGTGCCGTAACATTGGGGTGTCCTAGGTGACCCCCACCATAGACTCCATACGCTGGGACTGACTACTGTCTCCCAGGGCATGTAAAGTCACCATTGGCTTTACTAGACCTACAATTACTAACAGAACCAGTACAAACCATCCTATTGTGGACGTACTAGTATGGGTAATTTGATTACCCCTGGGTCTGTTGTTCGAGGGGGCACTGTCCCGTCCCCCCTCGTTGAGTTTTGGCTGGTGGCAGTGGATACTACTTTTTATATTCGGCCTCGAATATATTCCTATGGGATTCTTCCCATTGTTCGAGGCTAATACTTTTTCACATTGGTCTCTAACATACCGCCTGTTTATTTGTTTTTAATGAATCCACCGGTTGGTATTTTCTGCCAGAACTTGGTTTTTAAAATGGCGTATGTGTTCGCCTCTGTAACTCCAAACCAAAGGTTGAGCCCTTTGTTCCACTTTTGGCGGGCTTCTGCACAGAAGCCCTCCAGAGTGGTGCCATTCTGTCTGGGTACCACAGGGGGTGTTGGAGGGGGTTTAGGCACCCTGGACTGAGTTGCCTTGCCAACTCAAGTCACACTCTGGTGTGATTGGCCCAAGTGGTGAGCCGCCCCGCTCACCACTTAGCATGTTTGATTGACAGCTAGGCTGAATGAATGGGGGTTTTCTGCATAAAAGCAGGGCTTTGGGGACTGGAACTTCAGAAGTCGCCACAGCACCTAAGAATCTGACGAGGGTAAATCTGAGCCGACCTGCAACGACGACACCTCCGGTCGAGCCCTGCTGAACCGACTCACCACTTCCCAACGACAGAGGAGATCTCCCTACTGGAGAGTCTTCTTCCCCTGACTGGTGGGAACAACCAGTCCCTTGCTTTTTCTTCACTTCCAGGACGTCTAGTGGTCGAATTGCCCGTCCTGAGCACCCCGGCAACCGGATAGCCACTAACCACTGTACCGCGACCAAAAGGTGGTGCCTTGTGACTGAGCACTCCGCGGCTGGTCTCTTCCCTGGTGGTGCAACGATCTTCAACTTTCCTCTATGACTAGATCATCTCTTCTTCTGGCAAAGCCCCGACTTGCATCCACCACCAGGAACAACTGCCCCCGCCGGGGCTGTCTCTTCACTCTCAAGGTACTGTGGCCGCCTGGCTTCCCTTGAAACGGTTAGTGTGAGGTGTCTTAAATCCTTACCTTTCCACTGGGTCGCCTCCAGACCTTCTTAACTTTTGTTCTAAAACTGGTCCAAGCTTTCTGTGACATTTTGCTACAAAGACTTGAAGTGCATTTCCACTGTGGTACTTTTGGGACATACCGCCTTGCCTGTCTCCGAGTGGGCCTGGCCTCTGAACTTTGTGATCTACAGTAGACCCTGCCTTGCTTGCCTTGCATTTGTTTCGTAAAAGTGTTGGTACTGAGTTGGTTTCATACGCTGCCTTTTTCTCTCCCTTTCTAAACGAATACTGGAGTGTCATCTAGGTTAAAGCACTCACCACTGTCTGCAAATAAGTGGAGTCTTTGAACCTAGACTTGTCGAAATATTGTTATGGGATTGATATATACTTATAGTAACTGTGATTGAAGTTCTTTGCCATATTAGTGCCAGTGTGTTTTTCATAGATGTGTTTTTAAATAAATAATTATATATCTTTACACCCAAGCTCTGATCCGTGTCTGCTTTTTCTAGTGTGTAAATTGCCCCATCATGTATACTCCAAATACTGCCTAACTCGTCTTGAGAGAAGTCTGACTGCTCAGCCACAGCTACTAGGTAAATCTGGGTGGTGCAGACTGCTACCAATTGGGTTTACTGCTAACTCCTGTAGTCTTAAACCTTTTGCAGTGGTCCCAGAGGGAACTGCACAGGTTTCTGCCTAACACTGGTGGGAGCGGTGGGATTTGTATCGAGTATACAGTTTAGAGTGCTTTTCAACACTTTAGGATAACTAACCACAAAGCTTAGCACTAAAAAGCAACTTTCAAAAACATGTCTACTATGGAAGTTTACAGTCAAGAGTCCTTGTCAGGTAAAAATACTGAGCGTTTGAGAGCTCTCTGTAGACAAGAGAATCTTTCTGTAAGAGGCAAGAAAATAGAACTGATAGCGAGATTGCTGGAAAACCAAAGTCTGGGTACTGGTTCAGAGGAACAGACTTCTCCAGCAAATGTAGATAACAGTAATGGTGTTGATCTAAATCAAAGTTCTGATGATAGTGATGAAGAGGCTGAAGAGGAAGGAGAGGCTAATGAAACTGTCTCCCCTACCCCTCTGTCTGCCTTACCAGCTGTACCTACTAGGCCTATAGCGGGTCCCACACTAAGTCCTCAAGTCCTTGAACTAGAAAAAATGAAAATAGACTTGGAATTCAAAAGGATTACTGCTCAAACTGAACAGAAGCACCAAGAATTGCAACAAATTCTTAGGCTCAGAGAAATGGAGCTCAAGCATGAGTTAGAAATGAAAAAGTTGTCTGTTGAAACTGCTTCTGTCTCTGGCTCCTCTAGAAGTTCCAGTTGCAAAAGACCCCGGATGCCTGAGGTATTAATTGGTATGTATGAACCAAAGTTGGATGTGTTAGATTGGCTGAGTTTGTTTGAGTATAATCATGGGCTCCAGAACATCACAGGTAATGAGCTACTTACCTGGTTGTTCTCTAGGCTCCCCCCTGTTGCAACTGATGCGGTAATGGAGTTGGGGGAGGAGGATAGGAAAGAGTATGAAAGTGTGAAACTAGCTCTGATAGCTAGATTTGGGAAGACCCCTTCCCAGTATCTTAAGAGGTTTAGATCCCTCAAAAAGCATGATGGTGCCCCTTGGGCTACATGGGTGAGTGAAGGGTTGAAAAACTTAGAGGGATGGATTAAGGGTTACAAGGTGAACACTTATGAGGGTATGAAGAATCTTTTTATGTTGGTGTCAATTTATGATGCCTGTTCTCCTGAGCTCAGACAGCACTTGGCTGATTCAAAGGAATTGGATTCCAGGAAGCTAGCTAAGGCTGCTGACTTGTGGGTTGCCAACAGGGCTACTCATAAGGATTCTGGGGCAACTCAGAAAAAGGATGAGGGAAAACAGCCTAAAAAAGACTCAAAAGAGAATTCTAATAACTCAAATTCCAAAGAGGGCCCCAAACAAAACCATAAGGGTAAGCCACAAGGAAAACCACAGCAGAATACTGTACCTTCTGGTGCCAAACCAGAGGGAGGCCAGAACAAGCCACCATTCCAGAAAGCATTCGGTAAATGCTTTGTTTGTGGCTCTACTGACCATGTGAAAGGAGATCCCAGATGCAAGGGTAAACCTTCAGGGGTCCAGCTTGTCTCCTTAGCCTTCGCTCCAGAGGAGGAAGTCCAAATGGCAAGTGGAAACTTTCTACTGCTGGCTGATGAACCCATTGGAGTCTCAGCCAGTGTTTCTTTAGTGTCTCTGGGTTTGTGGGAACAACAGAATTTAGATGTCTATAATTCTATCCCAGAAAATACTAAAGAGTATTATAAGGACATTGTCCAGGTGAATGGTCAGGAGACTCCTGCCATTAGGGACACTGGGCCAGCATAACTGTGGTGGATAAATCTTTTTTTCAGGCTGAGGATGTTGCTAAGGCACCCAAATGCCTCACCAAGTTAGCTGGAGGGCCTGTGCAGATGCTTCCCCAATTACCAGTTCTCATCCAGTGTAATGACATGACTGTGAATATACCTGTCAGCATACAAAGTGAGGTACCAGGACGAGTTCTGTTGGGTAACGATTTAAAAACTCTTGGAGTTGTGTCTCATACCCCAGTCCTCCTAGTAAACGGTTACAGGAGCTAACCAGACCTGCAAGGGAGAGAACCATGAGAGGTACTCCCCAGGAGATGATGAAGAAGGATATCACTCCTGCTCCACTGGATTTGTCAGCTGCTGTCTCAAAGAAATCAGAAGCGAAAGAGAAACCTAAAACTTCTAAACAGAAACCAGCAGCCAGCACTTCAGTGCAGCCAACAAGGACTTCCTCTCGGTTGTCCAAAGTTACACCAGAAACTCCCCCTCCAGCTGAGGCTGAGAGGGTGGTACAATCCTGTGTGGTAAAATTAGACTCTGAGTAAGAGCTAATGGAAGGCCAGGAACTCATTGGAGATCTGGATCCTGTTGACCATCCTGAGCTGCAGTCTTTACTGGCAGAAGGTGGACCCAACAGGGCAGACTTCAGTAAGGGACAGAGAGAATGTCCAACTCTGGAAGGTCTTCGCCACCAGGCAGAAGCTCAGGCTGAAGGGCAAGAGCCTGGGAAATACAGGTTGCACTGGGAAGATGGCCTCTTCTACAGTGAACCGACCAAGTCTGAACCTGGAGACTACAAACGACTTGTAGTACCCCAAGAGAACAGACAACAGTTCTTGCAGTTAGCCCACGAGATTCCTTTGGCTGGTCACTTGAGTTTCAAGAAGACTAAGGAAAGGCTCTCTACCTACTTTTATTGGCCAAAGATGGGGGCTGAAGTAGAAAAACACTGCAGGAGCTGCCACACCTGCCAGACCTCTGGTAAGGTTGGTTCCAAGAATGTGGCACCTTTGGTGCCTCTCCCAGTTGTGGGAGTCCCATTTGAGAGAGTAGGGATTGACATTGTTGGTCCCCTTGATCCTCCAACCTCCTCAGGCAACAGGTTTATACTTGTTGTAGTAGACCATGCTACTAGGTATCCTGCGGCCATTCCTATGCGGACTGTTACAGCTCCGGCTGTGGCTAAAGCCCTCCTTGGTATTTTTACCAGGGTTGGGTTTCCTAAGGAAGTAATCTCTGACAGGGGGTCAAACTTTATGTCCCACTACATGAAAGCCATGTGGAAAACCTGTGGAGTTATTTACAAGTTCTTAACAGCCACCACCCACAAACCAATGGATTGGTTGAAAGGTTCAACCGAACCATGAAGAGCATGATAGGTGCTTTAGAGGACCCCCTTAAACGAAAGTGGGATCTTCTACTGCCATGCCTTCTCTTTGCTTATAGAGAAGTCCCTAAGGAGGGAGTAGGTTATTCTCCCTTTGAACTTCTCTATGGTCATCCCATCAGAGGTCCATTGGCCCTGATTAAGGAGGGGTTGGAGAGTGCTCCTTCCCCCAAGCCAGTCAGAGTGACTGACTACGTGATAGGTCTCTGGAGGAGAATGTCACACATGATGGCGGAAGCAAGTGATAACTTGAAAGCTGGACAAGCATTGGTCAAGCACTGGCATAATCAAAAGGCTAACATGGTTGAGTTCCCTCAAGACCAGCTAGTTCTTGTTATGATCCCAACAAGGCAGAGGGCCTTGCAAGACAAATGGATGGGACCCTTCAGAGTTGTGGGTAAACCTGGAGAGGTCAACTATCTGGTGGACTTGGGCAATCCCAAGGAGGCTCCAACAGTCTTCCACACCAACAGACTCAAAGTGTATGTCTCGAGACCTGATGTAGGAGCGTTGCTTCTAGCATCATCAGAGGAAGAAGAAGAGAGTGAAGCTCTTCCTGATTTTCTCAGAGGCTTACCTTTAGACGAAAAGATTGAAGGAGTAAATCTCTCTTCAAATCTGACACCTGAGCAACAAGAAGAGTGCAAATCTATGTTGAATCAGTTTGCCTCTCTGTTCTCACTTTCACCAGGCTTGACCCCTTGGGGCCAGCATGACATACTCACTGGTTACTGTCTGCCCGTCAAAAGCAGAGGATACAGAATGTCAGAAAGTGTAAGAACCCACATCAAAGATGAGGTCAGCAAGATGCTTGATCTCGGGGTAATAGAGCCCTCTACTAGTCCATGGTCTAGCCCAGTTGTGTTAGTACCAAAGGCAGGATCTAAAGAACTTAGATTCTGTGTGGACTATAGAGCTCTTAATGCAGTCACCAAGACTGATGCCCACCCTTTGCCAAGAACAGATGAGTTGGTGGATAGGCTTGGTTCAGCCAAGTTCCTCAGCACATTTGACTTGACGTCGGGCTATTGGCAAATAGCCCTGACAGACCATGCCAAGGAGAAAACAGCATTTTCTACCCCAGCTGGCTTATACCAGTTTAAGGTAATGCCTTTTGGATTGAAAAATGCACCTGCTACATTTCAACGGATGGTAAACCAGGTTCTGAATGCGATGGAGGACTTCTGCATGGCATAGTTGGATGGCATAGCAGTGTTCAGCAATTCCTGGGAAGAACATGTAGACCACCTAAGATATGTTTTGCAGGCTCTTGGACAAGCCAATCTGACCATAAAGGCAAGTAAATGCCAAATTGGACAGAGTAAGGTAGTCTATCTTGGACATGAGGTAGGAGGTGGAGAAATAAGGCCTTTGCTCAGTAAGATTGAAGCTGTGCAAAATTGGACAACACCTACTACTCAGACCCAGGTGAGAGCCTTCTTAGGTCTCACTGGGTATTACAGGAATTTCATTGAGAACTATGGGACCATAGCTTCTCCTCTGAATGTCATCTCCTCTTCAAAATTCCCTAAGAAGGTTAGATGGAATGAGGAGTGCAATCAGGCCTTTGAAAACCTGAAAAATGCTCTTTGCCAAGCCCCAGTACTCAGAGCTCCTGATTACCACCAAACTTTCATTGTGCAGACAGATGCTTCAAATGTAGGAATAGGTGCAGTACTCAGTCAACTGGATGGGAAAGATAGGGAGCACCCCGTTCGCTTCATCAGCCACAAGCTGAAGGATCCTGAAACAAGGTGGGCAACAATCGAAAGAGAGTGCTTTGCTATCGTGTGGGCTCTGAAGAAGTTTAGGCCATACTTGTATGGTTCTACTTTTGCAATTCAGACTGACCACCAACCCTTGAGATGGTTAATGCAAATGAAAGGGGAAAACCCAAAACTACTGAGATGGTCAATCTGCCTGCAAGGGTTTGATTTCACCATTGAGCACAGGTCAGGGTGTCACCACCAAAATGCTGTTGGTCTCTCTAGGATGTATATCATCGACTAGTGGTATGAGATTCATCCAGGAGTGGATTAAATCCTCCTGTCCCTTAGTTTGGGGGGGGGGGGCGAGTGTTAGGGAGAATTCTCTGTTTAGGCTGAATTTCCTAACCTAGTGAGTCCCCCAGCAGCTGTGCTGGATTTCTGGAGTTTGTTTTTTTCATCCTGCCAAGAGTGAGACTCTTTTCCTCCCACTCTTGGACATGATTGTGGTATTTCTTTGAATGTTAATGTGTTCTATGGGCTATGGGGTCTTTTACTCCATAGGGTCTCATGTGTTTTGCTATGTGTGTTACACTGCACCCTCCGTGCCATAACACTGGGGTGTCCTAGGTGAACCCCACCATAGACTCCATACCCTGGGACTGACTACTGTCTCCCAGGGCATGTAAAGTCACCATTGGCTTTACTAGACCTAAATTTACTAACAGAACCAGTACAAACCATCCTTTTGTGGACTTATTGGTAGGGGTAATTCGATTACCCCTGGGTCTGTTGTTCGAGCGGGCACTGTCCCTCCACCCTCGTCGAGTTTTGGCTGGTGGCAGTGGATACTACTTTTTATATTCGACCGCGAATATATTCCTATGGGATTCTTCCCATTGTTCGAGGCTAATACTTTTTCACATTGGTCTCTAACATACCACCGGTTTATTTGTTTTAAATGAATCCACCAGTTGGTATTTTCTGCCAGAACTCGGTTTTTAAAATGGCGTATGTGTTCCTCTCTGTAACTCCAAACCAAAGGTTGAGCCCTTTGTTCCACTTTTGGCAGGCTTCTGCACAGAAGCCCTCCAGAGTGGTGCCATTCTGTCTGGGTACCACAGGGGGTGTCGGAGGGGGTTTAGGCACCCTGGACTGAGTTGCCTTGCCAACTCAAGTCGCACTCTGGTGTGATTGGCCCAAGTGGTGAGCGTCCCCGCTCACCACTTAGCATGTTTGATTGACAGCTAGGCTGAATGAATGGGGGTTTTCTGCATAAAAGCAGGGCTTTGGGGACTGGAACTTCAGAAGTCGCCACAGGACCCAAGACTCCGACGAGGGTAAAGCTGAGCCGACCTGCAACGACGACACCTCCGGTGGAGCCCTGCTGAATCGACTCACCACTTCCCAACAACAGAGGAGATCTCCCTGCTGGAGAGTCTTCTTCCCCTGACTGGTGGGAACAACCAGTCCCTTGCTTTTTCTTCGCTTCCAGGACGTCTAGTGGTCGAATTGCCCGTGCTGAGCACCCCGGCAACCGGATAGCCACTAACCACTGTACCGTGACCAAAAGGTGGTGCCTTGTGACTGAGCACTCCGCGGCTGGTCTCTCCCTGGTGGTGCAACGATCTTCAACTTTCCTCTACGACGAGATCATCTCTTCTTCTGGCAAAGCCCTGACTTGCATCCACCACCAGGAACAACTGCCCCCGCCGGAGCGGTCTCTTCACTCTCAAGGTACTGTGTCCGCCTGGCTTCCCTTGAAATGGTTAGCGTGAGGTGTCTTAAATCCTTACCTTTCCACTTGGTCGCCTCCAGACCTTCTTAACTTTTGTTCTAAAACTGGTTCAACCTTTCTGTGACATTTTGCTACAAAGACTTGAAGTGCATTTCCACTGTGGTACTTTTGGGACATACCGCCTTGCCTCTCTCCGAGTGGGCCTGGCCTCTGAACTTTGTGATCTACAGTAGACCCTGCCTTGCTTGCCTTGCATTTGTTTCGTAAAAGTGTTGGTACTGAGTTGGTTTCATACGCTGCCTTTTTCTCTCCCTTTCTAAACGAATACTAGAGTGCCATCTAGGTTAAAGCACTCACCTCTGTCTGCAAATAAGTGGTGTCTTTGAACCTAGACTTGTCGAAATATTGTTATGGGATTGATATATACTTATAGTAACTGTGATTGAAGTTGTTTGCCCTATTAGTGCCAGTGTGTTTTTCATAGATGTGTTTTTAAATAAATAATTATATATCTTTACACCCAAGCTCTGATCCGTGTCTGCTTGTTCTACTGTGTAAATTGCCCCATCATGTATACTCCAAATACTGCCTAACTCGTCTTGAGAGAAGTCTGACTGCTCAGCCACAGCTACAAGGTAAATCTGGGTGGTGCAGACTGCTACCAATTGGGTTTACTGCTAACTCCTGCAGTCTTAAAGTTTTTGCAGTGGTCCCAGAGGGAACTGCACAGGTTTCTGCCTAACAGGGTACACGAGGAAGACACAGGGCATGAGCGGGGGGTGGGGAGAACAGGAGGGAGACACGGGGCATGAGCGGGGAGTGGGGGAACACGAGGGAGACACGGGGCATGAGCAAGGGGCTGGGGGTAACACGAGGGAAACACTTGGCATGAGCGGGGGGTTGGGGGGAACAGGAGGGAGACACGGGGCATGAGCGGGGGGTGGGGGAAACAGGAGGGAGACACGGGGCATGAGCGGGGCGTGGGGGGTAACACGAGGGAGACACAGGGCATGAGCGGAGGGTGGAGGGGAACAGGGCAGACACGGGGCATGAGCGAGGGGTGGGGGGGTACAGGAGGCAGACACGGGACATGAGCGGGGGGTGGGGTGTACAGGAGGGAGACATGGGGCATGAGCGGGGGTGGGGGTACAGGAGGGAGACACGGGGCATGAGCGGGTGGGTGGGGGGTAACACGAGGGAGACACAGGGCATGAGCGGGGGGTGGGGGCAACACGAGGGAGACACAGGGCATGAGCAGGGGGTGGGGGGCAACACGAGGGAAACATGGGGCATGAGCGGGGGGGACAGGGGAGACATGGGGCATGAGCGGGGGGTGGGGGGAACAGGGCAGACACGGGGCATGAGCAGGGGGTGGGGGGTACAGGAGAGAGACACGGGGCATGAGCGGGGGTGGGGGGTAATACGAGGGAGACACGGGGCATGAGCGGGGGTGGGGGGCAACACGAGGGAGACACAGGGCATGAGCGGGGGGTGGGGGGTAACACGAGGGCGACACGGAGCATGAGCGGGGGTGGAGGCAACACGAGGGAGACACGTGGCATTACAGGGGGGTGGGGGGAACAGGGGAGACACGGGGCATGAGCGGGGGGCGTTGGGAACATAAGGGAGACACGGGGCATGAGCGGGGGGTGGGGGTAACAAGAGGGAGACACGGGGCATGAGCGGGTGGTGGGGGGTAACACGAGGGAGACACAGGGCATGAGTGGGAAGTGGGGGGAACAGGGCAGACATGGGGCATGAGCAGGGGGTGGGGGGTACAGGAGGGAGACATGGGACATGGCCCGGGGTGGGGTGTACAGGAGGGAGACACAGGGCATGAGCGGGGGCTGAGGGTACAGGAGGGAGACACGGGTCATGAGCAGGGGGTGGGGGTAACACGAGGGAAACACGGGGCATGAGCGGGGGGGTGGAGGGAACAGGAGGGAGACACGGGGCATGAGCATGGGGTGGGGGAAACAGGAGGGAGACACGGGGCATGAGCGGGAGGTGGGGGGTAACACGAGGGAGACACGGGGCATGAGCGGGGGTGGAGGGGAACAGGGCAGACACGGAGCATGAGCGGGGGGTGGGGGGGTACAGGAGGCATACACGGGGCATGAGCGGGGGTGGGGGTAATGGAGGGAGACACGGGGCATGAGTGGGGGGGTGGGGGTTAACACGAGGGAGACACAGGGCATGAGCGGGGGGTGGGGGGCAACACGAGGGAGACACGGGGCATGAGCAGGGGGTGGGGGGGCAACACAAGGGAGACCCGGGTCATGAGCGGGGGGTGGGGGTAACACGAGGGAAACATGGGGCATGAGCAGGGGGACAGGGGAGACACAGGGCATGAGCGGGGGGTGGGGGCAACACGAGGGAGACACGGGGCATGAGCGGGAGTGGGGGCAACACGAGGGAGACACAGGGCATGAGTGGGGGGGTGGGGAACAGGGCAGACACGGGGCATGAGCGGGGGGTGGGGGGTAACACGAGGGCGACACGGAGCATGAGCGGGGGTGGAGGCAACACGAGGGAGACACGTGGCATTACAAGGGGGTGGGGGAACAGGGGAGACACGGGGCATGAGCGGGGGGCGTTGGGAACATAAGGGAGAGACGGGGCATGAGCGGGGGGTGGGGGTAACAAGAGGGAGACACGGGGCATGAGCGGGTGGTGGGGGGTAACACGAGGGAGACACAGGGCATGAGCGGGAAGTGGGGGGAACAGGGCAGACATGGGGCATGAGCAGGGTGTGGGGGGTACAGGAGGGAGACATGGGACATGGCCCGGGGTGGGGTGTACAGGAGGGAGACACAGGGCATGAGCGGGGGCTGAGGGTACAGGAGGGAGACACGGGTCATGAGCAGGGGGTGGGGGTAACACGAGGGAAACATGGGGCATGAGCGGGGGGGTGGGGGGAACAGGAGGGAGACACGGGGCATGAGCGGGGGGTGGGGGAAACAGGAGGGAGACACGGGGCATGAGCGGGAGGTGGGGCGTAACACGAGGGAGACACGGGGCATGAGCGGGGGGTGGAGGGGAACAGGGCAGACACGGAGCATGAGCGGGGGGTGGGGGGTTACAGGAGGCATACACGGGACATGAGCGGGGGGTGGGGTGTACAGGAGGGAGACATGGGGCATGAGCGGGGGTGGGGGTGCAGGAGGGAGACACGGGGCATGAGCGGGGGTGGGGGTGCAGGAGGGAGACACGGGGCATGAGCGGGGGGGTGGGGGTTAACACGAGGGAGACACAGGGCATGAGCGGGGGGTGGGGGGCAACACGAGAGAGACACGGGGCATGAGCAGGGGGTGGGGGGGCAACACGAGGGAGACCCGGGTCATGAGCGGGGGGTGGGGGTAACACGAGGGAAACATGGGGCATGAGCGGGGGGACAGGGGAGACACGGGGCATGAGCGGGGGGTGGGGGGAACAGGGCAGACACGGGGCATGAGCAGGGGGTGTGGGGTACAGGAGAGAGACATGGGGCATGAACAGGGGGTGGGGGGTAATACGAGGGAGACATGGGGCATGAGCGGGGGTGGGGGGCAACACGAAGGAGACACGGGGCATGAGCGGGGGGTGGGGGCAACAGGAGGGAGACACGGGGCATGAGCGGGAGTGGGAGCAGCACGAGGGAGACACGGGGCATGAGTGGGGGGGTGGGGAACAGGGCAGACACGGGGCATGAGCAGGGGTGGGGGGTAACACGAGGGAGACACGGAGCATGAGCAGGGGTGGGGGCAACACGAGGGAGACACGTGGCATTACAGGGGTGTGGGGGGAACAGGGGAGACACGGGGCATGAGCGGGGGGCGTTGGGAACATAAGGGAGACACGGGGCATGAGCGGGGGGTGAGGGGTAACACGAGGGAGACACATGGCATGAGCGGGAAGTGTGGGGAACAGGGCAGACATGGGGCATGAGCAGGGGGTGGGGGGTACAGGAGGGAGACATGGGACATGGCAGGGGGTGGGGTGTACAGGAGGGAGACAGAGGGCATGAGCGGGGGCTGGGGGTACAGGAGAGAGACACAGGTCATGAGCAGGGGGTGGGGGGCAACACAAGGGAGACACGGGGCATGAGCGGGGGGTGGGGGGAACAGGAGGGAGACACGGGGCATGAGCGGGGGCTTGGGGGGAACAGGGGAGACACGGGGCATGAGTGGGGGGTGGGGGGGAACAGGGGAGACACGGGGCATGAGCGGGGGGTGGGGGGTACAGGGCAAATACGGGGCATGAGTGGGGGATAGGGGGTACAGGAGGGAGACGCGGGGGTGGGGGTAACACGAGGGAGACACGGGGCATCAGTGGGGGGTGGAGGGCAACACAAGGGAGACACAGGGCATGAGCAGAGGGTTGGGGGCAACACGAGGGAGACACGGGGCATGAGCGGTGGGTGGGGGCAACACGAGGGAGACACGGGGCATGACCGGGGGTGGGGAGAACATGGGAGACACGGAGCATGAGCGGGGGTTGGGGGGAACAGGGGAGACACGGGGCATGAGCAGGGGGTGGGGGGCAACAGGAGGGAGACACGGGGCATGACCAGGAGGGTGGGGGGAACAGGGGAGACACAGGGCATGAGTGGGGGGTGGGGGGACAGGAGGGAGACACGGGGCATGAGCAGGGGGTGGGGGGATCGTGAGGGAGACACAGGGGATGAGTGGGGGGTGGGGGGGCACAAGGAAGACACGGGTCATGAGCGGGGGTGGGGGGAACAGGGGAGACACGGGGGATGAGCTGGGGTGTTGGGATAGTGAGGGAGATACGCGGGGATCGTGAGGGAGACACGGGGATGAGCAGGGGGTGGGGGGATCGTGAGGGAGATACGGGGCATGAGCGGGGGTTGGGGGAACAGGGGAGACACGGGCTTGAGCGAGGGTGGGGGGAACAGGGGAGACACGGGGCATGAGCAGGGATGGGGGGACAGGAAGAAGACACGGGGCATGAGCGGGGGGTGGGGGGAATGGGAGGAAGACACGGGCATGAGCGGGGGTGGGGGGAATGGGAGGAAGACACGGGCATGACCTTACTAGCAGGCAGCAGATCCCGCTCCTCGGGATAAACAAAGATGGCGGGCGTCTTTCAAAATACAACGCACTGCACGCTGCACCGCAGCCAATGGGAAAGCACGTAACATGTCCGCGGACACCACGCAAGCCGCTTGCCCAATCCCTGTCATGTCCGCGGAGCGAACAGGGAAGTGTGTCCGCAATGTGATGTCATCTTTGATGTCCTGGGTGTTAGTGTTAGCAGTGCACGGTGGTGGGGGCAACACGAGGGAGACCCGGGTCATGAGCGGGGGGTGGGGGTAACACGAGGAAAACATGGGGCATGAGCGGGGGGGACAGGGGAGACACGGGGCATGAGCGGGGGGTGGGGGGAACAGGGCAGACACGGGGCATGAGCAGGGGGTGTGGGGTACAGGAGAGAGACACGGGGCATGAGCAGGGGGTGGGGGGTAATACGAGGGAGACATGGGGCATGAGCGGGGGTGGGGGGCAACACGAAGGAGACACGGGGCATGAGCGGGGGGTGGGGGCAACACGAGGGAGACACGGGGCATGAGCGGGAGTGGGGGCAGCACGAGGGAGACACGGGGCATGAGTGGGGGGGTGGGGAACAGGGCAGACACGGGGCATGAGCAGGGGTGGGGGGTAACACGAGGGAGACACGGAGCATGAGCGGGGGTGGGGGCAACACGAGGGAGACACGTGGCATTACAGGGGGGTGGGGGGAACAGGGGAGACACGGGGCATGAGCGGGGGGCGTTGGGAACATAAGGGAGACACGGGGCATGAGCGGGGGGTGGGGGTAACAAGAGTGAGACACGGGGCATGAGCGGGTGGTGAGGGGTAACACGAGGGAGACACATGGCATGAGCGGGAAGTGTGGGGAACAGGGCAGACATGGGGCATGAGCAGGGGGTGGGGGGTACAGGAGGGAGACATGGGACATGGCAGGGGGTGGGGTGTACAGGAGGGAGACAGAGGGCATGAGCGGGGGCTGGGGGTACAAGAGAGAGACACAGGTCATGAGCAGGGGGTGGGGGGCAACACAAGGGAGACACGGGGCATGAGCGGGGGGTGGGGGGAACAGGAGGGGAGACACGGGGCATGAGCGGGGGCTTGGGGGGAACAGGGAGACACGGGGCATGAGCGGGGGTGGGGGGTACAGGAGGGAGACATGGGACATGGCCCGGGGTGGGGTGTACAGGAGGGAGACACAGGGCATGAGCGGGGGCTGAGGGTACAGGAGGGAGACACGGGTCATGAGCAGGGGGTGGGGGTAACACGAGGGAAACACGGGGCATGAGCGGGGGGGTGGAGGGAACAGGAGGGAGACACGGGGCATGAGCATGGGGTGGGGGAAACAGGAGGGAGACACGGGGCATGAGCGGGAGGTGGGGGGTAACACGAGGGAGACACGGGGCATGAGCGGGGGGTGGAGGGGAACAGGGCAGACACGGAGCATGAGCGGGGGGTGGGGGGGTACAGGAGGCATACACGGGGCATGAGCGGGGGTGGGGGTAATGGAGGGAGACACGGGGCATGAGTGGGGGGGTGGGGGTTAACACGAGGGAGACACAGGGCATGAGCGGGGGGTGGGGGGCAACACGAGGGAGACACGGGGCATGAGCAGGGGGTGGGGGGGCAACACGAGGGAGACCCGGGTCATGAGCGGGGGGTGGGGGTAACACGAGGGAAACATGGGGCATGAGCAGGGGGACAGGGGAGACACAGGGCATGAGCGGGGGGTGGGGGCAACACGAGGGAGACACGGGGCATGAGCGGGAGTGGGGGCAACACGAGGGAGACACAGGGCATGAGTGGGGGGGTGGGGAACAGGGCAGACACGGGGCATGAGCGGGGGGTGGGGGGTAACACGAGGGCGACACGGAGCATGAGCGGGGGTGGAGGCAACACGAGGGAGACACGTGGCATTACAAGGGGGTGGGGGAACAGGGGAGACACGGGGCATGAGCGGGGGGCGTTGGGAACATAAGGGAGACACGGGGCATGAGCGGGGGGTGGGGGTAACAAGAGGGAGACACGGGGCATGAGCGGGTGGTGGGGGGTAACACGAGGGAGACACAGGGCATGAGCGGGAAGTGGAGGGAACAGGGCAGACATGGGGCATGAGCAGGGTGTGGGGGGTACAGGAGGGAGACATGGGACATGGCCCCGGGTGGGGTGTACAGGAGGGAGACACAGGGCATGAGCGGGGGCTGATTGTACAGGAGGGAGACACGGGTCATGAGCAGGGGGTGGGGGTAACACGAGGGAAACACGGGGCATGAGCGGGGGGGTGGGGGGAACAGGAGGGAGACACGGGGCATGAGCGGGGGGTGGGGGAAACAGGAGGGAGACACGGGGCATGAGCGGGAGGTGGGGCGTAACACGAGGGAGACACGGGGCATGAGCGGGGGGTGGAGGGGAACAGGGCAGACACGGAGCATGAGCGGGGGGTGGGGGGTTACAGGAGGCATACACGGGACATGAGCGGGGGGTGGGGTGTACAGGAGGGAGACACGGGGCATGAGCGGGGGTGGGGGTGCAGGAGGGAGACACGGGGCATGAGCGGGGGGGTGGGGGTTAACACGAGGGAGACACAGGGCATGAGCGGGGGGTGGGGGGCAACACGAGAGAGACACGGGGCATGAGCAGGGGGTGGGGGGGCAACACGAGGGAGACCCGGGTCATGAGCGGGGGGTGGGGGTAACACGAGGGAAACATGGGGCATGAGCGGGGGGACAGGGGAGACACGGGGCATGAGCGGGGGGTGGGGGGAACAGGGCAGACACGGGGCATGAGCAGGGGGTGTGGGGTACAGGAGAGAGACACGGGGCATGAACAGGGGGTGGGGGGTAATACGAGGGAGACATGGGGCATGAGCGGGGGTGGGGGGCAACACGAAGGAGACACAGGGCATGAGCGGGGGGTGGGGGCAACACGAGGGAGACACGGGGCATGAGCGGGAGTGGGGGCAGCACGAGGGAGACACGGGGCATGAGTGGGGGGGTGGGGAACAGGGCAGACACGGGGCATGAGCAGGGGTGGGGGGTAACACGAGGGAGACACGGAGCATGAGCAGGGGTGGGGGCAACACGAGGGAGACACGTGGCATTACAGGGGTGTGGGGGGAACAGGGGAGACACGGGGCATGAGCGGGGGGCGTTGGGAACATAAGGGAGACACGGGGCATGAGCGGGGGGTGAGGGGTAACACGAGGGAGACACATGGCATGAGCGGGAAGTGTGGGGAACAGGGCAGACATGGGGCATGAGCAGGGGGTGGGGGGTACAGGAGGGAGACATGGGACATGGCAGGGGGTGGGGTGTACAGGAGGGAGACAGAGGGCATGAGCGGGGGCTGGGGGTACAGGAGAGAGACACAGGTCATGAGCAGGGGGTGGGGGGCAACACAAGGGAGACACGGGGCATGAGCGGGGGGTGGGGGGAACAGGAGGGAGACACGGGGCATGAGCGGGGGCTTGGGGGGAACAGGGGAGACACGGGGCATGAGTGGGGGGTGGGGGGGAACAGGGGAGACACGGGGCATGAGCGGGGGGTGGGGGATACAGGGCAAATACGGGGCACGAGTGGGGGATAGGGGGTACAGGAGGGAGACGCGGGGGTGGGGGTAACACGAGGGAGACACGGGGCATCAGTGGGGGGTGGAGGGCAACACAAGGGAGACACGGGGCATGAGCAGAGGGTTGGGGGCAACACGAGGGAGACACGGGGCATGAGCGGTGGGTGGGGGCAACACGAGGGAGACACGGGGCATGACCGGGGGTGGGGAGAACATGGGAGACACGGAGCATGAGCGGGGGTTGGGGGGAACAGGGGAGACACGGGGCATGAGCAGGGGGTGGGGGGCAACAGGAGGGAGACACGGGGCATGACCAGGAGGGTGGGGGGAACAGGGGAGACACAGGGCATGAGTGGGGGGTGGGGGGACAGGAGGGAGACACGGGGCATGAGCGTGGGGTGGGGGGGACAGGAGGAAGACACGGGGCATGAGCAGGGGGTGGGGGATCGTGAGGGAGACACAGGGGATGAGTGGGGGGTGGGGGGGCACAAGGAAGACACGGGTCATGAGCGGGGGTGGGGGGGAACAGGGGAGACACGGGGGATGAGCTGGGGTGTTGGGATAGTGAGGGAGATACGCGGGGATCGTGAGGGAGACACGGGGATGAGCAGGGGGTGGGGGGATCGTGAGGGAGATACGGGGCATGAGCGGGGGTTGGGGGAACAGGGGAGACACGGGCTTGAGCGAGGGTGGGGGGAACAGGGGAGACACGGGGCATGAGCGGGGATGGGGGGACAGGAAGAAGACACGGGGCATGAGCGGGGGGTGGGGGGAATGGGAGGAAGACACGGGCATGAGCGGGGGTGGGGGGAATGGGAGGAAGACACGGGCATGACCTTACTAGCAGGCAGCAGATCCCGCTCCTCGGGATAAACAAAGATGGCGGGCATCTTTCAAAATACAACGCACTGCACGCTGCACCGCAGCCAATGGGAAAGCACGTAACATGTCCGCGGACACCACGCAAGCCGCTTGCCCAATCCCTGTCATGTCCGCGGAGCGAACAGGGAAGTGTGTCCGCAATGTGATGTCATCTTTGATGTCCTGGGTGTTAGTGTTAGCAGTGCACGGTGGTGGGGGCAACACGAGGGAGACCCGGGTCATGAGCGGGGGGTGGGGGTAACACGAGGGAAACATGGGGCATGAGCGGGGGGGACAGGGGAGACACGGGGCATGAGCGGGGGGTGGGGGGAACAGGGCAGACACGGGGCATGAGCAGGGGGTGTGGGGTACAGGAGAGAGACACGGGGCATGAGCAGGGGGTGGGGGGTAATACGAGGGAGACATGGGGCATGAGCGGGGGTGGGGGGCAACACGAAGGAGACACGGGGCATGAGCGGGGGGTGGGGGCAACACGAGGGAGACACGGGGCATGAGCGGGAGTGGGGGCAGCACGAGGGAGACACGGGGCATGAGTGGGGGGGTGGGGAACAGGGCAGACACGGGGCATGAGCAGGGGTGGGGGGTAACACGAGGGAGACACGGAGCATGAGCGGGGGTGGGGGCAACACGAGGGAGACACGTGGCATTACAGGGGGGTGGGGGGAACAGGGGAGACACGGGGCATGAGCGGGGGGCGTTGGGAACATAAGGGAGACACGGGGCATGAGCGGGGGGTGGGGGTAACAAGAGTGAGACACGGGGCATGAGCGGGTGGTGAGGGGTAACACGAGGGAGACACATGGCATGAGCGGGAAGTGTGGGGAACAGGGCAGACATGGGGCATGAGCAGGGGGTGGGGGGTACAGGAGGGAGACATGGGACATGGCAGGGGGTGGGGTGTACAGGAGGGAGACAGAGGGCATGAGCGGGGGCTGGGGGTACAGGAGAGGGACACAGGTCATGAGCAGGGGGTGGGGGGCAACACAAGGGAGACACGGGGCATGAGCAGGGGGTGGGGGGAACAGGAGGGAGACACGGGGCATGAGCGGGGGCTTGGGGGGAACAGGGGAGACACGGGGCATGAGTGGGGGGTGGGGGGGAACAGGGGAGACACGGGGCATGAGCGGGGGTGGGGGGTACAGGAGGGAGACATGGGACATGGCCCGGGGTGGGGTGTACAGGAGGGAGACACAGGGCATGAGCGGGGGCTGAGGGTACAGGAGGGAGACACGGGTCATGAGCAGGGGGTGGGGGTAACACGAGGGAAACACGGGGCATGAGCGGGGGGGTGGAGGGAACAGGAGGGAGACACGGGGCATGAGCATGGGGTGGGGGAAACAGGAGGGAGACACGGGGCATGAGCGGGAGGTGGGGGGTAACACGAGGGAGACACGGGGCATGAGCGGGGGGTGGAGGGGAACAGGGCAGACACGGAGCATGAGCGGGGGGTGGTGGGGTACAGGAGGCATACACGGGGCATGAGCGGGGGTGGGGGTAATGGAGGGAGACACGGGGCATGAGTGGGGGGGTGGGGGTTAACACGAGGGAGACACAGGGCATGAGCGGGGGGTGGGGGGCAACACAAGGGAGACACGGGGCATGAGCAGGGGGTGGGGGGGCAACACGAGGGAGACCCGGGTCATGAGCGGGGGGTGGGGGTAACACGAGGGAAACATGGGGCATGAGCAGGGGGACAGGGGAGACACAGGGCATGAGCGGGGGGTGGGGGCAACACGAGGGAGACACGGGGCATGAGCGGGAGTGGGGGCAACACGAGGGAGACACAGGGCATGAGTGGGGGGGTGGGGAACAGGGCAGACACGGGGCATGAGCGGGGGGTGGGGGGTAACACGAGGGCGACACGGAGCATGAGCGGGGGTGGAGGCAACACGAGGGAGACACGTGGCATTACAAGGGGGTGGGGGAACAGGGGAGACACGGGGCATGAGCGGGGGGCGTTGGGAACATAAGGGAGACACGGGGCATGAGCGGGGGGTGGGGGTAACAAGAGGGAGACACGGGGCATGAGCGGGTGGTGGGGGGTAACACGAGGGAGACACAGGGCATGAGCGGGAAGTGGGGGGAACAGGGCAGACATGGGGCATGAGCAGGGTGTGGGGGGTACAGGAGGGAGACATGGGACATGGCCCGGGGTGGGGTGTACAGGAGGGAGACACAGGGCATGAGCGGGGGCTGAGGGTACAGGAGGGAGACACGGGTCATGAGCAGGGGGTGGGGGTAACACGAGGGAAACACGGGGCATGAGCGGGGGGGTGGGGGGAACAGGAGGGAGACACGGGGCATGAGCGGGGGGTGGGGGAAACAGGAGGGAGACACGGGGCATGAGCGGGAGGTGGGGCGTAACACGAGGGAGACACGGGGCATGAGCGGGGGGTGGAGGGGAACAGGGCAGACACGGAGCATGAGCGGGGGGTGGGGGGTTACAGGAGGCATACACGGGACATGAGCGGGGGGTGGGGTGTACAGGAGGGAGACACGGGGCATGAGCGGGGGTGGGGGTGCAGGAGGGAGACACGGGGCATGAGCGGGGGGGTGGGGGTTAACACGAGGGAGACACAGGGCATGAGCGGGGGGTGGGGGGCAACACGAGAGAGACACGGGGCATGAGCAGGGGGTGGGGGGGCAACACGAGGGAGACCTGGGTCATGAGCGGGGGGTGGGGGTAACACGAGGGAAACATGGGGCATGAGCGGGGGGACAGGGGAGACACGGGGCATGAGCGGGGGGTGGGGGGAACAGGGCAGACACGGGGCATGAGCAGGGGGTGTGGGGTACAGGAGAGAGACACGGGGCATGAACAGGGGGTGGGGGGTAATACGAGGGAGACATGGGGCATGAGCGGGGGTGGGGGGCAACACGAAAGAGACACGGGGCATGAGCGGGGGGTGGGGGCAACACGAGGGAGACACGGGGCATGAGCGGGAGTGGGGGCAGCACGAGGGAGACACGGGGCATGAGTGGGGGGGTGGGGAACAGGGCAGACACGGGGCATGAGCAGGGGTGGGGGGTAACACGAGGGAGACACGGAGCATGAGCAGGGGTGGGGGCAACACGAGGGAGACACGTGGCATTACAGGGGTGTGGGGGGAACAGGGGAGACACGGGGCATGAGCGGGGGGCGTTGGGAACATAAGGGAGACACGGGGCATGAGCGGGGGGTGAGGGGTAACACGAGGGAGACACATGGCATGAGCGGGAAGTGTGGGGAACAGGGCAGACATGGGGCATGAGCAGGGGGTGGGGGGTACAGGAGGGAGACATGGGACATGGCAGGGGGTGGGGTGTACAGGAGGGAGACAGAGGGCATGAGCGGGGGCTGGGGGTACAGGAGAGAGACACAGGTCATGAGCAGGGGGTGGGGGGCAACACAAGGGAGACACAGGGCATGAGCGGGGGGTGGGGGGAACAGGAGGGAGACACGGGGCATGAGCGGGGGCTTGGGGGGAACAGGGGAGACACGGGGCATGAGTGGGGGGTGGGGGGGAACAGGGGAGACACGGGGCATGAGCGGGGGGGTGGGGGGTACAGGGCAAATACGGGGCATGAGTGGGGGATAGGGGGTACAGGAGGGAGACGCGGGGGTGGGGGTAACACGAGGGAGACACGGGGCATCAGTGGGGGGTGGAGGGCAACACAAGGGAGACACGGGGCATGAGCAGAGGGTTGGGGGCAACACGAGGGAGACACGGGGCATGAGCGGTGGGTGGGGGCAACACGAGGGAGACACGGGGCATGACCGGGGGTGGGGAGAACATGGGAGACACGGAGCATGAGCGGGGGTTGGGGGGAACAGGGGAGACACGGGGCATGAGCAGGGGGTGGGGGGCAACAGGAGGGAGACACGGGGCATGACCAGGAGGGTGGGGGGAACAGGGGAGACACAGGGCATGAGTGGGGGGTGGGGGGACAGGAGGGAGACACGGGGCATGAGCGTGGGGTGGGGGGGACAGGAGGGAGACACGGGGCATGAGCAGGGGGTGGGGGGATCGTGAGGGAGACACAGGGGATGAGTGGGGGGTGGGGGGGCACAAGGAAGACACGGGTCATGAGCGGGGGTGGGGGGGAACAGGGGAGACACGGGGGATGAGCTGGGGTGTTGGGATAGTGAAGGAGATACGCGGGGATCGTGAGGGAGACACGGGGATGAGCAGGGGGTGGGGGGATCGTGAGGGAGATACGGGGCATGAGCGGGGGTTGGGGGAACAGGGGAGACACGGGCTTGAGCGAGGGTGGGGGGAACAGGGGAGACACGGGGCATGAGCGGGGATGGGGGGACAGGAAGAAGACACGGGGCATGAGCGGGGGGTGGGGGGAATGGGAGGAAGACACGAGCATGAGCGGGGGTGGGGGGAATGGGAGGAAGACACGGGCATGACCTTACTAGCAGGCAGCAGATCCCGCTCCTCGGGATAAACAAAGATGGCGGGCGTCTTTCAAAATACAACGCACTGCACGCTGCACCGCAGCCAATGGGAAAGCACGTAACATGTCCGCGGACACCACGCAAGCCGCTTGCCCAATCCCTGTCATGTCCGCGGAGCGAACAGGGAAGTGTGTCCGCAATGTGATGTCATCTTTGATGTCCTGGGTGTTAGTGTTAGCAGTGCACGGTGGTGGGGGCAACACGAGGGAGACCCGGGTCATGAGCGGGGGGTGGGGGTAACACGAGGGAAACATGGGGCATGAGCGGGGGGGACAGGGGAGACACGGGGCATGAGCGGGGGGTGGGGGGAACAGGGCAGACACGGGGCATGAGCAGGGGGTGTGGGGTACAGGAGAGAGACACGGGGCATGAGCAGGGGGTGGGGGGTAATACGAGGGAGACATGGGGCATGAGCGGGGGTGGGGGGCAACACGAAGGAGACACGGGGCATGAGCGGGGGGTGGGGGCAACACGAGGGAGACACGGGGCATGAGCGGGAGTGGGGGCAGCACGAGGGAGACACGGGGCATGAGTGGGGGGGTGGGGAACAGGGCAGACACGGGGCATGAGCAGGGGTGGGGGGTAACACGAGGGAGACACGGAGCATGAGCGGGGGTGGGGGCAACACGAGGGAGACACGTGGCATTACAGGGGGGTGGGGGGAACAGGGGAGACACGGGGCATGAGCGGGGGGCGTTGGGAACATAAGGGAGACACGGGGCATGAGCGGGGGGTGGGGGTAACAAGAGTGAGACACGGGGCATGAGCGGGTGGTGAGGGGTAACACGAGGGAGACACATGGCATGAGCGGGAAGTGTGGGGAACAGGGCAGACATGGGGCATGAGCAGGGGGTGGGGGGTACAGGAGGGAGACATGGGACATGGCAGGGGGTGGGGTGTACAGGAGGGAGACAGAGGGCATGAGCGGGGGCTGGGGGTACAGGAGAGAGACACAGGTCATGAGCAGGGGGTGGGGGGCAACACAAGGGAGACACGGGGCATGAGCGGGGGGTGGGGGGAACAGGAGGGAGACACGGGGCATGAGCGGGGGCTTGGGGGGAACAGGGGAGACACGGGGCATGAGTGGGGGGTGGGGGGGGAACAGGGGAGACACGGGGCATGAGCGAGGGTGGGGGGTACAGGAGGGAGACATGGGACATGGCCCGGGGTGGGGTGTACAGGAGGGAGACACAGGGCATGAGCGGGGGCTGAGGGTACAGGAGGGAGACACGGGTCATGAGCAGGGGGTGGGGGTAACACGAGGGAAACACGGGGCATGAGCGGGGGGGTGGAGGGAACAGGAGGGAGACACGGGGCATGAGCATGGGGTGGGGGAAACAGGAGGGAGACACGGGGCATGAGCGGGAGGTGGGGGGTAACACGAGGGAGACACGGGGCATGAGCGGGGGGTGGAGGGGAACAGGGCAGACACGGAGCATGAGCGGGGGGTGGGGGGTACAGGAGGCATACACGGGGCATGAGCGGGGGTGGGGGTAATGGAGGGAGACACGGGGCATGAGTGGGGGGTGGGGGTTAACACGAGGGAGACACAGGGCATGAGCGGGGGGTGGGGGGCAACACGAGGGAGACACGGGGCATGAGCAGGGGGTGGGGGGGCAACACGAGGGAGACCCGGGTCATGAGCGGGGGGTGGGGGTAACACGAGGGAAACATGGGGCATGAGCAGGGGGACAGGGGAGACACAGGGCATGAGCGGGGGGTGGGGGCAACACGAGGGAGACACGGGGCATGAGCGGGAGTGGGGGCAACACGAGGGAGACACAGGGCATGAGTGGGGGGGTGGGGAACAGGGCAGACAAGGGGCATGAGCGGGGGTGGGGGTAACACGAGGGCGACACGGAGCATGAGCGGGGGTGGAGGCAACACGAGGGAGACACGTGGCATTACAAGGGGGTGGGGGAACAGGGGAGACACGGGGCATGAGCGGGGGGTGGGGGTAACAAGAGGGAGACACGGGGCATGAGCGGGTGGTGGGGGGTAACACGAGGGAGACACAGGGCATGAGCGGGAAGTGGGGGGAACAGGGCAGACATGGGGCATGAGCAGGGTGTGGGGGGTACAGGAGGGAGACATGGGACCGGGGTGGGGTGTACAGGAGGGAGACACAGGGCATGAGCGGGGCTGAGGGTACAGGAGGGAGACACGGGTCATGAGCAGGGGGTGGGGGTAACACGAGGGAAACACGGGGCATGAGCGGGGGGTGGGGGGAACAGGAGGGAGACACGGGGCATGAGCGGGGGGTGGGGGAAACAGGAGGGAGACACGGGGCATGAGTGGGAGGTGGGGCGTAACACGAGGGAGACACGGGGCATGAGCGGGGGGTGGAGGGGAACAGGGCAGACACGGAGCATGAGCGGGGGGTGGGGGGTTACAGGAGGCATACACGGGACATGAGCGGGGGGGTGGGGTGTACAGGAGGGAGACACGGGGCATGAGCGGGGGTGGGGGTGCAGGAGGGAGACACGGGGCATGAGCGGGGGGGTGGGGGTTAACACGAGGGAGACACAGGGCATGAGCGGGGGGTGGGGGGCAACACGAGAGAGACACGGGGCATGAGCAGGGGGTGGGGGGCAACACGAGGGAGACCCGGGTCATGAGCGGGGGGTGGGGGTAACACGAGGGAAACATGGGGCATGAGCGGGGGGACAGGGGAGACACGGGGCATGAGCGGGGGGTGGGGGGAACAGGGCAGACACGGGGCATGAGCAGGGGGTGTGGGGTACAGGAGAGAGACACGGGGCATGAACAGGGGGTGGGGGGTAATACGAGGGAGACATGGGGCATGAGCGGGGGTGGGGGGCAACACGAAGGAGACACGGGGCATGAGCGGGGGGTGGGGGCAACACGAGGGAGACACGGGGCATGAGCGGGAGTGGGGGCAGCACGAGGGAGACACGGGGGATGAGTGGGGGGGTGGGGAACAGGGCAGACACGGGGCATGAGCAGGGGTGGGGGGTAACACGAGGGAGACACGGAGCATGAGCAGGGGTGGGGGCAACACGAGGGAGACACGTGGCATTACAGGGGTGTGGGGGGAACAGGGGAGACACGGGGCATGAGCGGGGGGCGTTGGGAACATAAGGGAGACACGGGGCATGAGCGGGGGGTGAGGGGTAACACGAGGGAGACACATGGCATGAGCGGGAAGTGTGGGGAACAGGGCAGACATGGGGCATGAGCAGGGGGTGGGGGGTACAGGAGGGAGACATGGGACATGGCAGGGGGTGGGGTGTACAGGAGGGAGACAGAGGGCATGAGCGGGGGCTGGGGGTACAGGAGAGAGACACAGGTCATGAGCAGGGGGTGGGGGGCAACACAAGGGAGACACGGGGCATGAGCGGGGGCTTGGGGGGAACAGGGGAGACATGGGGCATGAGTGGGGGGTGGGGGGAACAGGGGAGACACGGGGCATGAGCGGGGGGGTGGGGGGTACAGGGCAAATACGGGGCATGAGTGGGGTATAGGGGGTACAGGAGGGAGACGCGGGGGTGGGGGTAACACGAGGGAGACACAGGGCATCAGTGGGGGGTGGAGGGCAACACAAGGGAGACACGGGGCATGAGCAGAGGGTTGGGGGCAACACGAGGGAGACACGGGGCATGAGCGGTGGGTGGGGGCAACACGAGGGAGACACGGGGCATGACCGGGGGTGGGGAGAACATGGGAGACACGGAGCATGAGCGGGGGTTGGGGGGAACAGGGGAGACACGGGGCATGAGCAGGGGGTGGGGGGCAACAGGAGGGAGACACGGGGCATGACCAGGAGGGTGGGGGGAACAGGGGAGACACAGGGCATGAGTGGGGGGTGGGGGGACAGGAGGGAGACACGGGGCATGAGCGTGGGGTGGGGGGGACAGGAGGGAGACACGGGGCATGAGCAGGGGGTGGGGGGATCGTGAGGGAGACACAGGGGATGAGTGGGGGGTGGGGGGGCACAAGGAAGACACGGGTCATGAGCGGGGGTGGGGGGGAACAGGGGAGACACGGGGGATGAGCTGGGGTGTTGGGATAGTGAGGGAGATACGCGGGGATCGTGAGGGAGACACGGGGATGAGCAGGGGGTGGGGGGATCGTGAGGGAGATACGGGGCATGAGCGGGGGTTGGGGGAACAGGGGAGACACGGGCTTGAGCGAGGGTGGGGGGGGAACAGGGGAGACACGGGGCATGAGCGGGGATGGGGGGACAGGAAGAAGACACGGGGCATGAACGGGGGGTGGGGGGAATGGGAGGAAGACACGGGCATGAGCGGGGGTGGGGGGAATGGGAGGAAGACACGGGCATGACCTTACTAGCAGGCAGCAGATCCCGCTCCTCGGGATAAACAAAGATGGCGGGCGTCTTTCAAAATACAACGCACTGCACGCTGCACCGCAGCCAATGGGAAAGCACGTAACATGTCCGCGGACACCACGCAAGCCGCTTGCCCAATCCCTGTCATGTCCGCGGAGCGAACAGGGAAGTGTGTCCGCAATGTGATGTCATCTTTGATGTCCTGGGTGTTAGTGTTAGCAGTGCACGGTGGTGGGGGCAACACGAGGGAGACCCGGGTCATGAGCGGGGGGTGGGGGTAACACGAGGGAAACATGGGGCATGAGCGGGGGGGACAGGGGAGACACGGGGCATGAGCGGGGGTGGGGGGAACAGGGCAGACACGGGGCATGAGCAGGGGGTGTGGGGTACAGGAGAGAGACACGGGGCATGAGCAGGGGGTGGGGGGTAATACGAGGGAGACATGGGGCATGAGCGGGGGTGGGGGGCAACACGAAGGAGACACGGGGCATGAGCAGGGGGTGGGGGCAACACGAGGGAGACACGGGGCATGAGCGGGAGTGGGGGCAGCACGAGGGAGACACGGGGCATGAGTGGGGGGGTGGGGAACAGGGCAGACACGGGGCATGAGCAGGGGTGGGGGGTAACACGAGGGAGACACGGAGCATGAGCGGGGGTGGGGGCAACACGAGGGAGACACGTGGCATTACAGGGGGGTGGGGGGAACAGGGGAGACACGGGGCATGAGCGGGGGGCGTTGGGAACATAAGGGAGACACGGGGCATGAGCGGGGGGTGGGGGTAACAAGAGTGAGACACGGGGCATGAGCGGGTGGTGAGGGGTAACACGAGGGAGACACATGGCATGAGCGGGAAGTGTGGGGAACAGGGCAGACATGGGGCATGAGCAGGGGGTGGGGGGTACAGGAGGGAGACATGGGACATGGCAGGGGGTGGGGTGTACAGGAGGGAGACAGAGGGCATGAGCGGGGGCTGGGGGTACAGGAGAGAGACACAGGTCATGAGCAGGGGGTGGGGGGCAACACAAGGGAGACACGGGGCATGAGCGGGGGGTGGGGGGAACAGGAGGGAGACACGGGGCATGAGCGGGGGCTTGGGGGGAACAGGGGAGACACGGGGCATGAGTGGGGGGTGGGGGGGAACAGGGGAGACACGGGGCATGAGCGGGGGGTACAGGGCAAATACGGGGCATGAGTGGGGGATAGGGGGTACAGGAGGGAGACGCGGGGGTGGGGGTAACACGAGGGAGACACGGGGCATCAGTGGGGGGTGGAGGGCAACACAAGGGAGACACGGGGCATGAGCAGAGGGTTGGGGGCAACACGAGGGAGACACGGGGCATGAGCGGTTGGTGGGGGCAACACGAGGGAGACACGGGGCATGACCGAGGGTGGGGAGAACATGGGAGACACGGAGCATGAGCGGGGGTTGGGGGGAACAGGAGAGACACGGGGCATGAGCAGGGGGTGGGGGGCAACAGGAGGGAGACACGGGGCATGACCAGGAGGGTGGGGGGAACAGGGGAGACACAGGGCATGAGTGGGGGGTGGGGGGACAGGAGGGAGACACGGGGCATGAGCGTGGGGTGGGGGGACAGGAGGGAGACACGGGGCATGAGCAGGGGGTGGGGGGATCGTGAGGGAGACACAGGGGATGAGTGGGGGGTGGGGGGGCACAAGGGAGACACGGGTCATGAGCGGGGGTGGGGGGGAACAGGGGAGACACGGGTTGATGAGCTGGGGTGTTGGGATAGTGAGGGAGATACGCGGGGATCGTGAGGGAGACACGGGGATGAGCAGGGGGTGGGGGGATCGTGAGGGAGATACGGGGCATGAGCGGGGGTTGGGGGAACAGGGGAGACACGGGCTTGAGCGAGGGTGGGGGGAACAGGGAAGACACGAGGCATGAGCGGGGATGGGGGGACAGGAAGAAGACACGGGGCATGAGCGGGGGATGGGGGGAATGGGAGGAAGACACGGGCATGAGCGGGGGTGGGGGGAATGGGAGGAAGACACGGGCATGACCTTACTAGCAGGCAGCAGATCCCGCTCCTCGGGATAAACAAAGATGGCGGGCGTCTTTCAAAATACAACGCACTGCACGCTGCACCGCAGCCAATGTGAAAGCACGTAACATGTCCGCGGACACCACGCAAGCCGCTTGCCCAATCCCTGTCATGTCCGCGGAGCGAACAGGGAAGTGTGTCCGCAATGTGATGTCATCTTTAATGTCCTGGGTGTTAGTGTTAGCAGTGCACGGTGGCGCGAGTTATCGTTGCTTATCTTACCATAACTGCCGAATTTCAGAGGTTTTTCGGTTTTACTTTGAACCATAACGTCCCTTTAACAAAGTTTTTTTACTGAATTTGATAGGTTTTTAGTAGCGCAACTGAACCATAACGTCCCTTTTAACAACGTTTTTCCACTGAATTTCATAGGTTTTTAGTAGCGCAACTTAACCATAACGTCCCTTTAAGAAAGTTTTTTTACTGAATTTCATGTTTTTAGTAGCACAACTTAACCATAATATCCCTGACTTTATATACATGTAACATAGAACATACTGAACCCCTAGCTAGTGATTTCGATGTCCGCGGACCACCGCCATGTCCGCGGACATATCGAAAATCTGAGCGTGGTGAATGTAAATTTAAATAGTGTGCCTCATTTCCGCTTTGAGGTTGGCTCTGAAAAGAGCCGTTTTTTTTGGTTTTTTTGCAGATGCTTGACAGACACCTGTTATTTTGTCTTTTTTTTTCTCACTTTACTCCTAAAATCTTCACATAACCTTCTCCAAAGCAACCCTTACATTCCAAAACAGAATGGCATTTCCCATAAAAGATAAGGAAATGCCATCTTCTTTAAAATAAACAGCATTACTGGAATCAATATTCTCATTATTACAGAAGAACATACCAGCTCTAAGCATGAAGGCACCCATGCCTCGGTTGATTACACACCTAGCATTTTTTTGCTGAGGACAAAAACTGAACTATTGTCCCATATTGCCCTAGGTACTAATCCAGAAAAAATTACTTTGGCATTTGGAAGGATGTTCATTACTGCTTGAACCAAGTGTTCCAAATCTGCCAACAAAGTAGGGGCACTGACATAGCCCAAATGGAAAGCACCATAGTGCAAAACTACCACATGGGGACTGTTGATCCTGCCCATATCTTCACAAACTTGTACAATTCCCTGTACATTGCAATCAGGCACAGTGCTCCACACCACCTCCACTCCTTTAACATCAAAATTCTTTGCAACATGCCTGCATTGAGCATACTGTTGTAAACCATGCACAAACATATCTCCGAGCACCAACACCCTGACTTTCTCCACTTCTGCCATCTTAACTACACACAGTCTCTTTGAACACAAATCCACAACCTCAACATCTGATTGGCTGATCCCTACAGTCTTCTTTCCATGCTGGATTTGCTGAAAAACCCTGGATGTAGCACGCCCTCTCCGCAAACCGCATAACTCTTAGACAGCCCTTCTACCATTTCCACTTCATTCTCTGTGCCATTCCCTCATTGGATACAGCTAACCAGGCACACAATACGGAGAATGTCCTCAGAACACCCCCATTTTGTTTATTTTTGAACATTTCAAGACACCGCGAGTGTTCTTAGAACACATTCAACTTGCCAGTGAACAATACGGACAAGGTCCTCAGAACACCCCCATTTTCTTTATGTACGAACATTTCAGGACACCGCAAGTGTTCTTAGAACACTTTCAGCTTGACAATGAACAATACAGACAACGACTTTAGGACACCCCCTGCGAACATTCCAGGACCCCACAAGTCTTCTTAGAACACTTTCAACTTGACACCGAATCCATTCTGTTTATTTACGAACATTTCAGAACAGCCGTGTTGTCCGCAGAAAAATCGAACACAACAAAAGTGTCTAGCACATAAAAAAAACAGAACATTGAACCTATCTCATACTCCCCCACCCTCCCCAAACACTCTTACACACCAACACACTCCACTAAATACAATTTTTAATCCAAGTTTCACCACGCTGTCCGCGGTCGTCCACGAATGCAAGATGGCGGGCGCCACAGAAAATCTGACGCGCTTCACGCACCACGCCGTCCAATCAGCGAACACGTCGCATGTCCACGGACATCACGCAAGCCGCTCGGCCAATCAGGGCACTGTCCGCGGAGCAAACCGGGAAGTTCGTCCGCGGAGCGAACTGAGTCATCACTAATTTATTTGCCTTACATTTTGGTCATTTTAAAAAAAAAACTACTGGACGGATTTACACCAAATTTGCAAAAGCACGCTTTCGGGACCAAGCCCCCGCTCCTGCCGCAAATTTGGTGTGAATCCGTCCAGCGGTTTGGGCTGTAGGCGTAAAGTTTTTTCCCATTATGTATATGGGAAAAAACGAAAGTTTTGGGACCCCCCCTATAACTTTGCCCCCCTGGAGCAAACCTCTCCAAACTTTGCAAAAAAAATCAGAATGGGCCATATACTTTTTTGCAAAGTTTGGTGAGGATTCGTCCAGAGGGAGCGAAGTTATAAGCCACCCAAAAAATGCTCTTCCTATGGAAACACCAACTTAACCATAACTACATGGACGCTACCGTGTCCATGTAATATATATATATATATATATATGTAAAAAAACATACATAGAAAGCACTATCAGATGGACCCCTTTGTCACAAATGTCTGGTGGTTATTCCCTCCAAAATGTATGCAGCTCCCCCGTCTCATTAAGGCGCACCACAAACATTGGGAACCCGTCAGACCCATTTTCTTGAACCATTCCCTTTCTACTACCACCCACCACCTTGCTTGGTGAAACATTATTGCAATCCCGAGTTTCCCAAGACCTTGCCAATCATGTGCATCGAGGGCAGGAGGGAGCAGATGTGGAATATGCAGTGACTGCACAGAGACCTCTGCACCATGCTGAATTTGTTAAACACACTAGTCAAGTGAAAATATTCCTTAGACATCGGGAACTGTGAAGAAGTGTGAGACAGTAGGGTCATGCTTTTGTCAAAAACAGCTAGTAGTAATTGTTGGTTCAATGTTAGAAAAGTCGGCATGTGGCAAGTGGTTCAAACAGAGGGCAGAGTGAGCACTGAACTATATAGGCACAGAGGAATAAACTGGTGGCAGCAAATACAGGACAGAACTGGAATCTAAAATGATGCAGGACCCGATTAAGGGTTTGGTACACAATGCCACACCAGGAGCCATGGAACAACTGAACATAGCTGAGGAAAATCTTTTGAAATCCAGCAATCAATCCCTGAACTCAGCCGCCCAGTGCAGTTCAGGTTATGTGACCCCAGGAAATCGACCTTTGCTGCAGTAAAGTCAGAATTCAGCCAACAACCAGTTTGAGTGTTGGAGGCAACAGTGGTGATCAGAAGCAGAGAGTGAGGACAAATGAGGAGAACAAGCAGGAGGGAGGCAGTGGAAAAATTGCAAAAGTGGAAAATGGAGGGAGGAAAGAGAAAGCAGATAGGAAGGAACTGAATAGGGGAGTAGAAAGCGCAGGAGGTGGAAAGAGAAAGCAGATAGGAAGGAACTGAATAGGGGAGTAGAAAGCGCAGGAGGTGATAGGTAAAATGGAAGGAGGGGAAAATGACGTGGAAGAGGAGGTGAAAATCAGATTGGAAAGAGTAAAAACCTGAAGAGGGGAGGAGGTGAAAAGCATAAAGGAGAGAGGAAATAATGAAGAGAGGCGCAATACGAAAAGCAGGCAAACATCAAAGTGGAGAGAAGAAAAATCCAGAGAGTGAAATAGAAAGTGTGAAAAGCGGCAAGAGATAGATGCACGAAGGAGAAGGGAGAGAAAATATTGAAGATTATTAAACAACAAGGAAGGAATGAGAAATACAGGGTGCAGAAATGAGTCAACCAGTTAAGAAGGCAAGAAACAAAGTATAGAGGGGAAGAATCCAAATTCGTTTCAGAGTGTGTTGGAGGAGGTTGAGAGAGGAGATCAGAGACAGAGTACAGCAAAACAGCAGTTTGAATAGAGGTTTAGAGAAGGCCAGTAGAAGCGGTGCCTGTCCACTTCTGGCAGCAAGGGCTGTAGAGGTCAGCCACCTGCATACAGTGGATAATGCCAGAAGGTCCTTGTTCAAAGTTAGATCTGGAAAACAATGTCCCATGTATGGCATCTCCTGAAGGAAGTCTGGGCCCATTCCGCCCCACAGATACAGAAGACCATCCGGTGAGCTCAGCATCCTGACCATGAAGATGACAATGGAGAGAACCAACCAAGCCAAGAAAGAAGTGCAGAGGTTGTATATGTGTGAGTATGAGATTTACAAAGCAGAAACGCAGCTTGGAAGCAATTGAGTGCTGTACATGAGACAGAGGTTTTATTTTGGGGATGATGGACTCACTCTCTAGGGTCCATATAGCTCAGCCATGTACCCTTAGGCATTAGGGCGTGTAACAAGACGGACAACAAGAAACGCAGAGGGGGGAGTAAGAGGTAGGTGAGGTCAGAGTACAGAACTAGTCAGATAGGAGGGAGGCAGGGGACGTATCCAATCAAGTTACGAAAACAGCCACGTTTTCAGCTTTTTTCTGAAAAGACTCAGGGAGGTAAGAATGCGTATCTCGGAAGGGAGCAAGTTCCAAGCCTTCGGGGCTGCAGCGAAGAAGGCTCCATTTTCAACCTTGTTCGTTTGACATCTAGGCGTGATCAGCAGATCTCGATTGTTGGACCTGCTATTAACCTTTTTACGGATGAGGTTTTGCAAGTACAGGGGCAGAAGGCCAGATTTGCATTTAAATGTAATGAACAAAAAGCAGAAGCGGATTCGAGCTTACACTGGGAGCGAATGCAGAGCCTGCCTCGATGCTGAGACATGGCTACGGCGGGAGAGACCAACTACGACTTGGACTGCTCCATTCTGGAGGACCTGGAGTCTGTTGATGTCCACTTTACGTAGGCCCACCAGAGTACTACTACAATAATCTATTTTAGAACAAATAATAGCTCTTGCTATGGTTGCATCATTATCCTGGGAAATAAAAGGTATCAGGTGCACCGCAGCTTCACATAATCAACTGCTGCCGAGAAAAGGCAAGCCACGTGAGACCTCATATTCAATAGTTGATCAAGAGTAACCCCTAGGATTTTTACTTTTGCCTGTGGATAAAGTTTCACTTCATCAAACATAAAGAAGCAGTAGTCAGGGTGCAACTTTGCTAGCATCGATGCTGTGCCTAAAGTCATCAACTTCGTTTTACTTCTGTTGACGGAGAGATTATTGGCGTCCATCCAATTCTCAATTAGAGAGTAGACTCTATTAAGTTCACCTTCATCTGTGGCACGAGAGCCAGTCAGCGGGATGACACATTGAGTGTCACCCGTATAGTTAGAAAACATGACTCCCTCCTGCTCCAAAAGTGCAAAGAAGAGAGCCATGAAGATGTTATAAAAGCATGGGGAGATGCAGGCCCCCTGTAGCACCCTGAAGTCCACTGGCACCGGAGCAGCCTCTACCTTAGCCACAGAAACCCTACTTTCTCTTTTGGCTAAAAAAGACCCTACCCATTGAGCTGCGAGAGGTGAAAGATTTGCCACCTCCACCATTCTGGAAACCAGAATGGCATGGTCAACCAAGTCAAATGCAGCGGACAAATCCAATGATCTTAAGAGCGATGGAGATCCTTTATCCAATCGCTCCAAAAGTCTTGATTTGAATTTCAGTAATGACGTGTCAGTTCCAAAACCCCTTCTGAAACCTGATTGATAGGGGTTCAAGATGGGGAATTTGTTGAGGTGTTTCGAAATTTGATTATATGCAAAGCAGTGAAGGATTTTCAATAAGAACAGCGTATTAGATATGGGCCTATACTTAAGGGGAACCACCGGATCAAGGCCAGGTTATTTCAGTATGGGGTTGACCCCGGGTTTTTTATATCCATTGGAACAGACTCTTCTGATAAGGAAGAGCTGGCGAATTTGCCGATAGCATCCAGGAGGATGGGTGGACAGGATGTAATTATCATTGAAGAGCACGGGTCTCCTTTGCACCTGGTAGCTTTCAGTTGTTCTACAACCGTAGCCAGGTCCTCAACCCTGATAGGTGTAAAATTAAACTGGGGAATGGAGGGGCATCTAACAAAAGACTCCCACCTGATATATGTCGTAGCAGACAAGCAGGGTTTTTTAAACATTTTTGAAACTATGTTCAACCTAATGCCGTTAAGCTTGTTTTGCATCGCGTTTTGAATTATTTGACACCAGGAGGCATCCTTAATTAAGGAATTAGTTTACAGAGGGGAAATGTTTTCCTGTTTGTTCAATATTTTAAATAATTCTTTCACATTAGACTTGGCGTTCTGAATTCTTGAGTTGTGAAAGACTTTCTTGGCTGCCACAATCTCTGATTCATACACTTTAGCAGCTGCTTTGTAAACTGCCAGAGATTGGGGACATTGATTGGCTTTCCACAAATGGAAGAGCTTAAGAGATGATGATTTCAGTTTTTTCAGGTCCGGTGAAAACCAGGATTTGCTTTTCCTCCCTTCCACGTTGTTTCTAGATTTCAAAGGGGCCAGGGAGTTGGTAATGGCATGTAGGTTATCAATAAGAATTTTAGACATATCAGACACAGGTGTGGCGTCCCCAAAGAGGGTATTAGAGCCGATTAAGGGTTCAAATGTTTCTCGGGTGAGCAATTTTAAGTTCCTCACCAACGTTGTATGGGGCTTTCTGTTTTTGACTTTTGAAGGGAACGTAGTCAAAATCAAAAATTGCACAAAGGCATGCTCGGACCAAGGACAGGGGGTAACCAGAAAGTCCTGGCTGTCCACGTTCTTCATTGAGACCCAATCTAATATGTGGCCCAGTTGGTGGGTGGGGATACAGATTTATTGCTCAAACCCAAAATCAGTGAGAGACAGCTCTAATTCTGCTGCCAGTGCATCATCTTCGTGGCCAAGCCAGTAGTTAAAATCGCCTAGCAGGATGAAGAAAAAGATTAACTGTCAATTCTGCATTGAGACCCACTTTTATGTGCATGGCTTCTATACCATCCATAATATGGCAGTGTACTGGCAAAATGGTGAGGTCAGCTTTATATATGAAGGCAACCCCCCCACCTCTCCCTTCTGGTCTGTCAGAGCAAGACATGACATAGCCATTAGGAATAGCTAGATCTAAGACAGGGGGGCAGCAGTATTGTTATTTGTCCACTTTATTTTTTGGATCATTTACCTCTTTTTTTAGTGGCCAAAGGTACCCCTCCTGAAGTCCTGCTGCCATTTCAACCCTTTTAGCCTTAAAGTATATGGCATTGGATTGTTACTAAAGAATGAGGTCCCAGGAGTACCTCTAATGCAGAGTCGACTTTGGTTTCAGGGAGTAGGTTGGTGGCAGGTCTACTTGGGTTTTGGCTACACCAAGGTAGCACGACATTTTTGGTAGCCATTGGGCCACCAATGTGTTTTTTGAATCCAGTTCTCATCTCTTTTGTATTTAAGGACTTTGTTCATGGCAAGCACAAGTTAAGCTCATAATTGACATTCTGAATACATGTTAGCAGCCATATTCGGTCTAACTGAAAGGGCCCTGGTCTCTCCCTTTCACTTCCTGTGGGGATTGTCTAGCGTGAGTAGAAGACCTTCTGACCAACTAATAGGGTTGGACATCAGAAACTTTGTTTCCAGGCACCTCAGTGATTGGTGAGCTAGCGTTTGGTCAGCCCCCTTTTGCAGTAGTACTTAAGGTCATCCCCGGTTCCTGTTCACCTTTTTTGGCTCTCTGTTCGGGAACAAGGAAGAAGCAGGTCAAATGACCCGCTGAAGTTGTTTGCTCAATTCTCCTGATTACACTCCTCAAGTGCTAGATTGAGCCTTCCATGACAGAACCATTTTGTGGGACGTTTACCCCTGCTTCCTGCCAATTACTGCCAGCATCTCCCACTTAGGTGCTGCAGGCTACCGCACCTGGAAGGGGGTGGGGACATGAACACCCCACCTAATCGACTCCTTGGGACATCCCAGGGTGCCCCCAGTCATAATCCCCATGCTGGGGTGGAGTCCCACTGGGCTGCAACCCTTTTCTGTCCACTGAGCCACCAGAATGCAACTTCATCCCAGAGTCTTACTCACATGTTTTTCACTCCTGACTTGAAAGTAGTCATATGGGAAGGCTGTTTATTCTTCTTTTCTGTTGTGGGGTTCTTCGATTCCTCAAGGTTTAATCCCCTGTAAACCAATCCTACGAAAGAAGCACGTAATTACTTGTGTTGTTCTGCCATGCTGAAGCGGTTTTGCTTAAAATGTTTCTGTAAGTACTTAGCTCTGGGCTTTGCAATGCGCATTTAATCAAAATACTCACCCTCAGGAGTCCCTCTGTTCCAGGGTTGAGATTCTTTGGAGTCGAATCTCAAACGCATTTTTCATTGACTAACGTTAGGAGTCCTCCTGCTCTGATTCAATTACGGTTCTTCAACTGACCATTAGATCTCATCACTCAGGTCTCCTCTGGTCCTCCCCATGGTTGTCTGCAATGGACTCCACACGTGTGGAGTAAAACAGAGACTTACCTTCATTCTCAACATAAAAACGATGGTCCATTCACTTTGCCCCATTGACTTGTACTGACTTTTCTATTTACCCTGGAAACTTCCTAAAGTCACCATGAGGGTAATTACCTTCCCCTGGACATTATTCCTGGGCCACAAGGGTTCAAAGAGTTCTAGGCCATGAATGTTAAAAGCATTTCAAATGGCTGCGCTTCTCTCCAGTCAAAGTGAATACCTGTATACACGTTATCTTATTTTGGTGGCTGTAACTATTTTTCCTCAGAATTAACTGCATGGATAACAGTGTCTAAAATGTATCCTGATTTTTTGGAGGAATTCTGCTGTAGAAATTGGTATCCACCCTGTAGCTCTGTTTTAGCATGTGAGCAATTGGAATTGTTTTAACACAGTGACATAATTGGTCAAAATGAATGTGGAGTGCTCACGTTGGCCTTAGGGATTTTTACACAATTTTCTTCCTGTGGGTTAAAATGTTTGTTTCCCTTTTCTTCCTACCCCTATGTGTGGGGTCCATGATTGCAAGCACGCCTTGATACTGTGTAACTTGATTAGCTATGTATTGCTCTTTCCAGTAAATCACAGCAGATCTGTTTTGGATGAGAGCTCGCTTTCACATGTGCTATTACTTGACCATATAACTTTGTTGCATCTCTCACACGAGAACATTGTGGGTAGTGATCGTCAAGAGTATCATGGTTAATGGTTTGAGAAGTGGGAGAAAGTTACATGTGACTCCTGTCTCAGCTCTGACTACTATAACCGTAATGTCTGAAAATCTGGACCCCGATGACTCTCGGCTGCTGAAATTCTCAGATGATGAAACCAATGAAATGCCGCTATTGTGTGTAAATGAGCAGACACTTCAACCTAGCTCTTCTAAGCCTCCTCTCAGCTCTGATTGTACACAGTCTAGGGTCACTTCATCAATAATCCACAGCCACGGACCTGATGAACCTCGGACAGCTGCACACCAGCATTCTATGCCATCCTGAAAATACATAAGGATGCCAATAAGCCACCAGGTCACCCTATAGTTGCAGGTTGTGGATCAGCTTTAGAACCGATCTGCAAATGTATTGATACATTTTTACAGCCCTTAAGTCAGAAGACCAACACCTACATAAGAGACAGTACATCTGTCATTCAACTATTTGAAGGCAGGACTTTTGCCCCCACAGAAGAAATCTTGGTCCAGATGATATACAGACATTGTATGCTAGTATCCCCCAAGAAGAGGCGATACAATGTATTCGGGATATACTTACCAATGAGCCGCCTCTCCGAAATATCTCAGTGGAATTCATATTGGAACTCCTAGTTATTGCCCTACAAAAAAACAACTTCAAATATAGGGACCAATTTTTCTTGCAAATTCAGGGTATGGAAATGGGCACAGCTTTTCTGCCCAGTCTTGCTGTCCTCTTCATGGCAATGTGGGAACAACACTTTGTATTAACAAATACCAATCAATTTTTTGATCATATTAGAATGTGACGGTGCTACATAGACAATATAATCTTAATATGGAGGGGCCCAGCACCACAGCTGAACACATTTCTCACATGGCTTAATCAACGCCACAGTAACATCCAGTTCACCATGAACACTCGCAATATAGAGATGAACTTCCTGGACCCTACCATATGGTTAAGAAACAATACATTAGAATGTTCCTTGTATAGAAAACAGATGGACAGGAACACCCTGCTTGATTATTTGAGTTTTCACCCAAGAAGCCTCAAGGAAAATCTGCTGCATGGCCAATTCCTCTTACTCAAGAGGAACTGTACCTCAACCTCTGACTATCAGATACATCTAGATAATCTGAGAGACAGATTATTGGCCAGAGGGTATCCTAAGAATCTGGTCCCGAGAGCGGCCAAAGGAGCTAGATATACACCCAGAGAAACCCTATTTGGTCCAAAGGAAAATCAGAAACAAGACAAATTGATCTGTGTATTGACATACAATAACCACACGTTCTCAGTAAAAACAAAATCATCAAAAAATTCTGGCCTTTGATATGGCTGGACATAGTGAATAGGCCTTTTCCACTATTCGCTATGAAGAGACAAAAGAACCTGAAGGACCTCTTTGTCCATTCAAGGTCCCCGGAAAATAGATCTACCATTACTGGATGGGACCTACGACCACTTGCTGACCACTTCCTTTGTGGGGGGTGCTCAGTATATAAATTGAATGGGACATTCAAAGGGTTCATAGTGCAAGGACGTCAATGGGATTTGCGCCAGCACACTAATTGTAAAACCTCTTGCGCTATCTACTGCATTGAATGCACCTGTGGACTCAAGTATGTGGGACAAACTGTGCGCCCAGTCCAAATGAGGATCGTTGAACATCGATCCTGGATTCGGTGCAAGAACATCAATGCCCCCCTTGTGTCACACTATATGGAGTATGGGAACTCCATAGATGACATATCCTGGTGGATTCTCGACACCATTCCTAAGAACTCCTGCACGGCCCGCAATCTATCGCTACATGAAGCCAGATGGATACATCACTTCTGGAAAAGTGGCTCAATGAGGCCCTTCCGCAGTACTGGTCATTTGGCCTGCTCACTCCAACAGCAGGCCTAAGTTAGGGGGTCGGTAATACTCTCTTTATAATTTATTGTGTTTATGCCCAAGCTTTACACACATTGCTGTTTGGCCGTGTTCCCCCCTTGTTGGGGTAGGGGGCTGTCACCCTGATGACCAAGGATGCGTGCAGGCCCATTCTCACCTACCGGGCTCTCTCCTGCTCTCCTTTCCATGATCCACTATGTCTTCCCCACAGGTCCAGTCCCACGGCTCTTAGACCTTTTGCTATGTATTGCCTTCATAGCACGTTGGCACGCGATCATGCGTCCCCGTTATTCAATTTGTCTCTATGCCTTAGCAACACAATTATTATTTGTTTGTGTTTCTGTGTGTACTCTAGGGTTGGGAAGGGGGCCATCACCATGACGACCAACCACGTGGGCACACGTAACCACTCCTCCTGTTCCCTTCCCTGCGTTTCTGCATGTGATTCATTCCGGCACCCCCATGTGATCAGCCCAATGGCATCTGACTTTGTGACAGTTCGGCCGCCTTTGCGCCAGTCTACAGTTTTTGCAGTATCTTCACGCATACTGTCAGGTAGGAATTTCCCCCCTGATTTAGTCAGTTTTGGGCCTTCTGCGCTATTCTCCAGGGCACCACCCTATGTCACATAGGTACATACAGATGCACTTTGCCAGCTCTCACTGGGGCATTTTCTTTCCATTCTTTCCTCAGTTCTCGGTCTTGCAGCCAGCATCATTGGAACGGCCAGGTTTCACACCTGACCACCTTGGCTTCGTGACGTGGTTTTCTCTACTGGAGACCCCACGCTCGAAATTACCCTCTCTCAGCTTGACCCTCGGGTAAGCCTACCTTTCTGCACTCTCAGCTTGCCGTCTATCCCCTAGGATACTGAATCTCTCGAGTGCCCCGAGCACCTACCACTGATGGGATTTTGCATTACAGCCCCCCATTCTCTAAATGGGATGGCCGTCCCATGGGTTCAGCTCTTTCATTGTTCTCTGGTGTTCATTTGGACCCCATTTAGCATCCACACTGTACTTCAGCCAGTTGGCCCTTGTTCTAGAGCCTAGTCACACCCTGCAGGTTACCAACACAGATCTCGCGTTTGAGCTAGGTTTTTGGTCCCTTTGTATTGCAACCCTTCCTGATCCTCTTTTTCATAGGTGTTTTTTTCTCCCCTTTGGTCTGCTACAGGCTCCCATTGCGGCTTCATCCTCCAGACGTTGACCATCATACGGTTATATACATACTCGTACTCCATTCTTATACCCACCTCATTTGGTGGGGTCTCCAATTCATATCATCTACAGTAAGTGTCACGCTCTTCGGTTTGGGGCCCTGGGCACAGACAGAGGGTTGGAGTGGGAGGTGTTGTCTGCACTCTATCTACATGAGGTGACATACGGTTTTAATTGTGGACAACCTTTACTCATGGTCTTTCCAATATGCTCTGCTTTTATTGGCACTATATTCATCATGGGCTAATCTCACTGTTACCACTTGCAGGATATAGCATGACACCGATTGTGTGAGATCAGCAATATGGGCTCAGCCCGACCCGTAAGACATCTTCTATTTTATCACAGTGAACTACAACAATAGGAGGTTTTACCCCAGAAGTTGCTTATCACTGAACCCAACCACATGATCAACGTAATATCTCCCGAAGTCTGGGACATATTGTAAGAAATTAGACACACCCATGTCAGTGTGAGAAAAAAAGACAAAAAGAAGAAGCAAAGAGGAACAGACAACCAGACTCTCAGCTCGTCAGTGATTATGATTATGTCACTTTTTATTTCTGGAGATTAATAATTCACACACAGACAAAATGCTCTCCCATCCATTATTATTGTGGACTAGAGACACAACTGTTATTTCTCTTCCATAGAAAGCTATGCACCCTAAATGACTTTCAGCATCTCTCCTTAGAGAGTCAGGGAGTAAGAAGATCAAACCACACAGCCACATTGTTCTGTAGGAACCAAATCGTCTGATCCAAGAATGTCACATGGGACATTGTTATTTGCATGCCTGTCTGGTTCAAAATGTATGGACTGAAATGTCACTCCATGATGTATGGGCACTGTACTTTCACCACTGTTTGTGTTGTTGAAATTTGTCCTATTACGAATGTAAATATTTAAAAAAACTCGGTTAAAACTAAAATTGATTTGTTTAACCAAAAAGAATGACTTTTATTCTATTACTCAATGAACACTAGAGTATGTTAGTTTTATTTGGTCACCCTGGTCAATTTGTTCTTTTTACCAAACAGAACATCTGTCATGTAAGTTTGAAGTCCATTTTGAGGTCAAAACATCAACAGAAGGATATTCAATTTAAATTTAATGTAAACGTTATCTTCCTAGGGTCAGCAACCCTACAAAAATATGATTCTCTCCCCCAGGAAGTTTTGATCATGACAAAGTTGATTGACAGAGAGCCTCCCATCTTACCTGAGAGGAAATGCACCATTGCTCATTTGTTCAATTTAATTTGGATTAAATGTCAATACAACACTAGAGCTGGAGATGCTAAATTCAATAGATAACATAGGTCCAAAAAGGTGAGAATAGATTTTAAATGGGTTAGTCATTTGCACCTCTGCACGGTCACATTGTCAGATAATTCACAAATTATCTTCTTATGGAAATGTATTGCTTCTCAAAAAAAATATGCAAAGACCAACAGAGGATGGGTTGTAAAAATCTTTGTATTAACGGGGAATGGTGACTAATTCTATATATATTTTTGAAAAGGTGCCTGTCTTCAATGTCTGAATACAAAGATGGCACATAACTCCAGAGATATGCTCCATATAGGAGGACAGTATGCACTTGAGCTTTCTAAATCTCTATTGTCAGCAAAACTGGCTTTCCTCCAAAAAAATTGGCAAAAGCTAAAGTTGCTACCAAAACGATAGATGGTTGCATTCAAGACGGTTGCTTCAAGAGCCATTAAATGAAAACCTAATGTCTAAATAATCAAAAGCCACAACCTGATTTATCCCCATAAAAAAAAGTGTAGGATTACCAGGTGTTAGTACATGGCACGGCACAATAATGTGTTTCTCCATATTAACAATAAGTGGGCTGTCAAACAAAATGACTGCAGGACTTCAAGCTGTTTTTTAATTCTTCACAAAGATTTAGAATTGTAAACTATATTGCCTGCATAAAGCAGAATTCCTATTTTAACACCACCTAATAAGGGAGTGTCACCGTTCCGTTTTTTTTTTCTTCTGATGAGTGTGGCTTTGTTATTTATATATAAAAGAAAGAGCAGTAGGGCAAGGACACATCCCCGTCAAACACCGCTTTTTACCAGGAAATAGTCAGTACATTCTCCCCCTTGACCATAACAAACCCTACCTGTGTTATTACTATGAAGTGCATGAATCATAGTTAGTAATGAGCAAGGGATATCCTTTTTAGCTAGGAGTTCTCAGAGTCGCTATTGATTGAGTGCTTGAATGTATATGAACAAGAAATATCTTCTATCAACTATGAATTTATACATGAGGGCAGATAGAATGAAGCAATGGTGGATAGTGCTCCTACTTTTCCCAATTCCTCCTTTGAGGGTGGAAATCAGATTATTATTGTTAACACACTCTTCTAAACAACATAATACAATTTTCCCATAATTCCTTTGCAATATTGTCAATTAGGGAAATGGGACAATAGTTTCCAGCAAGTGATGTTTCACCCCTCTTAAAAATAGGAACAATCTCAGCCGAGGTCCAGGTTTTAGGGACAGTCTTCACATTTTTAATGTCATTGAAAAGTCTAGTTAGAAAAGGAGTACATGTTGTTACACGGGAGGATAGCTCAGGGGCAATGCACTCGCCATTGGAAACAAGACAAACACAGAGTAACACTGGTTCGATCCCCAGGTCCGTGCTTAGAAACCTATGGGTATTAAGCGCGTTATAAATAGCCAATCATAATCATACACTGCCATTGAATAGGTACATGGGGATCTTGTCAGGGCCGAGCACTTTACTTGCTTTCTGGGATCTAAGCATTGCTGCAACTTCTAGCTCAGTAAATTCTAATGGAAGCTCAAACATAGGCAAGGAGTCAGGAATGGAGAAATCATAGGGCCTCATTGCCGCCAACCCCTTTGCACGGTTTCCGCCACCTGAGATCCTGGTGCCACAGGGACATTACAAGTCCCGGCAGCCCCGGGTATCAGGTGGCAGAAAATGTTGTGCCCCATTCCCGTGGGGTCCCATAGGACCGGTGCTTCCGTGGCAACCCTGCCTACCAGCGCTGATGCGCCCAGCAGGTCAGAGTTGTAGTCAGCCAGTCCGGGAAGGGTGCGGTACGTTGCTACCGGCACCCTTGTTTCTGGACTGGCAGGCTCTTGAGCTTTTCAACTTCGATAGGGCATTTTCCAAGTCACTATAATCAAAATTCATTAACCGTTGAACTTTCTACACTTCAAAGGGAATCCTAACAGTTTACACCCTTAAAGAAAAGTTTTGCAAAAAAGATCATCTAATCATGCTCAGATATGCAATTTGTTGCAGTAAATCTCGAGTCATGTGTAACAAATTTCCGAATCACTGTCTTGTTCAGGTACTGATATTTATTTTGTAGGCCTTCAACCAGTTTTTAAAGGATTGTCTCTCTTTGCTACATGCTTGCAATTTCGTTTGCATCTCATCCCAAGGGTAAGCCATTATCCCTCTTACCGCCTGGCCAGTCATTTGTTTCTAATTTGTATGTCAAAGGAGAAAGCTTGCATATTTTTTGCCCACGAACTAGAGATGAAATCACTTCCTGCTTCCAAGCAGATAAGGTCTGAATACATTGCATGGGAGCTGTAGGAGAGGCATGTTATCACAAGTATGACAAGTACACAATAGGTACATGTTGTACAAACGTTTTTGAAGTTTCTGGGGTTGGAAAACTCCTATTCTGCCCTATAGCTAAGATGGGAGTAGTCTTGACCATCAAATGATAACCAAAACTGTCCTGGTGTCCTAAATCAAAATGCCCTATGCCAACAAAACCTAATGCCTGCCCTATCTCTAGTACAAAACATATGTTATGGGGAAATGTATGAAAAGGAAAAATCAGTGTTCAAATTAACAAAGGTAGCTGAATCAGCTCTCCTCGCCCACATTAGACCCCACAGAGTAAGGCGATCCCTGAAGGCAGGATGACACACTCTGGGGCTCAGAGTTTCAACGCATGAGCAGTTCAAGGCGCGGATCGAGGGCTGTCTGGCCTTCCACGTCAAGGTGGCTCTTCCCAGCCTTTCAAACAATGTTTCACAAAAAGTTCACGCTAGCCCCGCTTTGTCGAGCTCAGACCTCAAAACTAAAATTCAGATTGGTCCCCCACTGTTGGGTTCAGACCTCAAAACAAAATTCACATAGATCCCCCTCTGTCGGGCTCAGACCTCATCAAACAATGTTCAGCAAGACTTGCAAGCGGGCTCCCATCCCCAAGCCTATTACACTTTGGGTCTCCCTCTGTCGGGCTAAGACCACTTTCTGATGTCAAAGACTTTCAAATGTGCGTGTCTTTCTTTACAGACCTCCTCAGGACCACTTTGACTAAAAGTTCAAGGTTCAACTTTTACTCTCTCCTTTTCTAGGAGTTAATTTTGCTTACTTCGCTTTTGAAGTTCATTCGATTTCTCGTTACCAACAAGACACCTTTCACAGAGACTTTCGAGTGAGCTACTTCTTTTCACCGGATCACTCTGTTACTCAGTACCGCTGATTTCTCAGCTGTCCTTATTTCAAAGTTCATTCACAGGTCTGCCTTTCTTTGCAGCTCATCCACACGCATGCAGCCTTCACTTGCGATATGTTGTTACCACTTCAATCTTCAACACACACCAGTCTGTCAGGTCGTCTGCCAACTCACCGGCTGTGTGTGTTTCTTTCTTGGTTTTCTGACTTCCCATTCACGAGTCAAGGTTAGTATCACAGGCTTGGCCTCGCCTCCCCAACTCTGTCGTTCACTCGTGTGGGTCGCCGGTGTCCTTGAAACACAATGCAGTTTTCACTTGCAGGATCTGGCCTTCTCCATGTGTCTGTCGCGGCCTGTCAGAGGCAACAACCTCCATTAGGGAACTCTTGGGGTGTTTGACACGCTGCTCTCATCCCTTGGTCCCTCACTCTGCTCCAGTAGGTTTGCCTTCACCTCAGAAGTCCTGCTCATACTTGTGTTCCGCATTGCTCAGTAGGTCTTTGGGTTCTGCCTTTTATCCATGTGAGGAGAGCTAATTGGTATTAGGTGCATATACTTGGAATCAAGTGCCCGACTTTGCCTGACCCGATTAACGGGACATATCCAGTATGATGTATGAGAGTTAGTCTTGTTACTCTCAGTCACCCTCTTCCTTGGCCCAGTGTTTCTGTAACAAGGGGGTCGGGGGAAGTTTGGGACCTTGGAAGTTTGGGACCTTGGAACATCCTACAAAATAGGATGGGGTAGATGAACAAAAAAGCGGGAATACCGAATCTCACCATCGGCTGCCTCATCCCCACTCCTCCAAGACCCCTCACCCAGGTGATCCTCCCGCACTGGTCCATCCGCAGGAACTGCCTCCAAAAGTGATGGCCGTGTCCTGGCCACCTGGATGACAAGTCCCTGAGGACTAGCGGGTGAGACACCCTTTTTTTCTCACAGAGCACACTTTGACAATTTTTCCATTGTGGACCAGCACTCCCAATCATGGTAGACCTTTGCCTCAAATTGGTATAAAGCCTCTCCTCCCCGCCTTAAACTGGTACCAGCTTTGTTGACAACCAGATCAGTACATTTTTGAGAAAGAGAGGGATATAAAAAATAAGAGCAGCTAAGTGTTAATAGCAAAGAATCATGGTCACTGAGATAGTTGGGAGACAAATATCTCCTTTATCATTTCCATTAGAGGTCATCATTTTGCATAAAGAGTGACTGCCAGGGCTGGAGCAGATATGGGAGTAAATGTCCTTATGAAGAGTCCTGGGGGAAAGAATGGAGCCAGAAAGCATTTTACCAAGTATTCCAGGCATGTTCTCCACCCTTTTTGCAGGACCGTGGTCCAGGGATGGAGAACAGCCCGGATACTACAATTCCCAGCAGGCACCTTGCAGCATGGGCCTGCTGGTGTGAAGGTCGCCATGCCCCCGACCACGCCCGCACCAACGCGCATGCGTGAGCCGCGCCCGTGGGGAGCCGCTCGCAATCATGACTGGTGAACTGGAAGGACGTGCTTCAGAGGAGCTCCGGTTGGCAAGCCTACGCGGGGCATTCAGCCCTCTGCCTGCAAAACCCCAGGCCCCGCGTAAATGTTAAGATAAGTGGGATTACTTACCTAGCGCAGACAGCCCGCAGCATCCGAGGGGGTCACGTTGTAGGAGCCGCACCTATTCTCATCTGCCTGCAGCCAGCAGGAAACACGAACAGTCTAGAAAGGGAATAACGTCTGCATGTGTTAGAAAAACCAAAATATGTTGTTGCATGAATCCGGAGCGGCGATTTCACCGCGCGGAAGTCATGAGAAACTGGTGAAAGCACAGTGGCCAACAACACGAAAAGGCCAGAAAAGCCAATGGACTCCGGCAGAAACCGAAGCTAAGTGCATTTCAGGTTTACTCCGGGGGGATTGCCACTGGTACTGCATGAAGTAATGCAGAGTTGTCACCTGCATGCTGCAATGTGGGGACTAGTCTAAAGCCGTACATGAGTCAATGTACTGATGATTTCACATGTGGTTCCAGGATATATGTGAATGTCCTGGTGAGGGCTCCAGCACAAAGGCCTGGGTTAGTTGCAGGCATACTGTGAGAGTGAGCGTGTGAAGAAAGCAGGAGTGCAAGGGCGGAGTACTCTTGGAGCAGGAGCCGAAGAGCATGTGACCCTACTTCCCCCTTCCCCATCCAAAACATCTACCTATCCCTCCTTCCGGTGTTCCTAACTTCCCTTGCCTATCCAACCAACGGACCCTAACCCTCTGTCCCTGAAGGGTCGAGGTGGCCTTTGTTGTCAGTTCCCAGGAGCCAAGACCTAACATGGAGAGAGGCGTTTGTGCTACCTCTGCGCCAGGAAGAAGCAAGCTCTGACAGCGACCACCCACTCCCCCTAGATACACTTCCCTTAGACAGTAAACCCTGTAGGTTGACATCTTCAGGGGTGGGAGGGGCACCAACTTTGATATGATCTTTGACCACACAAAAACATTTAAAATCACCATCACAGATGATACAAGAAGCTGAATTTTGGATAATCCATATTGAAAAGATTCTATCCAAATATTCAAATCAGACCCAATCTGACGATCATCCACTGAAGCCGGATCACAATAAAGATTGACAAGGAGTAAGGTTAAGAAATCAGACCCACATCCCAAACATTTTTCTTTTTAATATGTGTTTATTAATTTTCACATTCCAAAATAAGAGAAACAATTCAACCCCATCCTACCCTCGCCCCCTGGCGGCAAACTCTATATATCCACATAGTATATTCTGAGGGCATTAACATAATGTCAAAATCAATATTTTATGGGGCACCATTGAAGCATATAGTCACTTTGAAGGTAGTTCAGCACATCTTCCCAGTGACGTTTAATGGTGGCTTGATCTTTTGAGCCATGTGGGTAGCCCGTTCTAGTGCTGTAAAGGTCCACACTTTCTATAGCCAATCCACGTTCGTAGGCCCCTGCTTTTGTTTCTATTTATGGGCCACCACAAGCCACGCAGCTATAAGTAAAAGCATGAAGCTGTGTTTCTGTCTTTTGGAGAGCAGTTGTTGCCTTGGCCCCCACAGCCCACATAGCCAAACTCCTAGTTCCATCAGGCCCTTGTTCGGGAATATCTTACCAATTTGTTTCTGGATCCCTTCCCAAAACATCATAATCCTTGGGCATTCCCACCATATGTGTCGCCAGATCCCCTTTGCCCCACAACCTCTGCAGCATAATGCAGACACGTTCGTGGGAACATCGGATGCACTCGTTCTGGCGTGTAATGCCATTGGAACATTATTTTGTACCACATTTCTCTTGTTTGGATGGAGCATGTGAGTTTGGGAATAGCCTTCCAAAGATGTTCCCAGTTTTCTCTGGCCATGGTGTTATCAAGTCTAGACTCCCATTACTTAATGTATTTCCATGGCACTAATGTTGTACCTGCATTTAGTAATCTATACAAATTCGAGATCAATTTCCTCATGCCTGTTTGGGTAGTAACATATTTTTCTAAAGGGGTCAGTTGTCGTGTAGCTGCTGCTTTTATCTGAGGAATGGACAGCCAATGCTGCAGTTGCTTATAGAGAAGTCCATCCTCCTCCTCCAAGCCCAAGTCTCTTTTGCACTCCTCAAATGTTCTCAAGATGTGTGCCTGGAACATATCTCATGTTTTCATGCACCCCACTTCTTTCCATGGCTTAAAGGCTCCCTGTTCCATCCGATGGGGGAAGTCCAGGTTCTGAAATATCGGGAGAAATGGGGAGGGGCATGTAGACAGAATGCCTTCTTTGAGTGCTGCGGCCCACACCTTGGTCACAAGCCCCACTATCTAACTAATATTTACATTGGGTGATCTATGATCCCGATTTAGCCATAGCAATCCAGAGAGGGATGTACCTGTGACTACTCTATCCTGCTGCATCCATATCTTTCGGCCTTTGCCCGAGAGCCATTTCTTTATAACTCTTAATCGAGCTGATACATAGTACCTTCGAAAGTGAGGGAGTCCCAAACAAAATTTTAATACAAGAAGGGTGTCTGGCTTGGCCTCAACTTCCTCACTAACAACTCCTACATTGTTCTTTATTGCTGTTAAAAGGCCCCCTGAAGGGCGGCCCTTAGCCCCCTTCTTGGCGTTTCGTTATATATGTCCTAAAACCGCTAATCTTAGGTGTTTCAGAGCCAGGGCTCTTGGAATAAAACAAAATCATTATCCCTGTACTTCAGGAACATTTGGGGTTCAAAAAACTGTTGCAACCCTGAGTATTGCAGCTGAGCAAAGATATTACAAGAGGGACTAAAAACCAGGTCTGGGGCCTCCAAAGTTAAACAATGTTGCTGGAGGCCAGTCCCAATTCCTTTTTAATTCACTCATACCATTGAACACTGACACATGTCTCTGATCCGAGACATCAACTGTACAAGAGACCTGATGAGCAGCCTGACCTTCTGTATAAGAACCATAAACCACAGAAGACTCTTCAATAAAGTCTTTATCTTTCTCTTTGTATAATGTAAAAATGTCATACCCCAGAACCAATAGATCTTCATGGGTATCTATCATCAAGCCCTAGACCAGTTCAGAATGAAGATGAAAAATAAAAACATTAAAAACATCTTCGTCAATCAACTCGACTCATTTTATAACAAAAGAGGAGATCCAATCAACGAGGGAATACCTTTCAGAGGGGTCCAAATTCTACTTCTGTTTAAGGGGTATTCAATTGCATGTCTAAATATGGCAGAGCACTTAAGTGACTTACAACTATTAACTGGCCTCTCCCTTACCAGGGAACCTTGCACTAAACTATTATTTGGAACTCTCAGTGATTGAGAATCCCTCTGCAAACTTCCCCCTGCCCCACCCAATGTCAGTGGGGCAGTTGTGCAGATGATTAACTCAATAGGAAGTACATTATTTCCTGAGGATCCCTTCAAAGGGGACTACCAAGATGTCCACACCTGAGTCCAAAGGAACATCAGGAGGGGATCCACTGTTAGAGTTAAGAAAACATTTCTAATGTCCTTAATGTTCTTCTTGAAATATTCTTATTTTTCCCAATATTAGATTTTTTCAAATTCTGTTTTAAAGTCCTTAGCCCTTTAGAGTTCCCCTGTTCTTAGACGATTTCCACAGAATGAATCCCAGGAACTTGATTATTTTTAATTTCTATAATATCCATAAACTGTACTGTTGGCAGAGTTGGTTTTGTTGTTACTGCATTAGACCTAGATGCCGAAATAGTATCTTGAGAAGCTCTAAGTATGTTTCTCTGAGTATGTTTCTTAACGTTTTGCGTGAAACTGCTCAACTCGTGGTAACACAGTTCTTCACCTTCTTATACTTTTTAGATAGGGGGAACCTGCTTCTGATTTGAGTTAGCTTGGACACTTGATACGATTAAGAGAACAGAGCTGACGATTAGCCGAAGATCAGGATCAGTTGGTCTGGCAACGATAAATGAGTGGAGGTTTTTATTTACTTCTAAATGAGTGCTCAACATAGTACGTAATGAAACCTTAATTTCAGGTAGCTCTTGAAGTGAGACTTACTGTCTTCACCAATGATGTTGTACAATCTAACAAGTCCCTGTAGTATTAAGTTCAGGGCCACCCACCAGAGATTGACCTCCCAAAGAAGAAGAATCCAGGATATGAGAATCCCTCTATTCTCATAAAGAGAGTGATGATGGTTGGAATGGAAATCCGTAGGTGGGGGAGCGCCCTTGAGAAGTTGAAGGCCTGAATATTCATATATAAAAAGGGTAAAATACTCAAGCTTGTACTTGGGACATGCAGGTTCATTATTTCCTCTTCCAGGTTGATACAAGCATTGAAGAACAAGGTATTCGATTTATTAAGATTAATATCATTCGCCATAGCAGTCAACTGGGAATCCCTCTGTGAACCTGGAGCGATAGTGGGTAGCATAGTTTGGACAGAGTTCGCTACTGGGGGAGCTGTTAGCTGCTCTGGCACACCAGTTGCAGAGGATTGTTACACAATTTAGCAGCATGTTTTAGGCAGGAATGAAGCTGTTATTGTTGACTGTGTAGACACAGGCACAGGAGCCGAAATGGTTTCAGCCTACAACACTCTGACGACCTTCGTGTCGAGAGAAGTAGGATTGGCACGCCTTAAATTATACCAGTTTCCTTTACCATGCATAGTTAAAATCTCTGCACAACAAAAGGAGTGCACTTAGAATGGCACACAGTCACGTTGAGCCTTCTAGCAATGGGAGTAGTAAGGAATCACGGGCCAGCTGGTCAACACCCTTACACGGTCGACTATCCCGCCAGCACAGCAATCTTCATGTTACCTCTCCGACTGAATATTACATAACATGACCACAGTAATGTGAATTTCCTACCTTACTCATGCCGTGAGGGATACTTTTGAAGACTGGGCACCAAGACCTCATAGAAACTTGATCCCCACACTGGGGTCAACCGGCAGGGACACCTGCAAGGCTAACTGCACTTTGCACTGCCGCTTCGTGCTGGGTTGCTCCTTTTAACAGCTCCCCCTCATGGTAGGAAGTTAGCAGTCTGCACCAAGAACCGAAAAAGTAAGCACTCCAATTTGCTTAGAACATACCAGACCTCTACTGGGCTAACTTCACATGCGTCCGCACTTCTGTGCCAATGCTTCACTCCGGGTCTCTCCTTTTAACAGCTCCACCACATGGTAGGAAGTCGGAAGCCTGCACCAACAGCCAAAAAATTAAGCACTTCAATTTGTTCTGAACACATCAGACCTCTGCAGGGCTAGCTGCATTTGCGTCCGCATTTATGTTAAATTTAACAATGTGCAAAAAAGTAAATTCATATTTACAGAATCCTGAAGCACAACATTGCTTGCAAGTGAAAGTTCCTAAAGAGCTAGGTGAAATATAAGATGTTATATTTGAGCACATCATGCTAAGATTGTCCAACAAATGCACACCAAAAACATACATGGCAAACATTCAATATAATTTAAAACACACCATATTACTGAGAAAGAGAACAGAAATATTTAGCACCTAATAATACATCACCCAAAAATATACTCCCACACGTACAACTTACATTGAAACTCATTATGAGCTTGGCGGTGCAGTAAAAGTTTGGCGATTGTACCGTTACAGCCGCATTACTGCACCGCCCAAATATGTGTTTGGCGGAAATGCGCCACCTTTCTGCCAAATTAAGTCAGAGTTACCATCATTAATTCTGCTGAAATCCCCCATGGAGTCCTATGGACTCCAATTAAGTGCGGGCTAACACCGCCACCACCACTTGTAATACTGCAGTAATACCGCTGGAGCAAGTGGTGGTAACAGTATTGCAGTTTGGTGTTATTTCAGTGGATTTACAGCCAAGATACCACTGAACTCGTAATGAGCCCTAAATGACCCCAAAATATGCGCCTAAAATCACAGTTTATATTAATTTATTTCACCACATACACCAACAATGAATAAAATGATGAGCTTGCAACATCTTTTTACTGTCACCTGCATACTACTGTTCACACCAAACTCACATTCACATGCTGAGGACAAACACGCACACGCACAACATCAACATACAAGCAAAACACAAAACACTATTAACACTTCAACAAATTCACAGTTGAACACCAAAACAACAAAGAGACTGAATTGAGTTCAGCAACATTGGATTTGATGTTGCTTTTACTTTGAGTTATGTTTAGTGTTAATGTTGATTTTATGTTATGTCATGTTTAGTGTTTAATGATAGGTTAAAGCATAATGCTGTCATGCCCAACATCTATAGTCTTCAGTTTGTGAATATAGATAGTAAACTGACAACGAGTTCCGAGAATTACTGGAAATGTGTGCGATAACGATTGGGATTGTTTGGATAACAGCCAATGTCGGAGTGAATTGATGCATAACTAAAGGAATATGTTATTATATTGACATAACACATTGGAGACTTGACTTGTTGAAGCAATTAAAACATTAAATTGGCAGGAAAAAAAACATTAGTGTCATACAATTTAAAGGCTCTATATACCACTTTTGGCATGATATAGTGATAGAAACAATAGAATATTTCTTGAAGGACAAATCAGTATCACATTCAATTTTTTAATAAGAATAGTTGAGTGCATGCTCATGTTTACATTGAAAAACAATATTACTCTTCAATGATGACTTACACCAACAAATCAAAGGGGTTGCAATGGGGGCTCAATATTTGCTAACACTCTACAATCTATCGGACAATAGAAGCAGAAACAGGCTCTATGAGAAACCACTAACAAATAAGAGGACAAAGTGTACAGGTGAAAACGATATCATGATTGCATCGTTTTGATCAGGAAAAGAACAGAAGAGGAATTACTCAGATACACACATACTCACTATGATGTAGAACTTACATATACATCTAACAAAGAGTCAATCCCTTTCTTGGATTTACACATATTCATTAAAACCAATACGAACCAGAAATCCACATATAGAACACCTAAGGAAGTAAATTACATTTTTGCACTTAAAAAGTGGACACGGAAGAACCCCATTATAGATTTACCATGTAGGGAACTGATTAGGGAAAAACTCAATAGCAGCAAAGTACAAGTTTACAAGAAAGAAATTGACATTCTCAACAACAGATTTTTCATAGAGGGTACTACTCTCAGTCTCTGAAATAATGCTTCACTTATGAGCTGCTTCACTAGAAGTGGGGTCGCTTTTACATTATTGAAGTAGTTTGGGCTGCCTACTTTGGTAAGCTGAAGTTTAACAAGTCACAGACATTGGGCATCATTATGAGTGTGGCGGTCTGGAAACAAGGGTGCCAGTAGAAATGTACCGTCACCCTTTCAGGACCGCCACACTCCAACTCTGCGGGTGGCTCCATTTCACCCGGCATGTCTGACCTGTCAGGCGCAATGGCACCCACCCACAGAGTTGTCACAGAAGCACCGGCACTGTTAACAATGGTGCCGGTGCTTCTGTGAATCCAGTCCTATTGGACTACACAGGAATGGGGATTTGCCAAATCTGCCAGCTGACTTCCCGCTCCGCCAGGACTTGTAATTTCCCTGTGGCACTGGGAAGTCAGGCAGCAGATATGGTGTTATGAGGACCGATAGCACAAGCGGGTTACTGCCGTCCTCGTAATGAGGCCCATTGACTTATAAAACACATGAACAAAATAATATTCTGCAATTTTGCTAGAATACTTACTTGTAAAACTGATAATATGAAATAGATTAGAGTATTACCAATGTATACCAGAATCTGCAGCTATTCATTTTGGGACTAAGTGTTCTTTGAATTGCAACCTAAGGGCACCTTACTCCTGGACTGCCCCCTTGTTCTTCTCCCTTAACACAAGACCCTGACCTGGTATCTCAATTTTGGCAGATACGCTACGTGAGATAAAATGGTTTGCTCAGGATCATACACTGTAGTGAAGAAGTGAAGCTGGGATTACAGCCCAGCATGCACTTTGGACACGCAATCCCATATCTTCTCAGCTTTAGCAAAGTAAAATCGCAGAAAACTGCATAAAAATAGAAAGAAAGTTTAAGGAATCCCTATGGGAGAAAACTGTGAGTATTGCTGGACCATCTTTCTTGTTTCAGAAAGTTGATATACCTAATATGATTTTAATACTTAAAACAATGTGACCTACTTCTGGACAAGGCTGAGCTTTTTGCATCATTTCTGGTGCATTTTACCAATGCAACATTTTACTATAAAGAAGTCCCCGATCTTTGTAAAAAGGTGGTGGTTACTCCACTGCTAAAACAAACCAGGGCAGGATTGTAAGAACTATAGTAATCTGAGGCCTATTACAAAAGTGCAATTTTTGCTGACGTTTATTGATAAAACCGCAGCAATGCAGCTGCAAGAGCATCTGGAGGTTAATAAGATATTCCACCAAAAACAGTCAGGCTTTAGAGCACATCCTGGTACAGAAAGCGCCCTGATAGACCTTCAGACAGCCTTCGATTTGGTGAACCATTAGTTAATGATAAAAAAAAACTTGCAGTAGAGGGACATTGCTCAGAAGCGGTAATTAGATGAATGGACTCATTTCTTAGAAAAAGGATGTCCAATTTTCACTGGGGCGAGGAAAGTTCTGAGCCAGAATGTATTACATGTGGAGGCCCACATGGAGCTTGTCTCTCCCCAGCTCTTTTTAACATGTTTTGTCACCCACTAATCAATTTACTTGACGAGCTGGACGTCCGCTTTTCCAACTATGTGGATGATACCCAGCTCGTCATGGTACTAAGAGGGACTACAATAAAGATTCCAAGGAGTTTTCATGTATCTATGAATCAATCAAAGTTTGAATGACAGTTAACAGATTGTGCATCAATGGATCCAAGAGTTTTTTTTTATATTTGGGTTTTCACAATCATGAGCAAAATTATATGTATGTAGGCTTCTATATTGAGCAGCAACTGATTCACACTGTTACCAAACTCAAAACACTCGCTATCGTTCTTGAACCTTCCTTGAGCTCAGAAGCCCATACCAACAATATTGTGAGCAAGGCACAATACCATCTGAGATAGTTACGTCTAGTCAACCCCTTTCTTTCCCAGACAAACGTGATCACTTTGACTAGAGCAATACTTATGCCGAGATTGAGACTGCACTATTGTAATGCTATTCTCAGTGGAGCTAATAAAAGGTGCATCCACAGGATGCGGGTGCAGTAGAATGATGCAGCCTGCATTGTGAAGAGTATCCGAAGAGGTGACCCAATTTCAGAGCATAGAAGCGATCTCCATTGGTTGGCCATTGAAGAGAGGATTAGCTTCAAAATAAACACAATCACTTATAAGTGTTTGTATGGCTCAGCCCCTGCATGCCTCTGGGATGTTTTCCAGCTGCAGGAATCTTGCAGGTTCACCAGGTACAGTGACTCTATGCTTCTCTGCTACCCACGTATTAAACGGGTCAGGGGTAGGGGCCATTCTTTCCCAGTACAGGCAGCATCGGTATGGAATAAGCTGCCCACCGAGCTGAGGCTAGTTAGAGATCTGTACTCTTTTCAGAAACGTCTAAAAACTTTTGTTTAAATAAGTTGAATTATATTGATTCTTGTCTATTCCTTTCTCAGTCTTTTTGCACCCTGATGCCTGTGGGCTCTGGCACATTATGAGAAAATAAATAAATAAATACAAATATTTGTTTTTTAAAGATATGGCTTTAAAGAGCAAAAACATATATTATCCCACAGAGATTACTTCAATACATGGTTAGGAAGTATGATGTTGCTACGAATATTATTGAGTGAATACATCTGCAAATTAATTACTAGGCATAAATATGTAATAGCAAACAATAACATCACTCTATGATCATCACCCACTGTGCATGAAATTCATTAAGAGCTGATTTAGAACCTTTCCGTATTCAGGGATAAAGTGCAACACCACAATGTATAGTATGATAACCAACACCCTGTAAAAGGATAGCACTTTCTAGGTGGAAGATAACAGACCTGAAATTCACTAATAAGAGCAACAAAGGGCATTTCGGATTTGACTTGGGGCATCCCCAAACTGCCTCAACTCCATATCAATCAAAATCCCCTTTAGTGGCCTCTCACCTCACTGTACTCTTCCTTCAACCTGTCCTTCAACTCTGCTTGCTTTCCCCTGTTTTCAAAACAGCCATGGTCATCTCTCTTTTAATAAAACAAGGGGCTGACCCGAACCTACCGTCTAACTTCCACCGAGGTCTCTCCTTCCGCACAACTGTAAAGTGCTCAAAAGTGTTGTGTTCAACCATCTTACCAATTTCTTAAACATCCACAAACTTCGAGACCCCCTACAAGCAGGTTTCCGCTCCTGTCACTCCATGAAAACTGCTCTCATCAATGTGTCCAACTTCATTGCCCCTTCTAAGCACTCCGACCTATCCTATATCCTAATTCTCCTTGACCTGTCTGATGCCTTTGACACTGTCAATCACTCTGTTCTCCTTAATACTCACTTTCATCTTGGGGTTTGCGATCAAGCCCTTGCCTGGATTGAATCCTAACTTGCACCTCCCTAATTCTCTGTGCCCTGAAGCAACAACACCTCTCAACTCACTCCTCTAACAATTGGTGTTCCACAAGGCTTGGTCTTGGGTCTGCTGCTATTTACACTCTACACCTCTGCTCGTGGGGTACTAATCTCCTCCTTTGGGTTATCGTACCAACTCTTCACAGACAACACCTAAATATTCTCTTATCGTGAACTCTCCTCTGATCTCTCTATCAAAATGTCCAACTGTCTCTCTGCCATTAAATAATGGATGGCTTTGCACTCTCTGGTGTTAAACCCTACCAAAACAGAGGTGAACTTCTTCCCTGTCAGAAGCTCTCTCATCGCTTCCTCTGCCCATCCAGTTCCCACCTGACACTCTCAGTTACTGTTCTTCAGCTAGAAACCTTTGTGTCATCAATGACCCTTGTGACACTTTCTCTACTTTCTTCTCCAAAACTCGAACAGCAGCTTGCCTCAACCTCCTATATATTAGGAAAATCAGGAACCTCATTCCTTTCAACACCGCCAAGCATCTCTGAACCACTCTTGTCTTCTCTAAACTGGACTTCTGTGCAAGCATCCTCTTTGGTCTCCCCAACTATGCTTTCTGTACTCTCATCAATATCATTAACTTTGCTACGAGGACTCTCTTTGAACTCCCTCACTTGACACCTACTTCCTCGTACCGTCACCAGGCTGGATGGCTGATGATGCAAAGCAGGGCCAGATTTAACTTTATTCTCCTGTTTCACACATCTATCCACGGTAAGGCACGACTGTATCTATCTTCCTCTATTCAACTTTTCCTCGTAATCTCCGCTCTGCCACCTCAACTACCCTTGTGGATCTTCTCCCTCCCTTTGCTTCCTCTAGCTTCTTCTCTTTCTCTCTTCTTGCTCTACTTGCATGGAACTCTCTTCCCCCGAACATCTGAGAAACAGTCCACATGGATTTGTTCAAACCCAAGCTAAAAGCATACCTTCCCACCTCTGAGTTACCCTCTTAACCTACCTCTCATCTGCCCGCTAATTAACATATTTCCCTCACCTCTAACCTGCCTCTGTTCTTCACTTCCTCTGCCTCCACTCTAGCACTTCACTCTTCATGGCCACATTCTGAACAAAGCCGGCCGTACCGCCTACCTGCACTTAAAAATGTCCAATGTTGGTTGTGCCTAATCGATGTATGTCCACTTATGTATTATCCCTGGTTACTGTTCCATTTACTCCTCTCCACAACCATCCTTCAAACTCACCTCATTGTAAGTTCACTGCTTCCCGTCAATCTGAATTCTTATCTATTGTATTTTTTTTGTGCTCAAAAGATCATTCTTCCTCTGGAATGCAAATAAATACACATTAATAAATAAAGTCTTACCCAAATGAAATGTAATTAAATAAATATCAATATATTGTAAAGGGCAAACAACTAATGTGTTGGTCTCTGAGGATCGGTTCAAATATGTTTGTATGATACTGTGTTCTTTTCACGGGCCTTGTTCTCAGCACATGTATGTGTACATTATGTTACATGTCAGAATATGGGTGTAAAGTCCTTCTTGTCTTATTTGTGGTTCCTGCCTACCCCAGCCTGCTGTGCATTTCCTTCCTCGCCACCCACAAATGCATTGTTGAACTTTCACCCTTTCTCTCTGAGACTGCACTTTTCAGTTTAGGTAAAGTCCTGAAACCCCACCACTCTCAGTTGCATATGAGTTCTAGAATCTTCTTTTAAACACTGGATCTGCACTGAGGATAAAACAAGGTGTTCAACGGGATTGGTATGATTTGACCCTGGCATAATTGTTTGCGGCAGATTTGACCGTAGTCAATTTCGCTGCGAACCCAATTTTTCTGTGGGCAAAATCATACCAATCTATCCCCCTCTCCATGCCCCCAATACTTCCCCACCTCCATCCCCCACTTACCTTTCACCGTCTGCTTTCCATCTGAACCTGCGGCATCAGTTCTGTCCCTGCAATGTGGGTCAGAACTGACGCCGCAGGGTCCCTTTCTCTGTTTTTTTTTTTTTTAAAGTCCCCCACTTCCAATGTCTGTAAGTGGGGTACACCCCTGCAACCCCTGTTCCCCTTATAGCGAGCAAGGGGAGCTGGGAACCCCTGCCCCGCAACGCCCGTTCCCCTTGTTCGCTATAATGGAAGCGTATGGTCCATTTCACCAAATTCTTTGTTGTACGATAATTTCGTACAGCCTAAATTCGGTCAAATGGCCCATAAAATCACAAATATTCAGTCAGATTGGCCAATAGCGTTCAATGTTGTGTTTGCTGAATAATACAGTAGAATTCTGTCTTCCAGGTTCACCCACCCTCTCTGCTGAATAAAACACATGTAGCAAACAATAGGACAGCTTCAACAGGCAGTGTCTCTCTGATGATAGTGACAATGAATCGGTGTCATTTAAGAGGAAACAGATCTAGCTGAATAAATGCAAATTAACTCTGCATATTGCGTAAGGTGTTGGTGACGGTCTCTGTAAATGCATTCCTAATCTAGTGAATTGATACGAGCAGGACAAATGACAAACAGAGACACACTTATGAAAACCTGCTTTCAGCAGTCACATTCCTGTTCAAATGTATTTCTGTACACTCTATGGCCAGGGCCCAAATGTGCTGTCAGGAAATTGAGCTTAGGGTATCCCTAATTCAATGGCTGAGCTTCCCTTAAAGTTCTTTCATTACTGCTCCCTCTTTCAACTTGCCTCCGCATCTCGCTCAATTAGCAGGTTGGGACAGCTGGATGCAGAATTCAGTAACACTTACTGAAATTCACCAAGTGTGTACTTTTCCCCATCAGTGCCAAATTTAAATTGTATTTTTCTACAGTATAAGTGAGTGAATCACCTTTGGGAACGAGTAAGCCTTTGGTTCCTCTTTTAGTCATTAACATTTTCTTCTGCGTTAGGGTCAGTTTTGCTGCTTGCAGTACTCTAACTGCAGTCCTTTCGGGAACATCTCCTGGAGCATTTGATATTTACATTAAACACAAGCTAGTTTGACTCCTGCCCTTCCCCTGGAACTGAAAGATCATGCTGGCCCAGGCAAGCCCTTTTGCAACAATGTTGCATCCATTCCACTCTACAGCCACACACTGGCCTTGTCTCTCTCTATATTCATTCTGAACAGTAGGATGCAGATTCTTTTCATGTTGCACTTCTCAGGGCTTCTGGTTACTACAACCAGCTCCGGAATAAGTAAATCCTGTTGCTCTGTGGGCAATTGCCCTTAGCTCCAGCCTATCCCACCCACAATTGCCTTTGTAAACGTTAGGTAATCTGACCCCAAGCTATTTTTCCATGGGTTTGATTAAAATCCAGGGCTTTGTGGGTTTCTCTCGGTAAATTCAGTGTCTGTTAGCATATGATGGCCAGGTAGAGTTGTAGACTAAGCACTGTTTGGACTGAATGCAGTGAAGCCCTATTGAACCTGACGGTGGTGTAGTATTGGTTGGATAGAAGCTACGTCTTAATGGAGCAGGTTGGAAATGTATAGTAACACAATAATCAGGGTGAGTGAAACCACACACGTTCACGGTTATAACCCTACGTACAGAAAACACAATGTTCTCAGAATACTATCAGGGTCCATAAAATTTTGGCTCCATGCTTTTAATGCACATCTGTTTGTCAAAAAAACAACAACAAGGACACTTTAAATTAATACAGCTTTGTATGAAATACACATACTTACAGTCCAGTCAAATTTACTGGAGTTGATGAACATTAGGCATGTTTCTTCCTTTCTAACATCTATGGAATTCAATTTACAGATAACATGTGAGCACAACACAAATTCACAGTGCACAAATATCAGTGTTTGGTGATGAACACTGGTACAGAACGGAGGGTCGTCGACACTACTGTGTTTCGGCCAGGAGGAGAAAGCTGTTTAATGAAGTTCACATATGGTAGGTCTTCATCAGGACGGTGGTCCAGGTTGAGGGAAGAAGTGTCTTGTTGGTTTCTGTCAAACGAATGACAAGAGGTATGTGGTTCATATACTGTGTGGTCTCAGAGTGGAGAATGATTAATTACAAAAGATTCTAATGCTACAAAATGTTAAGGAATGGCAGTGATGATGCCAAAAGAATACATCACTTGGCTTACTGGGTGCAACGTTTCGCTAACGTAAAGAGCTTGTGAGCTGGTCCTCTTTTCAATTGCAGGAGATTCTAACCACAGGGTACTGTGGTGATACTGGTTAGCCCGAGTGCCTTTGAGAAAGACAAAGGGATAACCAAAGTGACTGTTAGTCTAGTTCTGGATCTCAAGGTTGGCGTGTACCCTACCCGGAAGCGGATAGTGTTTCAAAATGATTACCGAGATGGTGTTAGTCTGTGATTGCGATCTCTAGCTCTTGTGGTATGGGCAGGTGGATCCTTTCAACCATAGGTGTGTGAACCCAATTGCACTGTGGATAAAACGGAGGGCAAATATTAGAGCCTCTCTGATATGGAACTCCTGTCTTGCAAGTATCCTACTATGTCATCACTGAATGCATAGGCTAAAGTGAGAAGAGGTCTAAGGTGGATTATAACCCTTTGCACGCGAAGAATTCTGGGGGTGGCTAAGTTGGGGTGCTACTCAAATTGCGGCACTCTGAGGGTTAATTAGCTGGAGATCTGCCAAGTCGGTATTACAGTGAGCGTGATTTGGGGAAAGGATCAACGCGATTATAGGATTGAAAACGGTAGCTGAGTGAAAAAGGAGATCAAACGTGCATCCAAATTGAAGTCTTCAGAATCAGTCTCTTACCGTTTGGGGCAGTGGAAATCTGCGTATGCGTGGAGCTGAGAGCAACTGCTTCTCGGTCCAATGCGGAAAAACAATGACCGTGCATTTGTTTGGCGGAGTCGTGCAGCGTTGCCTTGGTAACATCTGCTTATGTACGCCGGGCGGCCATTTTGGAATTACTTATTTCTGGCAACCAAGTGCTGCCATGGCAACGCCCAATGGTGTCCCATAGCGTTACCGGGATTTACGTGTGCATCCTGATATGTAAGCCGCAATGGCTAAAGCTGAGTACTTGTTGGTTTCAGCTTGTTTATCAATGTACAGTGTTATTTATTGAGAAAACAACATTACGTAAAGGCCATGGTTTGACCGGGATTGCTGTGAGCGTACTGCTATGTGAGCCACAAAGGGTTGGGCTGAGCGCATGTGGATGTCAGCAAGTGTTGCCAATGAACTACATTTTGATGAGTACAGTTTTCCATGGTAATACTTCCGTTAGGATCCTGGGCAGTGTGCGCCCAAACAGAGTCAGTGCCATAGGATTTCATAAAATTTTACACAGACAACAAAGAAACACTGCATATTTTACAGCAAATTGTACGTGTTGGCTTGCCACAGAAATCATCAATTAGTTACAGCAAATAACAGATGATAATGTTTTCATTGATGTCCTGCTATTAACATAGATGACGCGGGTAGCACAATGTCCCAATTAATACAAATGGCCATGCTTGATAAAGCAAAAGGCTTGACTATTTTATCTCATTATTGCCGACAGCACGTGTGTAGTCTGAGAGCAAGCAAGGATTAAAAAGTACATGATGTGTTCTATTGTGGATCAATCAGTATCATAACAGGTATCAAAGTGTCAATGTTGATGGGAAGGTGAGCTCGTCAAGAGTGCCAGAAATGCTTCCATTCTACAGTGATATTCAGACCGATTTTCACTGTGTTTAGCTTGTGCACCCAACGTTGCTCCAAATGTGTCAAGGCCTTATTGATGTCTCCTCCTCTTCTTTGTGGGGGGATCTGTTGGAGTATAGACCATCTGATGACCTCGTTGGAATGTCCCATTTTGGTGTAATGTTCGACTAAGGGCTTGCCCGGAACTTTATTTCTGATACATGATCTGTGTTCTAAAATTCTTTGTTTATTGGATCTGATGGTTTTTCCAACATACGAACGTTTTAACGGACACTTAATGCTGTAGATCACATATCTACTATTGCAGTTGGTGTGGGTTTTCAATTCCCATCGGAAATCATTGTGGATGAACATTTTGGTGGTGTCTATATAGGCACAGGCAACGCAATGTCCACATTTGTAGTGGCCTGTCACAGGGACCCTCATAGCATTATGAGAACATTGTGTTTTCTGTACCTAGGGTTATAACCGTGAATGTGTGTGGTTTCACTCACCCCGATCATTGTGTTACTATATAATTGTGTACCCACCTGGGTAAATCGGACCGTAGCCAGGAGCCCTTTTTTGAGCAGCATGTTGTAAATGTCCATCAGATGGTGGGCAGTTGGTGGGATTCTCCATTCCCCATTGCTTTCACGTTACCAAGACTGCCACCTAGTTATACCAGGTCACCAATGTCTCGTCTGCTGTCCTTGGCCATAAAGATGCTGTGGCCTTACTTAACCCAAGCAAAGGTGTGGAGTCTTTCTTGTTGGATGCTCAGGTTGTATTTCCTTCTTCATGTTGTAATATTTTGACACATGTTTTAAAAAGCTTGACATGCCCATCCAATGGCATATCTTTCAATTTGGTATCAGCATCATTTTGGTAAAGTAGATAGCACAGTGGATATCACTCTCCCAGCTTAATCTTCACACTGAATCAGTTGGTTGTCTCCATGACCATCAGTCTGGCTTCAGAGCAGCAAGAAGCATGGAAACTGCTCTCCTGAACATCCGTGAAGACCTGCTGTCTAACCCTGATGCTAATCACCCCTCTGTCCTCATCTGACTTGAACTCTCTTCTGCCTTTGACATGGTCAACCATGCCATCCTGCTCAACTGGCTCCATGATAACTTGGGTATCACTGATCATGCTCTGGCCTGGCTGGCCTCTTTCCTCTCGGAGGTCCAACTTGGGTCCTTCCTCTCCTCTATCTCACTCTCTACCTGTGGTGTTCCCCAGGGGTCTAACCTTTCTCCCTGGCTGTTCAGCCAATGCCTGGTACCTCTCTCCAACTGCATTGCTGCTCTCTTCTCGAACTTTCAGTGATATGCGGATGACACTCAGCTCGCTTACAGGCTCCCCTCTGCCACCTCTTCTGCCTCCCTCATCCCCGATTGTCTGCCTGCAATCCAGTCATGGTGTACCGCCAATGATCTCTGCCTTAATGCCAGTAAGATTGAGGTCCTCCTCATCGGCACACCTGCACCTTCCTTTCCTGTCACTCTCTGGCCAGCCTCCCTTGGCCCTCTTCCTGCTCCCACCTGTGAGGCTAAGAACCTCGGGGTCATCTTTGACTCCACACTTTGCATCTCTCCTCACATCTCTGACGACTCTAAGAAGAAAAATTACTTGCTGCACCTCCTCAGAGGTATTCTTCCCTTCCTCTTTTTCCACCAGAAGCTCATTGTCTCCAGAGTTCTGGTTCTCTCTAGGCTTGACTACTGCAAAAGCCTCTTTTTAAGTCTGCCTGCCTCTACACTCCGTCCTCTACAACTCATCCAGAACAGGACTGAGAGACTTGTCCTTGGACTCACGCCGAGGAATCGTATCTCTCCAGCCCTGACATCTCTCCATTGTCTCCCATTGGTTCAAGGATCAAGTTCAAGACCTTCTGCATTGTCCACAAGGCTTTCTGGGGCCCGGGACTACAATACCTCCAACTCTCTCTTCAGAAATATCTTCCTTCTGGAGCTCTTCGCTCCTCCACCTACAACTCCTTGAGGGTCAGTCGCTTCTCCAAGCAACTAGTTGGGGGCAGATCTCTTTCTTCAGCTGGTGCCTCCCTCTGAAACAGCCTCCCTGTCTCTCTGAAACTTGAGCAGAACCTGTTCTGGTTCTGGAAGCACCTCAAGACCTTCATCTTTGCTTCTGCCTTCTCTCTTCCTCTCCCCTGCTGATCTCATGGCTGATACTGCACTGGTCTCCTGGCCACCCGCTGAACTTTGGGCCCATGTCCCTGCCTGTCATGCTGCAAACCTGTACTGCCTCTTGGCATCCCCTGCACTTGTGCTCTGTATCTGTAACCCTACAGTCCCGTTTCCTACACTTACTACACACTTCCGAACACCTGCACTTGCCACCCATTGACTGCACTACTTGTTGTTTCCTGTTCCTTTGTCCTACACTTTTCCAACCTCCCACTCCCCCCAGCACTTCTCCCCTCCCTGTTCTCCTGCCCTTGTGCAATCTGAATGTCACTAGGCCTAGTAAGATCATTCTTTTTTGTCCTCCCTCCGTTTCCACCTTGCCTTGTTGCGCCTTGCAACACTTGTGTATAGGCACGTTATAAATGTCATATCATATCATATCACATATAATATCACTTTCTCATCATATAGTTGCCTGCAAATAAGCATTCTTTTTCCAAATGACACACTCAAAAATATTCAAAATAAATGCATCGCACAGCTGCTTAGTGCATAATTTTGCAATAGTAAGATCATTCCTTTGCAGAATTGCAATGCTTCCTTATTTGCACCTAATTATAGGGGTGCCTGTCTTGTAATGACATGCTTTGTCAATGATTCATGATGATAAGCGCATCAGAAGAAGGATGGCTTTAAACCGGTGGAATAGTCAGACAGGAGATGCAGATATACACAAGTCAGTAATATGTGAAATACATCACTAACAGTTATCATCGGCTAGAATGCAATTATAAGGCTACATTTCAACTTCAATAATTTTCTTTCATGATTTTTTAAACGAGTGGAATTTCTTTTATGAAGCCAATAAAAATAAGGAGACAGGATGTGCAAAATATGAATACAGGCTGTGTTTCAATCCACCACATTTCTTCGGCACACTCCTCAGCAGAGGCCCATCCAAATACACTTCTAGGAATCATTTTAGAATTTTGGATTTATGTATTGGGTTCATATAATTCATTTCTAGTGGAGACCAGTGTAATAATGGAGATGAGAGTTGCACCCGGTCTGACCACGCCCCACCCATTCCCAAACATGAAAAAAGTACTAGCTGAGAAATGTTCAGTAAACCACCAATGGCCATGCAGCCACCGTGAAGAGTAGAATAGTTTGTGCAACACAAGTAGGGTGAGAAGTAGTTTGCATTTACGGGAGATTGCAGAATACCCAGACATGGTTATACAAGTAGTTTAGAGATTGGCCGGTAGGGAGACGTTGCAGTATACACGGCGGAATGGTTATATGGAGGCATGCAAAGGAAACGAAGAACAGCAACATGGCATAGAAAGAGAAGAAGTACCGTCATTGCTCAGACCAAACCCAGCAAGTCCTCAATTCTGAAATGCTGCTTCCTGACACACAATTGCTTAACACAAAATTCTAGGCCTCACAATGCTCAGACAGTAGCCCAAGCACAGGCATCCGCGAGCAGACCTCGTAGTTTGCCGGTCCTTGTAATGAGGCCCGTTCTGTTGGAAATACAGGCCCCCCTCTACGGCCAGGTTGTTGCCATCCTTCGTTCATTGCCCCACTGCTCCTACACACCCATGCATAATGCCCGATCCTCCCACATGTGCAACGCTGTGCTCCAAAGCCTCAAATATTATGGTCCCATCCCACAAAAACCTCTTCCATATCCACCTCCAACCCTCTACCTTCTTGCCCTCGGTAAGTAGCCCCTCCCCTTGCAGGCAGAACAGCACCCCCGAGCAGACCTAGACAGTAGCGCCGGCACAGTTTTTAACGGTGCCGATGCTACCAGCCTCCCCTTTCCCTTTGAGCCCTATGTGGCTCAATGGGAATGGGGAGTAATAAATACCAGCACCCAGCAATGGGCAATTACTGGGTCCGGCAAGGCCAGAATGCCCTGGTAATTGCCCATTGCCGGGTGCCGGTAAAAAATTACTCTGCCGGCTACCGCCTCAGTCATAATGAGGCCCAATATCCTGCAAAGACACAGCAAGAGCAGGGCACATTTCAAAATACACAACAGCAGCCATTCCCACAACATAACGTGCAGCTGCAGATGCTGATGCCAATGCAATATGCACCACAGCAGCATACACCCCAAATACAGCAGCTACAACAGCCACAGCAATCACTGAATTCATTACAAATGCAAACACAACCTTCCAGACAGTGGGACAGGAATATATTGGCACAAACTCCAGTAACCACAACAGGGGTGTGACAGTGGTGGGCGGGAACCTCTTTACAGGAATAGGGAGGAGCATTTCCCCTCAATAGGACAGCCCACCGAGAAGCTTTTTGTGTCCAGGACTATCAGTCGGGAGGATAGCTCAGGGACAACGTGCTCGCCTTGGAAGCAAGACAACATGGAGCAATGCAGGTTCAATCCCCGAGACCACACTTAGAAACCTGCGGGTATTAAGCATGTTATAAATAACCAATTACAATTACAAAAAAACTCCTGACTGAGAAGTGTAACCCCGGGTGAGGGTGACAATAGAGGATAGGACGTTTTCTTTTGAGGGTGTTAAATATGCCCCGGCCATCGCTAACCTGTTTATGGGAATGTATGAAGACACACACATCTACATGGATACAGCATTCAACAAGAATGTTGTTATGTGGGCACGCTATATAGACGATGTCCTACTAATATGGAAGGACCACCTGAGGAACTAGACAAATTCATGCAGAGAGCGAACCTTAATACTTTAGGAATTATCTTTGCGGGCACCTACAATAAAACACAAATCAATTTCTTGGATCTAAATATTTATGCACAAGACAACAAGCTCCTGACAAGAACATTTCGCAAGCACACAGAGGTAAACTCGACTTTCTTTGCAACGAGCTTCCACTTTGACCCAGTGAAGAATAACATCCTGAAAGGCGAGTACATTAGAACTCGTCGCAACTGTACTGAGACCAAGATCTTTGAACAAGAATGCCAAACCCTCTATACTAGGTTTAAAGCACAAGGATACAAGGCCAGATACATCAAAGCAGTGTCTGAAAAAGCACACAAGATAACCAGAGACTCTACTCTGACACCCAGAAAACCAGGCTCAGAGAAAAGACCTGAAACAGTAAAGCTCATTACTACCTACTGCAGTAACAATGGAACCCTACGCGCAATACTACGTAAAAACTGGCACCTCCTTAAATTGGATGAACATATCTGTAAGTACATTGATGATCACTCAACAATCATTTATCGGAGGGCCAGGACTCTCAAATCTAACATCAGTCCATCCATGCTGCCGGAAGAAGACAAACCTCAAAGACAAACATGGCTACAGACAATAACCTCAGGATTTAGAAAATGTGGGATATGCACGATGTGCAAACATGCACATGACCCCACCACTAAATTCACAGACAGTTTTGGCACAACAACCATGATTAAAGACAATATCAACTGCAAATCAAAATTTGTTGTGTACTCAATCATCTGTATATGTCGTTTAATATACGTGGGAAGCACTACACGTGAACTAAGGATATGGATACGAGAACATCTTTCTACAATAGGCAGCCAAGACTCCACACTGCTTCTTGCAGTACACTGGCAATTACACCCCCCATGTGACGATAAAAGGCATATCAAATTTATTGGACTGAGTAAAATCTGTCCAGGTAGAAGAGGGGGCAATCAGGAATTAAGACTAAGGCAACAAAAAGCCCGAACCATATGTCACTTCAGAGTCACTCGTGTGGGTCTGAACTCCGACAATGAGATTGGAGTGTTTCTATGAAGAAACTACATTAAACCCTCTATTTGTGAGGCATGATTACATTGGAACCTTATTGTTACCAGAACCTGTGTATTGTTGTTACTCAACACTTTATTCGGCTTGGGAATTACTCACACCTCATTCCGAACCTGCAATAGGAATACTAGCCCCTTAAAACACCTTCATTACTATCCGGGGAATGTCGCCAACCCGTACCTCAGTATTTGTAATTTTGCATTTTTCTAAATGCCTTCTATCTCTGTATGCCTAGTCAGGTTAGAACATACCAGACTCTAGATATATGTTAGCTTTGCTACCTGCTTACCATTATTTCACATTATTAACACTCTTTCAACTGTAGATGCACACGTAGGACAATATTTTTAAGGTGCCTGACCTGACATTGCCTAACTAAGGTTGGTAACAATGTAAACCATGCATTACCTCTTACTCACAACTAGCATCATTAATTGTTGGTCCTTTAAACATGGCGCTCTGCTTCAAACAGGCAGTAATGACCAGCAAAGAAGGACTGTGGTCGCCATGGTTACCCAGCTACATTACAAAACCGAAGCGTGGCGTCTGATTCTCTGTTTTCAAACGCTGACGCTTATGAACGGAATCACCTCTTGTGAGGTAAGCCCTAAGCCCCTCACACCAGCCGCATGCTTATTCTGCTTTTATTAACATACCTAGGCGCACACCGCACTTTAACACAGTGCTGCACAAGCAATGCCTTTACTTTGTGACCTAACTTGGAAATATTTATAAAATCTGTGAGGATCCACAAGACGTTTTGATGCAATGCATGTAAATATCTAGCATATCTATATGCTGCACGAGATAAGCTTGTAAGCCCCTAATTATATTTGTTTTGGTATCCTATCTGCATTATTCATACCTGACATACGCTGCATTGCAACCAGTGCCGCGCTTAGGACGCCGTCACCGGCTATACACTTTGTAAACATACTCATGCTATTTAAGGATGGAATATTATCATGTTATGCTTAAAACATATGGATCACAATTTTGACGCCTATCACAGTTCACTTTAAGCAAAGTCCATGCAACTTGTGCTCTAATTTCACGTAGACAAACCATGGCACCAAATATGTAGCACTGTCTGTACTTACCTGAAATACCTACAGCTAAATGCATTCAACCTTTCAACAGGTGGGATTAATCCCATGAACAATGCAACCAACAAATTGTAAAATTGACTAACATTGACACCCACTAGGTATGAATTTACTCCTACTAATGAGGTAGTATTTATTGCCAGAACTATACATTATATCATGTAACAAGATTATAACTGCTAACTAATGCACTATATTTTCTTTTTCTATTCTTGTCCTTATCTTTTTATTTCTCTTACCCATACCAATCCTCCCCTTGCCCCTCCCTTGTGTCTCTGTGATACATTCTATGCCACATTGATTCTGCACCACTTGCAACTTGTGCACTTTTTTGTTTGGACTGTTTTATTCATTTTTTTGTCATGATTACCTTATCTAAATTGATGATTTTACGTTGTGCACTATTGCAAACTGAAATTTGTGTTATAACTATGGTCACCTCCTTCAGCCCTGATTGAAAAAGGCGAGTCTGTCGCCGAAACACGTGTCTCAGAAAGGGCACTTTGAATATATTATCATTTTTTCTCACAATCACTGAGTGTGAGTCTTTATTGACCATTGGCGCTACACTTTAGGTGGAGTATGGTTCACCCGAGCCCCGAGCACATTCATTTTCTTTTGTGGTTGACAGGATCTTGTGTCAGCGAAGCAGGGTTTCCACTTTCACAAATAACAATGGACACACAAGGGTTCTCTGGGGCTATGACAAAGGTTCCATACACAGAAGTACTACCTATAACAGTGGGAGAAGATACAATGTCTGAGCTATTGCTGTTTTCTCGAAAGACACCGGTTAACATATTGGGAATGGATTTGATGACTAAATTAAACATGATGATTTCATTTACTGAGGAAGGGATAATATGTTCAACACAAGGCATTTATTATGCAAATACAAGAGATTTCCTACAAGCATTTTATGGATGGAAAGCATTACAAGGGATTCTTTGTGGGGTACAGGTGTTGCTAGGATGGCTTCCGTGAATACAGGATACATTGTTATGATTACATACAAAGTTTTTGTTTGGGTCAGAAGTACCCACAGATGTGGCAGAAGGGGAGATAATAACAATATATCTAGAAACAGCAGTGGTGCGAGATGACAGAGTTACATTACACAGGACTGATGAGGAAAGTGTTAACTGGCTCACAGCCATAAAACTAGACTCAACACAGCGGTTGAGCAACATGACAAATGATGAGCTATTTGAAGACAGCAACACGGATCATGAAGTGCCTTTCATAATTTCTATTCCATACCAATTGCAAACACATTATAGGGAAACACCTCCGCAAATACTGTTGGCTAAAAAGGTACCATCTTTCTTGCAACAAGATTTGGCAAATGTACCAAGTGTACTATGGACTAGAGGCCCTTATGAGGTAGGTCTGCTGAAAGGAATTGGAGAGGTGTGAATAAAATTAAAGGAGGGAGCAATCTTAACTCGAGTTAAATAGTATGAGGCATTATTTAACAATTGCTAACTTGATGTGACAGAGTATCATTGACCCATCTGAATCCCCATGCAATACGGTGGTGTACCCTGTGAAAAAAGAAAAAGGAGGATCTGGGAGATTCATACAATAGTTACACCCCTTAAACAATAGTGTGGAGGCAGAATTTACAGTGGAGCCCAACCCAGCTTCAGTTCTGTGTAACATACCTCCTAATGCCACACATCTTACATTAATTAACCTAAAAAACTCATTATTTTCCTTTCCATTGCACATAGACTCTGAAAATCTTCCAGTGTGTAAGTATCGCAGTATTAGGCTCCAACACACAAAACTCTGACAGCGGTCCTGTGAGTCCACCAGTATCTTCAACAGAGTGCTACCGATTGACTTATGAAATGTACAAACACCCAGTATGATTATACAGTATGATGATGATTTTCTAGTATGCAGCATCACATAGGAAGAGTGCAGGAAAGACTCAGTAATGTTATTAACAGTATTGGCTCAGAAAGGATACAAGGTGGACAAAGAAAAATTGCAGTATTGCCAGGAAGAAGTACTATATCTGGACTAGATAATATCAAAGGAAGGGAGATTGGTAACACCTGAAAGAGCGGAGGCAATTACAAAAACACACCATCCAGAGACAGTGGGCCTTATTACGAGTCCGTTGGTAACCCGCTGGTGCTACTGGCGGGTTGCCACCGGACTCATAATACTCTTTAGGCGCCTGAGATCTAATTGTTTTAGATTCATTTCTCAACACATAAAGGTATGGCAGAGGGGCAAAGATGCAACCAATGACAACAGAGAAGGAATTGTAGATGTAAATGCTGTAATATCCCCCTTGCAATTTTTCCCAGGAATTTCATCCACAAGTGCCACAAGCCATGATTCGAGGGCCCATTTTCTATCAAGTATGCACCTCCCACCACGGTAAAATTGCGTGGAAAGAAAACGTGGGTGCATATAGGTAACGTGAAAAGATGTGTAGGCACGGCCTATCTATCAGAGGAAGTGGTGCCAGAAGAATAAGAAAACGAAGAAGAGGTGACCGGACCCCAGACAAGGGTGAGAGTGAGAGCTGACAAGCAGCTAGACACATGATGTTACACTACCGAACAATGTATTTGACAAAAACTAAGGATATGGTCTCTCTAATAACTCAACATGTGCAGAGGAAGAGATATTTGGAAAAATACTTTTTTCTTTTTTGGTTTGCCTACACTATGGCAATAAAGCTTTTTTAGAGATAATAGTATTACATTAGCTGTTAACATGAGCGAAGACATGACATGAGTTAGAAGAGATGTGAGTAATGACAAATACCTTCTGAGACAACACTTTGAAGGTTATGCTAAAAAAGAATAACCTTTGGTACAGACATATGACCAAGGTAAGAAGGGAGAAATCAAATGAAAATTGATTTGTTTTCTCACTCCATCCGTATGCCTTGAGTGTCTCCAGATTGTTTGTGGCTGAGGAAATACCAGTAAACAGGGCACACCGCTTAACGCATATTGTAGTATGTAAAACAAGGGGACAATTCCAGGAAAGTTTGTGCTTCCTTAAAATGGGTGACAAAAACAAAATCACTTTATGAAGATAACTTTCTCAAAGAAAAGACACTGGTGAACAAAGTGAATAAATATATACTGTCGGGACAACAAAGGGGCGAAGTAACAGTAAGTGACCATCCTTTGTTCAAATGTACTAACAATAAATGAAAGGAGATACCCTTTTGTTGGGACAGACTACAGTTACACATAACAGGAGAGGTGTTTACCTCTCAGGGTTGGATGGGAGAGATAATGGGATATAGAGCAGAAGTGCCTATAGGATTCTCATAGGGACCTGTAGAAAATGCTAACAAACTATGCCTAGAAGAATGGAAACAATATGCCAGACTGTTAACATGAGTGGAGGATGAGGAAGGGCCGGTACAGATAACAAGGAAAAAAAATGCATCGCTGTGTTTCAGAAATAATGGCACAGTGCAGGTAGGGGACAATGTAGGATGAAAACACATCATGTATATGCCAGGCAGGGAAGTAGGCACTGCAGTACTAATGGACCACAATTGGGCCTGTGGTTCACAGGCTTTATGCAGCTCCCACCAAATTGGGGTGGTACATGCCCACTAGTAGTGTTATATGCACTGGCATTGGTGGTGCCTCAAAGTGATGTTGTGCAAATAGGAGATTACCCTATGGTGACAATTAAGCAGAAAGAAGAGGGATATGAAACACAACAATGCACAAAAAGAGACAATTATTTGTCTAAGAGGTCTCAAAACGAAATGGACGCTATCCCATCTGAACACATGCTGTTAAGCTAGGTATTGAGGTTCTTTTCATCATTTCACGCCCCCGGCTTCCAAAGGGCAGTAAATGACAAATGGTTGCAGATAACCTAATGGGAGTTACAGCAGGATATAAATGCAACTGGGAAAGGGTTCAATGCAATTAAGGAGGAGCTAAGAGCGATCTGATTGATGACTCACCAAAACAGGTATGTCCTTGACCTCCTCTCTGCCATGGATGGAGGCGTTTGTGCAAAAATTGGCTCAAGCTGTTTCACATTCAAACCTGCACATGATGAGCAGAATGGAAGCTTGACAGAAACAATAACTGCCCTGCAAAATGTGCACACTAAAACAGTCCAGAAACTAGTGAAGCTGCGGATGAGGACTGGTTTACGGCTCTGTTCTCATGGGTGTATGCCTCGCTAGATAATGCGTTCAAAATATTAATAGCAGTTCTGGTATTGGTACTAACAGGTCTCTGTGTCCTGCAATTAATATTAGCAAAGTGTAGAAAAATGGGGAAAAAGGTTGCAGAGCAGCACATGATGACAGTAGCAGTGGGTAACAATAACATGTTACACGTCCATACTCAAACAGACGAAACACCTCGGATGCATGTCATCGAAAGACCTATTGGAAACCGTGGCACCAGGTTCTCGCCCTCTTTCGACCCTGATGATTGAAGACAGCATTGGGTTGATAGTGAAGGAGTTGGGGAATTCTGCTTCATGACGTGTGGGCCAAAGGTGTATGTAGAACAAGGAGCTAGCTTTTGGGTGATGGGGTGTAAAGTATGGATACCTAAACATGGGTACAATGTGATGATGGAGAATAGAGGTGTGGCCAATAAATGGACCAGAGGAGGAGTGTAATAATGGAGATGAGAGTTGTACTGGGTATGACAACACCCCTACCCATTCCCGAACAATGAACAAAAGTACAAGCTGAGAAACGTTCAGCATACTACCAATGGTTATAAAGCCACCATGAAGAGTAGAATAGTTTGTGTGACATAAGTAGGGTGAGAAGTAGTTTGCATTTACAGGAGGTTGCAGAATACCCAGAAAGCATTATACAAGTAGTATAGAGATGGGCAGGTAGGGAGAGGCTCCAGCATACACCAGTAGGGAATAATTAAATGACAGCATGCAAAAGGTTCAAAAGAACAGCAACATGGCAGAGTAACAGCAGAAGTGCCACCATTGCTCAGACCAAACCCAGCGAGGCCTCAATTGTGAAATACTGCATCCTGACATAAAATTTCTTGACACAAAATTCCAGGCCTCACAATGTTTAGACAGTAGCCCAAACACCAAGGTCAGTGCACTGAGAGGATTTCTGCTTAGAAGCTGAAACTTCGCCAGATAACGTTTCCCAGGCCTCACAGCATGCAATTATGAATGTTAATTAGTTTCAATTGGAAGCGGTGAGAAATAGATATATCCTTGAATGCCAGGTAGCTACTGTGCCAATTGATCCCATAACGAATGAATACACAGCACCCCAAGTTGCTGCCTAAGGTAGGCACACACACATTAGGACACATTAGGACATCAGAACATCCGATAAATAGATGAAATTCTTAGCTTATCTTATCCACACTTATAAAGCGCACCGTACGCCCGAAGGCATCATGGCACTGACAACTGCAAAGGTAGGAGCAGACCAAAGAAGTCCGAGAGTACTAGAAAAGAAAAGTTTTCAGAGCCCGGCAAAATGGCAAGTGAGCCTCAATGGCCCATAGAGAGAAAGGGAGAGAATTCCAGGCTTTTGCCGGTGCCACTGAGAAAGCACAACCACTGACCCGAGAAATTCTGGCCCTAGGAGGCTGAATAGCTTTCACAGATTGTGAACAAAGTGACCTGCAGGATTTGTAAGGGCAGAACTTCGTTTGAAGGTATTCTGCTCCTATTTTATAGAAGGCTTCATGAAACAGATACAGCGATTTGAATTTAACAGGCTTTGCTATTCAACTGGGAGCCAGTGGAGCTGGCGCAGGAACAGTGTCTTGTGGGCACCAAACAGAGGGTGAAGTACTACTCTAGCAGCCATGTTATACAACAACTGCAGACGCTGGAGCAGATGCCGCGGGATAGCTAAATATAAGGCATTACAGTAATCAATATTGCTGATTACCAAGGAAGATACCACCGGAACATGGAATTCCAGTGGAATGCAAGGGAGAACTTTCTGTAGGGTCCACAATTTGAAATGAGCCTTCTGACGGGAGAGAGAGATCTGGTCAACCATGGATATTGAAGCCGACATTTTACCACCTAGATCCTTCACCGAAGAAACAGGAGGGGGAAAAGGGCCAAGGCTCTCTGGCGGAACTCAGGGGTCCAACAAAGAGAGGGGTGGTTGAGCCCAGCACCAGTATCTCAGTTTGTTTTTTCACCATTCAATTTGAGCCAATTCAAGGCCATCCAGTCGCCAACTGCCTTTAGACAGCTCCTCAGATGACCAGCCGTCTCAGGCTGCGTTAGGTCCAGCCGCACAATAATGTGTGTATTGTCGACATGTGTGTGGATTATGCTATAAGTGGCTCAATATACATATTAAATAAAGTGGGAGACAATGAGGAGCCCTGAGGGACTCCAGAGAGCAGAGGAACCGAAGGAGAGCAAAAGGGGGAAGGGACATAGACTGAGAACGCCCTGCCAAAAAGGAGGAAAACCAGGCCAGCAATTGACCAGAGAGGTCCGCAGAGGAGAGACGGGCGATCAGGGTAGGTCGGTCAACGGTGTCAAATGCCACTGACAAATTCAACAGAATCAGGGCCCCCACCCCACCCTGGTCAACTAGGCGAGCCATATTGTCAACAACTGAGACCAGCACTGATTCTGTACCTTGACCAGTGCGGAACCCTGACTGAAAATTAACTCCTAAATTGAGTTCTGAACAGTGGTCCTCTACCAAGTGATCAAAACAATGGTAATGTATTGCAGGCCCAATTAGATAGTGCACCTGCCACTTCCCCAGCACATCCAGATATAGAGATGACAGCCACAAACAGACTGGCAGATAAGTACTCAAGCCTGGGAACGAGAAGGGAGTAACTTCTTTTAACTGGGTCAGAGCGGTTAACCTATCTCTTCTCCCCCACCATATACCTTGTCGCCCCACAAAAGTGCCTGAGGCTGAATGAGCAAATAACTGACCGATTAAACCCTCTTCTTCTTATCGACTAGTGTAGTAGAGTGCCAACCAACGTTTGTGTTAGATGTTAGATAGAAATTCATCATTTGTAAAAGGATGTATCTCGGAAGAAGTTATTAGTTGTGAAAGAACCAATAGTTAAAGTCTCACCTATGGATAACTATATGTTCTATATTCCACTAACCAATTGAGTGAGAGAGCAGACATTGTTTATCATGATTATTAACTATGACATCATCTGTGACGATTTCCTTGCTTAAAACCTTGTTGTTCCTAACACAATTTTCAGATTGTCTTTGTATGCTCTCCCATCAGCCTTTTGAATCTGAATAAAGCTGCATTTGGAGTTACCCTGTTATTGAGTTTTTCTTTATTGGTATACTTGCGCTTATCTTAACACCAACAGCGAATATTAAAAGAAATGTGTTTTATTTAGTCTTGCTCAGAATGGAGAATGACGTCTCATTGTTTCTCAAATAAATCGCTATTTACGGGTCTCGGGGATCATGCTCGGTGGCCAATGCATTTATTTTTAATTCTAGCAGCAGGAACATGTGTGTTAGCTGTGCCCAGGGAGTCACAGGTTCTCAAGTGGAGAAAAGGCAATACAATAAAAGGGCAATAAAAGGGCTTTATTTAGCTACCAAGGCATGAGCAGTTCTAAAGGCTATTATTGATTTTAAAAATAAAATCAATTGCAGGTGGACTCAGGTGGATGTTTGAATTTAGAAATATCCAGCAAAGCCAGATTCCTACCCTGTTGCCTGTCCAACCTGTAAGTGATCTGACACTGGGAAAAAGAAAGAGCTCAATCTGCACTCCTAATGTGAAACTGCCGATCATAAGGCGTAATTGCACAGCACATAAGGCAGCGCATTTAATTGCACCACACATGAATGGCCGCCTGAATGGAGCAATGGAATGGAAAATCCACAGTGGGCTTTTGACAGACAAGTAACTTTGAGGTGGTGAACATGAAGGAATCAGAACAGCCCTCAAGGAGTGCAATATTGACTGCTGCTTTTTAAATTGTAATTTGGAAACGTTGTCTATGTATCCTTAATTAGCAACGCAAATATGTAACTATATACATGTGCAGTGGTTTTTACCGAATCACCCTTCTCCTACCCAAACATTGCACACACAACAACCCAAACATGTTTGCGCCCATGACCACTTATTTTACTATCATTTACTTGTTTTGATTCTTTTTTGTGTGTATTCTGTGAACTGGTTTCATGCTAAAATAACATAAAAAGAATTGTAGTCACGCATTTATTTACACATTTTTGTGTTGCATGTGGTCCAAACCGGTTGAGTCATATGAATGGAGTACTACAGCTATACAGTTAGGAGTTGTAAGTTTAGCTCTCTATCTACATGTCTTCTTTGAGGAAGTAATGAATTTCTTCTGTAGGAACCATAGAATATTTTGGCTCGCCTTATAAGAAGTGGGTATACAATAAAAATGCAGTAAGTGTTCACTGCACGTCTCAACACATGTCCACTGCATTATTTCCATGCCTCTTCATAATGTTAGGTGGTAAAATACATGTTAATTCAATTACCAAATGTGTTAGTGATTACCAGAAAACTCCTTAACTCTCATTATGAGTTTGCTGGTAATGGCAAAAACATGTGGGGCCCGAGCAGGAACACCAATAGGAGGTTATTTTACAAGATATGGTAATTACATGCAGCGGACCACTAACTCTTGCAAGTATATGTTGCTGGTTCCCTGCATGCTATTTTCAACACTCACGAAGAGGAGTGTAATCGTGAAGAGTAAATGAAGGAAAAATCACCTTCACTCTTCGCTTTTACTCTCCGTTTTGTGAAAAATAAAACACTGCTTGCATATTATACTTTGCAGATGGCGTTTTTGATAATGCATAATGAGTCTGCTTTGGTTTTAGCAGATGCTAAACTAAGAAGTATTGCATAGTAATACTAGGATTTTAATCCTGCATGAACGTCTATAAGAGGCGTAAAACCTACTGTTCTGTGTTCACAAATACTGATGATGTATGATGTGGATAGCAAAGTGGACATGCAAACTCTGCTTTGCTGTCCTCGTACGCCTTGGAAAGGTACAAAAAGGAGATGGAGCAGAAAATGGAAGGGTAAAAGCAATATGATTATGATTTAATTTTCCACTCTGCTTATTTTAAAATGTCCCCCACAGTCTACCAAAATGTGCGATTACGGAATCACTGAAAGTGTGTCAAAGTCTAAGACCAGAAAGCACGTCCTTGCTACATGATTACTGATTCGAGGAACAGCAATCGCCAAACACCCACAGGCTCAGAGACTAGCAACTACCATCACAACAGAATAGCCATGCCTACAACCCGCAACGATTGAGCCAACTGAGCAAATACAACTGACCAGGAACTGAAAAACTGAACCTTGTTTCCAGGGGTGAACTGACCTACAGGACACTCTGGAGATTTCCCAGTAGGCCTCTGGACAGTGGGCATCTTTTGTGTGGTAACTTATTTTATTTCCAAATGTTCACATAATAAAAGGTTTGGCTTGCTGAAAAAGTGTAATATGGGGCCACTTTGAACATTATTTCCAGGGCCTCTTTTGGTTACCAGTCCATCCCCGGTTGTCTCCCATACTTAGTAAAATCCCAAGCCCGAAACATAATCTTGCCCAAAGCATGTTTACGAATTGAACACCCACCAAAAATGCACGAGAAGACAAACACAGAACTCACTCAAAAACAATATATAGTTTAAATGAACACTACAAATGCTTCATTACAAAAATACATATTTGATAGTGCCACTGCTGCAGTACATGGAAGTATGCTGACATGTCAAGGGAACAATTCTCATCTCTGATGCACACAAGAAAAATTGGGAAAAACACAGGAAATGTGAGACATGTGGTGTCCAATCTATGGACACTCCTGTCCCCTGCACACCTTAGTGCTGATATGTCAGACAAATTATGTATTTCCCTGATGTTTGGTTTCCCACTTGTACCTACAATTTCTTGAGAAATGCTCATAGTATACCATTGGGTCTAGTCTGTAAACCTCCTGGCATGTGGACCAAGTTGATTTAAGATGGGGTGCATAACTATCACCATGGTAATAATATGTGCATAAGGAAAAGTCGTGTATAAGATTTTGAGTCTGTCTATGTTTCTATCTGCAGTTTTCTGATCCTGAAGAAGGGGAGTACTTCCTTGAAACGCGTTGAGCACATTTGGCTGTTATTTGAACACCAAAGAATAATGAATAAAGAACACTGGAAGATTCTATTGGAATTGTGATAATTGGATATTTTTTATTTTCTTTATTGAGATTTTTAAACAGGAAAGGCATGAGAACAACAACATTTTCCAACAATTAAACATCATTTAGATAATATAACATTGTATTTATACATTTTCCTCATAAATAGCGCAATAAGCTTGAAAAAAAAAAAGAATCAGAGCAGAGAGAAGAAATGAAGAAACAAAATACAGAAAAGGAGAAAGTGAAGAGAAGGAAGAGGGGAAGGAGAGAAAGAGAAAAAAAAGTGAACATTTATTTTACCAAAAAGATATTCCATATAGCTGAATATTTATTGGCTTTTTTCAATCTCTGGTAGGTCACTTTTTCTCTACTAGATAGGATAGCTAGGTGTTGCAACCAGCCCTCAGCAGAAGGCTTAACCTCACTTTTCCAGCACCTTAAATTCTGCGTTTTAGCTACCAAGAGTGCTATATGAGCCCAAAAAGCTGGCCGATAGATAATCTAATACCTACCAGAAACAGACCCAGCACACATAGCCTGTAACTGGATCGACCTTCGCAAATTTGTATATTCTGTAATCACTGTATTTTATATTGTATGCTATGCTTTGATGTAACCTGCAAGCTCTGCATTTTCTTGCCATTGCGCCCTGCTACCCCTGGGTCTGGCACGCACAAAAAGTGAATAAACAAACAAACAAACAAACAAACAAACAAACAAACAAACATAGCAATGGGGTATGAGCAAGTGATAAGCCTAGGACAAGGTTCATACGCTGTAGGACATTAACCAAAAAGCTAGTGATTTTCGCATAAGACCAGAACATATGCAGACAAGTGGCAACAACTGACTTACAATTCCAACATATATCATCTTGCACAAGTTCACAATGTTTCATTTTTGAAGGTGTCCAATAAATACAATGCACAAGCTGTTGTTGGTAATACCTCAGACCAAGTCAACTTTGTTTGTGTGGGGGCCTGCACAGATGCAATTCCAATCTCTGTCTAATAACTCTAAACCCAATTCCAAGTTCCAGGTAGCTCTAGTCTGTTCAAGTACTAAACAGGTAGGGCACAATGCAATGAGGCATTTAACGTGCAAATACATTCATAAAAACTTTGCAAAGGACACAGTATCGACATTCTTATATTTAAACCTAAGGACCTCAAATGTAAGCATACAAACTTCATTATGAATCTGCCTCAGTTTCCAGATGCCTGCAGACTGCCAAGAGGATCAGGAGAGGGTATGATTATTTAATCATATTGCTGAGTTTCTCCAAATGGAGCAGTCTGGACTCAGCAAATACTTAACCCCTGAACTTTCACAGTATTTCTTCGAATCTTTTAGGACGTGTTTGACAAATGGCGTGGATTTGCCTGCAGCAATCTTTTTTTCCATGCTACGAAGGCAATCCAGAGGGATTGGATGGGTGGTGCTCTTCTCTATATTAACCCAATTCGGGCAATTAGTAGCATCTTCTCTTAACCAAAAATGCAGAATATATTAGGGAAACCAAAACTCCCCAAACTTACTGGTTTCAAAAGCACATCCATTGAGATCTTCGATCTACGCCCCTCTACCCATAGAAAGTTTAGTAAAACTCTATTAATTTCACAAAGTAAATTTACGGTCAAAGGAAGAGGAAGCATACTTAATACATAAAGCAGTTTTGAAAGTAAGGTAATCTTTATTACATTAATCTTTCCCCGCAACGTTATGTTCAATCTTTTTCACTTCAAACATAGCACTGCTATTTCTGCGAGCTTGATCCAAATATTAGAAGCTAATAAACCACTTGCCTAGAAAAATGTATTCTCAATATTTGAACCCATTCTCAGCCCATCCATCCCACTCAATTTTAAATAGACCTATATAACATGAGACTGAAAACGGGAAGATCAATGTTTTAGATACTTTGATTTTATAATAGGACACTTGGCCAAATTTGTTCATAGTCAAAATTAGTTTCCCGTATGAAGTCTCAGGGTGAGAAAGCAAAACTAGAAGGTCATCTGGGTAAAGAAGCACTTTAGAGGAGCTGTTACCTATCAAGATACCTTTTATGCTAAAATGTTCCCTAATAGCAATAGCCAGGGGCTCTATAAAGCGGGCAAATAATGATAATGATGTGTTATTTATATAGCACCTTTATCCAAAGCGCTTTACAGAGCACATATGTACATACAATATCACCCAACCGAAATTGGTACTCATTTATCAACCTCGGAAGGATGAAAGGCTGAGTTGGCCTTGCCGGGATTCGAACCTGCGACCTGCATATCACGCTCAGATCGTAGCAGCAATAGCTGAACCCTCTGAGCTATCTTACTGGGATAAGATAGGTGATAGGGAACAACCCTGCCTTGTACTGTGATGTATTGAAAAATAATCCGATAAACAACTGTTCACCAATACTCTAGCTTAAGCGCCATGCATGAAATAGCTTTAAAAAACAGGGACCGGATAAGGCCGCCAGGGGGCGCACGGATGCAGAACTCCTCCGTGTGAGCTCCGCTCCCCTAACCCCCAAAAGTGCCTTGAGCCCCCACTTTTGGCCCCCCCACCCGAGCAACAACGACGGACGGAGCCCCCTGGACCTGGCCCCCGACTTCTGGGCGAAACTCCGACGAAAATCGGAGCGATTTCTCCTGCGAAATCGCCCCGACAAGAGCCGCCCCCTTCGGGCCTCCTACGCAGCACTTCCTCGAGCGCCGAAGTTGCGCGAACTCGCGTACGGCCTACTCGGCCTCCCGCACTCCGAAGCATCACCTCAGTCGACCGCTGCCCCCCCTCCAGATCGCAGGAGAGCTTTCGGGAACCTCGCGGACCGGCTATCGCCAGGTCGGGTGAGTGTCTCCCGCCCGCACTACGCGCGCGCTTTCCAGGGCCCCCCGGAGGGCGCCCCCATTTCTGAGTACAGAGACTGCCGGCAACGCCACCCCGTCAACGGAGGGGCATCCCGGACCTGCAGGAGGCGAAATCCCTTACCACCCCCCATCCAGCAGAGAATCGCCCCCCCCGCGCTGCAGAGCTTGGCGCGGAACTCCCTCACCAGCCAGGCAACACTTCGGACGGGGCCCTGCACCTACAAGCCTAACCCGGGCCTCCCCTAGCCCCTGAATGTTCACAGGCACAATCCAGACAGACTCCAAAGGCCACACCGGCACAGGGCAGTGGAACCCGAGTGGCTGAGGATATTAGACCAGAGGCCACCACCGGAGACGAACAGTACGAACGGAGGGTAGTGCCCCTGATCCCAGGGCGTGTGCCTCCTCCCGTCTCCCACCCCCGCTCCCTGGGATACCCGAGTCACGCTCCCGTCCCTCACGCCGACAAGCAATCGGGCCCTGGTGCTGAGGGAAAGGCCCCCATCATAGGGGCGTGTGCCTCCTCGCACCCACACACCGTATGAGCACCCGCAGCAAACTCGCCAGGTTTGCATACATCTCCCCAGATCTGGACCCCGATAACGACGGAACAATGGCGACTGAGCACCCCGAGGCGGGTACGGCGGCCACCAAAGGGGACATAGCCGCCCTCCTAAATGAGATCAGAAACATGGGCGCAAACTTAGGAGACAAGCTCGATAGAATGACCCAGCGGGTCGATAACATAGAACAGAGGCTTGAGGGGGTCGAAAACAACCAGGCCTCGACCGATGTAATGGAAACCCAACTGAACCTCAGAATGAGCAACATAGAGAGAAGAGAGGAAGACATCCGACTGAAAATTGAACAGGGAGCGCCGTAATAACCTCCGCTTTTGTGGGATCCCGGAGCGCGAGGGTGAGACAGAATCAGACCTTAGACACACCATAAATGATATCATTAGGATACTAGTTGCCGATGAGAATGTGGACGAGCTCGCAATTGAGCGGGTACACAGAGCCGGTGGCCCACCAGGGGGCCCGAGATCCGTCCTTGCCAAGTTCCATAGATACCAAGACAGAACAAAGATTCTCACGAAGGCTCGATCCGCGGACTCCCTCACCCTCAGCGGGGCCAAGATAACTATCTTTCAAGATCTTTCCTCGCTCACGCTGGCTCTACGACGTCTCTGTAGCCCCCTCACGAAGTGGCTCACGGACCGAGGCACGAGGTACAGGTGGGGATACCCCTTCTCCCTCAACTTTGAGCACGAGGGCAGACGAATAGCGCTCCGATCCGAAGACGACATCCGGAACTGCATTGCGGAGCTCCTGGACCCGGACCCGCGGGAGGAAACACAGAACGACTCGGCACGGGATGGAGAGAGAAGGAGACCACAGGGCCCGAAGCGGAATAAAGTCAGGGGAGCAAGAAAATATAGACGTCCCAATGACTCCCCGGACGTAAATGGATGAGACGGCACCCACCCGTCACTTGCCCTGAAGAATCTTACTCGGAACCCAGGGGCCAGGGAGTTGGTACTCGGTGGTGGGTCGACGTCATGGGCCCGCCGGACACCCTATATTGTGCACTTTCTACTGTTGTCATTTCTGAAGATCGACCGGCGAATGACGTCCATTGTACCCACACGTATCGTTGAATTTTCTTTTCTTTCTCTATTGTATACTTAAGATAATTGTTCTTGTTGCTTGTTATCCTGTGATTGATGTTCAGCAATCAAATGGGGGGGGAGGGGGGCTCAGAACTATGATACGCTACCATGGGGGGAGGGGGTTGCGAGGCTATAACCCTCACAGGCGGTCCGCCGAAAGACCGGCTGAGTGCATCTGGTCCAACGCGGACGCCATCCACTTCGAGACTCAGTTTCACATGGGGTTGAAAGATGTAGTACTTAGATTGGAACCGAGAACACTGGGTATGATGAACAATACCCGAAGGGAGGGGGAGGGGGGTGGGTTGATCGCAAATTCGATGCCTCGCGAGGCACGAACCATTTATCGATGTACTTCCACTGTGGCAACTAACTTCCGAAGACGACGCAACACACATGATGAACACGCTACTTGCAACAATGACCACGAAAAGTAACGTAGCAGGTGACAGGTACGGCACCCTTAAAATCGGCACTCTCAACGTCAAGGGCCTCAACTCCCCCACCAAGAGGTCTCTTGTATCGCGGGAATTCAAGAGGGCAGGCTTGGACGTCCTCTTTCTACAAGAGACTCGATACTCCAGAGGAGAAGAACGGAGAGTGTTACATCCCAAACTAGGCTCCGAACACTGGGGTTCTGGCCCCTTAAAAAAGGCTGGGGTGGGCATCCTGATCAACAAGGCCCTACAATTCGAGCTCATGAGATCCTGGTCTGACGTGAGCGGAAGAACTATGGTCCTGGTGGGCAATATACAAGGCACCGCTGTCACGCTCGCATCCATCTACGCACCAAACACCGGCCAATCCCGGTTTCTTCATCAAACGATCCCTAAGGTTATGACTGAGGCACAAGGCGAAGTAATCCTGGGTGGGGATCTCAATACGTGGATGGATCCTGAACTCGACAGACAAGCTGGCGACCCCCCCGCAAACACTCCTGTCATCGGCGCACACTCGAGGGCGGCAGATTTGATGGAGGTATACAACTTAACAGATGCCTGGAGACACCGGAACCCGTCACGCGCAGGCTACACCTTCTATTCGACCCCACACGCCACGTACTCCAGGATTGACTATATATATCTAACGCCTGCGCTCACAACGGCAATGACGGACACCGATATATCTCCGGTCACCTGGTCGGATCACGATATGGTGACGGTCACACTGGATCAGATGGCCCTCCCCCGGAGGTCAGTCAAATGGCGCTGCAATGAATCGCTTTTCAGAGACTTGGCTTTGCGAGAACAACTCGAACAGGACATCACCCACTATTTTGAGGAAAACAACACAGGTGACATCTCCACGAACACAGTCTGGGAGGCGGGCAAAGCCACCTGGAGAGGGGTGCTCATCAGAGAAGGTGCGGCCAAAAAAAGGGAACGACAACTGATTGAGAATAGGTTACGGACTGAAATCACCCAACTGGATCAACTGGCACAAACCGCGACTACGGAGAGGCTACACAAGATAGAACAAGCCAATGCCAAAAGGGAGGAACTGCGCCAACTCGAAACTGGAGCCATTGAGCATCGACTCCGATGTCTAAAGCAGAGGCACTATGAACACGGTAATAAGGCGGGGGCACTACTCGCTACCAGACTCCGAGGCCAGCGTCGCGAGAGGTGGGTGCCCGCTATACAAGAAGAACCACCCAGAGTCCGCTGCCCCCCCAATATCCCCGAAGCCTTTGCCACGTTCTATGAGAAGCTCTACACCTCACAAGATGCCCCCGGCCTGGAGGCAATTACGGATTACCTATCGGCGGTTAACATGCATTCTCTCCCAGCCGATATTGCACAGGCATTGGACTCCCCCATTACAGCAGAGGAAGTTGAAGACGCTATTAAAAGACTCCCGACAGGAAAAGCCCCTGGGAATGACGGTTACACGGCAGGATTTTATAAGACCTTTCAAAGTACCCTCCTCCCCTTCATGGTTGAACTCTTTAATAACATCCTTCATTCTGGAGTAGCCCCCGCGTCCTTCTCGGAGGCCCTGATAGCAGTAATCCCCAAAGAAGGAAAGGACCCGAGGCATTGTGCCTCATATCGTCCGATATCACTGCTAAACATCGACGCCAAAATATACACAAGAATCCTCACAGCCCGTCTAGAGACGCATATGCCCTCGATGATCCACAACGACCAGGTCGGCTTTATCCAGGGTCGACAAGGCGCTGACTCCACTCGTAAGACCCTCCACCTAATACATGAATCAAGAACATCTCCGGATATGCCAACATTGCTCTCAATCGACGCGGAAAAAGCATTTGACAGGGTCGAGTGGCACTTCTTGGAAGCCACGCTGAAGCATATAGGCCTCGGACCAGTCCTCCGTCGAGCGATCAAAGCTGTCTACTCGACCCCGAAAGCCTCAGTGATGGTGAACTCCCAATTTTCGCGCTGGTTCCCACTAACCAGAGGAACGAGACAAGGATGCCCCCTCTCGGCGATACTCTTTGCGCTGTCCCTAGAACCACTAGCCAGAGCTCTCCGGGCGGACTCTGCTGTGGAAGGTATCCGAGTGAACGGAAGGGAATACAAGTTGGCCCTGTATGCGGATGACATCCTGCTGCATGTACTCAACCCCCTGTCGTCAGTCCCGCGGGCGATCCAGCTCATCGAAGAATATGGAACACTATCTGGTTTCAAAATCAATAGGTCTAAGTCCATCCTCTTCCCGCTTAACGTACCCTCCCCTGAACAACAAAGGGAGTTGGCACACCTCGGCCTGACCATACAGGAATCAACGCTGCGCTATCTGGGGATCAATATAACAAGAGATCTTACGCAGCTCTACGAGGCGAACTTCCCCCAGCTCCTAGCTGCCCTAAAGACTGACCTACTGAAATGGAAGCCGCTCACAATCTCCTGGATGGGACGCTTGAACGCTATCAAGATGGTAAGCCTCCCACGCTTTCTGTATCCGTTTCAGGCCCTTCCAGTCACGATCCCAGAACACTTCTTCAGACAGGTTAAGAAAACCATACTCGACTTCCTCTGGGATGGCAGAAAACCACGAATAGCGTACGATGTCCTGATACTACCGAAGGAGCTCGGAGGCGTAGGTCTTCCAGATATAGAAATATATTATCAGGCAACGCAATTGAGGATCCTGGTCCCACACCTAAGAGACCGGAAGGACCTCCAGTGGGTCCAGCTGGACAATGACTTTCTCCGCAACGTCACCCTCGCAGAATGGCTATGGGTCCCCAGGAACAAGCTCGTAAAACCATTACGTGAACACCCGATACTGGGCGCCATGTGGAACATCTGGAAGAAGGGTAAGGCTATGACAGGAGTTACAACATGGCCCTCACCCCTGAGCCACCTCTGGTCACCTGGCATCCGTGAGAAGATCCCCGAACACGCCAGGTATCAAGCCTGGTTTGACGCAGGCCTAGAAAGAGTCGGTCAGCTGTGGAGGAAAGAGAAATTCATACCAATTTCGGATCTGGAAGACGCCCTCCAAATTCACCCGATCCCGATCTTCCTGTACCTACGGCTGAAAGGGGTGCTGTCAAGGGAGGAATGGAAAGCCACCACGCGCAGAGACCTAACGCCCTTCGAAATAATCTTAGACACGACCACTGCGACCAAAGGGTTGATATCCAGGATGTATCGAGCTCTGATCACCAAAGACCATTCCCCGATCCTCCGCCTCAAAGGAAGGTGGGAAAAAGATTTCGGCAGGGAGTTTGACCAACAGGCCTGGGACCGGATATGCCACACGCCCGCCAGAGTGTCTATTGCTACTCAATACAAACTGCACGCTGTAAAGCTACTCCACCGTTGGCAGTATGATCCGCTTAGGCTTTCAAAGATGTTCCAAACCTCCGATCCCAGATGCTGGCGCCATTGCGGAGCGAAAGCAGACTATTGGCACATGTGGTGGGGGTGCCCTAAAGTGCGCATTTACTGGCAGGAGGTTCTAGGGTGGATCAAGCGACTAGATGGCATAGACAGAGAACCCTCCCCCCTACTCACGTTGTTCGGTCTTGAGGAGGACGATGACGAATTGGTCCATGTGAAAGGACTGGTATCCCCCCTCCTTCTAGCGGCTAGGGCGGCCCTAGTTATAAAATGGAAATCCCCACGGCTGCCAAACGAGACAGATTGGCTGAAAGTTGCCACCAATATCTACACAATGGAGAAGATAACGGCGGCCCTGCACGACAAGGCCGCGAAACACGAAGAAGCGTGGGGTGACTTCGCAAGCCATTACATGTCAAGACCGAACGCCCACCCAACACCTAGCCAATAAATGCATTCACCAACTGCCTTCCACGATGTATAAAAAATGAGATCCTTATCGTCCAGAGGTCCGTGCCTGTCACACATCCGATCATGCTACCAATGATTCACGATTCGCAAAGACAACGACTATCAGATGTTGCCGCGTCGCAAGTTTCTTCAGACTATAGCAGCCATCACGCCACGGAAGTGTTATGAGCAATAAAAGGGAAGGGAGGGAGGGAGGGAAGGGGAGTTATATAGTTCACTCGTCCGGAGTGGACACACGCTTGACTGTATTGTCTTTGTAGTTACGCTATTTGAATCTGAGCTGGGAGAAGATGCAGTAGCGATATATGGTTCCTATGTATGTTTGAATTTGCTTCTTGCTCATGATTCACCTTTGCTGTTTAAAACCAATAAAGTTAAATTAAAAAAAAAAAAAAAAAACAGGGACCACAGTTAACATGCGTTAATACTTGATGAATAAACTCCCAATTGACCCTGTCAAATGCCTTCTCTGCATCTACACTAGCGCAGCACAGGGATCAATTGAGCTGGCCTTAAAATGTATAACGTCCAGTAGCTCCCTAAGGTTATTGTAGCTATTTCTACCAACAATGAAGCCTGTTAGATTTCGATGAATCAGCTTTGGTAGTAAAGGGTTTATTCTTACTGGATATATATTTTGGCCAAAAGCTTAACATCTGCATTCAATAAAGATGTGGGTCTATTTTGCCGCAGATTGAGTGGTTCTTGACAGGCTTAGGGATCACTGAGATCACCACAGTTTTCATGGAATCAGCCACTCGTTAAAACTCAAGGATCTCTTTAAAAAGTCTAACCAGGAAGGGTGTAAGCAGAGAACTAATCATTGTATAAAACTCAATTGGAAACCCATTCAGACCCGGACATTTGCCAGGTGATAACATTCCCAGGCCATCCACAATTTCCTGTGATGTGATCTCCCCCTCCAGGCAAAGTCTGTCGTCATCATTTAACTTAGGGTTAGGAATGCGGTCAAGGTATTCCGATACATCGTCATCACTTATATATTCAGATTCACAATACAATGACGCATAAGATGTCTGGAAAGCATAACAAATGTCTTCGTTTTTCCTACAAACGGACCCATCATCTTCCAGTATGGACAGCACCTGCTTCCCTCGCTCTCTTCCCCTCAATCTGTTACCGAGCAGAACCCCAGATTTTTCTATGCGCTCCCAGAATGCTTGTCTGGTGTAAAATAAGTCTCTCTCTGCTTTACTGTGAATATCGCTGTCCAATGATCGTTTTGCACTTAGCATAGCAGACAGGGTATCAGCAGAAGTGGAAGTAGCATATTCATCCACTAAAAGTGTATAGTTACACTCTAAACGCTTATGCTCTTCCTCAGCTTTCCTTAAAAGAGGCATAACTTATGATCTTAGCACATAGATATGCTTTCATCGTATCCCATACAATAGACAAAATATTAACTGAACCATCATTTTCAGCTAGGAAAAGCGAGATATCAGGGCCAATTTGCTTAACAAAATCTTCATGAAACAGTAAGCGAGTATTGAATTTCCACTGTCTGGTGCCTCTTTCACCTCCCAAGGACTGATCCAACTCTAGATATACACAAGCATAATCAGAGATCACAATATCGTCTATATATCTGACACATTAACAGCACTGTAGAGGTCTTTGTTAACTAAAAAATAATCAATCTGAGAGGAGGTACCATGCGGTATTGAGCAGAAGCTATTGTCTCTTTTTTGGATGAATATCATGCTATATGTTGTGTAAGTCCCATGATTGCATGAGTTGCAGAAGGCCCTTTCTAGCGCTCTCCTCTGCATAAGAATGCAAGGGTTCTGATTTATCCAATACTTTATTTATAATGGTGTTGAAGTCTCCACCTATCAATATTGCGCCGTCCCCCATGTTCGTCAAGATATCCTCGAGCTTACTAAAGAAATCATATTGCGCAATATTAGGGGCATAAATATTCAGAATTATTAAGCGTCTGTTCTCCACTTGTAATTTAACAGCTACCCTCTGTATCTATGTCTAACTTTTCCACTGAGAATCACATACTTTTCCTGAACAAAATAGCCACGCCTGTTGAGTTACTAGTAAAGGCGCTGGAATATTCCTTCATTATTATTACAGGGCCTGCGGAAGCATCCCTGTAGTTATGGTTAAGCTACTCAACTCATAGGAAGAGCACTTTTTGAGCGGCTTATAACTTTGCTCCCCTGGACGAATCCTTACCAAACTTTGCAAAAAAAGTACATGTATGTCCCCGTCTGAATTTTTTTGACAAGTTTCGTGAGGTTTCATCAAGGGGGGCAAAGTTAGAGGGTCCCACATTTTTTCTCCATAGACGCAGTGCAAACAATTTGCTCACGCCTATAGCCCAAACCGCTGGACAGATTTTCACCAAATTTGCGGCGGGACTGGTGGCGTGGTCCCGAAAGCGTGCTTTTGTAAATTTGGTGCACATCTGTCCAGTAGTTTTCTTTCAAATGGGCTAAAAGTAAGTCAAAAAAGTGTGTGATATCTGGGTCCGGCCCGCAGACTCACTTACCTGTTCGCCCACTGATTGGATGTTGAAAAGCGTGAAATGTATCGGTTTTTGGGAAACGCTCGCCAAGTTGGATTTGCAGACATCCGCCGGTGTCCAGGGACATCGTGGAAAAATCTATAAAAAACGCAACATTGCACTTGTCAAACTCATTAAACAATCTCTGAGAATGTGGGGGATGATGAGGATGGGATGGGATATGGCCGTAAGAAGTCAAATATTGGGTGTATTTAATCCCCGAAGCCCGCAAACACCTCAGAGGTTTGGAGACAGTCCTGTGATGTCTGGGGACATTTCAGATGTTCAGGGGCATCTATGCCTATTTCCACATTACTGGGTTGGTGAAAAGCAGTTTTTGGATGGCTTATAACTTTGGCGCTACTAAACGTAACTGCATGAAACTTTTTTATTCTCAACCTGATTCTGAATGGGTTTTGAAAGTGTGGAGCTGTTTTGTCAAGAGGGAAAAAAATTAGAGGGGGGTCCCAAAATATTGTAAAGGCTTATAAATGTGTTGCCAGTTTGACAAAGCTGCCCAAAAGTTTGCAAACAGATTTTAAATATAGATATAGATGTGTTTGCAAAGTTTTGAGGGAGTCTTTCAAGAGGGGACAAAAATAGAGGGGGGGTCCCAAAACAATGTGAAGGCTTATAAATGTGGTTCCATTTGACAAATCTACACAAACGTTTGCAAAAAGATTTTAGAGCTAGATATAAATGTGTTTGTAAAGTTTGGTGGGAGTTTGTCAAGAGGGGGCTAAATTAGAGGGGGGTCCTCAACATTTTTAGATGGCTTATAACTTTGTTGCCGTTTGACGAATGTGGACAAAAGTTTTCAGAAAGATTATTGACCCTATCTTGAATATTTGTGTAAAGTCTAAATGGATTTTGTCGAGTGGTGGCTAAGTTGTATGACTATTGTATGCACATACATTTTGACACATTTGAAAAAATAAAACATTGGCGGATTTCCAGCAAACTCGTGTAAGGAGCATTGGCAAGGATGTTAAAGCATGGTTTTACAAATGTGCCCATGTTTTATTTTTTGACAAGTGTCATAATGTAGGTACAAGAAATAGTGACGTACCTTTTGTGACTGAGGTATAGCCTGTGGCCATGGGCAGTGGCCAGATTGTGCGGGTCATGACATAAGGTCATGACCTGGACATTACCACGAGGGATGACAAATGGGGTTAAAGTGGGCATGTCCACCTGCGACCGGCTATGTGGTAAAGTTATTCGAAAGTGGGATAGGTTTGAAAGGTAAAAGAAAGGTGCTTGTGGTAATATGGTCATATGGCTTGCTCTTCGCCTTCCATGGACAGTGAAGAGGGGCTCTGTATGGAGAGCTGCCTTCCCTTTCCATGGTGGCCATCTTGGAAAAGGATTTTTCTTCCTACAGCGGGAGCCGCAGTCGTAAATGACTTAACGCTCCCTATAGGGACACCTCTGCCAACCATCCCAGGGACCAGTACTAAATTGGCCCACCCAAAAACAGTCCCTTTTTTAGAAAAAAGAGGAAAACAAGATGAGGCAAAAAGACCAACATGCCAAAAAAAAGATAACAGCTAAAGAAAATATTGTGATTAATATATCTAGTAAACCTCTTACTGTTGGACAATTAGAAGTTCTCAATCGAGGACTTTCCTTTGTCCCCTCATATAATACCACCTTGTTTGACGAGAAGATTAATTTACACAAGCTGTTACGAAAAATTAACTGAGAATGTTTTTCGAGACACAACCTCTGATGGAGGAACCTTCTTACACCTATGATACATTGGAAATAAGACTTAAAAGTAATTTTGAGTCTGTTTTGAATATGTTCGAGAAAAAAGTGGAGAATTAAAAAAGATTAATTACCAGAGGGAATCGCCTTACAACATGAAAGAGTGCTCTTTAATTAAGTTTAAGTCTGGCATCTCCTTACAACATGAAAGATTCTCAGTTGAAACAGATAGATTAGCGAGGGATGAACAGCTAACCCTCAAACCAGCAGATAAAGGAGGTGCAATATGTATTATGGACTCATCATACTAACATGAAAGTTGCCTGACATTATTGTGGAATTAGTCCATATATATTGTATTAGACCATGACCCCATCAATGAGAATACGATTTTGATACAGACAATAGTGGACAGGGTGTTTGACAATGATTGGATAAATGACAAAACTAGGAGTTGCTTCATTAATCGATTTCCCATCGCCCCAATCTTTTATCGGCTCCGAAAGATTCATAAACACCAGACAAGACCACGTATTAAGACCTATTGCGGTGGGGACCAAGAGCATTTTTGATGCCTTAGCCATCTATGTGGACAGAATTCTACAACCACTTGTCCAAGGTAGTGCTACATATCTGACAGACACCAAGGATTTCCTGAATTGCATAAATGATATTGAGATACTGACACCAGAATGTTGGCTCTTCTCACATCCATTCCCCATAATGAGGGCATTAATGTCAAGGTCGTAAAGGGAAGGGTATTGACAACCATTCCTGAACCACAGAAGCCGAATGAGTTCAACCCCTCCCACCGTGGTTGGCATGATCTCCTGATATTAGCAGTACAGGTGGCCCCACGTGTCAGCCAATGGGGGAGGGGGTGATTAGGGAGTCATTGTGGATAGGGAAGGGGAAGTAGGGTAACCGGAAAGAGGCTTAGGGAAGCAAAATGGATGGGTATGGGGGAATTAAGGAAAGGAAATACACCTTGATACTTTTGCATAACACACCTAATAACATGACCTCTCCTAGACTAGACCAACACCTACCTTACATCACCTCCTGCCTCTCTCTCTCTATCTAACCTACACACACGCTTCTCCCCTGACCTTTATGGACCGAGAACATTCATGACATGCACATTGATTGATCCTCACACATACGGACATAGCAACATGTGAAACTAAACAATGGGGATCTCCCCTTATGAATGACAAAACTCATGGCCTGTTTTTAGGCAAGATGTACAATGAAAAAACAAACAGCAGGGTTCTGCCCTTATGATGGATAAAATTCATAGCCTGTGAGGCAAAATGTACATAGAAACACAAAAACATGTGACATGCAGCAACACGAAAAAGAAATGGCCGTCCCAGTGTCTCAGCACTGAGTGATGAGCATGTTATATGCACACGTTTGCCCACTTAAACCCAGTGCAACTCTCTGTGTGGGCCCAGTGGCGCATAGCCCAAAAAATACTGTCCCTCCACTAGAGTGTGGAACTAGCGTAGCTTTCACCCATATGTCCTTTAGCCACCGGTCCCCCCCTCCCTGGTTTAGCAATCACAAATGGTTGTCCCAGAGATGCACTTAACTGAGGTCTGTAGATGATGCCTTACACCCAGGGCTCTCCGCCGTCACAGCTCACTGCCCGGGTCCGTTCTCTGCACTCCCGTCCTAGTCACCATGAAAATATAACAGCCGTTCTGCTCTCCATGCCGCATCCGACCGTGCCGACAATCATCAATAAACTGCACCTGGCACAGGTGGAACGGCCACTTTATGCTCGTTTGCTCTGCGTAGCCTGTGCAAGCCATGCCCCTCCTAACATGCTGGGAAATGTAGAAATGTAGTTTTGCAGCAGCCGCGCTGCGTTTATTATGGCCGATTGTCCCTCACTACCCTTTTCCTGACAATTGAGTCAATAGAGTGGATGCTTCTGAATTCAGAAACAGTGAGAGGCAATAGGCAATTAATTATTCAGCTAATCAATATCATTTTGTTCAACAACTATTTTCGATATAAGAGCAAAATATATGCACAGGCATCACTGACATCAATGGGGTCATATGTTAATATCTCCATGTATGTTTTTGAAAAGACGTTTGTACTGGAACATCTGGATTGGTTAAGCAAGATATTGGTTTTGAAAAGATATGTTGATGATATCTTTGGCGTCTGGAGTGGGTCTAACCAAGAATTGATAGCTTTTTTTGAATAGTTGTATCAAGTACATTCCCATGTTATGTTTACTTTAGAAATAGGGACACCAGATCTGCATTTCTTGGATATTCAACGTTCAATTGTTGAGGGTAGAGTGGTTACCACAATATATCATAAACTGACTGATGTCAACAATTTACTACACTACGCAAGTGTTCCTCCAAAATCTATAACCAAAAGTCGCCCATAAAGTCAGATGTTGAGACTCAAAAGAATCATCTCAGATCCAGAGGTCCACAATAAGGAATGCATAGATCTTAGCAAAAGTTTCAGTAAAAGAGGATATCCTGAAGAGATACTGGGAGAGGGAGTATCATGATTTGCACAAGTTTCTAAAAAGTCGCTAATACAACCCAGACATAAGAATACAGAGATACCATTGCTATATATCTCTATATTTTCTAGAAAGAGATTCCAAATTAGCAACATACTTAAAAAGAATTGGTGCATATTGCAACACGATCCTTTACTTCTCAAGTTGTTTCCTACAAATCCCACAATGGCTTATAAACGAGGAATTGATTTAAGGGACAAACTGGATATTGTGTATCCAAAGGGGATGAACGGAGAATTGTGTCTAAATTGTTTCATTTAGGTGATAGGCAATTATGCATTGATCAGTTTACAAATTAGTAAATGTAAGGTTGACATTACCTGATACATGTTATATTAGGTTACCCATGGGAAGGTTTACACATGACACTATTTGTATGAAACTGAAAGATGGAAATACTATTCCCCAGTGTTAACATGCCACTAGGTGAGGGTTTCTTCTTTGTAAGAACTGTGAGTTTATCTGCAATCTAATATGATTCAGACAAGATTCCAAGGATCAGTATGCTACATTCATCTCTACCACATTTTCCTGTAGTGATGACTGTTTATGTATTTAACTGGTATATTGTAAAATTGTACGGAGCTTAGCAAAAGATTGGACATCTCAGAGGATCTTTGGAGTCTTGATACTGTGTACTAGTATAATGTGTTTAGGTGAAGTTGAATTTGTCATGTCATAGATGGAATCTACTGTATACTGTGAGATTTGCAGTTACGACTCCCACATCATACAGGCTGAAGTTCCATCACTTCATGTATGAGATATAGTGTTACACATTTCAATATATGTGCACTACATTTCAGATATTCCTACACTTGACACTAGGGTATCCTGTTTTATTTCTGTCTGCCACGTGTGGATTACCTTTAGATTTACTTTCATACTAATGTCACCTTTGCATTTGTTGCATTCAGTAGAGGGCTGGTTGCATAACATGTAGAGTGCTCTTTAATTAAGTTTAAGTCTGGCATTGAATCATCCATTTAAAAATGGACTCTGCGTTGGCACACTGTGCAGGCCAAGGTCAGTACTATGGATTCATGTGATTCGTATCTACTCACGTGATCACTCTAGGAAGTACTTTCCCCATAAGCGGCAGTAGAAATCTGGCGCCACTGAGATACAAGAGTACCAGCAGCAACATTTATTGTTGACTCTATGATCGAAGGTGAGCACTAGAGAGTGTAGATATTTATGTAGAATTACCATGGTTATGTTCGAAGGAACCATGATAGTCGGATCACGCGAGGTTAGTAAGCTTTGCATCTGACATTTAAATAGTACTATACCTTTGTTGTTATAGAATATACATTTCGGTTACTCCGTTTGTGTGCTGAGTCCATTGAGGACTCTGAGACAGAGCCTCCACAGCATTATACAGTTTGAGTTCACTGGAACCTCTTTGAAGTCTCAGGTGAGCATTGTCTTTACACTAACATTTGCACTTTTGAATACCATTTAAGTGTCACTGCTCTGGTTGATTATCCATTCTACTTTTCAATCTTGTAGTTTGATTTCATTTAATATGATGACCGTCTGGCAACAGTTGAATAGGCCAGGTAGGCTCTACAGTTCCACCTTCCCCTTCATGGATTTGTGTGGAGAACACCAGAAGGCCTAACATACACGGTGGCACAGTATAGACGACAAAACTCCTTTAATTATTTCACTGATGTTTGGTTTCCCACATCTACCTATAATTTCTTAAGGCATGCTCACAGTATACAATACGGTCTAGTCTGTAAACCTCCTGGCATGTTCACCACGTTGATTTAACTATCACAATGGTGATACATAATAATATGAACATAAGGAAAAGTCATGTATTATATATTGGGTCTGTCTATGTTTCTGTGTGCAGTTTTCTGCTGCTGAAGAAGGGGAGTACATCCCCGAAATGCATTGTGCACCTTTGGCTGTTATTTGAACACTAAAGAATCTACATAAATAAAAATGTAAATGTTTGTTTGTTCAAAATCTTAAATTTCCGAAAGTTCTTCAGAGATTGCGTTGAAATTTTGACACAACGGTGCATTCGAATAGGCGCGTGTCTTTATATGCCTACTATACATAGATGTCACACCTGTGACAGGTAAAAACATGCTTTTTCTGAAAAACAGCGCCATCTCTTGGACGTAAAAGCAACGCACAGTATACTAAATATTTTACTGAAAAATAGCGCCATCTGTTGGATGTAAAAGCAACACATGCTATACTAAATATTTTACGATTCCATTTAAATGTTTCTGTTTTAGAATGGCTTAAATACGTCCCGAGGAAACAGCAGAGCGACGTGCAGCCAGACTTCAGGATGCACGGTGCAAGCACGACGATTGCGTTCTGCAGCTTCAGATCTGCTTTGTTCTCAACAGAATGAACATGACAGGCTGAGAGTGGCTGAAAGACGTCAACGAGAAACAGCAGATCAGCGTCAAACACACTCCGTGCTCAGCAATCACGCGATTACAATCGCCTTGCATTCCGGTACAAGCCAGCTGATGAGTTTGAGGTGGCATGTTCTCATCTGCACCATGACTGATGTGTGTCCTAATTGCAAGGTTCTGAAATTTAATGGAGAAACTAAAGGAATGTGTTGCGCACCGGGAAAATTAAACTGCCTCAACTTGGAGAACCGCCAGAGCCATTAAATCTACCCACAAGCATTGTGAAATTAAACATATTAGAAACATGTGCTTTCTCTTTTCTTTCTTTTCCATTTAACCAGACTGAGCCACAGCAACGTGTGGCCGGGGACAGCTAGTAATGAATAAAGAACATTGGAAGAGTGGAATGGAATTCTTATAATGGGACATTATTTTTATTGACTCTAACATTGTTAATTGGAATAAAACATGTGGCTGATATATCAGCACTAAGGTGTGCAGGGGATGGGAGTGTCCATAGATTGGACACCACACGTCTCATATTTTTTTATGGCTGCATGTTAAGGCTGGTATTCCTCCCCTGCACCCATACTTTATTAAACAATTGACTTCTTTGTTGATATTCTATAGATTGATTGGGTGTACACTGATTGAGATTTGTTTATTTTAAAAAACGCAGGAAAGCGTTGAAAACTGGGGAACACGAAACAGTGAAAAAGACCCTGTTAATTTCCTCAAATCCAAATGGGAATAAAAAGTCATGATAGTACCCTCATGGTATTTGAAATCACCTAACCAAAGACACGTTACAAAAAACACGTGCAGTAATTCAGAGCGCCACCCACTGATCAATCGTTTCACACAGAAAATGATGGAAAATTACATATACACACACCACCCCAACCACTGCACAAATAATACCACTATGCTACTTATACAAATACTCAGGCACCATCATACGCTCCAAAAGATTGCGTTGATGCTCCATCTTGCTAATTCACATGTGGACATTGTTCACACCGGGTGGAAGGCATGCAGGCACATGTAGTTCCATAAGCACAAACCAACGGCACACTACACAGGCTGCTAATGCATAGGGGGTAAAATGGCTCAATAAGGGTCTTGCACAAAGCCTACTACCTATGATCGATTATAACACCATACCCAAAAAGAAAACCCCACAAGTAATGTTTAATGACCTGAAATTTCTATGCTATTATGCCACTGAAACCACCCTCATTCTGATATGAACTTTTGCAGAGGAATCCATAACCCATGTTATGACTCGTGTGGCCATCTATCTGGTGTGCCACCTCTCTAACCGTCTGTCTTGAATTGTCTATCTTCTGTAACCCCACCAAAAAGGGGGCTATCTTCCCCATGGAGAGCAATGACGTTGTCCAACACCATACCTCCCTATCCACCTTTGCTGCTCTGCAAGTCAACCATATCTGGGCAGACAATCCATACAATAGCTATGCATTAAGGATCATTGAAGACATAGACTGCCTAGATGAATGGAGCATGTACAGTGCACCTATATAAAAGGAATACACATTAGTAGCATGATCATTAAGGTGAGAATTGAACGCAGCGAAACCCCTGAAATTCGGCTAAATCCGCCTTAATGATGTACCCCCTGCTGTGCAGCCTATGACCATAATGATGGCATCACTGATTATATCACTGATGACATCACTGATGACTAACAAGTATGAAGTTTCCAAAGTGAGGTACTGTAAGCTTGATAATTTACCTCTCAGCTTCCAAAGTCCAAATGGCACCAAAGAACAGAGAAATATAGGGCTACATTTTCAGCTTGGGGAATTAAATATATAGAAATGTAAAAAGCTATTAGGGACAATGGGCCGCAGTTGACTGTGTGGGGAGAGGCTAAATGAAATGTGAGAGCAGGAAGACAGCTGCGGGGTTTGTGTGGGGTTGGAGTGATAGGTCATCATTGTGTGTGCACGATCGTCCATCTACCAGTATTGTGAATTTAGCTTGGTGACGTCACCCTTATGTTGGTGCATAGGACGGAGAGTTTTGACAGTGAGGAGCTAGTATTGTGAACTTGGGCTGGCAGACGAGGTGAACCAGTGGCGGTGCGCAGAAGGCACATGTGCAGGAGTGTGATTGTTTGCCTGAGGAGGCAGCAATTGTGAAGGTGGGGCAGTGTGCCGTGCACGCCGTATAAAGTGCAGCGCCAGAGAGGCTCATAGAAATTGAAAAGTATTACTGGTGTTTTGTAACCCCTTTTATTTCGAACGGCGGATTATCGAAACCCTCAACTTGAGGCCAGGTAAACAGTATTAAAATGTATCAGGGCATTAGCGGGGAGTGACCCCCTTCAGCACTTGTGTAAAACGTTACCACCTTATAAAGAAAAGCTTTGTAAGTATAGTATAGAATGGTCCTAAAGTACAGAAGGTAAATTAACAAAGCCATGGCCACCTTGCGGCAGTTTTTCCAAGGATGTGCAACAAGGGCTTTTCACACACATACAGGGCGCTTACAAAGGGAAGATATTGACCAAACGCATGGCCATATTCAAGTCGAGGCACATGTTCCAGGAGGATGAGGGGAATGCTGCGAGGCGTCAGTAGATACTGAGCCAGCAGGAGGGGAAGGGCGAAGGGACCCATCCCTCCGCACCTCCTCCTACCCCTACAAGTGTAATATCTGATGACACAGATGAGGAACAGCGGATGTATCCGATGAGAGAACTAAGGGCAGAAGAGGGGTATTCAAATCCAATATATAGGCCACCACCACACACTAAAGAGGATAAGCAGAAGGCTACAGGACAGCCAGTCAGTAGCGATGGGGCGAGCATCAAAGGAGAGCAGCAAAGCAGAGCAGCGCGCAAAGGAGGAGTTCGGGCTTAAGCACGAGCGAATAGATAGCCGCGCAGGTGCTCTTAAAACTTAAGGGAAAGACGGATGGGGAGGCAGAAGGGGCGACAAAGGCCATTCAGAAATTGGAGCAGGACAGCGGGACTACCGACTGGGCAGACCTAATGGAGGAGGAAGACAGAAGGGAGAAGGATAGGGAGGTGAGATTAGAATGTAGGAAAGAGAGCGAAGGAGGGTGGAGATGCTGTAGCGAGACGACAGGCAGCGGAGAAGGGAAGAAGAGCGCGAGCATGTGGAATTGGAATGAGAAGAAAGCATAGAATGGGATCTCAAGGAAAGGAAGAGAGCCAAAAGAGAAATGAGGGAGAAGAAGGAGAGAGATCTGGAGAAGGCAGAGAGGTGAAGGGAGATAGCAGAGCAAGAAAAACACAAGTTAGCAGAAAGGGAGCAGAGGAAGTTACAATTGGACAGACTGGCAAGAGAACGAGCATGGAGGGAGGAAGACGAGAAAGCAAGACGGGCAGCACAGCCACAGGCAGTGCTGGAAAGGGACAAATATAGAGGCGAGGAGAGCAGACAGCATGAGCCGGATAGCACGTCCTATCTCCCTTTGCCTCTCTGCCTTCTCCAGCTTAAGAAATTACGGCTGTTAAACTACTACCACTCCTCCTACCAGCTCTCACTGCTAGCACTACCAACTCTGACCCTAATACGCTAGTTGAGACCCTCAATAACACTATGTCCAAAGCCTTGGACATAATTGCCCCTATCAAACTACGCAAAAGTAAACGAGAATCTCATCTCAATTCATGGTTCACCCCTCACCTCAAAGAACTCCGAATCCAAAAACATAAACTCCAAACTATCTGATACACCCTCAATTGAGAATAAAACTCTACTCGACAACCTTGCTAAAAAATATTAGAAGGAAATAATTCAAACTAAAAAGACACATTTAACGAGAGAATTAGCAAAGCTAACTCTAACTCCAAAGAACTCTTCTCCATCCTCCGGGAAATGGAAAACCCGATTGCTCCCACAGACAATGTCCCCAAGGACAAACAATGGTGCACCAGCATCCAAAATGCCTTAGCTAAAAAAAAACAACCCTACAATCTAAAATTGCAAAGAAGAAAGCGTCCTTGAGCTCCATTGGAACCCATACTACCCATCTGACAGATTCACCTAGAACAGCTACACAAAGTAACTGCAAACCATTCAGATTTACCAACATATCCATATTGGAAACTGAAAAGGTGATATCATCCCTGAAACCATCTAACTGCCAAGGGGACAGTTGCCCAGCACAAGTTATTAAGGACGCAGCTAAAGACCTAGCACCCTTCATCTCTAAACTAATCAATGCCTCCTTTAGATCCAGTACTGTACCCACAAACCTCAAAGAATCTTGGGTACTGCCTCTCCTTAAAAAACAGATCTTTGACCCTGCTATCCCTACCAGTCATAGGCCCATCTCCACGGTCCCATTTCTCCTTAAAATCATTGACAGAGTAGCCTACCTCCAGATCCAAAACTACCTGGAGACAAAGCAACTACAAGGATCACGCCAATCTGGATTCAGACCACTACACGGTACTGAAACGGCCTTAATTGACCTTAAGACACAAATCGACGAGGGATAAAGGATAAAGGTAAAACAGCTATGCTCTTCCTCCTTGACTTATCGGCGGCCTTTGACCCGGTGGACTATGCAGTGTTATGCAACCACCTAGCGTCTGCTGCCTATTTCTCAAGCGAAGCTATAGCCTGGGTACAATCCTTCCTAGCCAATCGTACGATGAGAGTGTTCTCCCCTTTAGCCTCAGCGGACCCAATACAAATTACCTGTGGTGTCCCACAAGGTTCATGTGTCTCCCCCACAATGTACAACATCTTCACTAAGCCACTCTTCGACAAACTTGACAGGCTGGGGGTAACCTATACTAACTATGCGGACGATACGCAGATCCTCATACCACTATCTGGCAACTTTGTTGAAGACACAGCTCTAGTAAACAAGATTTACCTCCTCATTCACGCATGGATGGCCTCCCACGGCCTTTGCCTGAATGACGACAAAACAGAGATACTGATCCTGGGTTCCGACTCTAACCTCAAAAAAGTCAGCCCTAATTATCTCGCCTTTAACATAGATGGCAATATAATTAGAGTACTCCCTACTGCATTGAGAGCGAATCTACCCTACTCTAGATTTAGGGGCAACGTGAAAAGCTGGATCTGGACCAAAGACGACTAACAAATTGATCCCCTGCTCTAGGCCCGGCCCACTGCATATAATTACCTTGATACCGCTGAAGTTAGACTATAGACTATCTCACTTCCCTTTGTGATGTGAGGCACCTACATCTTGTATCTACTGTATATATGTATTGTAATTCGCTAATAACACTGGTGATGCATCCTCTGTATGTATCCTATGTATGTAACCTAAGCCTAAGTATTCTTATGACTGCTGCACCGGGCTACCCTTGGGTTTGGATCGCATTATCAAATAATAAACTAAACTAAACGTGTTCACGAGGCAGGAGCACAGCAGAGGGAAGTGGGACGAGCCTAGGGGGCTGGACAGGAGGCAGCAGGTATAATTTAAAGGATATCGTTCGCAGCACAAAGCATACCGCAGACTCAAGATCGAGGTGATGAAGTTTTTATGATGTCTTTTGTAGCAATATGGACATAAAATCTGACAATGATGACAAGCACAGTGGGGACGAGGGAGAGGACCATGTGGAGTCACAGCCCACGGGGATAGACAAATTGGCATCATGGGAATCTCAGGCAGACAGGCAGAGTGAAGGGGGGATTGATTCAGGGGAGCAAGCACAGCAGAGAGACAACATGTATACCGCAAACAACACATACGTCAACATACTAAGGGATCTCCCAGGACGCCGACAGGGGGAGACCACAATGACATGTTCGCGGAGAAGACTGTCTAGGGCTTATGACGATAGCAAAAGGCTACCCGCATTAGAACCAGTAGATGCGTGCATGGAGATTGAGGACGAGAGAGGGCCTCGACAAATTAGACTGTACCGAAGGACGACTTAGGAGAGGGCGGCTTATTCACAGATGCCCTTATTAGAGAGACGGGGTCAAGACCTTAGTATGTGCCATGAAAGGACATGGACAAGGAGAATGTGAAGTGTAGATTACCATCATTGAGTGCAGAAGCAGGGAAATGGATTTAAGAGATGGAGAAGATGACAGCGGGTCACCGGATAGCAGTGGGTGATATAAAGAGGCTCTTAGTTTCTATATTGGGAGAAGCAGCAGATGACGTATGGAAGTGGTCCAGGCTCCCAGGCTCCCAGGGGTATTGACACAGAAGACAACGGGGTCCAATTCGCAACATGCAGGGCAGCAGTGTGGCAAGCATTATGAACACACTACCCGGAAATGTCAGACATTGGGGCGATTACGTCACGTAAAATGAGGGATGACGAAGACCCTGTGAAGTACATTCAGGAGACTAAATAGCTTTGGCACCTCAAAACACGAGATCCTTGGGACAAAACTATAGCAATATTTTACTGCATTTTAGTGAAGGGACTAGAGAACAGTACATAAGAGTTTGAAGAATTTTGGTAGGGATGGTGTTAGGCAGAATCACCTGCAGTACCCTTTGGGAACACTACAGGCAATGAAGACTACAAGTGTAAGCACAATTTCACCTTTGGTACAAGCCTGTACTACACAGTAAAGTGCTAGCGATGGCTGAGCAGCCAGACTTATCTCAAGAGTTTAAGTGAGCAGTAGAACAAGTTACACAAAGGACCGACTAATACAGTGGTTCAAAGAAACACTTACTCAAGGTTTCTTGGTAAAAGAATATACATTTAGTTACTCAGTCATTTAGAAAACATTACACTAGCATGAGCAGCTCAATATCAGACACTAATAAACCACAAATATCCAACCGGTAAGTAATTGAACAAGTTTAGCTCCTATGAAGTGGGAGCAAAATGGCACTTCAAATATTTATCAAAGGGATATAAAGACAAGGTTATAAGAATAGACAGTCCAAATACATTCATAGGCAGGGCAAAGGGTTTCAGTTAAATACAACCAACAATTATTCTCATAGGCATGGGCCAAAGTCAATGGTTCAGAGTCTTTGTATAGGATATCACAGTTCTGGTAGATAACAGTTAAGTTTCTGCCACAGAGTTTAGAAGAATTAGGCTAGGCAAAAAGGTTGACGAATGTTTAGGGAAGGACAAGCCTCGAAGTTGAGGAAAGTTTCACACACTTTCTGGATGGCCGAAAATAGTTCCGGACTGCGTTTGCACAGTACCTTGTCAATGAAGAAAGCTGTAGCTAAGGCAGTTGTTCCTGGCAGTTCGAGCAGATTTCGCTGTTCCTGAGCTTCAGTCGTAGGGACAAGAAGGAGGACGTCAGGAGGTTCCTGCACTGCCCAGGGTTGAGGGCAAAAGCTGTAGCAAGACGTTGGTTTAGGTGTGAGTGGTTTCCTTCCCTCTGGCTATCCGGTTTTTAACAGCACTCTGATGAAAATTCGACCAGATGGGGACGGTGTCCAGGTGGCTTACGAGTTGGTTGTTCCCATCAAACTCAAGGGAAGAAGTTAACCTTGAAGGGTTTCTCTGTCAATTGGAGCTTCAGGCAATTCGGACCTGCAGCAGGGCTTCAACGGTCGTCAAGGAGTTGCAGAAGTGCTCTTCCTTCAGCTCGTCTTCGGTTCTTTCGTTCCAGTGGTTGACTCTACTTTCCAAGTCCCAGAGACCTGCTTTTAAACAGTTTTCCCCCATTCATTCCAGCATGGCTGTCACTCACACAGCAGGGTGGTTGTCTTTTGCTGGGCAGCCAGCCGACCAATCCCACCAGAGTGCATTCAGGTCTCCTAAGAGACTAAGCACAGAGAGATTCGGGCACCTCCCTCACATCCTGTCCATCCCAGACACTCAGGCACCAGAGGAGGGCTTCAGCACTGAAGCCCGCCAAAGGCCAATGAACAAAGGGACCAAACCTGGTTTGGCGCGCGTAGAGACAAACACAAGAAGGACTTTTCCTAAAAGAAATGGTGAAAAAAGATGACCAGAGTCTGTTTTTACAGCTAGGTCTGGGGCACCATATTTAAAAACATTGCTGACCCGATTTTTAGCTACCGTTAATAGCGGTCGGGAAAAATCACGGTAGTTGATCTAAACCACTGCCGCCAGCCATTTAAAGTAGGAAAAGAAAACATTTTACTGTTACATGAGTGTTTTGACTCAGGGGAAGCTAAGCAACCCCTCCAGCACTCTATAGGAAGATAATGTGTGCTGGGTCAGTAAATTTAAAAATACTAGTAAAGCCAATTTAACTTTACATGCTCTGGGAGACGGTAGTCAGTCCCAGAGAAGGTATTTAAACCTTGGGGAGTCTGAATGACACCCCTGTGCCACTGCACTGAAGGTGCTGTGTGACACATTGAAAAAGATGATGCCACTGGAGTTGTTTTAAAACTACATAGCCAAAGAACACAGAAGTAAAACACACACAAAATACATGGAAGAGTGGGAAAAAAGGCTCACATTCTTCCCAGGTAAAAAAAAATCAAATCCTAGAAATCCAGCCAAGTTGCTAGGGGTCTCAAAAGGTGAGGGAAATTAGCACATATTGAGAATTTTCCCTAACAAATGGAAGTGAAGGAATGTCCGGAAATACATCTCACAATAGTGCATCATTGCAGATTGTGGCAGGAGAATGTGAAACAAAAAGCAGAAGACAGAAAAGCAGACGAGGCCAAATTAGTGCAGAGGAAGCTATCAAAATACACGATGGAAGGGGCAGTTATAAACATCCCCACCCAAACAGCAACAAAACCAGCAGCCACCACAATTCGCACCACCCCTGGTAGGAGGTTATATGGGTCGGGCAATCCACAGCAGGGATTTCAGGGAAGGGGAAGTTTACCTAGGGGGCATGGCTTTGGGCCACAGATGCACCAGAACCAAGGGGGAATTCGAGGCTATGGACAACAAATGCAGCAAGGCCGAGGGGATATGTCAGGGGGTTTTCCAGGACAAGGGAGGGGGCCACCACAGTGCTGGACATGCAGACAGCTAGGACACATTTCAAGAGCATACCGATTCAGAGGGACACAACAGACTTGGGGAGGCCAACGCCAGCATGCGTATCAAGGGGCCAAGAAGATTGTTATATGCCAGATCAACAACCACAAGGACCGATGCAAAGTACATATCAGCAAATGCCAGTAGCCCAACCACGAGCACAGGCACAACCAGAGGTGCAGACACAAGAGCCACAGATGGCAGAACCGATACCATGGTATTTACAAGCACTATAGATCAGGGGAAGCACACAACAGCTAACACAGCTACAAGATGATGACACGTCAGCACCCACCAACACAATGGCCACAGTACCAATTCGACGAATGGGAGGAGTTAGATTGGTGGGGAACAACCCCTTCACAGGAAACGGACTATCCATTTATCCCCAATAGGACAGCCCACAGATGATCTTGAAGTGTGCCATCCTGTCGATCACACCAAACCCTGCAGAGGAACCATGCATAGGGGTGGCGATAGGTGACAAAACTTTTTCCTTTCTTGTTGTCACTGGGGCGACTAGGCCTTGCATAAGTGAAGGAACATTTAAGTTGTCAGACGATGCCATGAACACTCAAGGATTCTCTGGAGCTCGGGAAGTGGTTCCTTTCACTGATATCATCTCCTTATTTATAGGAGCTCACGACATATCACTACCTTCACTTTACTCTAAACAGACACCTGTAAACATACTGGGACAAGACATTATGAGCAGACTAAACATGACATTTAATTCACAGACAAAGGCATAATATGCTCAAGACCAGGCATATGCATGTTGAATGTGGTGAGACAGATCGTTCAGGCATATTGTGGATGCACAGGACAGGCGGGAGTGCCAGTGGACCCAAAATGTTCCAATATGGAACAGACATTGCCATTGCATAGATGTCAGACATTACAGGGAAGGTTTGGCGAGTACCAAACGTGTATTTGTCAGGCCAGAGACACCACTGGATGAGCCAGAAGGAACAATAGTGTCCATCGAGATTGAGGCAGTGTTGGCACGAGAGGATTGGATAGCAGTACATGCAGTGGACGACACAGGAAGGACATGGAGAGCAATAATTGCAGTTGCAGAAGGGTTCAGGCTCACAACAGTGACAGATGATGAGCTATTCAGAGAATAGAGACTGGAAGTGGAGATGGTGTTCGAAATGAGTGTAACATTTTGGTTGCAAATCCACTTTAGAGAGGTACCACAGAGAATGGCAATGGTGCTGGAGGCGCCACTCCCATTCTGGGAGGAGGACATGGCCAAGGTAGCAGACAGCTCATGGACCACAAGTCCTTATGAGGTGGGGTTCATAAAGAGCATAGGGGGAGTGAAGATTAAACTGAAACCAGGAGCAATTTTGCCAAGAGTAAAGCAGTATCCCCTAACTAAGGAGGCAGATGAGGGGAACTATGAGACAATCAACGCCCTCATTGAGAGAGGCATACTGGTACCAACAGAGTCTCCATGCAACACAGCAGTGTACCCTGTACGCAAGGCCAACAGGGAGTCATGGCGTTTTATCCAGGACCTAAAACCTCTTAACCATATTGTAGAAGCAGAGTATCCAGTAGCAGCAAACCCGGCGGCAATTTTGTGTGGCATTGCAGCAGAAGCCACCTGTTTCACAGTCATTGACTTAAAGAATGCATTCTTCTCACTATTACACCCAAACTCACAGGACTTAACCAGCTTTATGTACCGAAACCAGAAGTAGAAACATATTTGTTTGCCACAGGTGTACTGTGAGCACCATCCATCTTTAACAGGGTGAACTAGATGGATCCAAGCAACAAACAGACAGAAAGCACAGTTCTGCAGTATGTACATGACATTTTGATTTGCAGCGAGACAGAGGATCTGTGCACAAAGGACTCAGTACACATGCTGACAGTGTTAGCAGACAAAGGGTACAAGGTGGACAAGGCCAAACTACAGTATTGTCAGAAGGAGGTACTCTACATTGGACAAGTGATATCTAAAGATGGCCGACACATTGCTCCAAAGAGAGCAGAGACAATACGCAACACACCCCAGCCCAAGACAGGAAATGCAGCGATTTTTGTGGTTGTGCAATTACTGCAGAGCACGCGTTTTTGATTACAGCACATACGCAAGGCCACTATTGACTGCACTAAAGGAAGCCCAGAAGGGAACAAACACAGTGACATGGACTACAGACATGACTTAAGCCTTTGAGGATCTGAAAGAAGCTATATGCACAGCTCCAGTGTTAGGGACCACAGACTACAAAAAGGAGTTTTACCTGTTCTCCCACACCGACGGGGTAATGATGAAGGCAGTACTGACTCAGAAAACAATTATGGGTCATAGGCCAATTGCTTACTACAGGGGACAGCTTGACCCAGTGATGAGAGGGCATTATGCATGCGAACAATCATTGGCTGCAGCAGCCTTCACAATGGAAAGGTTGTCAACAGTGAATTTGGGGTGCACAACCCCTCTTTATGTGGAGCACCCCTTTTTTGCGATCCTACACAAGCCCAGGAGCACACTGACCACACAAAGAGCATCAGGATATGAGGTAATACTATTAAAGGCAGGACTGAAGACAGTATGATGCAGGACAGTTAACCCAGCACTATACTTGGCAGATGTCCACCAACCAGGAGACTATGAACATGACTGTACAAATAGTATAGAGCGCTTCAGTGAAACACGTAAGGTGGAGGAAGATGCACTTGAGGGGGAGACGTACTGTACATTGATGGTTCATCGACAATTGGCCAGAATGATGGGATCAGAAGGACTGGGACTGCAGTGGTAAGACTGAAGGCGGATGGGACAAGTTGTGAGTGCATGGCTGCCATCCCATTATTCAGCACAAGCAGCAGAACTAGTGGCCCTCATACTGGCACTAGAACACAGTGTAGGGAAGAATGTGAAAATATATTCTGACAGCGCCTATGACACATCAACAGTACATTCAGGGCTGGCAAGATGGCTCAGGAGAGGGTTCAGGAGAGCTGATGGGACCCCAATGCAGCATGCACTACTCTTGGGCAAGCTGATTGATGTGACTGCATATCCGCAGGAGGTGGCACTAGTGAAATTCCAGGACCACACCAAAGGGGATGACCCAATTTCAAGACGGAACGAAGCAGCAGATCATGAGGCAAAGTGTGCAGTGTACTTTGGGCAAGAAGAGAGACCAAAAGCCCAGTGAGGGCTGAGAAACATGGTGGTGAGGGAAGGTTACAATGCACTAACAGTCACACAGATCATGGAATTGCAGGGAGTTGCACCACAGGAAGAAAAGGAGCTATCGGCAAAGAGAGGATGCTCAATGTCTCCAACAGACACCTTAATGCGACAGAACAACAAAGGGAAGGTGGTTATGCCACTAGCATTGTTGAAATAGCACATAGCACAATTGCATTACCCACCACACACAGGGAAGGAGGTCATTGGTAGACGCATTGGAGAAACGTGAATGAACATGTAACTGAATTCATAAGTAACTGCTTTTCTTGTCAGCAGTTCAAAGCAGGTCAAACCTTCAGAGTTGTGAGAGGAGCCATACCAAGACCTGTAGGGCCACTTCTACACCTCCACATAGATTACATGTACATGATCCAAGTCTGTCAGGGATACCGCTAAATGATAGTGGTGGTTTGTCCATTTTCCAGGTAGATAGAGCCAGGCCCATGTTCCCACGCCGATGCACTGAAGGCAGCAAAGTGTCTTGTCTGGTAAGTTTTCTCAAGATGGGATGTGTGTGAGGTCCTGCATACTGGCAATGGCCCTCACTTCGCCAATGAACTGTTCCAACACATTACAGTCTTGCTAGGCATGAAGCAAAAATGTTCGTGTGTGTACCACCCGCAAGCAAACGGGTTATGTGAATGCATGAATGGACTCCTGAAGGAGTTCATTGCCAAAATTCAGCAGAGCACCAAGAAAAACTGGCTCCACTGCTTGCCTTTGGCACTATGTGAGCTGCGCAACAAGCCAGGGTCCGACCACAATTTAATGCCCCATGAGGTGGTGACAGGATGGCGCATGCATCTTCCCCTGGCACCTCCCACAAGGGCAGTAAAAGATTGTGACGGCAGTGCAAATGTGTTAGGTCAAGAAATGTACAAATTTATTACTTCCTTGGTTTCTAGCGCTCCTGTTATCTCTCACAAGATACAGAGGATCCAGGACAGGCCTGACGACAATGAAGAGATTGACTCAGCTGATACAGAGCCAGAACAAGGACAAAAACACTCAGTAAAAGTGGGGACACAGTGCTATTCAGAAACCTCTGGAACGCACCCGATTTACAGGCCCACATATAGTGGAGGCCATAGCAGATCGAGCTGTAAAGCTCGCAGGAAGGACTGTTTGGAACCAAATCCAGGACATCAAGCCCTACAAAGCAGTGGCCTCACCTGGCAACAGAATTGCAGTGACCAAAATTGCCAATGTTCAAGATCTCGACGAATGACAAGAGCAAACAGATCTCACAGAGTTTGGGAAGCCAGGGCACACACTGGTTCGATGATCCCAAGTAGCAGAAGTTGCAACTGACACACTTGTCCGAATAGATAGCTAGAAACACTGCCTGGTTGTTATTTTGCTTTCTGCACACATAGGGCTACATGAATGTGGTAAACACTGTCAGTTTGTTATTTTCCTTTCAGCAGACGCAGGTCTACGTGAATGTAGTGAGGGCTGTATATATTATCCTCCTGAAGTTACCTACAATTGATCACCCTGAAGCATTCACCAACCAGTTTGTGCACTATATAAGGAGACCCAGAAGATTCCAAGCCTGATTCCCTACAGTATATTTCTTTGTGTTTAAAGAATATTTGGCCCAAGCATACCCACAACTGGAACACAGTGCATACCCGGTTCTGCCCACATTAAGAGACCTCTAAGTAAGACAGGTTTGGGAGGAGGTTTTTGCTTTCGCAATAAGCAATTATCAAGTTCGTAGAGCTTGAGAGTACTGACAAATATTAAACCAATAACTACTTTGTTTGTGATTTTCAGGCGGGCCACTTTATCTTCTCATCAGCTGTAAAGAGACAGCAGCATAAGTGGTCATAACAGAGGCAATAAAAAATATTATTATCATGGTGTGTTTACTGATTCCCAGTGGCGTACTGGCAATTGTGTTCTGGTCACTTTATACTGCCATGAGTATTACTGCTGTGTCCTCTACTAACATTATCCCAGCCCTAGTAGGAAGGACAACCATGTCAGGTGGACGAGAAGACACTGCTGATAAGGTAAAGAGAGGTGAGCGCAGTATTAATACAGACATGAAGGGAGTTGACATGTATCTCACAGACACCGCACGAGTCACAAAAAATATGTGGTACAAGCATATGTCCAAAGTAAGTAGGGCAACCACTGGGGAGAGCTGTTATGTCTGCTCTTTAATCCCCTACGCCATGAGTGCATCTCGAACGTTCATTGCAACAAAAATACCCGCAGCAAGAGCACAGTGCCTGGTGTATCTCGTGATGGTGCAAACGCGAGAAAGATTTCAAGGGAAGACAGCAACATTGAGATGGATATCCAAAGCTACGCTCCAATACGAAGATAACTACGTAAAGACACTAGACATGATGAATAATATTTCAAAAAAGGTAGCAGGAGTTGATGAATAAGTACTGGCAGCTGCATGAAGGAATAGAGTACATAACTGACAGCCCTGAGAAAGGAAAGACGAAACTATAACATTGAAGGAATTGCCATGTCCTTGGACAAGAGTAAAGGACATAGGAGGAGAGCCTGTATGCTGGATAGACCACACTACTGGTGTATGGGCGTGTAAACACTAATGACGACAAGGAAGATGGAGTGGTGGAAAGCAAAGCACGGGCACTGGCACAGTCAGCAGTGAACAAGGTGCAGGAAGAAAACGACAAGTGTCTGAAAGAATGGGATGCAATCGCTAATCTGCTGACATGGGTAGAAAACAAAGCTGGACTGATGCCAATAATTCCCCTGAAGACACCAGCCCTGTGCTATCAGAACAATGGCGATGTAGAAGTTGGCAAGAACACTGGATGTATGACAGTAGAACAACTTCCAGCCATTAGAGCAGAAACAGCAGTGCTGATGGACCACTATTGGGCATGTGGATCAAAAGCCTATGAGAAGCTGCCACCTGAATGGGGAGGAGTATACTCCTTGGTGCACATCAACATGCCATGGTTGGTGGTACCCAGAAAGGATGTGAAGCTCGATGACTTCCCCAAGATGGACAATAACAGGCAAAAGAAGAGGTCGGTCAAGATAGCACCTACTCACAGACAGAGAAAGTGGAGAAGCAAAGCAGATTGAGCAGAGTGAAGAGAGGGGGGAATTACTGGTCAGCAAAGTCACAAGCTGTATTGGACGAAATACCAGCAGATCACAGACTACTTAGCAGAACCCAAAAGTTCTTTACATCACTAATACCAGGACTACAAACATACCCAAATGACAAGTGGTTGCAGATCACTTGTTGGGAGCTGATGGTAACAATTAACTCAACATTGAAAGGTTCAACGCCATAAAGGAGGAACTCAGAGCAATAAGATTGGTGGTGATCCAGAATAGATGTGTTCTGGATCTCCTCACAGCTATGGAAGTGGGACTTTGCGTAAAGATTGGGAGTTCATGTTGCACATTCATACCAGCTAACGATGAAGATAACGGAACTCTCTCAGACACAGTTGCACAATTGGCACAAATGCATGCGAATATGGAAGATGAAGCCAGAGGGACATGAAAAGACAAGAGCTGGCTAGCATACATATGGTCATGGATGCCATCATGGCTGTCAGACGGACTGAAGATACTAGCTGGAGCACTTATATTAGGAACAGCATCAGCATGTGGAATTAAAATATGCATTGGCAGATGCAAGAAGACAGCAGAAGAGGTAATAGGGATGCAGATCCTGATGGATGTGAACATAGTAGGTGCAATAGATGAGATTGTTGCAGAACGAGAAAGGTTGAGAGAGAGGATTTCAAAGAGTGAATTATTTCCAGCAGGAGTGATAAAACTAGACAACCCCCATAATCCCAAGTTCAATTAAGGGAAGTGGGTCTGGTGCAACCCCCAAGGAATATGCTGTTACATGCATTGGTCCTTCGATGACCACACAAACTTTCATGGGCATCTCGGCGGAAAAACAAAGATATGGCAGCCCAGAGCTGTAGAACGACCATATAAGGATGTGATCGACCAGTCGTCCAGAGCGGGGACTAAAGATGGATGGGGAAAATCACCCCCTCCTCCCCCACCGATGATGTATATGATGCGGAAGAAGAATTGACAATATTGTGACCGTCCATACTATTTTGCACCAATCCCCAGTGCTCCAGTCATTGACAAGTACACCAAGAGGTACCCGCTCAGCCAACCTTACAAACCAGGAGTGGTACAGACCCTACACAGAGCGGATAAGGACCCTCAGGCGGTACCTAAGGAGACTTCCATTGACAGCATTGACTAAAGCATTGACTAAAGCACCACAAAGCCAATTACCTTGTTAGAGACACCATGACTTAGCAGCATTAGACCAGAAGCACACATGCCATTCATGCAATAAAACGTACACACACTCGAGTACACGAAGAACACGGATATGCAGCTCTATAGTTAGAGGGCCGACACATATACATACTGCCATTTCTTTATTAATTTATCACTAGCTTAAATGCAGCAACACAGAAAACCCAAGAAGCAAGATATCCTGACTTAATGTTTGCAGATGCTTCTATGTGAATTAACCTCATGGAACTGCAGGAGCACCCATGGGACCTGACAGTCCAGTGTGACTAACATATGGAGAATATAGAGTAGCACAAGCATATAGAAGCAATGATATGGCTTAGGAAATCATAGCAGGACACAGACCCTCAACGAGAGCTGAGCTGAGCTGAATTCAGGCAGCAGAGGAGAGCAAACGTGTGAAACGAAGCTGACTGCCAAGGCCAGAGATACGAGTGACATTCCATTCCCTGAACAACGGTAACATCAGCTGCAGTAAATGCGAATAATTCTCTAATATTCAGAGTCAATCTGAGCCCAGAAGGAACTCAAAATCAGTCTCTAGACACGTGACTCTCCAAGCCTGGATGATGAATCAAAACCGGAGCTGGGAGAAGCGATCTCACTCCACCAGACAGAAGCTTGCAACAAAGTAATTACAGTTAAAATGCAGACACATAGTTATACTTATTACCTTGAAAATAGTACACCTTGAGCTGAGAACCATTTCAGGTCCTGGAGACGGCAGCTCTAGCCAATCACAGTTCAGAACACTAGGGGTGGGTAGCAATAGGCAAGAACCAATGGTAAGAACCTCACACTGCAACATTGTTTAGGATTACATAATCAGGGTTGGGCCAGGCCACATACCTGGCATGCGAGAGCCAATGAACTAACATGTATAGGTCCACTATAGGTGCACTACCACTCAATGCCCAATCCCAGGTGACGATAGGTTTGCTGGGGAAGGGCCCAGGTTGTGACGTCGGTGTGCCGAAATTGAAATTGATATTTTCTTTGTATAGGGCCTATACAAACGTGTTTCAAAGTGCTTCAAGGCAAGGGAGGGAGCAAGGGAAAATACATTGACATTCTTAGAAGGCCTTGAGACATTAAGATTGTGAAATTATTGTACTAGGTCTGACGACATTTCAGATAGTGCAAGAGCTTTGGCAATAGTAAGGAGGGGAGGGAGGGAGAGGTAGAAGATGAGACAGAACAGTGACTATCATACTAGGCCTGACGAAATTTCTAGTAGTGCAGGGGAATGACTAAAGGTGAGGGAAAGGGATGGGGGAGGGAAAAAGGAGAGGAACAAAACAAGCAACTATCGTACTAGGCCTGACAACATTTCTGGTAGTGCTGGAGATTGACAAAAGATGAGGGAGAGGGGGGATGGAATGGAGGAGGGAGAGGAACAAAACAAGCGACTATTGGACTAGGCCTGGCAACATTTCTGGTAGTGCTGGAGATTGACAAAAAGGTCAGTGGGAGAGGAACAAACAAGCAACTATCGTATTAGGCCTGACAACATTTCTGGTAGTGCTGGAGATTGACAAAAGGTGAGGGAGAGGGGGCAGGGAGGGAGGAAGGAGAGGAACAAGCAAGCAACTATCGTACAAAACGTGAGGGGGGAGAGGAACAAACAAGTGACTATCGCACTAGGTTTGACGACAGTTCTAATAGAGTAAGTGCATAGAATAAAGTGGGGGGGAGAAGAGAGAGGGAAAAGACAGGGAGAGTAAGAGAAGACTGAAAAGCAGTGAGTGGTGAAAGTGAAGAAGATGCAAAGCAGGCGAAATACAGTATTATAGAGCACATAAGCAAGTGGAGAGAGCACCTCAAGTTGCAGAGGTCAATACTGAACACATAATGTTGCAGGAGATCAGCAAGTGCAAGCCAGGATTCAAGTCATATAAGGGCACAACATGATTTAAGGCAACCATGATTATGTGATGCTTAAGGATGTCCAGCATGAGAACAATGAGATTTAAGATGTGTGAACCAACATGAGTCACATGAATCACATGAGTCCGAAAAGTCAAATCAAAGGATCAGCAACAAGGCGGTGATGGTGTCACCATAATGTGTCAATACAAACTCCCACAATGGGCAGGGAGGGATTGTTGATCCAGGGGGGGATAGCAGGAGATGGCTGGCTTGGGGGGGTACAGCAAGATTAAGGATTCAAGCATATAGGCATCAAATGCAAACAACAGGGGGGACAGCAAAATGCAAGAGGCAAGCATACAGGCAACAAATGCATACAACAGGGGGCGTGGGGCAGTGAAATACAAGAGGCAGGCATACAGGCATCACATGCATACAACAGGGGGGTCAGCGAAATACAAGAGGCAGGCATACAGGCATCAAATGCATACAACAGGGGGAAGGGGACAGCGAAATACAAGAGGCAGGCATACAGGCACCACATGCATACAACAGGGGGGACAGCAAAATACAAGAGGCAAGCATAGAGGCATCACATGCATACAACAGGGGGGGCAGCAAAATACATGAGGCAGGCATACAGGAATCACATGTGAACAACAGGGGAACAGCGAAATACAAGAGGCAAGCATACAGGCATCAAATGCATACAACAGGGGGGGACAGCGAAATATAAGAGGCAGGCATACAGGTATAATATGCATACAACAGGGGGGCCAGCAAAATACTGGAGGCAGGCATACAGGAATCACATGCATACAACAGGGGGGCCAGCAAAATACAAGAGGCAATCATACAGGCATCACATGCATACAATGGGGGACAGCGAAATACAAGAGGCAGGCATACATGTATCACATGCATACAACAGGGGGGACAGCAAAATACAAGAGGAAGGCATACAGGTATCACATGTATAAAACAGGGGGCAGCGAAATACAAGAGACAGACATACAGGTATCACATGCATCCAACAGGGGGGACAGCAAAATACAAGAGGCAGGCATACAGGCATCATATGCATACAACAAGGGGGGCAGAAAAATACAAGAGGCAGGCAAACAGGCATACAACAGGGGGCAGTAAAATACAAGAGGCAGGCATACAGGTATCACATGCATACAACAGGGGGGGCAGCGAAAAACAAGAGGCAGGCATACAGGCATCTCATGCATACAATGGGGGAAGCAAAATACAAGAGGCAGGCATACAGGCATCATATGCATACAACAAGGGGGGCAGAAAAATACAAGAGGCAGGCAAACAGGCATACAACAGGGGGCAGTAAAATACAAGAGGCAGGCATACATGTATCACCTGCATACATCAGGTGGGACAGCGAAATACAAGAGACAGGCATCACATGAATGCAACCGGGGGAGGGGGCACCGAAATACTAGAGGCAAGCAGTGTTACAGTAGTGGACAGGGAGCAGACAGGGGCCTTAGTTGTGGGCCTTCGATTGAAATGGGCTGGCTCACAACTCCCGGTTGGTGTGATTGGACTAAAAATACCAAGGCAACCAATGGGGGTGGGAGCAGGCAAAGGCAACAGGCAGGCACACTTAGAGCAACGTGGTGCAGCCATCTTGGAGGGCCACAGAGGTATAGGCAAAGAGCTGAGTTCAGTAGTGAGGAAGAAAGCCCACAGCACAAGGGTTGTGCAAGAGAACAGAATGCTGGCCAGATTGGATCATCAGGGTTTTGTTTCAATTCTGTGCGTTTAAACACGAAATTCCGATTATAAAACACACCGACATGCATTTCCTCAGCAATAGTCATTGGGCTTACCCCATCAACACTGCATCCAGGAGATGTTAAAAGCCCATATCAGGGCTGTGGCAGCACAGGCAGCAGCGCTTCATCCTCAAAGCAGAGATGAAGATGAATGAATGAACGAAATGTGCCCTCAAAACTGGCCTGCGAGCCAGTGAACACTCAGGGCCCGATTCATAACTTGGCGCAGTGAACGTGCTAAACAGCACGATTCACTGCGCCAAATGAGGACGCCCAGGCTCCACCAGTATTCTTAAGTGGGCCTGGGTGTCCTCGTAGTGCACGACAGTGCACCTTTAGGATTGCGCCTGTTTTAGTTATAATGGGCGAAATCCTGAAATCTCTGCAGCATTTTTGTAAAATATCTACATATTCGTTATTTTACAAAAATGCTGCCGAGAACAAAGGTGTATAGGAAAGTGTTCATATGCACCCGTGTAAATTAAAGTGTTGATTCATTTTCACCAAAGTAAGCAGCTTCAATGTTCCAGACTACAACGTTGAAGTTGCTTGCTTTGGTGTAAATGAGAGTGTTCATATACACCCGGGTGGTGTATAGGAAAGTGTTCATGTGCACCAGTGTAAATTGAAATGTTCATTCATTTTCACCAAAGTAAGCAGCTTCAACGTTGCAGACTACAACGTTGAAGCTGCTTGCTTTGGTGTATATGAAAGTGTTCATCTACACCACACGGGTGTATATGAACACTTTCATTTGACAGAAAAGGTGGTGAGGGGTGCACTCTGGTTCCCAGCTAGGTGTACCTTTCCACAGTCCAGTTGATCTTCTCCTCCTAGCACACTTTCTTGCCTCTTTCAATCATCAGCGAGGCAGTCTGTTCAGGTGTTTGTTCAGGTGTTGATGGTTACTACCAGTGATGGCCTCAGGGAATTCTGGTTACTGTAGTCATTCAAGTAGCCAGGAACCAACTCACCCTCCAATTACAAAGTGTAAAACCCCAGTTAGGGGGAGGGGGGAAAAACCAACAGTGTGTCTCTCCTTAGTAGGGGCATGTGTCACCCCGGTGCCACCACCTCTGGAGCCCGGGACTCCCAAAAAACATTTGACAGAAAAGGGGGTCAGGAGCGCTCTCTGGTTCCCATCTAGGTGTACCTTTCCACAGTCCAGTTGATCTTCTCCTCCTAGCGCACTTTCTTGCCTCTTGCAATCATCAGGGAGGCAGTCTGTTCAGGTGTTTGTTCAGGTGTTGATGGTTACTACCAGTGATGGCCTCAGGGAATTCTGGTTGCTGTAGTCATTCAAGTAGCCAGGAACCAACTCACCCTCCAATTACAAAGTGTAAAACTCCAGTTGGGGGGAGGGGGGAAAAACCAACAGTGTGTCTCGCCTTAGTAGGGGCATGTGTCACCCCGGTGCTGCCACCTCTGGAGCCCGGGACTCCCAAAAAACATTTGACAGAAAAGGGGGTGAGGGGCGCACTCTGGTTCCCAGCTAGGTGTACCTTTCCACAGTCCAGTTGATCTTCTCCTCCTAGCGCACTTTCTTGCCTCTTGCAATCATCAGGGAGGCAGTCTGTTCAGGAGTTTGTTCAGGTGTTGATGGTTACTACCAGTGATGGCCTCAGGGAATTCTGGTTGCTGTAGTCATTCAAGTAGCCAGGAACCAACTCACCCTCCAATTACAAAGTGTAAAACCCCAGTTGGGGACAGGGGGGAAAACACCAACAGTGTGTCTCTCCTTAGAAGGGGCGTGTGTCAGCTCGGTGCCTCCACCTCTGGAGCCTAATATCTACATATTCGTTATTTTACAAAAATGCTGCAGAGAACAAAGGTGTATATGAACACTTTCCTATACACCAAAGTAAGCAGCTTCAACGTTGTATAGGAAAGTGTTCATATGCACCCGTGTAAATTAAAGTGTTCATTCATTTTCACCAAAGTAAGCAGCTTCAACGTTCAACGTTGCAGACTACAACATTGAAGTTGCTTGCTTTGGTGTAAATGAAAGTGTTCATATACACCCGTGTGGTGTATAGGAAAGTGTTCATATGCACCCGTGTAAATTAAAATGTTCATTCATTTTCACCAAAGTAAGCAGCTTCAACGTTGTAGTCTGCAACGTTGAAGCTGCTTGCTTTGGTGTAAATGAAAGTGTTCATATACACCTGTGCGGTGTATATGAACACTTGGGTGTAAATTAAAGTTTTCATTCATTTACACCAAAGTAAGCAGCTTCAACGTTGCAGACTACAACGTTGAAGCTGCTTGCTTTGGTGTATATGAAAGTGTTCATATACACCACACGGGTGTATATGAACACTTTCATATACACCAAACAAGGCTTCTTGTGGCACTCCTCCAATATAAAGGCACCAAAATCATTGGCGTAACACAAAATGTGCCCCCCACCTCCCTGCGAGCCATGCTGAGGGCCCCCGCACCCTGATTCAGCAACAAATCACGGGTTGTGCTACACTCTGGGCCTGCCCAGATTATCACGCTTGCACAATACGCATGAACGTGCTGCTGAAGGGGTATGCCCCACACTGTACTAGGAGAAAGTTATAAATATGTGTTTTAATGTAAATATACAGCACACTTTCTGAGAAGAATTGGCTAAAAAGCCAGAGTGTTTGCAATTGTTCTGTAGTGTATAGGATTGGAAAGCATTAATGTTCCTGTGCACTGTTGGTGACTTGCAGTTAAAAATGCCATGCCACATTGTAAACATGTCGCACTTGCTGCACCATCTAGACCAGTACAGATACGTAATAACATTACAGTAAGGCATGCCAGGCCACATTTAGACATACCTAGACTGGTTGCACAAAAATGCCAGTCGAAGCAATAACACTCATCAAGAAGAGAGCACACTTTGAAGCCCAGGTCTCTGCGGCCTCTAACAACATGGCCAAATTCTTTAAAATCTGCACGGACCTGGTCAATCCTGTTGCGGTCTCCAACTCTCCTGTTCCCTCCCAGGCCCTCTTTGTGGCTCTGGCCTCTCACTTCTCTGCTAAAACTCAGGACATCCTATCCACTATCTCCTCTTCCTCTCCCTCTTCCTCTCACGGCCCCCCTCCTCCTCCTTTCTGTCTGACAACACCTGACAAGGTTTCTAGACAAGTCTGATCCATGAAGGTGTTGTCCAAACAGGTGCTCTCCTGTTCCTCCAGAACCATCAAGGACCATATTGACACCCTTGCTGCAGCCTCGGCCAATTTCTGTAATCACTCTTTCACCAGTGGAACGTTCCCCTCTCCCCTTAAGCACTCCCTTGTGCGCCCACTCCTCAAGAAACTGTGTGCCGATCCAACCTGTGCAGCAAACTATCGCCCAATCTCCATAACCCCTTTCCTAGGAAAACTCTTGGAAAAAAGCTGGCCATCTCCCAGCTTACTCTCCACATTGAATCTATTGTTTGTCTCCATTGCCATCAGTCTGGCTGCAGAGCTGTCAGAGGCATGGAAACTGCTCTTCTGAACACCCGTGATAATCTACTCTCTAACCTTGATTCCAGCATTCCTTCTGTCCTAATCCTCCTTGATCTTTCCTCTACTTTCCACACAGTCAACCACGTCATCCTGATCAATCAACTACGTGAGAACCTGGGCATCACGAATCAGGACCTGGAGTGGCTGACCTCCTTACTCTTGGACTGCCCCTCCCAGGTCCAGCTTAGTCCCTTTTCTCTGCCACCTCTCTCTCTACCTGTGGCATTCCCCAGGGCTCTATCCTCTCACCCTGGTTTTTCAACCTCTACTTGGCCCCTTTGGCCCACCTGATCTCTACCTTCTCCTTTAACCTTCAGTGTTATGCGGATGGCACTCAGCTTTCCTTCAGGCTCCTCTCATTTCTCGCTCATTCCTGACTGTCTATCTGTGATTCAGGATTGGTGCACCTCCAACGATCTCTGCCTTAATGTCATTAAGATGGAGATCCTTCTCATTGGGACCCCTGCCCCTGATTTCCCTCTCTCACTCTGGCCGGCCACCTTGGGCGCTCTTACTTAGCATTCCTGCGAGGCAAAACACCTTTTGTGTCCTCTTCGACTTCACTCTCTCTTTCTCTCCTCGCATCTCAGATGTCGCCAAGAAGTCCCACTACTTACCAGCTGCTCCTCCTCAAAGGGACTCTTACCTTTCTCACTTTCCCCCAGAAGCTTACGTCTCCATAGCCCTGTTTTTCTCTAGCCTGGACTATTGCAACAGCCTCGTTCACAAGTTTCCTTCCTCTACTCTCCGCCCTCTGCAACTAATCCAGAAAAGGACTGCTGACTTATCCTTGTCCACAAGTCTTTCTGGGGTCGGGCTCACACTTCATCCAACACTCTCTTCCAAAATACTTTCTTGAGCCCTTCCCCCAGCTACCTCCAACTCTATAAGGGCTAGACGCTTCTCCAGGAAGAGAGTGGGGGGTAGATCTCTCTCCTCTGCAGATTCCTCCCTCCGGAATGGCCTCCCTGCCCGTCTCAAACTTGAGCGGACCACCTGATGTTCCAGCAGCAGCTCAAAACCTTCCTCTTCTCCTCTGCCTTTGCTCTCTCTCTCCCCTGCTGACCTACCTGACCTACCAGTTTGCTGTGCCGAATGGATGCTTGGCTACCCTCACAGACTCACTGAGTCCAGGCTCTTTCTTGATCAGTCTCCCTTGCACTGCCTCCGGCCTACCATGCACATAGGGGCTGTAACTGTAACCCTACAGTCCCTTGTTCTCCTTGCACTACCCAGAGCTGCACTACACTGGCTGCACTTACTCAGAGCATGTCTGCCCTGTTTTCCCCTCCCTTCTTCCTTGCACTTCCCCCCTCCCTTTCCCCTTGCATTTCTCGTTCTCGCACTTGCATGATCTGAATGACGCAAAGCCTAGTACGATCATTTGTCTTGTCCTCCCTCTATCTTCCCTCCCTTGCTTTTCACACCTAGAAACACTTGTGTACCGGCGTGGTATAATAGACTAATATCATATCATTTTATCACAGATGCCCAAAAAAATATACAATGCTGCAATAAGAAACGGCTAGACTTCCAGCACCCAAATGCCAGTCTAGCTAGGTAATTACACTTAGCAGGACTGCTTTATCAGAAATGCACAGTTAAAAAGAAGTCATACCAAACTGAAGAATAACTAGACTGGCTGCACCAAAATGCCTCCCTAGCCACTAATACCACATATCATGTCTGCTTAGCCTGGACATGGACAACCATTATGATTTAATGCACATTCGCGCCCCCACACATCCCCTCTCACTCCCACGCCCTACCCCAAGCTCCAAAATCATCTCCTTGACCCAGAATTACCTTCACGTCCCTCTTCCTTGTCCCAAAGCTTACGTTTGAGGCTCCTTGCCTTATAGGTAAGTACTGGGATGAGGAAGAGTCAGATTAGAAGTAATGAAGATACAGGTAGCTAAGTCAGGCATTACCTCCATGTACCTCTACCTCACCCCTATTACTTCAAAAAGAAAATGTTTCTTTTTGAAATCACTCTGACTTCATAAAGAAATTATTTCCATTAAGGACCGAACCATAACGGAAAACATTTCTTTATGAAGGCAGAGTGAGTTCAAAAATAAACTATTTCTTTTTGAAGTCATAGGACTCCCTCACCCATGACATGGAGGCCTCCAGTCTGGGGTCTTCCATGTCATGGGGTGGAGGGAGCCCTCAGACTTCAAAAAGAAAGTTTCTTTTTGTAGTCACTCTGCCTTCATAAAGACATTGGGGGTCATTACAACCCTGGAGGTAGCCATGCCGCTAATTGCGGCATGGCTACCCCCATTCCGGGTACCGTGTCCGGGTTCCTGGATTGGGGAAATTCCGGGCCATTCTGACCTTGGTTGAGCATCGGGCCCTGAGACGTCCAGAGAATGATCTTCTTTCCTTGTACTGATCCCTGTTGGTTTTGGCTGTAATAAACCACAGTTCAACTTGCTGTCTGTCTGGGCCTGCGTTCCATTTGGGAGGGAAGGTGTTGGGCCTTCCATGAGTTCTGAGTCCACAAATTCCTAGTAGCCCTCAAACCTACCTGGGAGTTTGTCCCAACAATACCACCTATACTGGACTATATAGATGTTATTCTACTGGCTCTCTCATGTCAGGTGGCTGGCCTGGTCCATCTCCAAGTTACTATCTATAACAATGGTGGAGTGTGGTGGGCTTACCATTGGTTCTTGCCCGTTGTTACCCACCCCTAGGGTAGTAAACTGCAATTGACTAGAGCTGACGTCCCCAGGCTTGGGATCTGCAAAGATTCTCAGCCCTTGGTGTACCTTTTCAAGGTAATAAGAAGGACTATGTGTCTGCATTGTAACTTGTTTGTACCACCTTAGTGTATGAGAGTGCTCTTTTGCTCAGTGCAACACTTGTCTCACATTGTAGCATATTTGTTGCAGTCTTCTGTCTGGTAGCATGAGATCAGCTCTCTTTCCCACTGCTGGTCGCTGTCCATTGACTGCTTCGGCCAGGTCACGTGTTCAGAGACCACTGATTTTAGCTGTGCAGCTCTGAATTATGAGGAATTATTCATATTTACTGCAGCTGGTGGCTGTCACGACCTTAGTTGCGGGACAAGGAACTCAGGCCCTCTGATCCTCACCACAGTGTGTTAACAAGACCCGAAGGGTCCTATTTTGCACCTCTCGGGTCCCTTGGAGCCAGTCCTGGCGCCGTTGGCATCGGGCTCACAGGACTGGTGCGGATTTCAATGGGCGATGGACAAACATGACTTCCCCCACAAAGACCAATGGGGAACTGCAACTAGCAGTCTAGCCTCCAGCGGGGCCCACCCTGAAGGCACCTGGGATACCTGCTGGGTATTTAAACCAGGCCCGACGCGAGGCACGCGCTTCGCGTTATTCTGCTCTTGCAGCGTGACGTTCACCGGGTCCTGCTCAGCATCTTGGCCTGCACGGGCGAGAGAAGACAAAGAACCACAGTCATCCTTACCTGCCCAGCTTCAGCTCCTCCTTCCAACCAGAGTCTTCTTGGACATCTTCATCTTCCTCCTGCAAAATCCCTGGAAAGAGGGGCAAGAATAAGACATCAAGTAAGCTTCCCTACCCAGCACTCCTGGAAGACCATCAACACCCAAACATCGTCCATCGGCGCCTGGGCCCGTTCGATCAGTTCTTCCAGGATTCCTTGCACGACCTGCAAGAAACAACAGCATAGGTTAGCCAACTTTCAAGGATGCTCTCAGTGCCACATTCTGTGCATCCTTACCTTCTCGAGCTCTGTCTCCGGTACCAGCGTGTTTCCACCAGCACCTGCAAGATAGGCGGGGAAGGTTATTGGAGCATCTACCAATACAGACATTATTGTTAATATGAAAGACTTACCTGAAAAGTGGAGTCGCAGACGGTCTGGACTCCAGGCCCACGGCAATGAAGTAACTCGGCGGAACACTGCCAATGACAACGCGCCCCTGCCCAGCATGGCAGGACGGAGAGTGCATCATTACGAAAATCAAGGTGAGAGAAGTCCCAGGGGGAATCGCAAGGGGAACACCGGGAGGTGGGTCTCGAGGGAAGCAGTAGCAGCTAAAATCCACCTCCTGTCATCTAGAACTGATCCCTGGCAGCATAAACCCCGGAGAAGTTGCAGTGTTCCCAGAAGCATCCCAGAGCAGTCGAGAGGCGTCCCTGTGGATACAAGGTGAGCGTTACAGTGCCTTTGTCTTCTAGAGAATGGAATGTCACCCACATCTTGTGGCCTTGGCAGCGGATCCTGTCTCAAATGTTTTGCTCTCTGTCCAGCCTGAACTTAGCTCATCTCAGCTCTTGGTGAGAGGCTTGTGGCCTGCTGTAATTTTCCTAAACCATTATAATGCGGTTTCTACAATATACATGCTAAACTACATTTTCCATAGGTTAGTCACACTTGGTTCTGTCAGGTCCCATAGGTGCTCTTGCAGTTCCATAGGGTTATTTGCATGTAAGCATCTGCAAGCTGTGCTCAGGATCTCTAGCTTCTTACGGTTTCTGCCTTGCTGCATTTGGGTTCTGGCAAAATAAGAAAAGCGATGACAAGTATGTGCATGTGTCTGTCCTCTAACTATAGAACTGCACGCTTGTGTTCTTCATGTATTCAAGTGCGTGTTTTTGTCCTGGAGTGCGGAGGGCACGGGTGCTTTGTGTCTAACGCTGCTAAATCGTGGTGTCTCTAAGAACATCAGCATTGTGGCTTCTTAGCGTTTTAATCGAGACTGTCAACGGATGTGTCTTTGGTCACAGCCTGGGGCTCCTCGTACACGCTGGAGTAAATTTCTACCGCACCTGGTCTGTAGGGGTGGTTGAGGGCATATGGCTGGCTGAGAGGGTATCTCTCAAAATACTTGTCAACCATTGGACCGTTGGGAATTCGTCCAAAATAGAATGTGTGATTGAAGTGTTTCCTGGCCTTCTTCCATGTCATGAATTTCGTGGGAGGGGTAGGGGGTGGTAGCATTCCCCATCCATCTTCAGTCCCCCCTCTGGTCGACCTGTCGACCACATCCTTATATGACAGTCCTTTGACTCTGGGCTGCCATATCTTTGTTATTCTTCTGAGGTGTCCATAGTAATTTGTGTGGTTGTCGAATGACCAGTGCATGTAACAGCACATTCCTTAGTGGTTGCATCAAACCCACCTCCCGTCATAGTACTTTGGATCATGCGGATTGTCCAGCTTCATGGATTCAGTAGGGAGTTGTTCACACTGTGCAATTTTCTCTCTGACCTTGTCCCATTCTGCAACAATCTCATCTTTTGTGCCTCCTATGTTTACATCCATCAGGATCTGCATCCTGATAGCCTCTTCTGCTGTTTTCATGCATCTTGCCATGCATATTTTGATCCCGCACATAGATGCCGCTCTTAACACGAAAGCTCCTGCTATCACCTTCAATCCATATGCCAGCCATGATGGCAACCATGACCATATATACGCTAGCCAGCTCTTGTCCTTCCCAGTTCTTCATGCCTCATCTTACATTTTGGCATTCATCTGTGACAGTTGTGCTACTGCATCCGTTAGAATTCCATTATCTTCGTCATTGGCAGGTATGAATGTGCAACAGGAACGCCCTATCTTTGCGCCCACTCCTCCTTCCATAACCGTGAGAAGATCCAGAACGTATCTATTCTGGAGCACCACCATCCTTATTGCTCTGAGCTCTTCCTTTATTGCGTTGAATCCATTCACAGTAGAGCTAATCAATACCATCAGCTCCCAGTGAGTGATCTGTAAGCACTTGGCATTCGTGTATTTCTGTACGGCTGGTATTACTGATGCGAAGAACATTTGTGTCCTGCTGATCAACCTATGCTCTGCTGGGATTTCATCTAGTTCTGTCTCTAATGTGTCTGAGAAGTAATTCCCTCCTCTCTACACTCTGCTCAACCCTTCCCATATCTCCACCTTCTCTGCCTTGGCCATTGGTGCCACTTCAATCAATCCCTTCTTTCTTTTGTTATTGTTCGTTTTTGGGAATTCATCAAGCTTTACGTCCTTCCTTGGCACAACTAGTGAAGGCATATTGATGTGTACCAATGAGGAAACTCCTCCCCATTTAGGTGGCAACTTCTCATATGCTTTCTATCCACAAGCCCAGTGGTGATCCATCAGTACTGCTGCTCCCGCCTTCATAGCTGTGAGTTGTTCAACTGTTTTGCACCCAACGTTCTCACCCACCTCAACCTTACCATTATTATGATAGCACAGGGCTGGCATCTTCAGAGGGATTATTCATTTTACACCCATGTCAGTAATTTTGCACTCGCTTCCCATTCCTACAGGCACTTGTCATTCTCTTCCTGCACCTTGTTCACTGATGACTGGGCTAGAGTCAGTGCTCTGCTTCCCACTACTCCATCTTTCCATCCCTCGTTTGTGTACACTTGTCCATACACTAGCATCTGTGGCCTTTCCCAGCAGCCAGGTTCTCCTACTATCTCCTTCACTCTTGTCCAGGGACAGGGTAGTTCCTTCAATGTGGTTGTCTTTGTATCTCCCTTCTCCGGTCTGTCAGTTAAGTACTGTATAGCTTTGGCTAGCTGCCAATAGTTGTTCATCATGTCTAACGTCTTTATGTAATTATCTTCAATGGGAAATGTTCCTTTGGTCATCCATCTCAACGTTGCTAACTTCCCTTGAAATCTTGCTCATGTTTGCACCATTGCGAGATACATCAGGCAATGTGCTCTTGTTGCTGGTATTTCAGTTGCTATGAACATTCTGGAGGTACTCATTGCATAGGGGATTAACGGGCAGACATAACAGCTCTCCCCAGTGGTTTCCTTACCTGCTTTTCTCATGTGTTTGTACCACATGTTGTTAGACACTCGAGCAGTGTCGGTGAGTAACATGCCTACACCCTTCATGTCTGTGTCAACACTACGCTTACCTATCCTTACCTTATTAGCAGGGTTCTCTTGTCCACCTGACATGGTCGCTCTACCTGCTTGGGTCGGGAAATGTTAGTAGAGGATACAGCGGCAGCAGTATCAACATATAATAGCCAGAATATGAATCCCATCAACCCACTGGGAATTATTAGACACAACATAATGTTAATGTCCTTTATTGCTCCCTTCATTTTCACTTACGCTGATTGATCGTTGCAGCTCGGTGATATAGTTGATGCACAAAGAAGTGCGTATTCTGTTAGTATTGTGAGTGCCCTTAAGCCCGCGGACCAAATAATCAATGATGGCAAAGGCAAACACCTCCTCCCAGACCTTTCTTACTAATGGGTCTCTTAATGTGGCCAGCACTTGGAGCTCGCTGTTCTCGAGTTGTGGGTATATTTGGGCCAAGTACTCTACGAAAACAAGATAATATACTCCAGGGGATTGTGCACTGAATCGGTTGGGTCTCCTTACAGCATGGACAAAGTAACATGGATAAAAACAAACAGTACAATCCCCACAGTATTCATGTAAATCCTGCATGTGCGGAAAAGGAAAATAACAGACAGTGTACCTTTAGTCAATTTCTACAAGTGTTCCAGTCGTTGTTTCTGCTGCTTGGGATCCTGTGACCATGGGGTGTCTGTGTCTCCCTAGCAATGTAAGTTCATAATGTACTTGCAGCTCATCTAGGTTGGTCACGGATACTTAGTTGCCAGGTGAGGCCACTGCTTAGTAGGGCTTGATGTCCTGCAGGTGGTTCCAGACTGCCTTGCTGACTAACTTGACAGCACGGTTAGCCACCTGCTTGAACACATGAGGTCTGGTAAACCTGGGCGCGTTCCAGCACTGTATTACATTTCTCAAGAGAACAATGTCACCCACTTTCACAGGGTGCTTTAGTTCACAGTCTTGTGGTGTGTTGTCGCAATGGACCTCTTTGCTGTCTTCTGGGCCCCCCTGGATTCACTGCATCTGGTAAGAGATAAAAGAAGCACTAGCCACCAGAGCATTAATGTTCTCATACGTTTCCTGTCCTAACACATCTGCACTATTCTAACAGTCTTTCAGTGCCGTTGTGGGAGGAGACAGGGGAAGTTGCATGCACCGTCCCATCACCACCTCATGGGGCGTTAAATGGTGGTCGAACCCTGGCTTATTGCACAATTCAAACAGTGCGAGGGGTAAACAGTGCAGCCAATTGTTCTTGGTGCTTTTCTATGTCTTGGCTATGCACTCCTTTAAGAGTCCATTCAGGTGTTCACACACACCCATTTGCTTGCGGGTGGTACGCACTGGTGAATTTATGCTGAATGCCTTGCAGGGTTGTGATGTGCTGAAACATTTTGTTGGCGAAGTGAGGGCCGTTGGCAGACTGCAGGACCTCATACATGCCCCATCTCGGGAAAACCTCCCTAAAGAAGAACTTGGCCACTCTAAGGGTGTCAACATGTGAACATGGCATTGCCTCAATCCACCTAAAGAATGGGCAGACAACCACTATCATGTAGCGGTACCCTTGACAGACTTGGATCATATCCAGGTAATCTACATGTAAATGCAGAAATGCAGAAATGGGCCTACTGGTTTTGGTATGGCTCCTCTCACAACTCTCAAAGTATGCCCTGCTGTGAACTTCTGACAGGTCAAGCAATTACTCACAAATTTTCCCACATGTTAATTTAAATTGGGGCAGAACCACGTTTCTCCAATGCGTGATCTCCTTCCCTGTATGTGTTGGGTAGTGATATTGTGCTAACACTGTATTCAATAATGCCAGTGGCATGACCACTTTCCCTGTGTTGTTCTGTCACCATAAGGCGTCTGTCTGAGACACCGGGCACCCTCTCCTAAGCCATAGCTCTTTCTCCTCCTTGGGCCCAGCACCCTGCAGCTTCATAATCCGTGTCTCTCTTCAGTACCATGTTTCTCAACCCTCCTTGTGCCTTCTTTCTCTCTCTTAGTTCCCACAATTCCCCAAAATACACAGCACATTTTGCCTCAGAATCTGCTGCTTCATTTCCTCTTGAGATAGGGTCTTCCACTCTTGAGTGGGCTTGGCACTTCACTATTGCTATCTTTGTTGGATAGGCAATCACATTGATCAATCTGTCCAATAATAGCGCATGCTGCACTGGGGTCCCGCCTGCCCTCCTGAGCCCTCTCCTGAGCAATCGCGCCAGTCCTAAGTGTACTATTGACATCACGTAGGCGGAGTCAGAATAGATTGTTACCTCCTTCTCTACGCTGCTTTCCAGTGAGAGTATGAGGGCCACTAGTTCTGCTGCTTGTTCTTAGTAATGGGATGTCATTTGCGCACTTGCAACCACCTCACTTATCCCATCCGCATTCAGTGTTACCAATGCAGTCCCAGTATGTCTGGCCCCATCAATTTGATTAATTGTTGAAAAACCATCAATGTAGAGTACATCTCCACCCTCAAGTGCGTCCTCCTCAACCTTGCGTGTCTCACTGAACATCTCTATATTCTTGGTGCAGTCGTTTGCATATTCTCCTGCCTGCAGGGCATCTGCCAGAAAAATTGCTGGGTTTACAGTCTTGCATCTTACTATCGTCAGGCCTACATTCGATATTATCAACTTGTACCCTGATGCTCTCTGTGTTGTCAGTGTGCTCTTTGGCTTCTGCAGTATCGCAAAGAGGGAGTGCTCCACATACAGAGTGGTTGTGCACCCCATCATTACCGCTCCTGACTTCTCCACCACAAATGCGGCAACTGCCAAAGCTTGTTCGCACGATAATGTCCTCTCATCACCGGGTCAAGTTGCCCACTGTAGTAAGCTATTGGCTTATGGCCCATGATTGTCTATTGTGTCAGTACTACCTTCATCACAGTGCCATCAGTGTGTGAGAATAGGAAAATTTCCCTTTTGTCATCTGGAATCCCTAACAATGGGGCAGTGCTTATTGCCTCCTTAAGTTCCTCAAAGGCCTCAGTCATCTCTGTGGTCCATGTCAGTGTCTTTGTCCCCATCTATGCCTCTTTCAGGGTGCACAATAGTGGCCTTGTGTATGTGCTGTAGTTGAAGACCCATGCTCTGCAGTAGTTGCATAACCCCAAGAACTGTTGCATTTCCCTCACTGTTGTGGGCTGAGGTGTTTTGTGTATTGTCTCTGCACTCTGTGGGGTGATCCGTCGGCCATTCTGGGATATCATCTGTCCAATGTACAGCACCTCCATCTGACAGTTCTGCAACTTGGCCTTGTCCACCTTGTACCCTAGGTCAGCTAACACAGTCAGCATGTACACTGAGTCTTGACTGCACTGATCTTCAGTCTCACTTCAAATCAAAATGTCATCTACATACTGTAAAACTGTGCTTTCCATCTGTATGCTGCTCAGGCCCATCTGGATTACTCTGTTAAAGATAAATGGTGACTCGCAGTATCCCTGTGGGAGCCGAGTATGTTTCCACTTCTGGTTTCTATACATGAAGCTGGTCAGGTCTCGTGAGTCTGGGTGAAGTGGTACTGAGAAGAACGTATTCGTCAAATCAATGACTGTGAAACAGGCAGCTTCCGCCAGAATGCTGCAGAAAATTGTCACTGGATTTGCAACTAGGTTCTGGTTAAGAGGTCTTACATCCTGTATGAAATATCATGAGCCTCCCTTTGCCTTGTGCACGGAGTACACTACTATGTTACATGGGGATTCTGATGGTACCAGGATGCCTCTCAAAATTAGTGCTGTGATTATCTCATTAATGCCTTCATCTGCTTCCTTTGTTAGGGGGTACTGTTTTACTCTTGGCAGAATCGCTCCTGGCTTTAGCTTGATCTTCACTTCCCCTATGCTCTTTATGCAACCAACCACATAAGGACTTATGGTCCATAAACTGCTGGTTACCTTGGCCATGTCCTCCTCCCAGAATGAGGGCAGCGTCTCCAGTGGCATCGACATTCTCTGTGGCACCTCTCTGTCGTATATCTGTAACTAGTAGCTTACACTTATTTTGAACACCATCTCCAGTTCCTGTCTCTTTTCCTTCAATAGTTCATCATCTGTCACTGTGGTCAACCTGCACCCTTCTGCAACTGCAATCATTGCTCTCCATGCCCACACTGTGTCATCCATCCTGTGCACTGCAATCCATTCCTCTCTTGCCACCACTGCCTCTATTTCTATGGGCACTATTGTTCTTTCTGGCACATCCAATAAAGTTTCTGAGCTAAAAAGGTACGCATTTGGACCCTGTCTGACTTACCCTCCAATGCCTGGAAGCCATGCAATGGCAATGTCAGTTCCATACTGGAACATCTCTTGGTCCACTGGCAACCTCCTCTGTACAGTGCGTCCACAATATGCTTGGACGATCTGCCTTACATTTAACATGTGTATGTCTGATGTTGAGCACACTATGCCCTTGTCTGTGAATGGGATGGTCATGTTTAGTCTGCTCATGATGTCTCATGTCTCGTCCCAGTATGTTTACAGGTGTCTGTTGAGAGTAAACTTAAGACACTGATAAATCGTGATCTCCTATGGATAGTGAGATATTATCTGTAAAGGGAACCACTTCCCGAGCCCCTAAGAATCCTTGAGTGTTCATGGCATCACCTGACAACGTAAATGCTCCTTCCCTAATGCATGACCTAGTCGCCCCTGTGTCAACAAGAAAGGAAAAAGTGTTGTCACCCCTATGCAAGGTTCCTCTGCAGGGTTGGGTGTGATTGACAGGAACGGACACATCAAGTTTTTCTATGGGCTGTCCTATTGAGGGTACAGGGACAACCCATTCACTGTAAAGTGGTTGTTCCCCAGCATGGTAACTCCCCCCAGCTGTCGGACGGGCACTGTCACCACTGTGTACATGTGTGCTGGTGCGTCATCATTGTATATCTGTGCTCCCTCAAATCTGTGGGGCTTGTAGATACTGTGGTAATGGTGCTGGCATCTGTGGTACCTGCATCTGTGCTGATGGTGCTTGTGGTTGCGCTTGCACCATCTGTTGATATGTACCCTGCATCTGCCCTTGTGGTAGCTGATCCTGTGCATAATAATCATCCTGGTCTCCCTGGAATGGCTGCTGGCCCTGCCCTCCCCAATTCTGTTGCGTCCCCCTGAACCGACATACCCTTGAGATGTGCCCTATCTTCCCACAGGTCCAGCACTGTGATGGCTCCTTCCCTTGCCCTTGGAAACCCCCTGAAAATTCCCCTGGGTTCTGCTGCACCTGTTGCCCATATCCCTGAAACCCTCTTGGAAACCACCCTTGATTGTGATGCATCTGTGGCCCAAAGCCATGCCCTCTCTGTAGGTCTCCTCTTCCTCGGAACACCTGTTTTGTTCTGCCCCGTCCCATGTACCCTGCTCTCATGGGCGGTGCAAACTGCTGTGGTTGTGACTGCTGCTGCTGCTTCTGTGGATATGTTGTGGTGTTGGTTATTACTGCCCCTTCAATCGCATACTTCAATTGTTTTTTCTGTACTAGTTTTGCTTCATCTGCCTTCCTGTCCTCTTCCTTTTTCTTAACCTTCTCCTGCCACAGACTGCAATGGTGAACTATCGTGAGCTGTATCTCTGGCCACCCTTTCACCTCCATTCCTACTAATTTCCTTAAACTCTTCTCCACTGCTTCTGGTAGCCCCTGTACTAGTATATGATATAATATTGCTACTGTTTTATTCCAAGGCTCTCGAGTTTCAAGGCACCAAAGTTCTTGAATCTCCTGCATGTACTGCACAGGAACTTCATCTTCCCTCATTTTGCGTGATGTAATCGCCTCAATGTCTGACGTGTGTGGGTATTGTGTTCTCACTGCTTGCCATACTGCTGCCCTGCAGTTTGCAAATGGGGACCCGTCATGTGCTGTGTTCTGTGTCGTCACCCCTGGGAACCCTGCTCTCTTCCATACGTCATCTGCTGCGTCTCCTAATATCAATACTAGCAGTCCCTTTAGGTCACCCACAGCCAGCATATGGCCAGCTACATTTTCTCCATCTCATAAATCCATTTTCATACTCCCGCACTCAACAATGGTAACCTACACTTCACATTCTCCTTGTCTTTGTGTTTGTGTTTCCATGGCACATACTGAGGTTGCAAACTCCTCTCTCCAGTAAAGGCATCTGTGTGAATGCTGCTGTTGTCGGTCCCCTCTCTCGCCCTCAATTCCTGCGCATACATCTATTGGTTCTAGTGTGGGTACTCTCCTGTTGTTGTCATACACTCTAGTCAACCATCCCGTTGAACAAGCTATGGCTGTCTCCCCGCTCCTTCGTCCTGGGAGGGCCCTTAGTCTGTTGATCTACATGTTGTGTGAGGTGCAAAAGTTGTCTGTCTGCTGTACCTGTTCTTCTGAACTGGCCCCTCTTTGCCCTTGTCTGTGTGTCCTGAATTCCCATGATACCCACTTGTCTGTCCCTGTCCCCGTGGACTGTGCTCGAACTTGCTCCCCTCCTCATCTCCATTGTACTTGTCCTCATTGTTGGATCCTGTGTCCATGTTGCTACAAAGTCTTCGGCAAAACTCAATCTCCTCGATGTCACGTCTGTGTTGGGTTTCATACTGAGATCGATGTCTCTTAAATCATACTTGCTACCTCCTGCCCAGGACCCTAGGCCTGTTCCTGCTCCCTGAGTTGCGCTCCTACCCGAGAGTTGGTGCTGTCAAGCTTTGTCCGTCTGTCCTCCTCATGTCTGTCCTTTCCACTATCTAGTGCTACTTGTGTCTTTACTGCTCTTATTGCTCGCTCATCAGCCTCCTTGCTTGCTTGTTCCCTTGCCAGTCTGTCCAACTGTAACTTCCTCTGTTCCCTCTCTGCAAACTTGCGTTTTTCTTGATCTGCTATCACTCTCCATCTTTCTGCCTCCTAAAGCTCCCTTTCCCCTTTCTCCCTCATCTCTCTTTCCAGCCCTCTTTCGTTCATTGAGATCTCTCTCAATCCTTTCTTCCCATTCCCATTCCAGGTGTTCCTTCTCATCCTCCCTCCTCCATTCCCTAGCTTCCCTTTCCAGTTTCTCCTCTCTCCTTCCTTCCCTGTCCTCATGCTCTAACCTCACTACCCTCTCCTTGTCCCTCCTGTCTTCCTCATCCATTATCTCTGCCCAGTCTGTTGTTTCGCTGCTCCTCTTCAGACCTTCTATTGCCTCGGTCACCCCTTCTGCCTCTCCATTTGTCTTCCCTTGAAGCTTCAAGAGTACCTGTGCTACTATCCATTCATTCGAAGTTATGCCCTCAAGCCCCTCCTTCGCGCCCTGCTGCACCTCACTGCTCGCCTCTGGGTCGCTAGCTGACTGCCCTGCACCTTTTGGCTTCTCCTCTTTCATATATGGTGGCAGTTTATAGGTCAAATTCAAATACCCCTCTGCAGCCCTTAGTTCCCTCATTGTACACATTCCCTGTTCATTGTCTGTATCTTCGGATGTTACACCCGGAGGGGCAGGGGGAGGCGAGGAGGGATGGTCCCTGGGTCCTTCACCTGCTGGCTTAGCATCCACCCTCAACATCCTGGAACATGCGCCAGAACTCAAAAATAGCCATGCGCTTGGTCAGTTTCTTCCCCTTGTAGGTACCTTGCACGTGTATCAATAGTGATTGCTGCACATCTTTGGAGAACCTTCCGCAAGGTGGCCATGGATTCGTTAATTTCCCCTCTGTACCCTTGGACCATTCTATGCAATATTTAGAGATTTTTTCCCTATATGGCGGGAGTGTTTTACATAGGTGCTGAAGGGGCGTATCCCCCTCCACATTTGGTCTGGTATATTTTGCAATACCTTTACCTGACCTCAAGTCGAGGATTTCGACAGTCCGCTGTTAAGGGAAAAAGGCACAATGTAGTAACAATACCTTTCAATGTCTTGACACCCTCGCTCCTGCCCTGGCTGATTTCCGTAACCTCACCTTCACCTTGGGAGCTTCCCCCTCCCCTCTGAAGCCCTCTCTTGTGCACCCTCTTCTCAAGAAATGCACAGCTGACCCTTCTTGCGCGGCAAACTGTCACCGGATCTCCATAACTCCTTTCCTAGGCAAACTCCTGGAAAGGCTGGTCATCACGCAGCTTAACCATCACTCTGATTCTGTTGTTTTGTATCCACGACCATCAGTCTGGCTTTAGAGCTGCCAGAAGCACGGAAACTGCTGTCCTGAGCATCCATGAAGAACTGCTCTCCAACCTTGACTCTAACATCCCCTCTTTCCTCATCCTACTCGATCTCTCTTCTGCCTTCGACACGGTCAACCATACCATCCAGCTCAACCGTCTCTGTGATAACCTGGGTATCACTGATCAGGCTCTGGCCTGGATGCCTTCTTTCCTCTCTGATCGACCCTCCCAGGTCCAACTTGGTTCCTTCCTTTCCTCTATCTCCCTTTCTACCTTCGGTGTTCCCCAGGGGTCTAACCTCTCACCCTGGCTTTTGAACCAATACCTGGCAACTCTCGCCCATCGCACTGCCGTTTTCTGCTCCAATTGTCATTGCTATGCGGATGACACTCAACTCCTTTACAGGCTTCCCTCGGCCACCTCTTCTTCTCTCATCTCTGATTGCCTGTCTGCTATTCGGGATTGTTGTGCCGTCAATGATCTCTGCTTGAATGTCATCAAGACGGAGATCCTCCTCATCGGCACACCTTCACCTTCCTTTCCTGTCACTCTCTGGCCGGACTCCCTTGGCCCTCTGCCTACCCCCACCTGCAAGAATAAGAACCTCAGGGTCATCTTCGACTCCACTCCTCAGGGCAGTCGCTTCTCAAAGAAACAAGCTGGGGGTAGATATCTGTCTTCTGCTGGGGCCTCCCTCTGGAACAGCCTCCCTGCCACTCTGAAACTTGAGGAGAACCATCTCTCGTTACAGGAGCACCTGAAGACCTTCCTCTTTACTTCTGCTTTCGCTCCTTCTCTCCCCTGCTGATCTATTCTGCTTCAGCACTGTGCACCTGGATACCCTCTGATTTCGGGCCCAGGTACCAGTCCACCATGCCACGCACCCACACTGCCTCATGGCAACCCTTGCACTTGGGTCTGTATCTGTAACCCTACAGTCCCCCCCCCCCTTTTCTGCACTTATCAGACACCCCCTGTCTGTTGCCTTAAACCTAGCAATTGCCACTTTCTGGCTACACTTCCACTGTTGTTGTTTTGTATGCCTTTGCTCAGAAAATTCCACTTCTCCCCCTCTCCCCTTGCTCTTTCCCCCTTTCCTCTCCCCTGCACTTGCACATTCTCAATGTCACTGGGCCTATTAAAAGCTTTGTTTTGTTCTCCCTTGTTCCCTTCCCTTTCCTCAGCGCGCTCTGAAACATGTGTGTATGAGCATGATACAAATAAAATATCAATATCAATCAATATCAATACGAGCCTCTCAAGCTCCAAAACTTAACAGGCATGATCCGCACACTGTGCCGCTGTCACACTCGCTGCCTCTTCAGGCACACCCACAATCATGCCCATGCGCCTTCCACGCAAAGCGCTGGTTCACCTCGTACACCAATCCCAAGTTTCCAATACTAGCTCTTCGCAGTCTCAAGCTCTCTGTATCATATGTTCAAACCTAAGAGTGGCATCACCAAGCTAACAGAATAATATAGGAAGATCAAACATTGCGCACACACTGCAATCTCCCGTTATTCCCAGCACACACAAACCCCACAGTTGTCTTCCTGCACTCAAGGCAGAGTCTAACAATATTCTCTTGTGATCGAACTGCACCCGCTGTGTTGCCTAGCGTGAAAAACGTCTCACTCCAGGAGACTTAACCAGTCGACTCACTTTCCACAATCTAGGCCAGCTCCCTTGCTAATCCTCATGGGGATACTGTCATCTATGACCAGGGCTAAAACGCCCAACCCACAGAATTACCACTATTTACATATCGTTTGCCATCCAAGCCCTCAAGTCAATAGTCTAGGTTATTCACCAGAACCTTTTACCTCTAAGAGAGACTGTGCCCTAGACATAGAAAACTGACTTCTACCTCTGCTCAAGTTCCTACTGACTTTGACAATACTAGACAATACTTTTGCAATACTCAGTGACACTAGACACTACTCCACAATACTCAATTCCCTCCCTCACAGCCACAGTTGCCGTTAGACTGGGTCAATACTTACACTCCGTGGTTTGCTAGCGCTGCTCGGCTGCTGGCTCCTCCTCAAGGCGCTCGCCTCCCCGTCTTGGTCTGGCTGGACAACTCGCTGACTTCGGGCAGGATATTCACAAGGGGCTCCTGACGACCTGTACACGGGCACGCATTTTCTCGTCTTCTCAAAATATGCAAGAGTCCCGCAGCCTCTCAGGTTCGGCGGTGAAGGAGACTACCTGGTGCTGGGCTGGAGTAGCCAACCATGCCTCTGCTACCAACTTTTTGGGACAAACTCCCAGGTATGCCAGAGAGCCACTATGAGTTTGCAGAATCTCAGAAGACCCACCACCTTCCCCAAGATAAACAGAGGACTCAGTCAACGGCAAGTTGAAACTGCGGTGTATTACAGACAAAACCAACAGGGATCAGTACAGGAACTGTAGAAATCCATGCACATCTCGTTCGTCCTTGCCTCGCAGGATGGTTTTACACTACAATTGCGTCAGAATGACATCACAAACTGGGCCCTTATACAGGAAACCTATCGGGCCACACAATTGGTTATTGAGTATTATACCACCTATACTGGACTATATAGATGTTATTCTACTGGCTGTCGCATGTCAGGTGGCTGGCCTGGTCCATGCCCAAGTTACTATCTATAACAATTTTGCAGTGACGTGGGCTTACCATTGTTTCTTGCCCATTGTTACCCACAACTAGGGTACTAAACTGTGATTGGCTAAAGCTGACGTCCCCAGGCCTGTGATCTGCAAAGATTCTCAGCTCTCGGTGTACCTTTTCAAGGTAATAAGAAGGACTATGGCCCTCATTCCTTGGTTGGTGCTAGTCATTAACGCCATGACTACCACCAATAACGGGACGGTGTCTGCCCTCGTTCATTGGGGACTTACCGGTCCAGTCCGACCTTGGCGGGACCGGTAAATTCCCATTGTTAAAGCCATTCCCCATTCCCATTTCAGCCCCCATAGGGCTCAATGGGAAGGGGAAGGCACTAATAACGGTCGGCAAATTGCGGTCCTGTTGTTAGCTCTGAAGTCCCTTAACGGGCCCCGTCCATAACGCCTGGTAAAACCAGGTGTTAAGAAAGGGACCCGCTAAGGGACCTCGGAATAGGGCGCAAAGGGATTACCGGCACCGGTGTCCTTAACGGTGCCCGGTATCCCTTTGCGCCCACCTCGTAATGAGGCCCTATGGCCCTCATTCTAAGGTTGGTACCAGTCATGGCGCTATTAGTGCCATGACTACCACCAATAACGGAACCGTGTCCGCCCTCGTTCATTGGGGACTTAATGGTCCAGTCCGACCTTGGCAGGACCGGTAAGTCCCCATTGTTAAAGCCATTCCCCATTCCCATTTCAGCCCGCATAGGTCTCAATGGGAAGTGGGAAGGTGTTAATAACGGTACCGCAAATTGCGGTACCGTTATTAGCTCTGAAGTCCCTTAAAGGGCCCCGTCCATAACGCCTGGTAAAACCAGGCGTTAATGAAGGGACCTGATAAGGGACCTCGGAATAGGGCGCAAAGGGATTACCGGCACCAGTGTCCTTAACGATGCCCGGTATCCCTTTGCGCCCACATTGTAATGAGGCCCTATGTGTCTGCATTGTAACTTAGTCTATGAGAGTGCTCCTTTGCTCGGTGCAACACTTGTCTCACAGTGTAGCATATTTGTTGCAGTCTTCTGTCTGGTAGCCTCAGATCGGCTCTCTTTCCCAGCGCTGGTTGCTGTCCATTGTCTGCTTCTGCCGGGTCATGTGTTCAGAGACCACGGATTTGAGCTGTGCAGCTCTGAATTATGAGGAATTATTTGTATTTACTGCAGCTGATGCCTTTGTCATCTAGGGAATGGAATGTCACCTGTATCTTGTGGCCTTGGGAGCGGGCCCTGTCTCACATTTCTTTCTCTCTGTCCAGCCTGAACTTAGCGCAGCTCAGCTCTTGTTGAAAGGCCTGTGGCCTGCTGTCATTTTCCTAAACCATTATAATGCAGTTTCTACAATGTCCATGCTAAACTACATTTTCCATAGGTTAGTCACACTTGGTTCTGTCAGGTCCCATAGGTGCTCCTGCAGTTCCATAGGATTATTTGTATGTAAGCATCTGCAAGCTGTGCTCACGATTTCTTGCTTCTTCCATTTTCTGCATTGCTGCATTTGGTTAGTGGCAAAATAAGAAAAGCAAAGACAGTATGTGTATGTGTCTGTCCTCTAACTATAGAAATGTACGCTTGTGTTCTTCATGTATTCAAGTGCTCGCTTGTGTCCTGGAGTGCGGAGGGCATGTGTGCTTCATGTCTAACGCTGCTAAGTCGTGGTGTCTCTAACAGCGTCAGCATCATGGCTTCTTGGCACTTTAATCAAGTCTGTCAATGGAGGTGTCTTTGGTCACAGCCTGGGGATCCTCATCCACGCTGGGGTAAATTTGTACCGCACCTGGTCTGTAGGGCTGGTTGAGGGCATATGGCTGGCTGAGAGGGTATCTCTCGACATACTTATCAACCATTGGTCTGTTGGAAATTCGTCCAAAATAGAATGGGTGATTGCAGTGTTTCCTGGCCTTCTTCCATGTCATGAATTTTGTGGGAAAGGGAGGAGGTGGTAGCATTCCCCATCCCTCTTCAGGGATGCTCACCACCACCACTGGACCTGAGACTGCGGGAGGAGCGCTGCAGTATGGTCATCGATATGGAGGGGATAGAGGGAGTAGGAGGAGCGGAGGCTTGCGCTGGCACCCAGGAAGCAGAAGGTGACACCAAATGCCAATCACAGCAACCTCCAGTGTAAATACCCATGAGTCGGGCATTGTGACTGGGGGAAGAGCGCAGGAGCCATGTGCCAGTGCACCCAGGCCAACCCTGTGAGAGCAAGCATCAAAAGGGAAGCGAAGGGGTACATCCACGTGCCATGCACCACTCAGCCATTTTGGGGGCAGAGCAGTGCCCCATTGGCAGCTTGTCATGTGAAGGACCAGTCCACCATCATCATTTGCAACAGTCCAGCAGGCCCTGTGCATCAGATGGACTGTGTGCTGGGGTGTTGGTGTTGGTTGCGGCACTGTGTGCCGGGTGTTGGTGGTGGGTGGGGAAAATGGACATGTGTGCCTGGGTGTTGGGGGTGGTTGGGGAGGTGGGATGGGGTTAGAACAACTCACATAAAAGCCTGTTGAACTCAGAAAAATACTAGGACAATCATAATTGCGTACTTGGGCTCTTTTATTCAATGTTTGCAGGTCATGTACTGGGTCAGGTCACCATGCTAAAAGTAATTGTCTATCAGTGCCTGTCGGGCTAGTCTACCTTCCCTCACCTCATCCCTGTGTGTGTCAGCTCTGTTGCTGGCTGCATGGTCATCTTCCTCTGGGTGTTGCTTGTCAGCATCGGGGGTAGGGGCACATTCCGCCTGAGGCAAATGTTGTGGAGCATTGCACATACCAAGACAATTCCGCCTACATTGTCTGGAGCATACATCACTGTCCCTCCAGTGCGATCTAGGCAGCTGAATCATGCCTAAAAGTCTGGAGGTGAGTTCTATGCAGATGCGTGTCTGGCTGTGGGCATGGTTGTAGGCGTTGTCGTGTGGTGTTTGTGGGTCATGCACAGGGGTCATCAGCCATTTCAGCTGCAGGTATCCGGAGTCACTTGCATGGGCTGGAATACCGACATCGGTCATTTGTCTCATGCACGTGTCTGCAGTCTCAATATATCTGGCCATTATGATACGTGGCATTCTTGTGTGCATCAGGGCCACAGAATGTCTATGTGTGATGGGTGTGCATCCTTTCTATATCATTCAATGTATTACTTGTCCTGTACATGCACTGTGTGGTGTTGTGGTGGCTGTTCTGTGGCGGGTGATGGTTGACTGCGCATGGGGTGTCAGCTGTGGCACAGATGCACATGCTGTTGGGTGCTGCTGTGTGGATCTGCCCTTTATCTCATTCAAGGTGCATTGTGGTTGGCGTGGTCTGATGTGTTAGTGTGTTGGCAGCAGTGTGTGTCCATCACCATGTGTTGGTCCAGGTTTAGTAGACGTGTGCATGTCCCCTTGGATGTCCTCCATCAATGGTGCTGGTGCTGCACAGGTGCTGCCAGTGCCTCCTCTTGACATGCAATGCTTCCTGTGCCTATCCCACCTCCCCTTTTATAGTTCTGTGATTCAATGTGCATGTTTGGCTGGGTTTCTACTCACCGGCCATCCATTCCGCTGTCCTCTTTGCCTCTCCATTTATCCTGGCAGTGTGCTGTTGCAGAGGACCATGGAGTTGTGGGCAGATCCTGGGTAGCGGGCACAGCAGTGGGATATGATGAGGTCAGGGCTGCAGGTCATCTGCATGTTCATGGAGAGTTAGTGCTTGCAGTTCCTGTATATAGACTCATGGGCCTGGGGCACCATCAATGTCACATGGGTGCCATTGATGGCTGTTATAACATAGGGCAATTTTGCGGTGGCACATAAAGTGCTTTCATGTCACTGACCTGGTCCTGGGTGGTGGGCAGTGCAATGTGTTCCTTAACATGGCGCAGGAGGGCCTCCAGCACCTGGTCCAGGCTGCGCTGAATGGTGACTGTGCATTGCCATGCATCAAGGCCACTGAGTGCTAAAAGTTGCCTGTCCTCAGGAACTGCAGAACTGCCACCAGCTTCACCAGTGGGGGCACAGCTTTATGGATGTTAATCCTGCTCCCAATTTGCTCATGTATTGTGGCCAGCAGCTCAGTGATGGTCTCCCTGTCCAGGCAGTACTCAGTTACCAACTGAGTGTCAGTGAGGGCCCAAGGTGATGGCCTTACCCTGGGGATGGGTGCTCGCCTGGCTGGGGAAGCTCTCCCTCCTCTCCTCTTCCTCATCCCCCCCACCCTATGTTCCCTGTGCCATTGGCTGGTTGTCCTGCATCTGTAGCTCCAGGTGCAGCATGAGCATCTGATTGTCACAGCTTCCAGCAAAGAATGGCAGTATGATTTGATTTAATTTGATTTTAACATTTATAGAACACATACAGCACAGGGTCCAAGCAGAAACTTCCTCTAGGCACAGATGCTGAATTGGAGATTTATCATGAACCACACAAAGCCATCACTTCATACTTAAATTGGTTGGTGAGAGAATTACATTAAAAGGTGAGTTTTTAGTTGTTTTTCTAAAAGTAGACAATGACGTAATCCGTCGAAGATTCAGTGGAAGGGAGTTCCAGGATGGAGGTCCAAAAGATTCCCCCCACGTTATTGTTTTAACAGAAGGATCTGTCAGAAGACACTGCTCCACAGATCGCAGAGATTGGTTTGGGTGTTGGAAAGTGTGTTTGGGACCTAGGTGAGTCTTATGTAGCCCTATGGTGTTCATTGTTTGCACCTGTGGCTTGATTCCCGACACCTGGGTTCATTTACCTCCCGCTGGAGACTGGGCGTAATTCCAGCTGTATTAGCACCTGATTTCTGGCAATAACACCACAGGTCATGGAATTGTGATATGTCTGTAATACCGCTGTGTGTTGTCGGCTCGATTACCGCCGGCTGTAATTGTGCTGGCTGTAATTGCGCTGGCTGTAATAACGCTGGCTGTATTAACGACGGTCCCTTTTGGGACCGGTTAAAAATTGCACAGGTTCCTGATTGGCGGAGTAGTATTTGTGGAGCTAATACTGTTAATGCTGGATTTGAGGGCTACCGCCCAACTCGTGATGAAGCCAAAAGACATATGAAACATACTCCAACATCCCCCAGGTCCCTAGCTGTAACTGCAGATTTTAGGATATAGAAGAAATATTTACTTCATAATAAGAGGTTCTCAACCTCCCACAGCACTCGAGCAATGGGCAAATTAGGAGTGGCCACCAGGGGGTGCATGGCAAATAGCTAATTGCTATGTCAGCTCCTGAGCCGGGACCGCAAACAGACACCAAGCCCCCCGTTTACCTCCCCTGGGCAATAAGGAAGATTTCCCCTGCGAAAAGGGAGGTTGGGGTACCCCAAGCCCAAATTTGAAGTTGCTGCGAGGTCAGACGGCTGAGTTAGCCATGCCGAAAGCTCTGGCAGAGGGGGAGGTGGCACCAAGGCGAAGCTGACCATTGCAGGTGAATCGCAGGACACCCGGGCAGGCCCTGCAGCAGGGAGGCCCTGATCGATGGGCATGGCAGCCGAAGGTTCCTCCCTGGGCTGCGGCAGAGCTGAGCAGAGGGAGAGGAGTGAGGGAGACGGCCTGGAGGGTCCTGCAGTGTGGAGTGGAAGATGTCAGTGCGCCAGCCAGCTCTGATGCAGATGCGGGGAACCCCACCGGGGGAAGCAGAGATGGTCTGTGGGGATGCCAAGATCTGGCACTGATCACAGAGGGCAACCGGAGACCTGCGGCAGCGAATGAGGAGGTCACAACACCACGAAGGACGAAGCAACGGTGAGGCCAGGAGGGGGACAGGGTCTGGGGCATCCCTGAAGAGCTACACCTCACGTGTGTAAACTGTGGCAGACAGGAGAGGAGAAGAGGTGCCAGCTGAGGAGTGGGGCACTGGAGAGCCCCCTCCTGTGGCGGCCTCTGGTGCCCCCTGTGGAGCAGTCACAGTTGGGGGCTGTGTGAATACCCAATGGAGCTGGGGGGCCCCGCTGGCAAAGTGGCCTATTGTAAGATGCCCGCTGGGAGTGCCCAGACCAAGGTCCCTCTGGAGGGGGAGGTGGCTGCTGGGACAAGTAAGACTAGTGTGGATGCAAGACACCAGTGGCAAGGTGTGGGCCCCCTGCGCTTGAAGAGGGGTGTGTGCCTGCCTCGCAACAACACTTCAGGACCTGCCACAGAAGAGCACTTGAGGAGTGAGGAGGGAGAGCGCCTGGACACCTGGAAGTGGGGGATGGTTGGAACATTTATGCGGAGCCCTGAGGACAGCACATAGGGCCCCGGACACAGTGGGGAGTGGCTGCGATAGCAGAGACAAGGACCCTGGCCCTCTTCTCTGGGTCCCAACATATCAACCCAATCAGTGAGTGAAGTTTGTGGTCCGTGGTCGAGGTGGTGCTGGATCACGGAGGTCTATAGACCTCAGGGGAACATCGAAGAGTGAAGACTGACGATTGAGCCTGGCAGAGGTGGTCGACTGCAGTCCTGAGCAAACGGCCAGGGAGGAATAAGCTAGATAAGCCAGTGAGGGGACAGCAGAGGGTACAGGAGGCTTTGAAATAGCTGAGTTGGAGAACAGCACTAGAGAAATGGCAGTTCCAAGCCCCCCTGTCGAGTATGCACCCGATTACACCCACCCCGCCGGAGATAGCAGGAAGAACTGGGGTCCACAAGGAAGGACATTGCTGGTTGAATGGAGGAAATCAGGGGCATGTGCTCAGCACTAGGCCTCCAGCTGGACAAAATGGACCAGAGAATGGATTCCAGAGTTCAATGTCTGGAAAGCAATCAAACCTCCCTTGATACATTGGAGACACAAATGGATATGAGGTTATCAGAACAGGAAAAAAGAGAGTCTGAAGTGAAGCTCAAGATGGATGACTTCTAGAATAGGGAACAAAGGAACAATCTCTGCTTTTTTGGATTCCTAGAGAGGGAGGGGGAAACTGAGGGGGACATCAAGAGGTCAATCATCAAAGTGGTGAGGCTCCTGTTTGGCTTAGACGTGATCGACAAACCTATAATTGATCGGGCACACCGGGCAGGGCGAGGAGCAGGTGGGCCGAGGACAGTGCTGGCAAGGTTCCACTACTTTGCGGGCAAGGTGAAGATACTGGAAAGATCAAGAAGGTCAGGCTCAGTGACCTATGGTGACAATCTACCAGGATCTGTCTGCCTTTACACTGGCCAGAAGGAAAAAAGGCAGCTCCCTGACGAAATGGCTTACTGACAAGGGAGTGAGATACCACTGGGGCTTCCCCTTCTCTATTTCCTTTGAGCATGAGGGCTATTTTTAAAGACTGGTCATGGAGGATGATATGCAGAGGTTGATTGCTGAACTAATAGGAGACTCCTGACCCCAGCCTCAGGGCCCTGGTGGAGCAATGGAAAGAGCGTTTGGCAGTGGGCAGTTGAAAGACAGACAAAGGATTCCTAGAACGTGGAAGTTCAAAAAACTCAACACCCCCGCCCCCCAGGCGGGAAGGGGAATCGTTGAAGGTTACTGGGAATGGTACTACTGGGGACAACGCCAGTGTGGAACATGTATGCTTGGGACCTGAGGGGTCGCTCCTGGCAGGGGTTGGTTGATTGGTTGGGACAATGAGGGGGCAGAGAGGGAGTGAGGGAGAGGGGGGAACAAGGAGACTCAAGATATTCTGTGTTGGGGGCTCAGGGAAAACAGCTTTATAGATCTGGTCCTGGGTTTGGGAGGACCACTGGTGATTTGATCACATCTTCTGTGATGAATCTGGGCGTGGTTGGATGCCGGGGAGGTCAGAAGGCGGAGTTGGGGTTGCTTGTTTTATATATATTTCAGAGTGCGCTGATTCAAAGCTTGTTTTGTGTTCTGTGGGTCTCGAGGATAGCGGCCCATCGACGGAACTGTCTTGAGGGAGGTGGGAGATGTGTGGTGTTCAAGCAGCGAAGCAATGTCCGGATTGGGTGAAATGTCGATTGACTGCCTCAATGTTTGAGAGCACGGCTTGATTGGAAGCACACTGGCTGAGGGGCAGGGAACCCCGATTGCGATCCTGTGAGGTGGGGGAAGTGTTCATGCCATCCAATGTGAGGAAAATGAGGCGGGTGGTGGTTTTGGTCTCAGCCTGATTGGGATTTGTGGTGGAATTGATTCTTGCCGATCCGAATGGGAGATACGTCTTTTTTAAGGGTATGTTACAAGGTGCTCGACTCACCCTGGGTTCCATCTATTCTCCAAATGAGGGCCAGTGCGAATTTTGGGAGGAAGTGAGGGACATACTGATCACGTTTGTGCAGGGTCAGTTAGTGGTTGGAGGGGATTTTAATATGAAGTGAGACTTGGTGAGGGACTGTAAGAGAATGGGTGAGGGACCTGCCTCAAGGGGCTGGAGACTCAGTGCGTTTTAGACAAGTGAACAAGGTTTTGAGCTTGGTTGACTCCCTCTCTCCCCCCTGGAAGGAGATGGGCCTTACACTTATTTCTCAGCGGTACATGATTCATACTCATGCATAGAACTGATTTTCATAGACACAACCCTGAAAGTGCACGTTTTGGACTTGCAGGTCACCACAATCCCATGGTCGGACCACGATATGGTGAGGATTTCAGTGCGCATGCGACAGACATCAGGCTCCAGGGGTGTGGGGGGGCTGAAGGTGTAATGATTATCTGCTTAAGAATAGAGAGGTGAAACAAGAACTGATCTTGAGAATCAAGGAATATTTCCTCTTTAATGACACCGGGGAGGTGGGGTTTCAATCCCTGTGGGAGGGCTTTATGGTGACAATTCTTGGGATATTGATTAGGATGGGCTCCCAAAAGAAAAAGGAGAGGGGGAGAAGGAAAACAATCTACGCCGGAAGATAGTGCAAATAGAACTGGGGGGTGCATTGGGGAAGTAAATGCCTCCTACGGAAGCACAGGAACTCCAGCACTATAAAACACAGTTAAAGGCCAACCTGACCCAGGATACAGAAAATAAAGTTCTGTTTTTAAAACAGAAATACCACGAGAAAGGGGATAGGGCTGACAGGATTCTAGCATGGAGCATGAGGGAGTAGAGAAAGCGGAGAACGATTGGAGGTATAAAGACTGAGGAGGGCGCATCTGTCTTCGATCCAAAAGACATTAGGGATGATTTTGCTCTACGCGTCAGAATGGAAGGGAGAGGAGGTACAGATAGCACATTTTGGATGGGCTCCCACTGCTGGGGCTTTCTTGGGAGATAGTGGAGAATCTGGAGCACCCGATAACGGCAGAAGAGGTCCTGCAGGCCATAAAGGGCATTTAGTCAGGGACAGCGCTACGGGAGGATGGTTTCTCGATGAAGTTTTATAAGCTATTTAGATCATTGTTAGCCCCATGCTTGGTGATGGTGTTCAACACTTGCATGCAGGGGGGGCCCTACCCTACACGATGTTGCTGACAATGATAGTAGCAATTCCAAAGAGGGGAAAAATCCCGCCAGGTGTTCTTTGTACAGACCCATCTCCCTGCGATGTAAAAATTCTGGCGATAGTCTTGGTAATGATGTTGGAGGGGGGACTACCAGAACTGGTGCACAGTGATCAGGTGGGCTTTATAAGAGGAAGACAAGGATCAGATAATATACAAAAGACTATAAATCTGATTCACTGTGCTCAGACGGGGGCCCTGGAGGCCTGCTTGGTATCCTTATACTCAGAGAAAGTATTTGACAGAGTCGAATGGCCCTTCATGATGAAGGTCCTGATGAAAATGGGGTTTGGAACAAACTTTTTGAGATGTATAGCAGAACCCTATAATTAGCCAGGGCTAGGGTTTATGTGAATGGGGGACTGTTGGAGGTCTTCACACTAACAATGGGTACGAGACAGGGGTGCCCCCTCTCGCCATTGCTCTATGCCCCGACGATGGAAACATTAGCAATTGCGATTCGAGCAAACAAGCAGATTCGGGGCATAACCGGGAGGGGGATCGAGTGCAAGCTCTTGCTTTTCGCGGACGACATACTAGGGTACATCTCTGACATCCAGTGCTCACTCCCGGGACTTATGACTCAGACTTTGGCTGCCTCTCAGGGTTCAAGATCAGCGTTGGGAAATCATGCATTATGCCTATACCTAAGCACAGCCCCCTCCTCAACTCGAGAAGGAGATACCAAAGCATGAGAGTTGATGAACAGAGCATACATTACCTGGGTATGCAGGTGACGAGAGACCTAGAGGAGTTGGGACCAGCAAGTTAAGACCCCTTCCGTGCGCAATTGACAGCTAATCTGAAAAGGTGGGATCCCCTTATACTAACCTGGTATGGACGGATGACCTCAATAAAGAATGTGCGTCCATGTCATTTGGGGATCACCAGGGGTCGCCAATGTGACCCCTGAGGTCTCTCTTCCTACCCCTAAAAAAATCTATTTTTTGTATTGAAGCTCCTGGGCTGTGGCCAGTGCCATGTGGCTCTTTGTTTCTGGGGTGGCTGGCTTTATTGTTCAGGCATCTTTAAAAAATCACAGGGTTCCACATGTGTAACACTTTGAGCAGTGACCCTAAATAAGAAAGATTAAGAATAAGACATCATTTGTCTTGCTGGAATTCTATACATCATTGCTAGACTCATCAAATGTTTAGTCTGTTCTTAAACACCTCAAATTCACAATGCAGTCAAAAACGTTCAAAAAGCATTTAGAGTAGAATAAGCATCCTTTTTGGAATATATATTTTGCTTTTTACAACATGCAACTTTAGCATGTTTTTTTCTGCCGTTGTCTCTGTTATGATCATCACAAGACATTCCATTTCGGTGTCCTCGGTCACTTGACAAAATCCTTGTGCCTAAAAGCTTGTGTACAGTGTAGAAATGTTTGAGAATAGCACATAAAGTGGCCCTTGATTTCATAATTCCACAATTAATGCTTTGTTGAAATGTGTCTATCTTTCCTGACATGCTGTTTAGGATGTCTGTTTGCATGTATGAGGAACACGTTCTCAGAGTACGGGGGATGCCGTATGAGCGTGCTGCTTTCCATGCGCTACTCTAAATTCTTTAATACACAGTTATGAACCCGCCCAATGGTATGTATTTTGCCAACCTCTAAAGCCTGTAAAGTAAATCCACGCAAGCTTGACATGTGGCCAACTTTACATCAGACCTGAGAGGAACTGGCCTGCTGTTAAATATTAGTTACCAGTTTAATGGTATCCACTACAGAGTGTAATTTGCTTTCTGACTTTGAGAACATTCAGACATGTAATTGCTCATTTTACTATAGATGGTAAGAGAGCTATAGCTGGTAAGATAGCTCAGTGGGTAGAGCAGTTGCTGCTGCGATTTGTGTGTTCCCTGCAGGTTGCAGGACCAAATCCCTGCAATGCCAACACAGCCTTTCATCCTTCTGAGGTTGATAAATGAGTACCAACACAGGTTTGGTGATATTGCATGTATATTTGTTTTATATAAACTAAAGTGCTTAAGTGCTAAATAATAACACATTGTTATCATTTGGCCTTGGACGTCTGCTTGCATTCACAGTAATTCGTAAATATAGTCCTATAAAAACCGATATTAACGATACATATGGTGATCCATTTTTGTATGAAATGTACATCACATTACAGTGATATCGTAACCAAATCTTTGATAGTGTACTTAGGAAAAATGCTATGTGCTGCCACTTCCAGTTTTGTCAAGGGGTGAAAGGTTTTGTTCCATCACTTCCTGTGATGTCACTTCGGGTGGGGTCAAATGACATCACTTCCTGCGATGTCATCAGAGGTCAAGGGTTGTGTGATGTCACTTCCGCTAACCCTGCCATTTGGGTGAAATTACGTCCCTGTGAGCAAGGCTGTTACTCAAACATGTAATTCACATGCAATTAAATGATATGCACAGCTCCACCATTGGCCTTTCCTCTGCAAGAGGATCTGTTCATTCTCCTCCAAACGTTAGAAACACCACTAAAAAGACTCCAATACAGAAAAAGAAATTATAATATTATGTGGATGCTCTTTCTTTGTCAAACAGATGTTGCACTACTAAACATATCAGCTTTGAACAGCTTTGCAGAACAAATATGTTATACTAAGGAGGAAATATCATAGTACTCCAATATCAAGAGAGCACCAAAAAAGCACAAGACACCCAAACATACACCCACATGAGCGGATCAATAACTTTAAATGTCTTGATTAAAAAATCATGGCCACAGATGAAAAGATCCTTGCCTTCCAGATCCCAATGGATTAAATTGGAAACCCTATTTGTAGAGCTTGGTAGAGAAGCAGTAGGAAGGGTCAAGAAAATTGATACTTTCCTGAGACAGACTCAGCTGCATAATGAAGGCCCTGACACCAAAAAAGCAGAAGCTATAGCTAAATACATTTAGAAACTGTTATGCCACCACATTTTACAAGAACACAGATTTTGATATCTCAATTGAACTGGCCCAACACCTATCAATTGCTTATCCCATGCTTACCTTCCCTCCACCCACACTGTTCAAGTAGATTTGCAAGACCAAGGCAGAGAGAATATTTGATGCCACAAGAGAAATATTAGTGCTACAATATCTTCAGTATTCACATTTTGATTATTTCCAGACGTATGCTATGAATTGGACATGAAAAGAACTTCCAAAAACTTGGTGTAAAAGCAAAACATGTCCAGGTACCCTAATTCAATGCCTTTTGGAAGGGATCATCATGTATTTGGCATGGAGATGGACGAGGCAATAATCGTATAGTCTGAATTGTAAGAGCGTTAAACTGAAAATAAAAAGAGTGCTTCAGTGGGAAGATGGCCTTAACCAGGCTTTGAGAAACAAATCCATAAAGTAATCATCAGCTTAATCAAAGGGAGAGCACTTTGCATTCCAAACTGAATGTTAAAAATCCTTTGAATATGTGCAGAATGGTAGATGGGGGAAAGAATGTGAGAGAAGAATTTGGTTAAAAAAAAGGTGTAAAGTAGGGAATTCCCCATGCATCAGGGACCATGTTGGCCACCACCACCCCAACATCATAGGGCGGAAAAGCAAAGGGAGATGTACTTAGATCCACTGTCCTTGTTGGTCAACTCTAAAAGGGAAGTGCCAGAGATGAGGGCTAGAAGCATGTATGGGGTGTGAAAAGAAGATTTTGGAATAGAGGCCAATTTAGAAACGAGTAAGAGCAAGAATAAGAATAATACATTTCGATTGGTCTATCTGAAAATAAATTGTTTAACTAACTTGAACACATTATTAAAAAAAAATGATGGCACATTTACAAAGGATAGGTGTGGATACAGATATTTAAAAATAAATACATTGTTTGAGACGGGTGACGCATACTTACACTGAGCAAGCATTGAATCGAATACTAGTGCAGCACATGAGCGTGGGCAGTGATTCTTTAGTGCAATTGCAGAAGAGGGTAAATGAAGGATATTTAAGGGTTTTTACAGTGACTTTTACAAAGCAGGTTGGAAGGTTTATCTCTGGGAAATTAGGCAAGTAATATATCAATCAGCACTGTTTCAATTGACAGAGCATGAATGGGATCTCTTAGTCAAACCAATTTTCCATTCGAGATTAACTCCATAACTCCATTATAAAGCATTAGCAAATGTACCCGTTCTCCGAACAGGTTCTGTAGACAGACATGATAACACTCTCATCAATCGTTGAAAATGAATGATTCTGTCAGTCGCTGTTCCGCCTCATTGTGGCATGGTGTTGTTTGTTGCAATGCATTCCGGTGTGAAAATCTGAGAAACCGTGCAACCTAGCACCTTGAAACGTGGTTTGTGAGGTCCCATGGGGAGCTCAAATTGTGTTCCTTGTGTTCGGTCCCATTGACAAATAAAAGGTTTTGTTTCCCTTCCCGGTGAACATGATTTTTCGACTTCGCTGACAGGCACCATCTTACAAATATCCTCTGGAAAAGTAATTTCACCTGATGCAGGAAAACATGTTTAAATGTCTGGAATCCTACCTGCTTTCACCTTCGCCTCTCCGTTCCATTCAACTCTCCTTTTTGTTTTCTTTTCCGGTGAACATGGTTTCCGGCTTCGTCGGCAGGTCACAAAGTCAGAAACAAATGTTGACTTTTGTTGAAATCTGGGGAAAGGGATGGGGTGTTCAAATATCATGTAATGCCTGGAGGGTCCTAACAGGTAACTATGCAACACGTGGTGCAAACTGGTGAAACGGTGTGGAATTGTATAAGAACCAAGTCTTGGCTAAGTCACAAACCCCCAAATTTTTTTTAGCTTTTGCCAAAATCTGGGGTATTGTGTGGGGTGTCCAAATGTCATGTAGCCAGTAATGTCCGGAGGGTCCTAACAGGTAACTGCAAAATTTGGTGCAGATTGATGTGACAACACTTCACGCCACAAACCCATAAACTCACACTCAACGGTAGCGTCCATGTAGTTATAGTTAAGTTGGTGTTTCCATAGGAAGAGCATTTTTTGGGTGGCTTATAACTTTGCTCCCTCTGGACGAATCCTCACCAAACTTTGCAAAGAGAGTATATGGCCCACTCTGGATATTTTTGCAAAGTTTGGAGAGGTTTGGTCCAGGGGGGGCAAAGTTATGGGGGGGGTCCCAAAACTTTTTTTTCCCATAGACATAATGGGAAAAAACTTTGTGCACGCCTACAGCCCAAACTGCTGGACGGATTTGCACCAAATTTGCGGCAGGAGCGGGGGCTTAGTCCCAAAAGCGTGCTTTTACAGATTTGGTGTAAATCCGTCCAGTAGTTTTTTCTAAAATGACCAAAATGTAAAGCAAAAAAAATTGTGATATCTCCGCTCGCTTCGCGGGCGGACTTCCCGGTTTGCTCCGCGGACAGTGCCCTGATCGGCCGAGCAGCATGCGCGATGTCCTCGGACATCTGACCTGTTTGCTCTTTGGATGGCGTGGGGGCGTGGAGCGCGTCACATTTTTGGTGGTGCCCGACATCTTGCATTCGCGGACGACCGCGGACGAACGCGGACAGCGAGGTGAAACTTGGTTTAAAAATTGGATTTAGTGGAGTGTGTTGGTGTGTAAGAGTGTTTGGGGAGGGTGGGGGAGTATGAGATAGGTACAAAGTTGTATTTTTTTTAATGTGCTAGACGCTTTTGTTGTGTTCGATTTGTCTGCGGACAACACAGCTGTTCTGAAATGTTCGTAAATAAGCAGAATGGATTCGGTGTCAAGTTGAAAGTGTTCTAAGAAGACTCGTGGGGTCCTACAATGTTCGCAGGGGGTGTCCTGAAGACATTGTCTGTATTGTTCATTGTCAAGCTGAAAGTGTTCTAAGAACACTCGCGGTGTCCTGAAATGTTCGTACATAAAGAAAATGGGGGTGTCCTGAGGACGCTGTCCGTATCGTCCTCTGGCAAGTTGAATGTGTTCTAGGAACTTCCTTGTGTCCGCGGACATTAAAATGGTTGCAATGCTTGAATCTATGGGTATGATATGCTGTGGTGGTTGTGGCCAGGGTATAGAATGTTGGGTGCATGGCCATTTGGCCATGCACCCAAGACTCTATGCCCTGGCCACAACCACCGCAGCATATCACACTCATATGCCCTGCACCCAAGAGTCTATGCTCTGGCCACAAGCAACGCAGCATATCACACTCATAGTGGCTTATAAATTTGGGTCAACATTTTTTTTATAAGGAACATTGTTATAAGCCAGTATGGGTGTGATATGCTGCAATGGTTGTATTTATCATGTTATACTTACTATTTGGTTTAGTAACGGGAGTCTATGTTTTTCTTGTTCATTTCTGTGATAAAAGAAAATAGCATGTTAGTATTAGTATTTTATAAAGACTTATTACATTGTACAATCAACATTTTCTTCTTTTTTTTTACCCTCATATTTAGTAGATGACAAACCAGAGTACTGTGCAATTTGCTCAGTTTCTGTGTTTGTTGCTAAAATCATTGGGTCTCTGGGACAAAAAAAAATCCATGTTGGATTAAAAAAAAAAACTTTTTGTGTTATGCTACAGTTTATTTGTTTGTTTGTTTTCAGTGTTTACTTGTTGTTTCTGGCTAATGCTTTATACATTGGATTGTTCCAGTTTTTGGGAGCAGTAAGATATTAGGTATTTGTTTGGATATTGTAAGATTTTGAAGCAGTTAGATACCAGTAGGCGTATTCTAACTGTTTATTTTTTTTATATAATTTCGTGGTATTGATTTATCTGTTTGGATATTTCTAAATTTTGGGACAGTTAGATCCCAATTGGCATATTCTAACTGTCTGTTTTTTTTCTCTATTTGAGTGGTATTAATTTATCTGATTAGTTGTTGTAGCATCTTTGGGCAGTTAGATAGCTTTTGGAATATTGTGACAGTATATATTTTTTTACTACAAGTGTACTTAAGGTTTAAGTACAGTTTAGTTATCAAATTTTGGTTTTAATAACATTAAATAAACATTTGTAAGATTTGCTGGTAATCTCTGCTTTAGAGTAATGGTACTATCATTACATTCAAACCATCCACATTTCTTTTTTATATATGCAGTGTAGTGCCCTGAATTGGTTGTGGCTCCTGCGTGGTAGATTATACCTATTGTTGTGAAGGTTTTCCTACCAAGTGATATTTGACCATGTGTGAATCCAGTCAGCTTGCAGTTGTTTTTGGTACCATCTGCATTGTAACGTAGAAGCATTAGTATTATGTATTTACTATGTGTTTGTATTACTAACGTGGAGCGATTATCTGAATTGCAGGTCGAACATAATCTACCATGGTTTGCATTTTGTACAGGTTGCTGAAATGGAACGGATTCACAATTAGGTATTGATATATACACAAAGCATTCATTGGGGATTTGTTCTTGTGTCACATTGTTGCAGAGAGTGCATGTATGTTTCCACATGTATGAAATCTGGAAGATTCCATTTATAGGTATGTTTTTGTTTCCCAGTACTAATAGTAAGTACATTAGAAATTCTTGTGGATCTTCCTGTGAGTTTATAGTGAATTTCACCATTCCAGCACAGTAGTCCAATTGTTGTCTTATTCCATAAACACTATACGTGTTGTCAGGATTGTTTGCTGCATTTCTGTGAAGTACTAACATTTGCAAACACAATGGGTCTGTACTGTGTAAGTAAATGTTATCAACAATTGGTGGTAATTGAAATAGAATATTCATTGCTACATTTGCGTAGCAACTTACACAAACTATATTTGAGAGTTTAAATGGACCAGGTAGTTCTGTATCTGACTGCTTCTTTTGGAGTTTGTCTTCCTTCTTTGAAGAAGTACCTGGTTTACTTTCCCTAATTGATTCTTTTTTGCTTGTGGCACTTGATGAAGTATTACTTTCTTTTACTCTCTTTTGAGGATTTGCAGTGACATCCTGTTGCTTTTCTGTTTGATTTATTTTTCTTTTATAATGTTTTACTTTTTGTGGAACAGAATATGTGCTTAGATGGGGAGTGTATAGTGAACAAAGTCTATTGTATTCTAAAAGGCAAGGAATATCAGCGTTTATTTTACTTGCATCAAAGTTGATTAGAAATAGACCGTCAAGTGTACGTAAGCGTGATAGTGCTACATAGATCATGCCTTCTTTAAAGACTGTGTTATCAATGTCTATCATTGCTTTGTCTAGGGTAAGACCTTGTGATTTATGAATGGTGACTGTGTATGCAAGAGTTAGAGAAAATTGTTCTCTGCGTACATACAAGTCTTTGAAGTGAAGGAATCGAGCTGTTGAGCGTCCTATTCTTTTTACTTCTGAAAGTTTGTCAAAGAGAATATTGACAAACTGAATTATGTTGTCACGTGGGTATGTTTGAAAGCCAACAACTGTACCCAGTGCTCCATTAACTAGTCCTTGGTCGACATCAAGGTTACGTTTCAGCATTACTCTGCAATTTAAGGATAATTTTAATATCTTTTCCAAGCCTGCTGTGTTTGAGATTGATTTTTCTAAACTATTTAGTCTTGTTGTGGCTTGGTCACACATGAGTATTGTCATTCCATGTACATCTAGTTTGTCTGTGGCGCTAATTTCCATTATTGGTTGCATTTCTTTACTTAACATTATTTCATTGAATTTGAAACAGCTTGCAAGAGTTGGCATTAAGGCCATACAATTGACATTTTTGTGGGCTAATTGTTCCATAACATCTGTAGCACATGCATTATTACCATAAAGTGCATGAATGTGCCGGGTTTTCAATATTGCTTCTGCTTCTTTAGAAAGTATACCAACTCTGATACTTTTTAAGATGTTGGCATGTGAGATCTGCAGATTGGCGCATGTTTTCTGTTAATTCTCTGTATTGGAAATGTTGCCAAAGGTTGACATTTCCTATGCTGCCAACAGTTTTACGGCAGAGTTTGTGTCGTACTGTTTTACAAATAGGCTCCCTTTTTACTGGTGTCAATTGAAGAAGATCTCCGAAAACAATAATGTGTTTTCCTGCAAAGAGCTCTTCATAGTTTGTTTTGAGTACTTCTTGTAATCTGAGGTGAATCAAAGCCAACATTAGGTTGGACACCATGCTCACTTCATCTATTAGTAGCATTTTCATTTGTTTCAATACTCTGCGTAGTTCCATTGCAGCTTCTGCAGAAAGTTTGTAATAATCTAATTTGTTTTGGTGTTCTACTGGCAGGAGTAGTAATTGGTGTAAAGTGACACCACCTATGTTGTAGGCAGCTAAACCTGTGGGGGCAGTGACAACAGCTGACAGTTTGTTGTTTGTCAATTGTTGAAGGAACTTACTGATGATTTTGATTAGGAATGTTTTGCCAGAACCAGCTTCACCACTGACATACAATAGTATAGGTTTGTAATTTTGACAGGTGTATTCTTTGTTTTCATGTTGTACACCATGTGCAATTTCTTTTGTTACTTCTTGAAAAATGCTACGTTGCTCATTGTTTAGCTTTGATTGTAGTATAGTTAAGTCTTCTTTATCTTCATACTGACAGATGGTGTTTTCTACTTCTATCATAGCTAATTCTGCCTCATTTGTTATTAGTGGGTCTCCCAGTGGTTCTTGGCTTCCTGTGACAGAAGGTTGACTACTGTCAGGAGTGTCCTTATCTAGTTGGGCCTGGAGTTCTTCTTCGTGTTGCTGTTCATTGTGCAACATTGTTTTGTACTGTGCAAAGTTTACATCAGTAATACTGCTTTCATTTGCTTTGAAAGCGTCTTCATATGAGTCATAGTTATCTAGTATTTCTTCTTATTTTTTCCATGGTTTAAAGAGTTGTAGCAGGGACATGTAATATACTTCTTTATGTTGAGGAGTCTTTAATGACAATTTGATATGATTAATTAAATTTGGTTTGGTGAGTTTTACTAAGTTGCCTTCACAGTTTGTCACTTGGTATTTACGGTTTTGTTTATCAGGTTTTATATTATTTTTGTATGTGTAGTTTTGGGCTATGTGTTATAGACACATGGTTTCCAAAGTGGTACTCCTGTTTGGGTAGTATGTGTCCAATAAATTGTTTTTAAAATGTCTTGGCTGTTGGGATCATGCTTGGCTATTGTTTCTATATCTTTGTATGATTTTAGAACTCTTTTTCTAGATTTAGCTGGACCAAGACTTAGCCATACTATATTTGCAGATTTACCATACAATGCAGTACCAGTTAATCGATCAGCTGCTTCATAGGATCCACATTCTCTATGGGACAACATTTTTATGCCCAGGCTGTATAATTTCTGAGACACTGTTTTATCTGATGACAGGTCATTCCAGAGGTCTTGGAGCTCTGTCTTTTCTGATTTGGTTAAGTATGCTGTGACATATCGTGCAACTGCAGTAGAATTGTCTGCAATGTACTGCACATCTATGTTTGAATTCCATAAGTGGGCAATGATTGCATTGTAATCATTGATATATTTTTCTTCTTCTTTTCTTTTTATGCAATATGTATTTTTAGGTGACTTACCTTTAACACTATGTCTACCTGAAAACATGAGGTTGTTCACTTGACCTGTATTTGTAACTGGTCTAGGGAAACCAAATCGGCATTTGGTGTAGTATTTCCCTTTGTTTTTGTATTTGCGATGACAATATTTGCCACATTTGTGTCTTTGGAATTGTAAAATTTTTGCATGAAGATCACTATTTGTGGATTCTGATGGAATTTCACAAGTGACATATTTTTCAATAAACTGTAAAACAGTGACATCACTGTCTTGACCAAATTTAGGAGCATCTTTAATCCATAAAAGCATGTGGACATGTGGTGCTCCTCTGGCTTGGTATTCTTTTCTCCAAAAGAAGTGTTGCACTTCTCCAAGGGGAGGAACAGTTTTATTACAAATAAAATGTAGCATAGCAATGAAGTTATGGTGAAAATATCTTGAAGCATTAACAGGATCCTGAGAACAAAGTTCTCCAGGTGTTAGTATATCGATGTTTGTTTTGTTTTCGTTTGATATGCGTAGGAAAGCATGTAAATCTTCCCATGCATATTCTGCACAACTTAATGTAACAAACCAAGTGGGTGGGCCAAGGTTTCTGATCATACAACGTATATCTCCATGACGTCGAAACCAGTACTCTTTAGTACCACGCATATTTGCTAATAGATTTGTAAGATTTGCATGTAAAACCTCATCTTTTTGTTGAACTTTTTGTAATAATTGTGTAGCTGTCATATTTTGAAAGTGTGATCCTGATTTTAATATGTGTGCAACTCCGTAACATAAAGTTGCTAGTTCACTTTCAAAGAGTAGGTGGAATATGTATTCCACATTTTGTCGAAATCTGGGATCTTCAGAATACATTCGTAATGAGCGATATTCTGATGCTGATATTTGAATAGGTCTATCATCGTATCTTCCTCCTTTGCCAGTTAGAAAGAGTAGAGGAAAAGCACGTGCTTCTATACTTTTTTCCCATATGCTGATTGGTGATCCTTTTGTTTGACGCATTTGGTACGTTTCCAGTGCATCTTCTATGGTGTCATTAGAGTGCATTGGATGAATTGTATAATGGTCTAAAGTGTTTGATATTGTAGCAGGATCTAGAAGCTCAAATTGACCAGCTTATTGTGTCTCTTGAATTATTTCAGTTGTATCTTTCAAGTTTTCTTCAATATTAATTTCTTTGTAATATTAATTATTCTCTTTAAGATATTGCAGGGCTTCTCTAACTTTATGTAAATCTTACCAGTTGTTGCCAAATTATTTTGTCTTTTGTAGGTACTCCATTTACGAAGATAATTAAAGATTGTTGCATTGGACGTTGCACTCCTAGAGTGTGCACATTTTCTTTTAGATCTAATGGTAAATACACTACTTTTCCACAAATACCTTTCACTAATTCAGAGGGAGGTAATTTTGCAGTTTTTGGTTGAAGGCGTATTATTGCTTGAAATGGGTGCACTGTTTGAATTATGATGCTCTCATATAAATGTAGTTGTTGAAGGGGTTTTGGTAGTGGATATAATTCCAAGTTATTTGTGATAGCACGTGAAGGAGTTTGGTTGTTTTCTAGTTTTGTAGTGCAGTAACTGCAAAGTATTATGGGGTCAGTTATTTCGTATTTGTTTTCTGCTACAAGGTAGAGAGCTAATTCAAACCATTTAGATTCTTCATTGTCTTCTATTTTCTATGATAGGTCTACAGTTTTTGTGTTACTTTTATAAAAAGTTCTGCGGCAACATACACACACGTGGTTTGGTACTTCAGCTGAAGTACTTTCAAATTTTAGTATTTCTTTTTTGTATGTGTGTAGTGAAAGGTTGCCATGTGCAGAATTGTTACGAAGTTGGTTTACAGCTAATTCATCTTGTAAGTGGGTTTCACTTCCACAATATTTTGTCTGGAAATTGTCGATTTCTTTTAGTAGGTCTTTTGCTGTACCATGTAGAAGAATGTTATTTAGATTGGCTAGTGCTAAAGCAGGACTTTTAGCATAGTACAGTTTATAAACTAGATTTCTTATACTTGCATGATATGTTGATATCCTTTTGATATCATGGAAGGTTTTTTTGCAAGAAGGTCCTGTAATGTAGGCCAATGAATGTCCGTGTAGTCCTGTGTACTTGCGTACTGGACAAGCATCCATATTTTGCAGTAGTTTAATTTTGATTTTGTCTTTGCTTTTCACATATTGATTGAGGAATTGGCGTAAAGACTTGAACATTTTTTTGGGAATGTTACACATTGACGTGCATGGCCATTTGTACACTAGATGTTCTGATTCAGTTGAATGGAGGGGTAAATCTACGTTTTCAGGGCATATTTTTGTAAGGAGTACTTTTTGTTCCATTATGGTATTATTAACTTGTTCATAACCTCGACCACTGCTATGTATGGCAATTGTATTTGTTTGCTTTTGTTTGTACGCTTCTTCATTAAAGTATGGTTCTGTGCTTGTAGTGTGACTCCACTCACCTCCACAGATATTTAAGAAGTTATTTCTGTTGACATTTCGTTTATTGAGAAGTCTTTTTTGTAATTTAGTTATTAGTTTTGTTAGTGGTTTTATTCTGTTTAACACTAAAATAAATAACTTTCTTTTGAGAAGAATTGCACTGTCTAACAACGCTTCTAAGATTACTTTTTTACGATAGGTTTGAAGTGTTGAACCTGGTTTCTCTCTTGTTTTCATAAGATTTTGAAGGACTTTGTGACAGAACATTTTGGCTAAAATACTTTTCTTGGTATGCTTACTTTGTACTACATCAAGATTTATAGAAGAAGTTTTATTTATAGTGATAGTTGATTTTCTGTTAATTGTTTTTTGGTTTGTTTTACTTTTTGATAGAGGAGGCAAAGTGTTTGTACTAGAAATGTCTTCTGTTTCACTACATGACTGTATTAGCTGTTGTGTTTCAACTTTTTTTTACAAATTCTGCTATAGATGGATGTTTATGTTGGAGAGTTTTCTTTTCATTTGTTCTACTTCTGTGTTCCTTTCTCCGGAGTTGCTTTTTGGTAGGCATTCTTTAGGGTCTGTTGAAAAAAATACAGAAGGTATGGGTTGGGGTGTTCTGGAATGCATGTGTGTTGTGTGCATGAGTGTTTGAGTAAGATGGTAAAGATGTATGTAATGGTGTGTGATTGTGCTTTGGGAAGTACAACTACTAGGGATGGGTATTCTTGAATTAATGTGTTACTAAACTGGGGTTCAGATGACAGAAACAAATAAGCCAGTGGTTTGGAGAAGTATAAATAGTATATCTAGAGCTATACAATTAAAACAGTTGTTTGTTCTACAACATCTAAATTCTAGCGACTGAGTTGGGTAATTTGTGTGTCGAAAAATAGGAAGTTGTGGGCCATTCTGCCAGTAAATCACTGTTTAAGACGGGGGGATTTTTGGTCAGAATGGTGCAGAATCTCTATTTTTAGGCACAGAAATAGCATGAATTAACCGTACAGTGTGTTTGAGTAATAATTCAAATATTATGGTAACATTTTACTTACTTTATTTCTAAAATGAGCAGTTTGCTTCTTAGTTGTTCTTTGTACTTCAAATCCGGCTGCTTCTTTTTTGGAGAATGGTCTTCACTGCAATTGTAAATGAAAGAAATTAGTAATTTGGTTTGTATATAGCACTTTTTTAAATTTAGACATAGATTTTTTAAATTGAAATGCTCAGCGTCATCCTCAAAACCATTAAAACGATTTTATGACTAACTGTAGGAAAGAAAATATCTTTACTATGGCTTGTGAAATTCATAATGTAGCATTGTATACAACTATTCCTGTAACCAAGCTTTTCCACGTAATAGTGAGTCAATGTCATAGCCTGCTTTTCCACATAATAGTGAGCCAATGTCATAGCCTGCTTGTCCTATATAAATGTAAGTAATTATATAAATTGAAAAAATTAAAACCAATTATGTGTTTGTACAAATATTATTGTTTGAGGTTTGATCATAGAGTGTGCATGTAATTTTGTTTGATTATATGTAGTCTATATATTTTATTTAAAAAATGTTGGTTTAACATTATTTGCCTGTGTGTGTGTGTGAAGAAATTAAACAGTATAAAGGTTTGTAAGTCACAGTTCATTTTAGGACAATGAAAAAATGATCGTAGATTCATTTTACAGATTATACAAGGTAAAAGTCAGTTAGAAAATGTGTTCAGGTACTGTATAGAAAATATGCATACCTGTAGTTTGTGTTCATGCATGTGGATATGGACGAAGCTGCAAGTAGAAATCTTGGAGACTTGTATAGTATTTCTCGTAGATCGTGCTTGCCAATGGTATGAGACTTGTACTCTGAGAGATTCACTGTACATTTGCAGTGCTGATCTATGATGATGCAGTTACATGTAGAGGTCTTAGATTTGATTGGTGGATGGTCATGTGATTTCTTAGCTACATCCAATGAGGGAATGGTACAGAGAGTGAAGTGGAAATGGTAGAAGGGCTGTCAATGTTACGATATGTTCGCGGACATGGCGGTAGTTCTAGGACACCGCGTATTACATCCGGGGAATTTGGGGTGGGGAGGCATGCAAATGAGATTGAATATAGCAAGGGATTGGTCAGTAAAGTTTAGTGAGTGTGTTGTGCTAGGAGAGGTTTTCTCAGATATTCTTTTTGCTGAGAGAAGAACAGATAGCTATGGCTGAGTGTTTCAAAAAACAGAATATGTGGATTTTGGGAAACTCGTGGGTACATTGGTTGAAGGTGCATGCAGAAAGCTGTGGAGTATCTATAGATCTTGGATTCCCACATGTGGAAGTGCACTGGCATGGAGTGCATGGTATGAAGTGGTTGGACTTGCTACCTCTCTGTGCAACTTTGAAGATAGAGGAACATCCAGACATAATTGTAATTCATTGTGGAGGGAACAGTTTAGGACATGTTTCTGGAATTTCTTTGCAATTTGCAATGAAAGAAGGACTTCAGAAGATCATGGACATGTTTCCAAAATCCAAAGTAATTTTTTCACGGATTGCGCAGAGACAAATGTGGCTTTGTTCTTTCTCATGTGGTCCACAAATGGAGAAAGCAAGGCGTAATGTCAATAAGGCTGTTTGTGCCTTCCTATGAGATTTCGGCATGTCCTCTTTTCACAATGAAAATATTATGTTTCGTAGTACATACATTTTTCGCAGAGATGGAGTCCATCTTACTTATGCTGGCAATCAGATTTTTCTGAGAAATGTACAAAATGCATTGCGACCTTTTTTAGAAATACAGCATCCATTTTGAAGTAGGTGTTAAGTATTTATAATTTCTGACATACAAACCCCTCCCAAAGGCTCTTTTCAGAGCCACCAATTGCTCCCAGAGAAAAATGCAATGGTTACAATAGGGTAGCACCCCAATTTTTCTAATGTTCGCGAACTGTCCGTGGACTTTTAAGATATACAAAGGGCCCTGCTTTATTTATCTCCACTTCTATTTTTTAACTGTGAAAGGCGGCTCTGCAAAGAGCCTTATTTTTTTTTGATTTTTGTTAATTTTGTATTTTATTTTGTTTTTTATACACGACACACTAGGAGAGGAGGGGAAAGGAGGGTAAAGGGGGGGACACCAACCACAGGGATAAGAAAGGGCGAGCTGAGAGAGGAAGATGTAGAGTGGGTTTTATTTGGGTAGTGAGCAGGTCTTCTCGTGCTCTGAGACTCAAAAGCACTCCGAAGTCGCTCCCCCCTGCAGAGTACTGTGTCACAGTACACACATACAACTGTGACCCTCGAAAGGTAAGGGTCATCAGAATTCTGTATGGCCTGTGAGGCAGCTTGAGGAAGACGCTGTCCCAGGGAGGTGTTCCTTGTGGTGACAGGATCAGAAACGGAGGATGAAGTAGAGGCAATCAACCTACTACGCTCTTCGCAAGGTACAACCTGGCGAATGGCCCCAGTGTGGAATGAGTTCAGGTGTCGCTTCATGGTCGTGGTGCCAAAGCTGTACGCACCATGCCTCCCACGACTGAGTACCACTCATTGCAGGTGACACGGTTCGCACGAGCCTTAGGAACATTCCCATGAACGGTAAACAACCGCCACACCCAAGAATCACGCCGAGGGCGGGTAGTAGGGATTTCCTCTACCTCATTCTCATCATCCTCTTCTTCCTCCTCTGTATCCTCACTCCTGTTCCCCTCTTCAGGCCCTTGGGGAGATGGTGGTGGTGGGTGGTGGAGGGGTGGGTGTGGTGCTGAGGCAGATGTAGCACCAGGTGGCAATAGTGGAGCCATGGATGTCATCGTCTTGGAGATGGAAATCTTAAAATCTGCAAAGTATGCAGCAAAATGCAGTGTGCTCTGTGGAATAGCCAGAAACACAATGAGAATGAGCTCTAGGGCGTGGTCTTTTATAGGGGTGCTTGTACACGGTTCGCTGACATGCGCGCAGTCCGCAAGACAGATCAAACACCAAAAAAGGTTAAAAAAGTCACAGAAACTATGTGGAAACTTTGCATTAGTAGGTGGGATTTGTGGTATGGTGAGTTTTTAATGAGAAATATTGTAGATTACTTGGAAATGTACTTTTAAACTGTTCGGGGATACGAACAGTGTCCGCATTCAGAACACGCAGTCAGCGTGGGCGCAGTAACATCGTTGCTTCGTGAGCATGTTCACTAAGGAAGCGGCCATCCGCAGGACACCCAATGTACAGACATTGTTTTGCGCATGCGTGTTGATGTTCTACGGACAGTGTTTGGGTCCTGAACTAATTAAAATTGTGTCACACGTAAAACGAACTGTTACGGACAGCCGTTTGTTCTTACCACAGTTTAACTTGCTTGCGAACAATACGGACAGACATAGCGTCCCCAGCACACCTCCATTTTCGTTTATTTACGAACAATTCAGGACACCACGAGTGTTCTTAGAACAGTTTCAACTTGCTAGCGAACACTACGAACAGGCATATTGTTCTTAAGGACACCCCCATTTTCGTTTATTTATGGACATTTCAGAACAGTAGGAGTGTTCTTAGAACAGTTTCAACTTGCATGAGAACATTACGGACAGATATAGTGTCTACAGGACACTTACATTTTTGTTTATTTACGAACATTTCCGAACAACCGCGCTGTCCGTGGAAACCTAAATTGGTTTTAACACAAAGAACTGAAAGTAATTACAACACAATATAAAAAAGTAACTTTATTTGACATAATAAACAATTTATGACTGAGAAGGTGGGGCAGAAACGGAAACAAAAACAGGAGAATTAGGGATTTCAACATAATTGGGATCAGGTGAAGAAGGGATGGAAATGTCATCAAAACATTTTGGTCCATGGAGAGGGTTTGGGGTTAAATGAGTGGGATATGGTGAGGGGGGACAAGTACAGGTGGGACAATGGTATGATTTTGGTAGTTTTAGGTGATCTTCCACAAAGATCTTTAAATCGTTAAAATTTGCCATAAGTTGGTCAATTTTTTGGTTAATGTGTTCCAGAGTGTTATCCACTGCTTCTTTTTCTGTGGTAGTGGCAATCTTGGTATGGTCTGTAAAAAAAATGTATATATTAAATGTATACAAAATAATATTTATTAATTGGTTTATATAGTAAAGTGTGTACCATTAGGTGCAATATCTTCTGACATTTCGTCTTGTGGGAAATGCTCCTCTAGCCACTCCAGAGTACTACACATTTCTGTGAGAAAACAAAAAAGTAATATTTTTTTTTTATCTAATACAGAAAGCTTATAAATATATGAGTAAAATGAAGTGCACTTACTATTTCAGGAAAGTATGTGATGAGTAGTCTGTACGTCTGGTCTTGCTCTTAGTTGTGGAGTGTCTGTGAGGTAATTATGTTGGAAGCCACTTTATCTTCTTTTGGTATATTCCATTTTAGAACATATTGTATTTAAATGAATTGTTAGTGTGTTAAATATATGGGTTACATTTCTAAATATTACTACATATACTTTGTATGTGTGCTGCTTTGTGAATTTGTTAAATGTTCCTATGTTATGATATAACAATTACACATACCCCCCTTGAGTATTTAGGTGGTGGTACTGTTGTTCGAACATGTCCGTGGACAGTCAAATTCAGTAGAAAGGGTTCAGTATGTTCCATATTACATGTACATAAAGTCAAAGTTATTATTGTTAAGTTGTGCTACTAAAAAACTATGAAATTCAGTAAGAAAACTTTGTCAAAGGGACGTTATGGTTCAGTTGCGCTACGAAAAACCTATGAAATTCAGTAAAAAAAACGTTGTTAAAGGGACGTTATGGTTAAGTTGCGCTACTAAAAACCTATGAAATTCAGTATAAAAACTTTGTTAAAGGGACGTTATGGTTAAGATGCGCTACTAAAAACCTATGAAATTCAGTAAAAAAACTTTGTTAAAGGGATGTTATGGTTCAAAGTAAAACCAAAAAACCCCTGAAATTCGGCAGTTATGGTAAGATAAGCAACCATAACTCGCGCCACCGTGCACTGCTAACACTAACACCAAGGACATCAAAGATGACATCACAAATGTCATTGATGACATCACTGATGACATCACATGTGCATTTACTTTTCATGAAAACTCTGTAGGAGGGATTCTTATAATGTTGACCAAAAAGTGTCAAGGATCATTTGAATAAATATCATGAGCTAATTAGTGAATTAAGCAAAGCATTGATATGAATAGCATTCTATTATGAAGTTCTATCCAGTATACTAAGCAACTCATGCAGAAACTTATGCAGTGTGTGCAGTATACATGATGAAGGTGCAATATTCATAATCTTGCCATGTAGAATAATGAAATGATAACTGCTTTCTTATTAGAGTTTTGCGTACTGTGAAACATGTAATAAGTAGCTAATAAAACCCACTTAATACATAAATACATTATTACAGACAAAACACAAAGAGACAACAACACATACAAATATGAGTATATACAGGGACAGAGAAGTAAGCAAAAAAGCAGAAGTAGTAGCAGAAAGAGTTCATAACCTAACTGATTATCTTTATGCAGAGAAATGATTGCTCTGTTTCAAAGCTGCTACTTACTGTATGTATGTGTATCAAATAATGTCAGTGAACCCTAAGGAAAGGAGTGTGAGTACAATGTATACAAATATGAGCATATACAGGGAAGGTATAGTAATAAAAATAAAACTATGAGAAAGTGCAGATAACTCTAATGATTATCTTCATGCACAGAAAGGATTGCTCTCTTTCAAGCCTGTGTCTTCCGCTATATTTATGTTTCATATGATATGACTTGACCCTAAGTCTACAAATATAGTACCTTTTCACTTTTTACTTCCTGACTGTTACTGAAGAAAACTATGTGGCTTAGATATGTCAGTAAAGGAAAAAGAGGGAGAGCCAGCCATGTGATGTCACCAGTGATGTCATCAATGACATTTGTGATGTCATCTTTGATGTCCTGGGTGTTAGTGTTAGCAGTGCACAGTGGCGCGAGTTATGGTTGCCTATCTTACCATAACTGCCGAATTTCAGGGGGTTTTCGGTTTTACTTTGAACCATAACGTCCCTTTAACACAGTTTTTTTTACTGAATTTGATAGGTTTTTAGTAGCGCAACTTAACCATAATGTCCCTTTTAACAAAGTTTTTTCATTGAATATATATATATAGATTATCCGTTTACAGAGCTCTGAGATTAGATGGATTGTGCAATCAATTGTAGAAAATCTTTATAAATATTTGATCTCCATATCTACATCAGTTGTACGAAATTATTTTGCAGTGTGCGTCTTCCCCTTATTAATTTCCCAAAGGAAACATCACAGTATTTTTTAAATCTAATGAGTCTCCTGAACAGGGTGAGTCCTATACGACAGTAACATTTCCCAACACAGACTGCAGAATATTAATGAAGATATCAGCATGCCATGAGACAACAGTGATAAATACTTTCATAGGAGAAAAACAAACCACTTTTATTCCCAGAAAAGGATTGTGTTCCACTACTCCTGCATACAATAACACATAGATTGGGCAGAAACCACTGGTTAACATTTTTTTCAATTGCCTGATGAGATGCAATATAGCATTTGGCCTGGTGAACTGGGAAATGTTATGGCAGGTTATGAAAGCCGCAGGAACACCATCTTAGTTCATCAGTTTGATAAAGCCACTGTAAAAGAACACCACTCCCCAATTAAGGAGCCATGTTCAAAAAGTTGGAACCTATACTCGGAGAGGAATATGGCAGGGATCCAGCTTCATTTTGCATTTTATGATGAGCTCCTTCAGATCCAGAAGGAATACAGAGTTATTTCGAGCAGTGATCATAAGTGGCCCTGTTGTGTGTTTTCTGGCTAAAATCATGTTTGATGTGTTTCTCTATTAACAATGATAACACACATGATACATACAAGGTACAAATATGTATGATGTCTTAATACAAAAATGAGTGTGCATGGCCAATGGATTTGCACCTAAGAAACTGACATCACATATGTTTGTGAATGTAAAACCCCAATTTTCATTTCATGAAACCAAACTCTGATAAGAGCTTGGACACTTTAGACAAAGGGCCTCATCACGACTTGGGCGGTAACCCTTAGAATCGGCGGTAACGCTCTTAGCGCCGATTTTAAGGGTCCGTCGGATCACGACTCCAAATACCGCTGGCACCATTACAGCCGGCGCAAGTACAGCCAGCTGTACAAGCGCTGGCCATAACAGCGCCAGGAACCGTTCGCGCTAAAACATCACCAATCACGAGTACAGCGTTGGCGCTATTAGCGCCATAAAAGCGGCGGACAATCTGCCGAAAATACCTCCAGCAAAAAGCTGGAGGTAACAGAACACAGGCCACAGCAATAAGGACCCAGGTGGACCCACTGCAAATCAGAGGCCTACAAAGGAGCCACCCATGCACAACACACGCTCCCCAACACCATAACACCAGCAGGAGCAGGGAGGAGACAGCAATAAGGACCCAGGTGGTCCAACTGCAAATCAGAGGCCTACAAAGGAGCCACCCATGCACAAAACACCCTCCCCAACACCATGCTGCCATATTGAGCTGGGAGCCTTGAGGTTGACTACTAGCTGCTGCGCCTGGAGCTACAGAGGCCAGCCAACCAGGCCAGGCCCCTGGGAGTGCAGGGGTCAGTGGGGATGAGGAAAAGGAGTTGGAGAGCAGCATCAGCAAGGCAGCCAGCCATCCCCAGGGTCAGGCCAACACCCTGGGCCCTGACTGATGGCCAGTTGGTGACAGATCATCGGCTGGACAGGGCGACCATCACCCAGTAGCTGGACACAATCCAGGCTGACATTGGCAGCCGCATAAGCACCAGCACGGCAGTACCTCCCCTAGTGAAGCTCGTGTCTGTGCCACAATTACTTGGGACTGGCAAGTACCAACATACCGTTGACATGATGCATGGAATGGCCCAGTCCACATTCAGTGCCATGCTTGGACAGGTGCCTGATGCACTGTTGAATCATGTGAACGTAGACATTGCATTGCCAGCCACACAGGCACAGTTGCACCAGCTGAAGTGTCAATACAATGCCATTGGCCAAGTCATGAATGTAACAGCAGCCCTGTACTGCACACATGTGGCACCACAGGCACATGAGGCTGCCTACAGAAACCTGAATCAATACCATGCCCTCAACGTGCAGATGATATCCGACCATACCTTCATCCACTGCTCTGGCCGCTACCGAGGATCCACCCACGACTCCATGGCCCTGCGTAACAGTACCCTGCTGGCGTACATGAAAATGCATCGAGTGAAAAACACATGGCTACTGGGTGGGTACAAATGTATACCATGAACCATGTCAATCGACAACAGATGGTGCCTGTCACAGAATCCATCATACCCAATAGTCAGAAGGATTACTGCAGCATACACAATCAAGCACCTTGCACGATAAACCACGGACACGTGCCACACAGCAGAACACACCCATGCAGGATGTAAGACATGTGGTGGCACAGTGACATTTGCAAAACCCACCACAATAACCCACCTATGTGGGTTACACCATGGCTCTGAACACTGACACAGTACATAATTCCCAACCTGGCCACCCGACAATGATTCTTTTTCAAACAATAAGCTGGCACAATCACAAACGCACCACACATAAGTAGGCCGAGTAATGACGATGTTCATCCCACTAACACTGTCCCCAATATGTGCAGGGAAATGCATGGAGAACAATACAGAGCAGTGACAACCAGCAAATGCAACTGTAGCCAAATGGATTTGCAATGACACATGAGGCAGCCACTTCTGTCCTGCAGAAGTAGATGGAAGTGCCCCCTTATCCTGCGCCAACTGAATGAGTACTCTTGCATACAGATACATAGGCGTACCAAGTGGAGAATACCCCATTGATTCAATCGTGCCCGTAGGACAGCACACTCTACAATGTTATAGTCCAAATGATATGAAAGGCTAAATGACACTGATGACAGAGCCCTGTACACCCACTGGAATTACCTTGTCCCCATACCGTCTCCCTCTCCCCTGCAGGTGATTCTGCATATTCCCAGTACAAGAGGCACATGACCCCTGTGTGTCACCCACACATGGCGATGGATCGGGCATACAACCTTGCCCATGCCCGTACACGTATCTGCGTGGAGAGTGCATTTTGACTATTGTAGGCACACTTCCGGTGCCTCGACCGTACGGGAGGGGCAATGATGTATGCACTGAAATGAGTTGGCTAAATTGAACTGACATGTGCCATGCTGCACAACATCTGCTGTTGCAGAAATGTGCCACTGCCCCCTGATGCTCATGTGCATCCACCTGAGGATGGTAGTGAGGGCGAGGAAGTGCCGTAATGTGTTGCACATGCACAAAGGATTGGGCTGAGGGAGGGGAGGTTGGCCAGACAGGGATTGATTGATGGATTATATTAGAAATGGGTAATGGGTAAGTCGGAAATAAGTCACTTCCACATTGATTTGCATCAGTGAAAATCACTACTGTCCATGCATTTTGATTTTTCTAACGTGATTTATTTAACATCCAACAATCCCCCCTCCCCCCAATGAACATCCAGCACACAATCTCCCCTCCCCCCAGTGAACACCCAGCACACAATTCCCCCTCCCCCAGAGAACACCCAGCACACAATCCCCCCTCCCCCCAGTGAACACCCAGCACACAATCCCCCCTCCCCCCAGTGAACAACCCCCAACTGTGCAGTTGTTTCATCAGGCCAACAACAACGATGCCATGCACCACTAGGATGGGCGCGGGCGCTTCCCTCTCCCAGGCCCCTCTGGTGTGCGTGCCCTTAGGTGGCGCATGGACCAGCGCCTCGGAGATGGCTCTAGGGAACCCTCCGTGGTGTGGTAGAAGTGGAGGGGACAGAAGCGGTTGCCATCATGTGCTGTCGCATGAGATTGTTCGATTCGCGTGTCTGTTCAGCAAGTGCTGAGACTGCCTCCGTGAACTCCCGGACTCGTTGGCCAAAGCCTGTCAGGGCAGCGGTGCATTGTTGGACAACTTGGTGTGTACGCGCATTGTCCCGCGCTACGTACTTGCACCCATGCCTGATGGATTGACTGACAGCCTTTATGTGCCTGCTCTGCACCTTTGCCATCGCTTCCACACGGGCCTGTTTGGCCTCAATGATGTCCAGTCGGCCCATGACTGCTGCCCCAGTGACAAAGGGCTCCCCTGGTCAGTCCCGTGGTGGACCACCACTTGTGTGCTTTCGGTGGGGGGTGCTGCATGGCGACATGCCGCCAGCCTGGACTGGGCTGGCTGGCTCAGAGTGCTGCTCCTCTGGGCTCCCATAGGATGGTGTGTCCACATGCTGCAACGACGCACAGGCACATGACGACTCCCTGCATGCTGTCTGCCTGGGCTTGGCCTTCCCTGGGGTGTTGGCACCCCTTCACCATCACTACTACTGGGAGAGTGTTGTCCTGCGGCATGATGGACACGTGGAGGTGTTGCTCCCACTTCGGGCTCCGATGCAGACCTCTCTCCCTCAGCATCGGGGCTGTGGATGGTGGCTTGGGGTGAGCTGGCGGTCGCCTCCCTGCAGCCATGTGGCTGCCGCTGCTGTCTGGCGGGGCTGCGTTGGGGTGAGGTGGGTGTTGGCCTGGGTTGTGCCCTTGTGTTCGGCGTTTTTGTAGGGTGCTGTTGGAGGCCCGGTGTTGTGGGCGCGGTGTCGGTGTGGCCTCCTCCCCATCATCTTCGGGCCATTGGGATCGACGTGTGCCTGTGGGTACATAGGGGGTGGTTTGAGTTCAATGCTACATACATTTGTGTGATGCAGGTCATGCCAACAAGTGTGATTGAAGACTGTAACAATGACGCATTCAACTTGCATTCTGTTCACTCGCCATGTGGTTCTTGTTGTGGATGTGCATGGAGGTACACTGCATGGGAATGCGTGGTTGGGTGGACTGCGCTCAGGCTTTTTTGGGTGTGTTGATGCACACTACAACTCTACGTAGCTGTCCTATGGCTATGGAAGTCTATCCTCTGCCCCTGTCATTCATGCACTGCACGTACAGGGTCATCTAGGCAGCAGTACCGTTCTAGGGATGTGGGCCTCACTTACGGGTGTATGCAGTGCCTCAGACACATGTCTTCACTTTCATTCAGCTGCATGTATTTGGGGATGGGACTCACATGCCGTTGGGTTGATGCCAGTCCCTGCCTCCGCTCCACCAATGCCCTCGATGGTTCCGATGTCGATCAGGGCCGTCAATTTCTCCCACGGTGTGAGGTCGGGTGGGGGTGGTGGTGGGCCTCCTCCAGTGCCCCTGCTTGCACTCCTGTGCTGTGACAGGATGCCACGGACTCACACGCGCAGGTCATTCAGCCGCTTGCGGCAGTGCTCACCATCCCAGGGCACGCACCCCACAGGACTGACCCTTTGGGCGATGGATCGCCATATTTGGCCTCTGCGCTGGGCACTGGTTTTCCACTGCTGCAGCTCATCATGGTATACGAGTGCCTCTTCAACAAGTACCTCGAGCTCCTGATCACTGAACTTGGGTTTCCTCACCCTGTCCAGTGCAGACTTGCCCCTAGTGCGCTCCTGGGACTTTTTCCGGCGTTGGATCGCGTGGATGGCTTCCAGTAGCTGTGATATCCGACGGATTGTGATTTCCAAGATGGCCGCAGCTTTATTTCCCGTTCCGGCGGTTACGCGTTTCCCGTGCGCTAAAAGCGCGCGCACTCCTAGCGCGTGCTATGAGCACGACATGGCGGTAGCGCACGGTGCTCCGGATTTAAGGGTTCGCGCTGTTCGCGCTAATGCCATGGACCGGGGCGTGTGCATGATGAGTCATGATCTGGCGGATTATCCGCCGGGGGCCTTGGCGTTAACGCTAATTAGGTCCGGCGGATAATCCGCCACATTTACCGCCCAAGTCGTGATGAGTCCCAAAATATGCTTGCACACACAAGTAGGCCAACACAGTTATGCAGTAACCCATTCCTGGTATATTTACATTATTCTCATGCCCAAATGGCAAGCACTCCTTGGACTGATTAATTCTCACATATTTCTTCCACCCAATGCAAATGTATGGAGTGAATTGTTCAAGAGCTGGACATGCTAGAACATTAGAAATAGGGTTTGCACTATACATTTGCATGCACACAAAACGTATGTATTTGAGGGTTTATTTTCATTGGTATGCAATGTGAAATAGGCCCTTAAGCGTTATTTGAAATTCACAAAATATGCTGTAAGCTTATTGCGATTTTCCAAAATTCGTGTACACACAAATTGATGCCCTCCCCATAAGCAATGTAACATTGGAATCCATTTCCTTCAACATGTTGCAGAATGTCTTTCGTTCACCATGGTAAAGGCAAAATAGAAGAGACATTTTGTTGATGAAGTCAAATAATGTTCAGTTTATGAGCAATACGCTAAAACAGGGGATTGTTTGGCGTCCGAACCATCTGTGTACGAGCGCGATGTAACTAAAATATCATATCTTATCATATCACATATGAGCACTATATCTCCTATTCATCGAGAGTGTTGGTAGCTGAAAGTGTGAGATGATTGCCATGTGGTTTATGTAAGATATGTCTTTTGCAATAGGATTGGATGTTGCAACATACTTGGTTACTAGCTGGGCTGAAGCAAGAGCTGTCTGTGAGACTTGAATATCAGAGTTCACAGAGATTGTCTCATCTGTTGGACATCACTCCGTTTTCGTGTGATCGTGTGAAAGGCCGTTTGAAATTACACATTTACAGGACACCACTGCCTGTTAGGCAGAATCCTGTGCAGTTCCCTTGGGGACCACTGCAAAAAGATTAAGACTGCAGGAGAAAGCAGTAAACCCAATTGGTAGCAGTCTGTACCACCAAGATTTACCTGGTAGCTGTGGCTGAGCAGTCAGACTTCTCTCAAGAAGAGTAGGGCAGTATATAGAGTATACACAATAGGGCTAAAAACACAGTAGAGCAAATAAACACTGACCAGAGCTTTGTATAAAAAGTATATAATTATTTATTTAAAACACACTTTAGGCAATATATTAGCACTCTAAATTAAAAGCAAGTTAAAACACAGTCAGTTAAAGTATACACACCTCCCTTGATAACTATCAGACAAGTCAGAGTTAAAACACCATAATTTGTTAAACAGATGTGAGTGCATAACCTGATGGAACTCCAATAGTTCAGTTAAAGGGAGAGAAAAAGGTAGAGCATAGAAATAAAACAGGTCTCAACACTTTCAGGAGTTCTCAGCAAGGGAATAAAAGGAAGTATATACTGTAGAGCCAAAGGCCCACTTTAAATGGGAACGTGCAGAGGATCACACGGTTTAAAATGCACTAAAAGTCTTTGCAGAATGTTCAAAAGAGGTTGGGGTGATTCAAGAAGGTAAAGTTAGAAGGTCTGGGGCCAACCCAGTTGGAAAGCCAAGGATTTAAGGGTCACCTTGGCAAACCGAAGAAAGGGAGGCCAGGCAGGACACAGTACCTTAAAGAGAGAGGAAGCTCCAGTGGTGGCAGTTGTTCCTGGCAGTGGTGCAGTTCGTTTCGACCAGGGGAGGAGAGGATCTCGTCAAGGAGGAAATGTGGAGTTGTTGCACTGCACAGGGATGAAACCAGCTGCGGAGTTCGTCGATAAAAGGTGCGTTCCTTTTATTCGCGGTCAAAGTGGTGAAGCTTGGATATCCGGCCGCCGGGGTACTTGGCACGGGCGATTCGACCAAGAGACGTCTTTGGAAGCCGAAAAGGGCAAACTGGTTGGTCCCACCAGCTCAGAGGAAGAAGACTCGTCCAGCAGAAGATCTTCTCTTGTCGTTGGGAAAGTGGTGAGTTTGTTGCAGCAGGGCTCCACCGGTGGTGTCGACGTTGCAGATGGCTCAGCTTCTTCCCTCTTTGGATTCTTAGGTCCTGTGGCGACTTCTGAAATTCCAGTCCAAAAGGCCCTGCTTTTATGCAGAAAAGCCCCCATTCAACAGCCTAGCTGTCACTCAAACAGGCTAAGTGGCTCACCACTGGCCCAATCAGAACAGAGTGCGCCTTGGGTTGATAAGGCAACACAGTCCAGGGTGCCAATTCCCCTTCCCACCCATCCTGTGGAACCCAGACGCCATTTTAGAAAAGAGTTCTGGCAAAAAGACCCAACCGTGGATTTAATATTAAATAAATAAACCGGCGGTATCTTTAACATTGCACCAAAAAGTGGTGCGTTTAAAATCAATGGGAAAATCCCTTAGAGAATATTCCGGTGGAATATTTCACGTGGTAACCACTGCCACCAGCCAGAAACCCAACAAGGGGGGACTGGACAGTGCCCCCTTGAAAACAGACCCAGGGGCAATATAATTAACCCCTTCCAGTACTTCCACAATATGATGGTTTGTACTGGTTCTGTTCACAATTTAAGACTAGTAAAGTCAATGGTGACTTTACATGCCCTGGGAGACAGTAGTCAGTCCCAGTCTATGTTTGGGGGTTACTATGACACCCCTGTGTTACTGCACTGAGGGTGCTGTGTAACACATACACAAAATACAGATGATACCCTATGGAGTAAAAGACCCCATAGCCCAAAATCACATACCTCAAATCATGTCTAAGAGTGGAAGTAAAAGAGTCTCACTCTTAGCAGGAGAAAAAAAAACCGAAAAACCAGCAAAGCTGCTGGGGGACTCACTAGGTTTGGGAAATTAGCCTTATAAGAGAATTCTCCCTAACACTGCCCCCCTGCCCGTGTGAATCCAACACGTTTTAACCTTTGCGGTAAATAGTATTTGATTTGAAAAAAAGTAGGAGGCCTTCTCCTTTTGGAAAGGGTCTAACTTTAAGGCGGACTGACAGAAAAGACAGGAAAATAGATGCTGTGTTTGCCTCGATGTCTGAGACAGGCTTTGATTGCTTTTCTGAATCTGATAAATAGATTGGTGTATGAAAGGCGTGTGTTTGCTCTGTGCTATTGATTTGGGGATTGACTGTAGTTCTAGCATATTTTTGTTGCCATTTTCTCCAAAGGAAAGCGGTTTCATGCTGGGCTGATGAATACAAACTCTTGAGAGGGGACAACAATTTGCCTAGCCTAGCCTCTCTGAAACACAAGTGCAAAGTCGTAGAACGGAAGTGGCTGGTTTCAATCACATCCAATCACAGACTGGCCTGCCGCCTGCTCCAAAGGCAATACAGACTCTCCATCCACTCATAAAAGACGGCCCATATCCAAGCCTGCATCTCTATGGCCACCAACAACACGGCTGATCTGTTCAAAATCTGCAAGGAACTTGAGAATCCTACTGCAGTCTTCACTTCTCATCTGCCATCCCAGGCCCTCTGCACCGCACTAGCCTCCCATTTCAGAAGTAAAACTAAGGATATCATGCCCTCACTCTCACAACTCCCCTCCTCCCCTCCTCCCCTGCTCCCCTTCTCCCCTCCTCCCCTCCTCCCTCCCTCACCCGCTCTCAGGCCTCCCTTGGCTCCCCTGTCCCCTTCACTCCAACTCTTCTCCTTCTCGCCCATAGCGCCAGAGATGGTCTCTAAACAAGTCCTCACTATGAAGGTCTCATCCAAACAGGTGCTCCCCTGCTCCTCCAGAACAATCAAGGACAGCATTGCCTCCCTTACTCCAGCCTTGGCTGATTTCTGCAATCACTCTTTTTCCACTGGCTCCCTCCCACTACCCCTCAAGCACTCCCTTCTGCACCATCTCCTTAAAAAGCCTTCTGCGGCCCCATCCTGCCCAGCTACCTACCACCCTATTTCCATGTACCCCTTCCTGTGCAAACTCTTGGAGAAGCTGGTCATCTCCCAACTGATCAACCACAATGGATCTGTTGTTTGTCTCCACAACCAACAGTCTTGCTTCTGAGCAGCCAGAGGCATGGAAACTGTTCTCCTGAACACCCTTGAAGACTTTCTCTCAAATTTTGATTCCAACTCTCCTTCCGTTCTCATCCTTTTTGACCTTTCTTCTGCCTTTGATACGGTCAATCATGCCACCCTTATAACTCATCTATGTGAAAGCCTTGGCATGACGGACCTGGCACTGAACTGGTTAACCTCCTTCCTATCTGAACGACCTTTCCAGGTTCAACTTCTCCCTTTTCTTTTCTCCACCACATTCTCCACCTGCAGTGTCCCTCAGGGCTCTATCCTCTTGCCGTGGCTCTTCAACATCTACCTTGCCCTTCTGGCTCACTTGATCTTCACCTTCTCTCCACACTTCCAATGTTATGCATATGACACGCAGCTCTCCTTCGAGCTTCCCTGCGTCCTCTTCTTCCTCTCTCATTTCTGACTGTCTGACTGCTATTCAGGCATGGTGCACTGCTAACAATCTTTGCCTTAATGCCAGTTAGACTGAGATCCTTCTCATTGGGACCCATGCTCCCTCTTTCCTTCCTACTCTCTGGCCACCCTCGATGGGTCTCCTCCGCTCACCCTCTTGTGAGGCTTAAAACCTTGGCGTCTTCGAATCCCCTTTCTCCTTCCCTCCTCACATTGTGGACCGTGCCAAGAAGGCCCACTTTCAGCTACACCTCCTCAGAAGCATGACAAGGCATTCTGGGGCCTGCAACCCTGCTACATTTAACTCTCTTTCCCTAAATACCTCCCTGCTAGAGCCCTTCAGTCTTCTAGCTCCAACTCTCTGCAGATCAAACACTTTCCAAGCAGAGAGTGTGGGAAGATCTCTCTCTTCGGCAGGAGCCTCCCTCTGGAATGGCCTCCCTGCCCCTCTCAGGCTTGAGCCGGACCTCCTTAAGTTCTGGAAGTTTCTCAAGACCCTCCTTTTCTCTTCTTCCTTCCCTCTCCCCCTTCTCTGCTAATGTCCCCATCTGCCCATTGACTGGCTGCCTTGTCCCTTCTGAGTCCTACAGGGAAGCAGGCCCTCCTCGGCCAGTCCACCCCAGCACGCCGGTCTTCCTGATCCCCCAATCTGCACTTGCCCTTCTGGGCCCCCTCCCCTGACTATTCTGCCGGGGTGTGCATTCCTATTGAGCCAGGTCCACCTCCGTCCACGGCCTTAGCATGTGGTCCTCACTCCTTGCACTCCCTGCATCACTTGGCACTTGCCCACCTGGCCTCTCCTTAGCACGAGCCTAGCCCCATAGAACCTCTTCTTCCCTCCTCCTCCCCCCTGCACTTGTATACCTCGACTCAGCCCCACACATCCCTCCCACCCTAGCATTATTCCTTCTGCCCAACTACATTCCCCCTGCACTTCTTGTTAATGCACTTGCATGGTCCGAATGATACAAGGCCTGTAGGACCATTATTGTTGTTTTCTTCCTTGTCACTCCCCCCCTTTTTTGCCTTGTGGCGCCTTGAAACACCATTTGCTGTATAGGCGCTTTATAAATACACAATAAATAAAAAAAATGTAAAATGTGCATTTATTATGAGAAAGTTCTTAACAGTTGCAGTTATTTTCATCATTGCCAATTCATTAAAAAACATTTTTACACCCACTTCACTGTGACCCAGAAAATAAATAGTTAATTCATGGTACCATATTAACATGAGGTTAATAAGCTACATCTACTCTGGTATTAGCATATTTAATTTTCCAACTGGTACCCTTAATTGCAAACCTTTTGAAATAATGACTTGCTGCAATGGCAAATTCTGATTGCGTGAGAAGCCGGTGGAAGATATCATACCTGAAAAAGCCTGACTTCCTTTGCTAATGGTTTGGTCTGTGTGGTTTTCTATTTTTGAAAATATAAAAACAATGTGCGACAAATGAATGCTGCACTTTTTTTCTTGTTTCACCTTTCTTCCATTTTAAGGGGATAATATAGTGATCATCCCCACATTCAGGGGCAGACAAGACTGGCAAAGGCCTGCAAGTATGCGACTAAGGTATGCCAGAGGGGAGAAAAAGCCATGGAGAGGGTTCAGCCGGTTTGTGCTTTTATTGGGCCAAACACGAGGATGATCGCTATTTACTGCCCAAAAAGTTATTCTCACATTTGTATCCCAATGTGAGAATAACTTTTTTTGGGACATGGTCTGATATGTAGGAGAGGTTATGAGCTAAAGGATTTGTGCAATGTAATCTTTGTGTAGTTTGGTATTGGGGCGACAAGAGTGTAGCATTTGGTACTAACACCTAGGGCCTCATCACGAGTTGGGTGGTAACCCCGGTGGTATTACCACCAGGGCTATTAGCGTTACCGCCAACCCCCCTGTCGCTATTAGCGCCGGATCACGGGTTTGGTGGAACAGTTAAGTCCCCATTCCACCTTGGGCACATTCAGGAATTCTCCATTCCCTATTGGGCCCAATTGGGAATGTTCAGCACTATTACCGCTGGCGGTATTACTGCTAGCAGTAAAAGCGCCGAAAATCAGCTAAATCGTGGAGAATTTGCCCCCAGCTCAGAGCTGGTGGTAAATCCGCCAAGCCCGTGATTTGGCAGACCCTTAAACGTGGCAGCAATAGCATCACATTTGCATTTAAGGGTTAACGCCAAACTCGGGAAAAGGCAGTTAGTGTTGGTAAATAGATTGGGCTAGATTTGTTAGGCCACAGGCCGCAAATGTGCTAGCATAACGGCAGGCACACTAACATTGTCAGTTTCAGAAAATAATGCAGAATTTAAAGCTGCACAGCAGTGCTTCGCAAAGCAGAGCGTGCAGTGTAACAGCGCAATGGGCCTTGAATAAAACCGTTAATTGTGCGGATCAGGAAAAAGAGGAATGAAGTATAAAATGCAAAATGCAACATTATTGAGAGGTTGTGTTATACAGAATACTGTCCAAATGTAGTCTAAGCCAGGGGCTGGAAAATTACACAGGCGGAATCAACGGAGGCAGGATAGGTGCTGGCCATTTCTGGCATGTGGTGTGACAGATGACACCAGATGATACCACAGAAGATGCTGGGAAATGCTAAAGAAATTGTACAGAGGCATAGGATAAGAGGCTATTTTCACCGAGAGGCTTAGAAGAGAAAGAAAGGAAGAAGGAGGGGTCTTCGAGCATCCTAGTGAGAGAGAAGTGCTGCTGCTGGTTGGCTGAAAGGAGAGGGCTGTCATGCATAGCTGTCTCTGGTACTTGGCTGCAAAAGGGCGTGGTGGGTCAAGGGCGAGGCAATCATTCCGAAAAGCAGAGAGCTCAGCATGAGTAAAAATAGGTCAACAATCAATTAGGACCCCCTTTTGCAGGGTATTTTAATTGGCAAGGTGTTAAGAGTCGACATGGAAGGCAGAACTTCTTTAATTCTTTTGGTACCAAAGGATAAACAAAGGAACCAGAATCCAAAGTATTAGCTGGAGGGTTCCTGAATTCACGCAGAGGGGGTCATAATCCCATAATCTCATAGTCTTGCTATTAATCCGATGTTAGGCAAGGGTAGCAAAGTAATTTAGTGCTGAAACTGTATTCATAGCTCATTGCTTTCATAGTCAAAGAGTGCAAGTTAGGATGTCCTAGGGTAAGTTATCAAGGGAGCAAGAGAGAGAAGGCAGCAGAAAAAAGGAGTGTCTTGAGCTGCTTCCGGAACTTCGCATGGTTCAGTTCAAGTCTAAGTGGGGCAGGGAGGCTGTTCCAGAGGGAGGCACCTGCAAAGGAGGGAGATCTACCCCCAACTCTCCGACCCTCAGAGAGTTGGAGGTAGCGGAGTGAAGGGCTCTAGAAGGAAGGTGCTTCAGAAAAGAGTTGGATGCAATGCTACCCCTGGCCCAGAAAGCCTTGTTGACGATGCAGGCGGTCTTGAACTTGATTCTTGCAGCCACTGAGAGCGAGTGGGGATATTTTAGGGCTGAAGAGGTGTGGCCCCTTGGCTTGAGGCCAAGGATAAGTCTTGCATTCCTGCTCTGGATTAGTTGCAGGGGGTGAAGAGTAGAGGTAGGCGGGTTGAGAAACAGACTGTTGCAGTAATCTAGCCTGGAGAGAACCAGAGCTCTGGAGATGGTGAGATTCTGGGGGAAAGTGAGAAAAGGTAGAATACCTCTGAGGAGGTGCAGCTGGAAGATGACCTTTTTAGCAGTCTGTGATGTGAGTAGAGAGGGAGAAAGTGGAGTAAAGATGAAACCAAGGTTTTTTGCCTCGTAGGAAGGCGGGGGGTAGAGGGCACAGGGAGGGTGGCTAGAGTGAGAGAGAGATACTGGGAGCAGGTCCCAGTGAGAAGGATCTCTGTCTTACTGGTATAAGGTGGCAGATAGACATTGGAGACATTGAAGAGCCAGGGAGAGAGGATAGAGCCCTGAGGGACACCACAGTGGCGAGAGAGGTGGCGGAGAGAAAGGACCCAAGTGTGACCTGGGAGGGACGGTCCAGAAGGAAGGAGGTCAGGCATGCCATGGCCTGATCCCTGATGCCCAGGGTCACACAGAGTCGGTTATTTAGGGTATTTTGGATGACCATGTCTAAAGCAGAAGAAAGGTCAAGGAGGATGAGTGTTAGGGAGAATTCTCATGAATGCCTGATTTCCCTTACCTAAAGAGTCCCAGAAGCTTTGCAGGAGTTCTAGGATTTATTTATTTCACCTGGTAAGAGTGTAAGCCTTTTTCCCACTCTTACATGTGTTTTGCTGTGTGTATTTTCACTGTTTGAGTGATCTTGGGCACTGGAGCCTCACCTACTCCATGTGCACCACTTTTTGTGTGTGTTACACAGCACCTTCAGTACAGTGACACAGGGTTGTCTTTGAGACTTCCCACTGACTCAATTTTTCTGGGGCTGACTACTGTCCCCCAAAAACAGGTAAAGTTGCCATTAACTTTATATAGTCACTTTAAACCACAGACCCAGTAGGCCCCATCTTACATGGAGCATTGGAAAGGGTGAACTCTTATCCCTTTTTGTCTGTGCCTCTTGGAGCCTTGTTTCACTCCCTTAACATTAAGACTTGGCTGGTGGAAGTGGTACCTACCCTAACTTTTCTACCGCAATTATACTATATACATGTGGTATTGTTCCAGGCTATTATATTAGCCTCGAACATAAACCTGCTTGACCAAATACATTTTATTTTGGGTCCGGCTGGGTTTATTCGCCATTTCTTTTTGTTAAAGTCTTTCTCGTGTTTTACTCTGCATGCCAAACTGGGGATGATTCCTTTGTTCACTTTCTTTTTGCGGGCTTCTGCACAGAAGCCCTCCTTAAGGCGCATGATAGTCTAGGTAGGCAGGATGTGAAGGAGGGATCTTTGGACCCCTGCCATGGGTTCCCTTGGTAACCCAAGTCGCACTCTTGTCTGATTGGCTAAGGGGACTGGCCTTGCCAGGCCAGCCACCCTGCTGTGTGATTGACAGCCAGGCTGTACGAATGAGCGAAAACTGCATAAAAAGCAGGTCTCTGGGACTGGAAAGTCAGAGTCGCCACTGGAACGAAGGAACCAACGAGGAACTGGAAGAAGAGGACCCCTACCATGACTGAACCGGCCGGTGAAGCCCTGCTGCAGGTCCGAATCTCCAAATCCGACGACAGAGAAGATCCTCCAGGAAAACTTCTTCCCTTGAGCAGGTGGGACCAACCAGTTTGCCCAAACTACAAGCCAGGGCCCCTCCTCTCGTCGAATTTGCTGTACAGAGCTACAGTGGGCCGGATAGCCAGGAAAGTCGGACCCTGCTTGGGTTTTAAGGGGCGCACCTTTAATTCGTTGTTTGACGCTGCTGCTGGTTTCCTCCCTGGGTAGTGCAGGACCCTCCAGTCTTCCTACTTTAGATCAGTCTGACAGTCGCTTCAGGAACCGTGAGCCTGCAGGAACTACCAGGAACGTCTGCCTCAGCTACAGCCCCCTCTCCATTTTAAGGTACTGTGCAAATCTGGTTGTGCGTTTCGCTCAGCTGCAGTGAAAGTGTGTGAAATCTTTCTCCAATCCGAGGGCTTGTCCTTCTCTTCTCTTTGAACTAACTCTTCTACCAACCAACCTTGTCCGGCATCTGTGCCACGAACTTTACCGCAAACTACCCTGAACTGTGTGATCTTGAGCAAAAGACTTTTGACCCATTGACTTTGGCCCTAAGCCTTTTCTATCTGATCTCCTCACTGTAGTCTCTCTTGTTCAATTGCCCTGCGTACTTACCTGTTGGTGTTGCCTAATTTCTAATAACTTTGTCTTTCCCTCCCTTTAAATTGCTGGAGTGCCATTTTGCTCCCACTTTATTTTGTGAGCTTAACTTGTCTGGAATTTAAGGGAAGTGGCGTGGTGTATTTATGATTGTGATTTTTAACTTGCTTAGAATAGTGAAATGTTATACAACTGTTGAGTAAATAAATATACAGGGCCTCATCACGACTTTAGCGGTAACCCTTAAATCCGGCGGTCGCGCTATTACCGCCAGATTTAAGGGTCCGCCAAATCAGGACTTCGGCGGATTTCCCCCCAGCTAAGAGCTCCGCCGGCGGTAAGAGCGCAAATTTTCCCCATTGAGCCCAATGGGGAATGGGACATTCCCGAATGGGGTCAATGGGGAATGGGGAATTACATTACCGCCGAACTCGTGATCCGGCGCTATTAGCGCCAGGGAGTTCAGCGTTAGGGCTAATACCGCCGGCAGTAATACCGCCGGCGTTACCACCAAAGTCATGATCAGGCCCATATTCTTTTACTCAGAAACCTTAAGTCAGTGTTTGCCTGAATCATAGTAATTGCTGTCCTTTGTGTAACTATTTGTACTGTCACTTATTCTTGAGATAAGTCTGGCTGCTCCGCTACTGCTACCACTATACCTATGTAGTACAGGCTGGTACCAAAGGTGAAATTGTACTGTCACTTGTAGTCTTAATTGTGTGTAGTGTTCCCAAAGGGTACTGCATATGATTCTGCCTAACAATGAGGGCAGAGGGAGAGCCTGAGTCGAGGTTAGAGAGTGGATCCTCACTAGTGTTCAGGAGAGCAGTTTCTGTGACTCTGGCTGCTCTAAAGCCAGACTGATGGTCATAGAGGCAAGCAACAGATTCCGTGTGGAGGGTAAACTGGGAGTTTGCCCAGGAAAGGAGTAATACAAAGTTTGCAGGACATGTAGGATCAGCAGAGGGCTTTTTTAGGAGTGGGTGCACAAGCAATAGCTTGAGGGGAGAGGGGAAAGATCCAGTGGCGAAAGAGTGATTGCAGAAATCGGCCAAGGCTGGACGGAGGGTGGCAATGTGGTCCTTGATAGTTCTGGAGGAGCAGGGGAGCACCTGTTTGGATGACACTTTCAAAGAACTGACTTGTCAAGACACATTGTGCCTCATCACGAGTTGGGCGGTATCCCGGCAGTATTCCCGCCAGGATACCACCCGTACTAATAGCATTACCGCCAAAACCCCTGGCGCTATTTGCAGTGGATCACAGGTATGTCGGAACGGGAATTCCCCATTTCCCATTGGGCCCATTCGGGAATTCCACATTGAGCCCAATGGGGAATTTTCGGCATGACTACCGTCAGCGGTATTACTGTGCGGTAACTGCGCCAAAAATCAAGCTCAGAGCTGGGGATAAATCCTGCCAAACCTGTGATTTGGCGGACCCTTAAATGCGGCGGTAATAGTGTTACCGTCACATTTAACGGTTACCACCAAACTCGTGATGTCCCCGATTGTCAGGTGTTATCAGAGAGAAGGAGGAAATGGGTAGAGGAGAGGGAGAGGTGGCCAAAGGGGGCCTGAAGGAGGGAGAGGGAGAGGCAGGTGAGGACAGGATGTCCTGAGTTTTAGTGGTCAAATGAGAGGACAGAGCCGTGACGAGGGCCTAGGAGAGGTGGAGACTGCAGTAGGATTGGCCAGATCCTCGCAGATTTTAAAGTGTTTGGCCGTACTGTTAGAGGCTGCAGAGTTGCAGGCTGGGAGATGGACCCTCTCCTTGGAAAGAACAGAAAGTCTGTCTTGCCTTTGGAGCAGGCGGCAGGTCAGTTTGTCAGAGGATGCACCCGAAGCCCTCCACTTCCTCTCAGCCACCCTGCACTTGTGTTTCAGGGCGGCGAGGTTACAGTCATACCAATAGTTGCACTTGGAGGTAGGCTTCAGGTTAGAGAGGGCTGTATCATGGTGTGAGTCAGCCGCAGGAATAGGAGGAGCTGAGAAAGTAGAGTCAAAGGCTGACGCCCGCTTCATGGGCCGGATGACCGAGAAGGAAGGTGGCAGGGCTGGTGTAGGCTTTGCTTGAGGAGCAAGATGTTTCATGTGAGAGGAGAGCGGAAAGTGGTCAGTCCAAGAGAGAGGAGTGGTGAGAGGGTTAGAGAAAGGGATCTCTGAGGAGATGAGAACATCCAAGGTGTGTCCAGCAGAGTGTGTCAGACCAGAGGGTAGAATGGAAAGGGAGAGAGAGTCGCATAGGTTGTGGAAGAGCCCATAGGAGGATTAGTATCATACAGGCGGATGTTGAGGTCTCCAAGGAGGAGAAGTTGAGAGGTCAAGGCAGGGAGAGACGAAGAGAGGTCAGCCCATTTTGAGAGGAAGAGGGAGACCTAGCCAGGTGTCTTGTAAATAGTGGCCACAGTCAGAGAGAGGCCAGGAGAGATAGACGGCCTACAGACTAGGCATTCAAAGGAGGAGTAGGACTGCGTAGGAATGACAGAAGCAGGGACCCACTCTGAAAAGATCAGGGTCACTCCACCTCTAGGCCTGGGCTTGGAGAGCATCATGTAGCCCTCAGGCAGGACATTGACAAAACTTGTGAAAAAGCTGGAGGTGAACCATGTAGTGGTGAGAGTGAGGACATCCAGGTCAAGTTCTTTGAGAAGGTCACAGATGTCCGAGGAATGTTTGACAGCAGAGCAAGATTTGAGAGCAGCTACGTGGAGCAGGTTGCCACATTTAAAAGTCTTCTGGGGTGGGGTGCAGGAGTGTGGCACACCCAGTGTTGGAGGTAGAAGGGCCTGAGCATGGGCAGGGGCCATGGACAGAGGTGGCGTAGGGGCCAAAGTGGAGGAGGTGGGTGCCAGAGAGGCGGCAGAGAAGGAAGGAGGTGGCAGAGGGGCCAGAGAGTATATTTTCCTTTATTCTCACATGTGCCTAATGCAAAAACTTACTACAAGTGTTTCCAAGTTTTTCAAAAATGAACTGGTTTGATTGTCTATCTGTTCTTTCTGATGATTTTGAATATAAAAATGTATAACTGTGAAAAAGTGTGATGGTTTTTTATTGTGTCTAGAGTCTGTCCTATTTCTTGCATCTGGAGATAAATGGGCCTTATGAATGGATGGCACAGTACAACATTTGTAAACGCCTAGCTAAGATCCTATTTGTGCTGGACTGCCCAAAGACTGATATGCAAATGGATATTTCCCATCTGTGAAAGGTACAGTGAGCAAAATGCGTGAGCTGCAAACTCTCATCTCAGAACAGGTTATCATGCCATGTTCTTTCTTTTTTTAAATATTTGGTGCATTAGCTGGGAAACATTTTAACTAAGTGCATTAGTCATGCAAGGCAGCACCGTATTTTACAATGGTGTGCTGTGCTTGGTACACGTTGAATCATTTTTGTCAATAGTGCTGTGCATTAAGTTGTTTTTAAGTTGACACACTGTGCTTTATGCAAACAGTGGGTGACATGTCCAATATTACTGTTGCAGATTTGTGCGAGTATGCAGAAGCCACGTTTTTTGCTCTGGGTACATGGTCTTCAGATACTTTGAATGTTTGGAGAGAGCGCCTTGTTGCTGAGATAGAAGAAGAGGAGCCTGGACAATTGTTTGACGAGGGTACAGTATTACACACATGCCTAGCCAAACTGTTTGATTGTAATGAGAAAAAGTCTCAAAAAGACAGCATTATCCTGTTGGGTACAAAACTTTGTTCTAACCTGCACATGTTACTGGGAATTAGAGAAAATGACGGGCAAACTATGCTGAAATGTCAGAATGTATTGACAGAATTACATTAAAGGGTGATTCAGTTATGAAGTATGCCAGATGTGGGGCAGCTAACGCTTTCACAGTTGCAAGCTACATGGGATGACTTGCTGGATGAATTGTTGCATTTAAGGGTAGCCCCACAGCATTGTGAAATATCAGAAGCGGAATTGGTAAAAGTGAAGAGAAAGCAGGTGCAGGACGGTTCGGAACAGAATGAACATTTAAAAGTTGAATTAACAGTTTCTAATGGAAAGGGATTTTGCCATAACAGAGATGGAGTCAATGCATAATGACAACATGGAGTGGTCTTGAGATATACAGTGCTTAGAAAATAAGATTACTCATTTAGGATCAGAAGGTCGATAATAATTACTGATTGAAAAGAACAGGTTACAGAAATAAATGATTTAGTCATAAAATTAAGAAAAGAACAATCCAAAATTGACACATTTCATGATTTGCGACTCCCTTTTGTGCTCATGGCTATTAGGGCGACATAATCAAAATCTACAAGTCTCAGCCCACATGAAATAATCACAGGTAGGAAGATGGTACTTCCCCAACATTTGTTGTACAGGACCAATGAGCAAGTTTTGGTAAATGCATCCACCATTCACGAGCATGTGGAAGAGTTGAGAAAGCATTTGCAACACACATTTCGATTTGCACAAAGGAATTTAGAAAGAGCAGCTGAGGGTGCCGAATCATACTATGACAGGAAGTCATTTGTTAGGGGGCATGAACTAGGTGACCAGGTATACAAGTTCAATTTTGCAAAAGGAAAAAGCAATAATGCTAAATTCATGGCATCTTGGCATGGTCCATTCAAAATTGTGGACATGGTTTTTCCGGTGGTGTATAGACTACTGATAAAGGAAGGGGATCTGGCTGTCAAACAGTTTGTCCACATGAACCAAATAAAACCATTCCACCCAAAACACGAGGTGCAAAGAATAGAACAAACAGGAGAAAGGTTAAAGGATTGAGAGGAGCAATGGCTATGTCAGAGGCTAGGATGTACCACTAAATAGGTGAATAAATTGGTTCCCGATGGTCCACAATGGGCTGGACCAAGAAGAATGAGGAAACTTATTCATTGAAACAGGCAAATATGGGTGTTTGGTGTACCTGAAGAAATGAATGAAAGGTATTGAAAATGTAAAAAATAAATAAAGAAATCAATAAATGAATAAGAAAGGAAATCAGAAGGAAATTTAAAATAAAGGAAACACCTTAAAATAAAAATATTAGTGCTTGGTACCTAACCTGTGTGTCTCTGCCCTCTGTTTTAAGAATTGGTTAACTTGTTTTCCTTCAAAAAGGTTCCTTGGAGCCCGCAGTCCATGGAGGAGTCCCCAGGACAATAAGAGGAAGAGTACAAAAGGTGAAAAGTGAATGGCGGACACAGAAGGAAAATCTGGATGACAACATAGCGTGGGAGGAAGAAGAGAACCAAGGATCATATTGGTTAGTTATAGGGGTGTCTGGTGACATGGGCATGTGCCTCACAGCAAATGGACAAGTTCTGATTGAGCTGGGGCCCAGCATCAGGAATTGTGATGGAGGATTCATATTAGGGAATAGGCGGCTCTTATATCAAAGCATTTATACTATTGTGGATCCAGACAGGGTTTTGGAAAAGCATTTAAATTTTACAAAAAGGAAATCCACTCAAGTAAGACAATGGGATCAAATATGTAGGGAAAGGGCGCGAAGAACAGTGAAAGAGATTTTAAAGCAGCTGGAGAAAACATTTATGAACATATCAAGTATTAAGAGAAAAAGTGAACGCAGAGTGGCAGGTTTTTTTATTGCAACAATCATTGTCACAATAATTGGGGCTATTGTGGGGAAAAAACTGTGTCAATAACAAATGATGTGTCAGTGAACACATTGGGGGGGACAGGCCTGAGAATTAGGCCAAGATTTGAAAATTATTCAACAAAGAATGGACAAGGCTAGAGTGAAACAGAAGGAACTAGTTCAGTATGTGAATCAAACTATTGTAACACTGAATGATCAATCAGCCCTGTTAGAGCATAATATAAATGTGATGGTTAAGCAAAATGGGATGTTAAAGGATATTTTGAATTTTGTAAATGCAATGGAGGTGATACTCACAAAATGTTTGCAGGAAAGTAAAATTCATGAAGCAAAACTACATATGCCCTCTGAAAACATTCTTACCTGATGCGATAAATGCGGTTTGTGAGTTGCAGGCGGAACAGAGTGCTACCGAGGGATGGGTGGTATCTATAAGTAATAAAAAATCTGAAGAATTAGCACCGCCAAATAAATTAAGGACAGGTGGCTGGTCGGTACATGTGTAGTGAATTATACAGTCACGCACCTCAATCATGGTTCATTTGTTGTGAGGCCATTGCAGGACAATGTGTTCTTTATCACAGTGCCTAAGAATACTGTGGTAACAGTTGGTGGTCTAACATTGTTTCATTTGGATGCTGATATTTGCGAAGCAAGAGTAGAAAACATTGAGTTATTCCAAGGAAACACATTCCACCTGGATCCAAATATACAATATCTCCTGAAACATAAGGAAGCAAACACAATCAAACTGAATATACAAAAGGACAATATCACAGTGAGTGGTCTGGGTTTGGCAGACGGAGATGAACACACTTGGAGACATTGCCGTTGATGGAGAAGGGATTGATGATTGTAGGCATTTCTATAGTGGCCATCTTGGGATGGTTAGCAGTACTTACAATAAAGTTACATAATAATTCAGCAGGGTTGTCCCAATCACGAGTTTGGTGGAAAGTTGGAGTTCTACCTCCAGCTTTTTGCTGGAGGTAAAAATGACCGCGTTCAGCGCTATTAGCGCAGCGCTAATTGCACCGGCTCAAAATAGTGCAGAAAAAATCCATTGGGTCCAAGTATGCAGAATGGGGATTTACTGCCTTACCGCTACTCGTGATCCAGCTAATAACACCGAATAGCAGTAATGCTATTTGCATTGGCGGTATCCTGGTGGGATACTGCCAACCTACCTCAAATTCAGATCCAACTACATCAATCTGCTGAAAGCGTCCGACAACTAGTTGTTTACTAGTTATATTAGACTCTCATACCATCTGCTTGTACATATTCTCTATCTCCTCTTGTACATTTTCCCTTCTTCCATCTTTTGACCCCTATTGCCTGTATAAAAATGTTTTGCTTATTATTTGTAACCTGTAACTGAAAGCTTCGCATATTCTGTACTGCTGCGCCTGGCTACCTTTGGGTTTGGTACGCATTATAAGTGAATAAAACAAACAAACAAACAAACCTTGTGGTGATGAGGCTCAAAGTATTAAGAATACCTGAAGAGAGAAAACAAAATCATTACGGGAATGCTCATACTCGATCTGAGACAAGCCAAAGTATTAAGAATACCTGAAGATAATGAGAATCCTTACTGGAACGTTCCTACTTGTCCCAGTCGAAATAAAGTATTAGGAATACCTGAAGAGAGTGAGAATCAATACTGGAACCCTCATACTCACTACAGTCTAGACAATGGGCCTCATTACACAGATGGCAGAGAACCATGGCGCTATTAGCGCCATGGTTCATGCCGGTAAAATACCGGCACCGCCTTGGTGGAAAGGGGAATTACCGCCCCATTCCAAGGTCGGCGGGGCGGTAATTCCCCCTTCCACCATTGCCCTTCCCCATTCCCATTTTTGCCCCATAGGGCATAATGGGAATGGGGAAGGCGCTAATTACGGTACCGCAAATTGCGGTACCGTAATTAGCTCCCTGGATCCCTTTGCGGGTTGGTTTTTAACGCCTGCAAAAAGCAGGCGTTAAATTCCCCAACCCGCAAAGGGACCTCGTAGTAAGGCGGTAGGGATTTACCGGTACCGGTAAAATACCAGTACCGGTAAATCCTTACCGCCATCCGTGTAATGAGGCCCAAAGTATCAAGAGTATATGAGAAGAGTGAGGAACAAGTCCAAGCTGCAGATGCATTCACCCTATCAACTCTCTCTACCCCCACGCACCTTACCCTCACCCTCTCTACCCCACCAAACCACACAACCCCCTCTCTCTCTCTCTACCCTCACCTTCCCCAACCCCTCGCTCTCTACCCTGTCCAACACCCTTCCCCCTCTCTCTCTATCCCCACCCACCCTACCCCCTTCTCTCTACCACTGCCCATCCTACCCCCTCTTTCTCTACGCAACCCTTCCCACTTTCTCTACAGCATTTATTCCCCTATCCACCCACCCTACCCCCTCTATTCATCCGACCCACCAAACTTAACCCCTCTCCCTATCTCATCTCATCCTTCCTCTCACACTCTCACTTTATTTCTTACTCTCTCACTCTCACCCTTTCTCGCTCATATTTCCTTTTGCTCATCATTGATGGCACTGTGTATGAATGGCTTCCTCCTTTGCTCTATTCCCCTTCTCATTCTATTGCACACCTGTACCCCTGATTGCATCCTCCTTTGAAACTTTGCACTCTCCTCCGTGTACCCTGGTGCCCAGTCCCAGATGATCAAATAGGTAAAGTAAGCACCATCCTACAGGCCCCACTCCTTTTAGGAACCCCGCTGCAACAGATCAAAATTATTATGATTTGATCTTGAAAGAAAATTACAATCAAGCTTTCTTAAATTGTTTCCAAAAAATAGAAAAAATACAATCAACTCATTTACATTAAAGTGAAAATACTATATTAAAATAATGCACCCATTAACAACCTAAAGTACATAAACCAGAGACATCAGATTCACATAACAGTTTGTCTCTTGAAAACTCATCTTCTGGTAGCTGTCAGTTTGTAAGAATATCTGGTGCAAACTAGGTACATGTAATGTACAGTAGTGATGGTCATCTCCATCTAGGGGCCGATGTGCACTTCTTAGTTCAATGTTATCCCACTAATGGGTACGCATGAGGAATCTCCAGAAACTAAGCTTCCTGTGAGATACTGTGTTGTGAGAATTTCTGCTGACTCCAGACCCTAGTAGAATATTTGCAAGTAGAAGCTTCGAGAATGCTGACAAGTATATATAACAGACGTCTGCATTACTGTAAGTTAGATTTTCTGAGTTATGATAAAGTTTGATTAACTTCACTGTCTAATTTAACAGAACAAATCTATCTTGCTCATGCAGTTTAACTCATTTTTGGCTAAGGTTTAAAAAAAATAATTTTCTTGAACAAAGCATAAATATTGTTTGTCGTCGCTCACTTGCCATCATGGCCACTGAATACGATGTCTTGAAAAAGGTGGACATTCCAAGATATCCTGAAAGATTTCCCCACAAACAAATTGAGGAAAGTGAATATTTAAAGTTTTGCTGGTTTATTAAAATGTTTTAAAAACATCTTTGTTTAATAACATTAATAATTGGTAATGTTTAGTTTTGTGTAATAAAATTGGTTTATTAAAATGAATGGTTGGTAAAATAAAAAACGTATTAGGAGCAAATTTTTGGGTGGGGACCCGAAATTTCAACTGCTTAAGGGCCTCCACATGGTTTAATCAGGCACTGCTGTTGCCTATAAATGCAAAATGAAAAGAACAGCAGTAAATACCAAAACTATTGGCATGGCCAATGGTTGTACTGATAGTCTGTGCTAATGGGGGATGTAAACACAATTCCCCTAGGCAAGAAACATTTTAAAAACATTTCTGACAAGGGGTATTGTTGTGGGTTCAGGTTGCTTTGAATTTAGTCATCATTTTACACCTGTATATCATTGTAACCCATATGCAAATGCCCTTGCAAACATAATCTCTATCACTACAGACTCCAGGATTACACTATGTATAGATGGTATTGCCCTGTTTCTGAATCAATTGCGCATCAAACTCAGTATTATTATTATTATTATTATCATTATTATTATTATTATTATTATTATTATTATTATTATTATTATTATTATTATTATTATTATTTTATTCATTGAGTGCAGACCGAGCTTTGGGAAGCAATGAAGCACTTTACAATCACAGGGGGAAGAACCTGGTGAGGGGAGCAGATAAACAAGGGAAGGGAGAGCTGACGACAGGGGATGGGGCAATTTGGTATTTATTGGGATCTACAGGAAAAGATGTGAGGAAGCAGCTCTCCCAGTGTCAGGTAGGGTGGGAAGTGGAGGGAGGGTGGACCTAGGCCTCCATAAACGCAGTAATGTCCTATTCTGAAGATCTGAGGTTTCAGCATACCATCTGAATAAATAAGCCAAACTTTCTTTTTCTGAACCATAAAATAACATATCTTCTTGACATTTTTCTTACCATTGAAACTGGGGCACTAAAAGATACCTGGATATCAAATACACTAGGGGTCTGCCACATTTGGCTCTCCAGGTGTTTTGAATTACATCTCTTGATTGTCATAGCTAACATAGTTAAGGGTGGGGATCATGGTGGTTGTAGTCCAAAACAACTGCAGATCAATAGGTTGCATACACTTAAAAAACACTAAAATAATTGAAGAGTTCTATTAGGTAAAGTGAAGGCTGCTTCTTCTACAGATTGGCTCTTCTTCTACCAATTGGTTCATCTTCTGTCAATTGGCTCTTCTTCTACCAATGGCTTTTCTTCTACCAATTTAATCACAACTGAAAAGGGCATTTTTGACTTAACCTCAATGAATGATAAACAGATTTGTGACACACAAGTGTGGGCCATACTAAATCAAAAAAGAAACAAGGGAAAATGTAAAAGCCCCATAATCACCCAACCTGTGACTGAGGGGTCATCCCTCAGTCCCCTTCAGATTCAATACCCACTAATGGCCCCAAAGATATTCAAGACTATTTCACCACTTCGGTTGGGGAGGTTCCAAAGCTACAGAATCTTCCACAAAAATAGAAGGTTAAAAAGAACCTTACAGGACGTACTACTCTACCATTGGAAGAGGATAACCTGCAAATATTAGTAGGCATGGAGCTCCTTTTTCGACAGCAGAGCGCAGAACCCTACTTAAAACTGAATCCTATTGTCCATCTACCTTTATGCATGCTTCTAAAAGCGTTCAAACAGGTACTTCTAAATCCTGTCAGGTTACTCCTGAATTAACAAGTCAGTCTTTTGTCATTTCAGGTATCCCTCAAAGAGATACTTATCAGGTTCTGCAAATACAAAGTTTATATTCTACAACTCACTATCCTCCTTTAAACTGTGCTGCTATAATGCATCTATCACACATATGCATCCCCCTACATGTGCTTTCCTCTAAAGACATTGCTATTGATGATCAATTAGAAATCGAAACATATGCAATATAGAATATCGATTTTAATTCAGATTCGATTTTAGAATGTATCATATCTTTTGATGTTGAACTGTGTAAGAGAGGATATTCTTGGTCTTCCATCTACATTCCATCAGCTGGCAATGTTAGTGACAAGATTACTCATGCTCCTTTCTTTAGAGCACAGGCTCACATTAGGGGTCGAATGAATTTTTCTAATGCTGTTCTTGTCATGATCTCTGCTTCCAAAAGGTCAGGGTTTTCCCAACTCCTTTGGAAGCAGATCCATAACCCAGCTTCCGAGTGCCAACCAGTCCCAATTGGGACCTTTTGGACCCAGTCCTGGCGCCAGTGGCACCAGGCTCATAAATATGCCCAGTCCCAGCGCTGGAAGCGCCGGGCTCATAATGCTTGGGTGGATTTACCTTCAGCAGACCATGCTGCTTACTTGCCTGCCAGTTGAGCCTCTGATCCTCTTCTGTTTGGAACTACTTTTCCTGTTGGGTGGGGCTGGAGCCACTCCCTAGATTCAGAACACTGGAACTCTTCTGGAAGGCAGGAACTCTTTTCTTACCAGGAACTCTTTTCTTACTTAGGCGTGGCTGTGGAAGGAGACACCTAAGCACTACAGGAGGCTATTTAAACCACACCCGGTGGATGAATCTTGCTTTGCGTTATTCTGCAACCTCTGCAGCAGAACGCTCATCGTGTCTTCTGCATCCGGTCCTGGGCCTAAGGAAAAAGGCTTACCATCCTGAATCCAGTCTTCAGCAACACCTATAAAGACAAGAAAGAACAGGTTAGCATTCCGGCATCTGAAAGGCAAAGGCTTACCATCCTGAATCCAGTCTTCAGCAACACCTATAAAGACAAGAAAGAACAGGTTAGCATTCCGGCATCTGAAAGGCAAAGGCTTACCTACTCTTCGTGCGCTCCGGAGGTCTTCACACTGCATTCCGGCATCTGAAAGACAAAAGTTTACCAACTCTTCGCACGCTCCGGAGGCCTTCGGCGCTGCATCCCGCATCTGAAAGACAAAACAAGGTGCGTTTAAAGACATTGGGGAACTTTAATACTCACGTGCCATTACTCCTTTCCACATCTAATCCAGTGGGTATTCCGGCACCCTGCAGCCGCTCCGAACTCGTACCTGCAAAATAAAAAGACAGTTAGAGCGCATAGTGAAGCAGGCAACAAGCGCTTACTTACGTGCTTCCAGGCGCTTCTATTCATCACACGGGCTCCATCTTTAACTCACTTCAGCCCGTCATCCGCCATCGCCGGAACCCTGCAAAACAAGAGACATCATTACTAAAGACTTTAAAGACATTTGAATGACTCGAAACTTACCGTTCGTGCAGTAAACGACGGACAGCAGTCCTCTGAAGTCAAGAGGCCTGCGCTACCTATCCAGTGAAGAAACTGGTTACAGCACCCTCCCCCGAGGCAGATGGAGAGCTCGGCATTCACTTACCTAAGACATCTTACTCTACACGTCAGGCATACAGTGCACAGAGGTCCAGCCCAAAGAGCCAACCGGGTGCTACACATCACCTTTGAAGATACGGTAGTCGCCCAGTCAAGACCGGCGCCTCTGCGAGAATCAGGTGAGCGTTACAGAACGCAAAGCCTACCGCAAAACTCTCGCCCAGGCGCTATGGAAACCTCGGATACTGACCCCCTAGCCCGGTTACTTGGGGAACTAAGGGCAGAAGTGCATGCAGCTCGTCAGGAAACGAATGCTCTAAGAAGGGAACTAATTATTTCCAAGGAGAGAACAGACAATCTTGCTAGACAAGTGCTACAGTCACAAGCCGGACAGACCCCGTTACCCGCATCAGGGGCAAATCTTCCTTCAACATCCTCTATGAATCCAGTGCAGATCAACCTACCTGGGAATGTACCTCTGGCTCCGCCCGAACGATTTTCTGGTGACCCAAAGAGGTTTGCAGTATTTATCAATCAGTGCCGGTTGCACTTCTTATGCCGGCCAGCAGCCTTTCCAACTGATCAAGCAAAAGTAGCTTTTGTACTTTCGTACCTTAGTGGCAATGCGGCAGACTGGTCGATCCCTCTAGTTAATCAAGATGATCCGGTTCTCCATGATTTTCAAGCCTTTCAGCTTAGTATGGAAAAACTGTTCGCAAGACATTCACAGGGGCAGGCCTTGGACAATGAGCTTCTTTCGTTGCGACAGGGTAATCAAGACCTTTTGGCTTATATTGCATCTTTCAATAGACTAATAGTGGAAACTCAATGGCCTGAGGACAAAAGGATTACGCTGTTTTATAGAGGTCTACGTGGAGAGCTCAAAGACGTTTTAGCCCAAGTAGTGAATCCCCCACAAGACTGTTCGGATTATATAGACTTGGTCGTTCAAATAGATCACAGGCTGCAGAACAGGAAGGCCGATCGTTCCAAGTTTGATGCTCGAGTATTTTCCAAACCGCCAACTCCTTCCAAAGGAGTAGACTCCGGGGAACCCATGCAAATAGGGGGTCTGAAAGGTCCTCTAACACAAAGGGAGCGGGAAAGGAGGAAACAGTTGCAATTATGCCTATATTGCGGAAACTCAGGGCACTTTCTTCGAGACTGTCCGGTGAAACCTGCCAAGAAGGCAGTAGGAGCTGCAGTTACCAAAGTTACAAACTCTGAGCAGGGAAACGACCTCGCCCGACAAGAGTAGAGGTCCTCTTGCCGAGTGTGAAAACCAGTTCCGTGACCTCGCATTTCGTGATACCTATGGTCCTCATTAGCCCTGATAATCCGGATCGATTACATGCAATTGAAGCTTACGTCGACAGCGGTGCCATCGGCAATTATGTGGATCATGAAATGGTTTTGAGGATGAATCTAACTCTTTGTCCCAAGGCTGTAAAGGACGTCATTACTACGGTGGATGGTACGGAGATAGCCTCCGGGCCAGTAACGCATACCACTCAAGAGGTGACGCTAGTAAGTCAAGATGGACACCATGAGAAGATCGTGTTCGATGTGATCAAGGCCCCTCAGTTTCAGATTATTCTAGGAATACCTTGGTTAGAGAAACACAATCCTCTGATGGATTGGCGAGCAAGAACGGTCCAGTTTCCAGAATGTGTCTCTACTTGTCACCCTCCACCTGGTGTTGCACTGGCCGCAATTTCTTCAGAGACTCCCCAGTTACCTCCCGAATACCTAGAATACCAAGATGTTTTCCGGAAGGATCAGGCTAACTCTCTACCTCCTCATAGGTCTTATGACTGCCAGATAGACCTGATACCTGGATCTACTCCTCCTTGTAGTAGAATTTATGCCCTCACTGAGCCTGAGAACCTTCACCTTCGACAATACCTGGATCAATACCTGGCAAATGGGTTTATTCGTCCTTCCAAGTCCCCTGCTTCTTCAGCTTTGTTCTTCGTTCCAAAAAAGGAAGGAGATCTTAGAACTTGTATCGATTATCGCTCCCTGAACCAGATCACCGTTAAGAATAGATATCCATTACCTTTGATCCCTGAACTCCTGGACCAAGTCAGAAAAGCATGCATATATACAAAGCTGGATCTTAGAGGAGCTTACCACTTGGTACGAGTAAAAGAGGGCGATGAATGGAAGACGGCCTTCCGCACCAAGTATGGGCTATTTGAATATCAGGTCATGCCCTTCGGACTTTGCAATGCCCCGGCCGCCTTTCAATATTTTATGAACGATGTCCTCAGAGAGCTCATAGATGTATGTGTTGTTGTTTACATTGACGACATCCTCGTTTATTCTTCATCGGAATCTGAACATCGGAAACACGTGAAAATGGTCCTCGAAAGATTGCGTCAACACAAACTTTTCGCTAAGTTGGAAAAATGTGTTTTCAACGTGACTGAAGTTGAATTCTTGGGATTCATATTATCACCTGGCGGAGTGCGTATGGATTCAAAGAAGGTCGATGCAGTTCTCAAATGGCCATCACCATCCTCCGTAAAAGGTGTGCAAAGCATGTTAGGCTTCGCTAACTTTTACCGCAGGTTTATCCCCGAATTCTCTCGAATAGTCCAGCCCATCACTGCCTTGTTAAAGAAAAACAAACGTTTTGAATGGTCTACCGAGGCGGAACAAGCTTTCCAGGATTTGAAGACTAAATTTATCTCTGCACCAATCTTAAAACACCCTCGCCCCGAACTCCCCTACATCGTGGAAACTGATGCTTCAAGCCTTGCCATGGGGGCAGTTCTATCACAAAAGGACCCGGTAACCAATCAGTTGCATCCCGTGGCATTTTGGTCCCGCAAATTCTCGCCTCCTGAAATCAATTACACGATTACTGACAAGGAACTTCTGGCTATCAAGTCTGCCTTTAAGGCTTGGCGGCATTATCTGCTGGGGGCCCGACACACCGTTACTGTGATTACGGATCACCGAAACCTGCAATATTTGAAGACCGCAAAAGCCCAATCCTCTAGACAACTCCGTTGGGCATTATTCTTTGCCGAGTTTGACTTCATAATTACCTATCGACCTGGTACAAAGAACGGTAAAGCCGATGCCCTTTCTCGGATGGGAGTGGAAGAACACTTGGTCAACCCTAAACCTGTACCAATCATTCCCGAACAAAGAATTCTGGGTGTAATCGCCACAGAATCCATAGAGGAAGTTAAGGATAAAGCCAGGCAACTTGTAACTCCAGCAGACATACAGAATTGGCATCTGCAGGGAAAGGACTTTGCAGTAAAGGACAACTTATTGTATTTCCAAGAACGATTATACCTACCCAGCACAGATTTACAGAAAAAAGTAATCTCTTGTTATCACGACTCTTTAATGGAAGGTCATCCCGGTATAGCCAAGACCTCAGAAAAGATCAAGCGCTACTTCTGGTGGCCGTCTTGGAAAAAAGATATCAGAGACTTTATAATGTCCTGTGGAGTATGCGCCCAAAACAAGAGTCAAAAGGAAAGACCAGCAGGCCTCTTACGCCCCATTGACATCCCGCCTCGCCCTTGGCATACGCTTTCTATGGACTTCATCACCGATCTACCTCCATGCTCCGGATACAATACGATTCTAGTAATCGTGGACTTATTCTCCAAGATGGCGCATTTCATTCCGCTCAAAGGCTTGCCAACAGCAGCAACTCTGGCCCGAGAATTTCTCGAAAACATCGTCCGACTGCACGGTTTTCCTTCGGTTCTAATTTCGGATCGAGGTAGTCAATTTATTTCTCATTTTTGGCGAAGTTGCTGTCAGTCGGCTCAAATTGATGTGAGACTATCGACCAGTCACCACCCTCAGACCGACGGACAAACCGAGAGGACCAATCAAACTCTGGAACAGTATTTACGCTGCATGCTGCAACAAACTGAAAAAACTTGGAAAGATATCCTTTGGATAGCCGAGTATGCCTACAATAACTCTGTCCATTCGGGAACTGGAAAAACCCCGTTTTTTCTTTTGTACGGCAGTCACCCTCGAACCTCGGAGTTGGATCCCCTCCAAGATCTTGAAACACCAGCAGTAGACTACCTGCATTCTACAATCACCCAAGCCTTTAAGGAAGCTGTTTCTCACCTTCAAAGGGCTAAAGAACAATACAAGAAAGGAGCAGATCAACATCGGAAGGAAGCCCCTCACTATCAAGTAGGGGATCAAGTCTGGTTATCCACCAAATATCTATCTCTAAAAGGGCCACGCACATTCAACCCAAGATACCTTGGTCCCTATTCCATCACTACCATAGTAAACCCAGTAGCGGTCAAGTTGGACTTGCCCCCGCACATGAAGATACATCCGGTCTTCCACGTCTCTCTATTAAAACCCGTGCAACCTCAAACCCGACTAACCAAATCTCCAAAACCTATCCTAGTGGATGGAGAACTCGAGTTTGAAGTCAAAAGCATTCTGGACTCCAAGATCTCCAAATCTAAACTATTCTACCTAATTGACTGGAAAGGCTATGGCCCCCAAGAGAGATCCTGGGAACCTGCTGAATATGTCCACGCTCCTCGCCTAATCAAAAGATTTCACCGAACATTTCCTGACAAGCCAAAACCCCCGGAGAAGCCCGGTTTGGGAGGGGCCGTGAAGGGGGGGTACTGTCATGATCTCTGCTTCCAAAAGGTCAGGGTTTTCCCAACTCCTTTGGAAGCAGATCCATAACCCAGCTTCCGAGTGCCAACCAGTCCCAATTGGGACCTTTTGGACCCAGTCCTGGCGCCAGTGGCACCAGGCTCATAAATATGCCCAGTCCCAGCGCTGGAAGCGCCGGGCTCATAATGCTTGGGTGGATTTACCTTCAGCAGACCATGCTGCTTACTTGCCTGCCAGTTGAGCCTCTGATCCTCTTCTGTTTGGAACTACTTTTCCTGTTGGGTGGGGCTGGAGCCACTCCCTAGATTCAGAACACTGGAACTCTTCTGGAAGGCAGGAACTCTTTTCTTACCAGGAACTCTTTTCTTACTTAGGCGTGGCTGTGGAAGGAGACACCTAAGCACTACAGGAGGCTATTTAAACCACACCCGGTGGATGAATCTTGCTTTGCGTTATTCTGCAACCTCTGCAGCAGAACGCTCATCGTGTCTTCTGCATCCGGTCCTGGGCCTAAGGAAAAAGGCTTACCATCCTGAATCCAGTCTTCAGCAACACCTATAAAGACAAGAAAGAACAGGTTAGCATTCCGGCATCTGAAAGGCAAAGGCTTACCATCCTGAATCCAGTCTTCAGCAACACCTATAAAGACAAGAAAGAACAGGTTAGCATTCCGGCATCTGAAAGGCAAAGGCTTACCTACTCTTCGTGCGCTCCGGAGGTCTTCACACTGCATTCCGGCATCTGAAAGACAAAAGTTTACCAACTCTTCGCACGCTCCGGAGGCCTTCGGCGCTGCATCCCGCATCTGAAAGACAAAACAAGGTGCGTTTAAAGACATTGGGGAACTTTAATACTCACGTGCCATTACTCCTTTCCACATCTAATCCAGTGGGTATTCCGGCACCCTGCAGCCGCTCCGAACTCGTACCTGCAAAATAAAAAGACAGTTAGAGCGCATAGTGAAGCAGGCAACAAGCGCTTACTTACGTGCTTCCAGGCGCTTCTATTCATCACACGGGCTCCATCTTCAACTCACTTCAGCCCGTCATCCGCCATCGCCGGAACCCTGCAAAACAAGAGACATCATTACTAAAGACTTTAAAGACATTTGAATGACTCGAAACTTACCGTTCGTGCAGTAAACGACGGACAGCAGTCCTCTGAAGTCAAGAGGCCTGCGCTACCTATCCAGTGAAGAAACTGGTTACAGCACCCTGCCCCGAGGCAGATGGAGAGCTCGGCATTCACTTACCTAAGACATCTTACTCTACACGTCAGGCATACAGTGCACAGAGGTCCAGCCCAAAGAGCCAACCGGGTGCTACACATCACCTTTGAAGATACGGTAGTCGCCCAGTCAAGACCGGCGCCTCTGCGAGAATCAGGTGAGCGTTACAGTTCTCTCTACTACGATGAGTAGTTTAGCTTCCATTAGGAATATTTCTGATGGAGAAGGTTCCAGCACTGTACAGGCCTGACATCTTGTAGAAGAAGAAAAGGAGGATGATTCATTACATTGGTAATGAAACTGGTTTTCCAAGGCTCTTCAACCAAACACTATCAAATGTCCCTAGTCAATATTTTACCCTCTTCTGGTGGAAAACTAGTGGATACATGCATTACACTGCAGGAAACGGATGGTTAGAAAACATTGATAACTTTTCACTTGTTGTGTTACAAGAGACCTGGATGGTGAATAATTTAGAAAATAGATTGTAGACACACTACTCACTCTACGGCATCTAAAGGCATGAATGGTAGACCTAAAGAAAAGGCAAATATTTGTATGTAGGGTAGACTTAAAGGTGGTTGATGATCAGTGTCCATAATTCATACTTTTCACCATCCAATCAGTGGACACGTCCGATGTCTGCGGACATCACGTCACCATCTAACCCAATCGGATACCTATCCACGGACCGAACAGGGAAATGGGTCCGCGAACCTAACCCAGAACCCAGATAGCACTAATCTTTTTTTACCTACATTTTTCATGTTTTAAAAATAACTACTGGATGGATTTCCACCAAATTTACAAAAGCACGCTTTTGGGACAAAGCCGCTGCTCCTGCCCCAAATTTGGTGAAAATCCGTCCAGCGGTTTGGGCTGTAGGCGTGAGCAAAATTTCTCTCCTTTCAGTCTATGGGAAAAAAAATTGGGACCCCCTATAACTTTGCTCCCCTGCTGATGAAACCTCACCAAACTTAGCAGAAAGATTCAGAGCAGGCCATATACTTTTTTTTGCACATTTTGGTGAGGATTCGTTAAGGGGGAGCGAAATTATAAGCCGCCCAAAAAATGCTCTTCCTATTAAATGAGCAACGTAACCATAACTACACGGCCGCTACTGCAGGCCATGTAATAATGTATGTATGTATCATTGTTGCTGTATATACAGTCTTTTGTAAATTAGCTGTAACAGAATTACTGCCACTTTCCCCACACTGCCATAGTACGAGTATGGCCCTGCATCATGCTGGATGTAAATCCTCCCACTTTCCGTAGAAAATCAGCACAATCTACAGAATTAGCACAGCGGTAATTCTGCCAGAAATGCCCCATACAGCCCAATGGACTCAAGAAATGGGGATTAACTCTGCCACTGACACTTGTAATCTGGCAGTTATTCCGCTGGATGAAGTGGCGGTAATGGTAATTCCATTGGGTGATATTCTGGCAGATTTACCGGAATACCGTCCAACTCGTAATGAGGCCCATGGTCTTACATCCCACTTACTATCAACGGACATGCCAATATAATGAAAGTTAGATTCCTGGCCTCTTACCATACAGCACATTGGGTTAGGCCAAAGAATCCATGACAGAATGAGAGGAAGTCTGCTGGCTGTGGAAGAGAAGACTGAAGAGGCATGAGGTTCTGCAGATGCTTTAGTTGTGCAATCTTTTCCTCCCTGACACCAGTGTGGCACTACTGCATGGATCCTTTTTCCAACCCCTCATTTAAAGGTAAGCATTCTGGAATGCCTTCATTTTGGGTATCTGAGGACTAGTTCTAGTTCATGTTTTAGTAGTGTTTGATGCCTCAGTTGCACAAGAGTCCTGGCATGGGTTGTCTGAATGAGCAAAAGGCAGCAGTGGGGAACGAAGCTCTGAGCACCACTGAGGACGACCACATAGTTGACCAAGTACTTTTTCCAGCTACCTTGTAACAATGTAGCTGGAAGAAAAAAAACGCGCTCTGAAACACTTGTGTATGAGTGAGATATAAATAAACTATCATTTCATTTCAATGGGATTCAACAGAACGTTAGTGGATGCCATCTGATGTTAACTTGACATTTTTTGTGCCAAGATTAAAAGCTGCCCTCCTCTGACAGAGACAGTGACGGGACCTGCTAATCTGTGGGGCTTCTGTTTACATTCTCACTTTTCTACTTCACTCAGGGATGTCTTGTCCTGTCGCACTCTTTCCACCTGCTCTTTCCCAGCTGCACTCCTGGCATTGTTACCTTGGTCACCATGCTCATTAACTGTACACCCCTCATCCAACCACCACCCCTTTGGCTGTACACACCTCATCTAACCACCACCTCTTACAGATCATCCTCTTGAACCTTCTCTAACTACGAGCTTCATTTTACTGGTGAGGTACACATGAGGCATCACTTTGTTGTTCTTTCAAAACCTTATTTTACTTTCATACAAACTTACTTCAACAAACATAAAACCAGTTCATCATCATATGTTAGTTTGTTTTCCAAAGTTTGTGTCTTAACATGCTCTTCTTTTTAAATTATCTGGACTTTATGTGCTCACCATTTCAACCAATATTCTTACAACTTTGCACAAATATTACTTAAGGTTTGGTGAAAGTGCTACAAAGCACCATTCAAATAAAATGGTTATTTTTTCCAACAATGTTTGTTTTGGTTTCAGTCTATGCTTTTTCCAATATTCCTTTTTGTAAAGAATTGGACCAGGCTATGTTCAACGTTGTATGAGAAATAGAAGCAAAATAAAAAGAAGGCAATTATGCTGCTCATTAAAAGATCACAAATAGGCTCACCAAGAACTTGAACGATGCTCTTGGGCATCCAGCTTTTTATTTCTGAAGCCATTGACAAACTTTTTCTGTTTGACTGCTCCATTATTGCCAAGCTTGTATCCTCAAATGTGTTAAATGGGTTCTTTTGTTTTCATTTTACTGATCCCCAATTCTGCAAAAAAAATGATATTCCAAACTCTGGACAGCATATGCCAGATGTAGGCCAAATTCAATCTGAAATGGTGATTTCTGCATGCCCTCCATTGTGGGTTAATGAACTGTTTAATAACAGCACTCCATTTGAAATTGTTTAAGAATGGAAAATATGTTGAATAGGTACTGTCAGGCAACTGTTCATCAATCCGAGGAAACACATATTTGCTGAGTTGCATGATTTCTAGGATTGTTGGGTGGCAGTATGAGAAGAAATTAGAAATGATGCTTGTGCTATTCAAAAAATCAACCTCAGCAACTAGTTTCCAATGTATATGTTCTATTAAATAATATGAACTCCCTGGCTGCCAAAGAATTCTCAAAAATGGCAGGGAAACGCAGTCTTGTATATTTAACAGGTGTTGAAAGTGTTGCTGCATTCAATCCTTCAAGTCTCTAACTTCTGACGGGTTTAGTTCTTTATCATGTCCAAGCTATATTATACTGCTCACAAAACCATCCTAACTTTCCCAAAAACAGAATCTGCCTGCCCAGATGTACACTTTACCAGTGAACATGGAAACACAGGTTTCGGTTATTTCCAAATTTAGAAGAATTGTGGAAAGGGATATTTGTCTCAATTAGTAAAATATTTAGATGAAAGATCAAGGCTGATCACTATATGAGAATGATAGGATTAGTCAAAATTATACATTTAATGAGCCAAAATATGCTAGAATGATACACATTGGCACTTTATTAGAAAGGATCTTAAGTATCACATAGAAGTACTAGATGTTTTGATTCTGACAGTGGATAGAAACAATTATGGGAATTAAGATATTTGAGGAAAATGTATATTTCAGTACATGATATTAGGCAAAATGTATTGAATTTGGGGGATGTTAAAAACAGTAAAGGGAAGTAAATATGTGGCAAATCAATGTATTATTTACTTTCATTAGGTTCAAAAGTGACAACGATGTGGTGTTTACTGAAATAAAATGCAATTTCTTTAAAAATGGTTGCATTTTGAATACCTTAGGCCTGAATGAATGATGGGAGCATGAGATAGGATAGTGAGATGCTTGGAACCTTGGGATTTCCAGATGAGTTATGTTCCATGAATTGAATGCTAGTTAGATCTGAGAATTATAGTGGGTGGGTGATTGTTGAATGCTAACCTGATATATGCTTACTGTTATATGTTACCTGAACAACTGATGGGGTGGGGCAGCCAGCTATTTTCATCCACCTCTCCCGGAAGAGTCCATCCTTTTACACTTGCATCCCCAATACCTTTCATAAGTTGTTGAGCGAGCAGTGAGGAATGTAGAATCATTGGGCCTGCCAACCACTGCTACAAGGAAGCAGTGAAGCTTTTTTTCCTGCCGTATGGAAATGAAGAGAGCCAGTGAGCCCATCTCCTACCACGGAATTCATATTTTTGAGGAGAGACGGGGCTCACCTTCCAGTGTACCAGAGCAATCAAGCCTTCTGCCACGTGGAAAAAGGGACTGAAAGATGCCCTTCAGACCATTTGCTGCCTACTAAAAACCTCCCACGCTCCTGCCTCACAAGGTTAGGTGAATTGTTGGAGTAAAACATGAAATAGTGCCAGTGTGAAAGAAAGAAATACCAGTATGCAACCACCAACAATGAAGTCAAGAAAGAACCGGAAGTACAGCACAGTGTGGTTGAGTATTAGCCAAGGTGAGAAACCTTCTAAAACAGACTAAACTAATGTCCCTTAAAATATACATGGCACATGCCAGTTGTGGGGACTCAAAAGGCATGTGTGGAATAAGCGGTAGTGATACCATAACAGGCTCTCATCATCTGTTTCCCTTTTTTGCACAGCTGGTGGTGTGACGAATCACGGGAATTCGTTCTTGTCAGCAAGGGCAAGACCCTCTGTGGTGAATGGTGGGAATTCATCCCTTCTCCTCAAGTGGGGCACCCCCTCTGAGGCTAGGGAGCTGAGCCTGCTATGCAATACTTTACCTAGGGCTAGAAGCAAGTTGAACCTCACTGGAAGAGTCTCCCACTTTGGGCACAAAGACTCCCGTTCCCAGGAGTAACTCCCTACAGGACCTGCCAAAGTACCATCTTTTAACCTTCCTGGGAACAACATCTGTGAAGAGAAGGAATGTGTTATTGCCAGCATGAAATTAAAAACCTCCTTTTAAGATCCAATTCTAATGTGACAAAGAAGATGATGTGTGGAAGAGAACAGAGATCACAACAGAAAGAGAAAAAGGAACAGCCACTTGAGTAAGGGAAGCCCCACTGCTATGTCAGTCTAGAAAGGGGAGTATCCTGGAGAAATAAACAGAGAGCCCACAAGTTTCAAAGGGAGAAACCTGCTGGATCCAGAGAGCAGCAGAGTCAAGACTCGCAGCGTCATACAATCAGAGGAGGCCGAGAGCTGACTGGCTTGCTACCATCGTTAGCAAGAGGGTCAGCTGTGCTGAAGCCAGACATGTGGCGTACCAAAGCAAAGCAGGAGAAAGAAGACGAGATTGGTGGCACGACCACAGGGAGCTTGCGGTGAACGAGAAGTCCTCATAACAATGCCGAAACCATTCTGCCACGGCAGATTAAAGATAAACTGGTCTCCGAGATACTGGAATGCCATCCACGACCAAGGAAGAGAAAGGAAACAGGCGAGAGGACCCGAGACGCCACAGAAAGAGGAAAGCCAATCTTCACCAAGCGAGAACCCTGGTGACGTTAACCCTAAGCACTAAAGGTAACAGGGATCACGGAAGACACAGGGGAGGATATGAGAATCATTATTGCAATGCTCATACTTGTCACAGTCAAGAAAGAGAAGGCATAACAAGAGTGAATGATAATCATTATTGGAATGCTCTTACTCGTCAAAGTCCAGGGAAAGAAAGCATAACAAGAGTGAATGAGAATCAGTATTAGAATGCTCGTACTCGTCACAGTCAAGAGAGAGAAAGCATAATGAAAGTGAATGAGAATCATTATTGAAATGTTCATACTCATCAACAATAGTAGTGTAGGTCTGAAAATAAAAGAAATGTCCAATCGAGTTTCTCTAAAAATACAAAACTTTAGTTAAGCTAAAAAGACAAGAATTATTTTAAAAAAGAAATAACTAACAGCCCACCTCTGTTATGAAATACAAAGAAAATGCAGAATTCTGGTAAATAGGGAATTCTGGCTATGAAGACAGGGGTATGTCAGCAATTGTCTTTGCAGCAATGTTCAAGTTTAGTTATATGTCTTTTATAAGTGCACAACATTGAGAGTTAAATGTCACTAGCGCCGTAGAACAGGACATGGGGGGGGGCCGAAACACTGCTAAATACCTGAGTGTGTTCCTTAGTGTGCTGTGACCAAAATCTCTGGGTTTCTGAGGAAAGGTGAGTCCATCGTCCACCCTTCCTAGCCAGGAAGGTTGCCAGGGTTACTTGCAGGGTTTACAGAAAACTTTTTCTTTTGTGTATTTCAATGTGTTGGAAGTGCTAAGGGCATTTTATTTCAGTGCTGCCAGAAGTATGAAGAATTGTAAGAAATGTTGAGAAAGTATTAATATAAGCAGGTGGTGCCCGCCTTACCTATTTCTTTGATAATATTGACTTGCAGGTTTTGCCATTTCAGTATGCAGACTCCTAGGTACCAGTGTTTAAGCAGCAGGCAGGCCTATTCCAGGAACTGGTCCTTGGCCCAGCCGAGGTATATGAGGAAAGGTGAGTTTTTTCTCTGAGCTTCCGAGCCAGGAAATCTACCTGAGAACACTTGCCAGGCTGCCACTTCCAGAATCCAGAGTTCTTGGTAGCGGCATACAGGCAACAGGTTATTCCAAATGTTCCCCTGGTGTGGATGTAGGAAGGTATTGCTCCATTATTAAACAGCTTTCTATTCATCTCAATGGCTTGGGATGTTTGTGCATAGTGTACCCCAGAACCTTTTACAGAAATCCTTCTTCTTGAGTCAAAAGACGATTCAATTGAGAGGGGATCTCACCCCCAATATATACTCATTTTGCAACAGTAGATCGGTCCATTTCAAGCCCTCTCTAAGAGGTCTATCTGAGCTTTTTAACAGGAGTTGCTTTTTGATGTCCACTCCCAGAGTGCGTTGACTGCAGGAAGTGGGGAGGGGCACAGGAAGTGTGTGGCCTAGATACATCTAAGTTGGTGCAACTCCTCCGTTGGTTGTAACATGTCTCCTGGGCTACTCTAAATCCCTCCCCCTCTCTGCCTTACATCAAAGTGTTCCAGTCATCATCTCCCAGGTGTGATTTTCCCATTGTACTGGCAGGGTTTCCTTTGAAGCACTGTCCACTCCTTATCTCCTGGAGCTATATCCTGCCCTTTTTGTAATGTATCAAGCCTTCCCAGGAAATTAGAAGGAGAGCATATAGGGCTGAACCCATTGGTTTGTCTTGGGTGAAAATGTGTTTTTTTATTCACATTTTTGTTAAGGTATTTATAACAAAGCAAGACAGACGGACCAGGTAAACAAAGCACAGATCAAACTAATTCACTTTAACCTATCCCACATTTCTTGATACAGATTCATTTTTTTCGATTTGCATAGAATGACTTTTTCAAGCAGTGACATTTTGCAAAGATCCTCAACCCAAATCGACCATGAAGGGAAAAAAACATTCTTCCAATCTCTGAATATGATTTTCTTAGCAGAGAGGGCAGCTCTAAAAATCCAACACTTGCATATATATACAGATTTTCTAAAAGCCCCCCCCTGCCCCCCCAAAACAATGGTTTCAAGATCAAAATCCAGGTCAGATAATGAAACCTTGTTTATGGGTTCAGTGACTTCGAGCCAGAATGATCTCACTTAAGAACACTCCCACATAATGTGTTCAAAGGATCCCCTCATGTGGCCACAACCTCAACAGGCAATGGAGTTACTCAAACCTCTTGCATACAGTTTGGTTGGGGTCCATTAAACATTATTGAGTATTTTTATCTTCCACACTCTTTCCACATGATTCAAATATGTCAAAGCCACATTCCTGCACAGGTTCTCCCATCTCCCTACTGACATTTCTGTGCCAATTCACTCCGACCAGCAACTGAAGAGTCGTTCATTTGACTTCCTATAAGTCATTAGAAGCCTGTACACATTTGATGCAAAGTGACATTGCTCTTTAAGATTCAACATTTGTTTCTTGAGAGCATAGTTTTAATCTATTTCTGCACCCCCCCAATTGCCAACCTCAAATTCCTGTATTCACCACAGCTGCAATCTTAGAGGTTCTTCATTGTAGACAATTTATTAAAGGGAATCCATATTTTGTCCACGAGTTCATCTCCAATCCGTTGTACTCCTCTTAAAAACCAGTGTGGCCAGAAAATAGGCTTCCCATAAATCTGCACTCTCGTTTTTATCCAGATAGATGATCTAGTTGATAAGGAGTTATTTCCTTTAGTCAGTTCCTCCAGTTTACGCCAAGTCTTCCTAATAAAATCTGTTGCTGTAGAGACTGCACAACCTCTGACATTCCGAGTTGTCAGGAGCGCCTCAGGAGGAAGTGCTGTGTTCATCGTGCCCAAATATCAGATGCTTCTTCAAGAAATTGAATTAAATGGGTTGCAGAATAAACCAGATGGCACAGTGCAAAGTCTGGAACTCCCAATCCTCCTCTCTGACAAGGGGGTTGTAGCTTCCGAAGGTTAAAGCGTGGCTGTTTGTGCTCCCATAGAAAGCTCTGCAACAAGCTCTCTATTTCCATTAAACATGTTTTCTTTATGCAAAGAGCTAGCCTACTCAGTATGTAGTAAATGCACAGAGCATAAGTCATCTTAATGGCATTAACCTTCCCCCAAAGAGATCATTTCAATTCAGACTATCTCGCCAGAACCCTTTTCAAAAGGGTTGTAATGTACCTCATATTTTCGTTCACCATACGTCTGACCTCTTTAGTCAACCATACTCCTAAATATCTCAACCTTTCCAGACACCAGATGAACCCAAACTTGCTGCTGCAAGAACTGTCACATGAAGGGGAATCAGGCATGGCCTCAGATTTGGACAAGTTTATCATTTATACGGAGAAGGCAGTGAAGGTCTCGATCTGTTTCATCAAAGTCAGTAGAGAGGAATCCAACCCTCGTATTACAAGTAGCATGTCATCAGCGTAGAGCCAGACCTTCTTTAGTGCATCCCTTATTGGATACCCTGCATCTCCTTGTCAGATCTAATTTTCATAGCCAGCGACTCCATCGCCAACATGAATAGCAAAGATGAATGTGGGCAGCCATGTCTTGTACCTCTTTCTAGATATCAAAACTATTGGAGGACAGACCATTCGTATTAACTGTGCTGTTGGTTTCAAATACAATAATGATATCCAGTTCCTTATCTCTTCTCCAAATCATAACACTGCAGCAATATTAAAAGGAAGTCCCACTCTATCCGATTCAATGCTTTTTCAGTGTCAAGACAGAGGACAGTAACACTTGACTCCTGTTTCTGGCTATCCAGCAATATCAGGATCAGTATGCACATATTGGTAGAGGGATTCATCCCCTTAACAAAACCAGACTGATTCAGATCCACGAGGTGCAGCAAAGTACCCTCCACTCGCATTGATAACACTTTGGCTAATAATTTATTATGCATATTTATGAGACTGATGGGTCTGTAGCTTGTCATAATGGTAGATGGTTTCTCATCGATGGTGGGAGCGCCCCACTCAGTTTCGAAGCATGCAACACTTCCAACAACAATTCAAATGCCGCACTTGGCATGACCCTATAGAGCTTGGCAGGCATGCCATCTGGACCAGGGCATTTTCCACCATTCAAGCAACATGCTGCTCTCTTCAAGTCATCCACACGCAGAGCCAAATCCAAACTAGCTATTGCCAGATCTGACAGACTCTGCAACCCATAGCTATTGATATAGCTCCTCAGGTCTGCGATCTCAGGCTTCACCTTAGATGAATGCAATCTGGTATAGTAATCACAAAACTGTCTATTACTCTCAACACATTTGTATATCAAGGCCCGAGAGGTGCTCTTGATGGCACTTATAGTTCTTTCACGCTCTTGAATCCTCAAACAGTGAGCCAATAGCCTGTCTCGGGTCTCCCCTCCTTCATAGTAGCTACATTTAATCATAAAAAGGAGTCTATCTGCCCTTTCATACAAACATTTATTCAGCTGGTATTTTTTGTGAACTAGAGCCACTTTCTTATCACCGGATGGAGTCATCATATAGTCTCTTTCCAACTTTTGAATCTCCTTTTTCATTGACCTCATTTCACCCTCCTTTGTTGTATTCCTTTAACTAGAGAGGCCAATTAGCAGGCCATGCATACAGCACTTAAATGCTTCCCAACTAGATTTTACACTTGCTTCGGAGACCAGTTTATAGCTACAAAAAATGTGTTTTCTTTCACTATTTTATCCACTGCTTCAACATTTTCTAATGGTGCAGTATTCATTTTCCAATAGCTAGATTTATGGGATTAAAAATGACAAGGAAACCTCAATCCAAACAGGTGCATGATCAGATATAAGCATAGAATCAACAGATACTTGTAGAAAATTCTGTGTACATTGACCAGCAACCAGGAGCATATCAATGCAGGAGTAAACATTGTGAAACCCGGAGTGAAAAGTGCAACTTTTATCTTAAGGGTGAGCAAGCCTCCACACATCTACAGATTGGAATTCATGTAGCAGAGCATGAGTTCAAGACTCTGGAATGTCAGTGAACCAGGCAGCAACTTAATCCAGCAGCTCCTGCTACCTCCCTGGTTGAAGATTTTGCTATAGGTTTTGACTCCCAAATAAGAACAAAAAGAAGATTGATGTTTTGGAGAACCCTATCCCCAAGAAATCAAAGCAGTTTCCACTCTCTGAGGAAACTCCCGAGATTGGGGACAATTACAAATTATATTAAATGTAGCTGTTGATGTAGGGTGATGAAGCTGTCTTTTACTGAGCTTATTTCTAAAGTTGGACACCTAGAGTCTAGAATGACAAAAGTGGAGACGAACACCTTAGGCTAGGCATCCGAGGTTGCTGGTTGCTTCAGGGCCTATAAAGATTTACGGAGAGAGGTGTCCTCATTGACAACCAAGATCATGATATTGGAAATTATGTCCAAGAACCTTCACCTCTGTATGGTGGGCTTAACTAAGACCCCTGATTTGGAAATTAACCTAACATGCAGAGTCCTCAAAATGCGAAATTAAGTTTTTGATAAAAAACTGGGTGAGGCTATGGATGTGGAGTCTGCCTAGAGGGTTGGCAGATATGTCAGTGGCAGTCCCTGGTATATTATTTTGGTCTTGACAAAACAGAGTTCTAAAGAAAAGATCTGTAAGGCAGCGATGGGAAAAGGTAAAAATTATGTATGAGGGAGCAACCCTCTCTGCGTACGCATTTTATCCTCAAGAGGTTGTGGAAAAAAAGAGATCCTTTGAAGAAGCAAAGTGCTTAGCAGGGTAGAAAAACATATGTGCTATTTTTGTCATTGTTATAGAGCTATGAGTGTGGGCCTCGCTATCGCGACACTGCGCTCAAAGAATGACAGACGCAGTTGTATTCACTTCACAAGGCCTGGCTCTGCTCAGACTAAAAGAGCGTGAAGCCGGCCTCCTTATTCTCCCTTGCGCGTGATGACGTATGAGGTCATCACACTATTCATGTGATACAACACTGCTCCCCATTTTAATAACATCAAACTTTGGATTGTTGTGACTTGTAAAACATGTCACAACCAACAGTAAGAAACATATTGAAGGGGACACAACATGCAATGTGCTGAAAACTCACGGTTACCCGGACTGGGGTAATTCGCATGGGCGTTGTCCACACTCCGCTCGTACCATTCAGCTTGCAGTCGGAGTGGCGTGAGAGTTTCTGAGAGAAACTGGAGTTCCATGTCACCAGTCCGCGATCATCTCCAACTGTTACTTGCAACCCTTGCACTCGCACTACTTTGAGTGGGGATGGCTCATGGGGGAGAGAAGATTTTCCTGCTGGGTTGCGAGTTCTCACTAATACAGTGTCTTCTACCACTATGTCATGCTCTCGTAGGCCTCGTCTGGTGTTTCCTTGTGGATAGCTGTTTCCCTCCGGGCACGCATGCTTTCATTGTCTATTGTTCCTGGAGACCTCCCGTCCAGTTCACAGAGAAATGTGCACGGGCACCTCTGGAATAGGGTCTCTGCAGGGGCCACGCCTGTGGAGCAGTGTGGGGTGGTTCTATATTCAAGTAGGAACTGAAATAGGGCTCTTTGTTCACATACTACATGACCATGCACTATACGAACACATTTGTTGAGTGTGCATATGAAACGCTCTGCCTCGCCATTTTAGTGTGGCCATACGGGTGTGATTTTCCAGTGTTCAATTCTTCACTTGGTTAAGAATTCTTCGAGGCCAGCGCTTTGGAACAGAGAACCATTGTCTGTCTTGGGGAATCCGTGGGTAACAAATATTTTCACCATCACAGATGGATGGGACAAACTCTACTTGAGGGTACCAAGACCACTGATATATCATGACCAGGAAGTGTGAGTCCCTTTGCGTGGAGCCAAAATCCATGTGAATGGTTTCCCACGGCTCTTCGTTCCGAGGCATGCACTAGATGTACTTTGTCTTTCGGAGCAGCAGCTTGGCACCATTTGCAGACACAAATGAATTCATCCACCTATGATTCAAGTGCCGAGAACCAGACCTTAAGCCTAAGGCAACTTTGTTTTTGCAGCGCCCTGGTGGCCGTGATGTGCATGGGCAATCACTCTGTCCATCAACATGGTGGCGATCACCATGTGGAACCCTCTCAGGATGAAGGCCATCATCCATAAATGTTAGTTCGCCTCATACTTTCCATTATTGATCCAGGGTTGTTTTTGCTTCTTCGGTTCTGGTTCCTAGGTTCTTGAGAGCTGATTTCCAATGCCCTGACTCCATTGTGTCTCGCAGGATTTGGAAGCACCCATCATGTTTTGATTCAGCTTTGAGCTGTGCAACGTCCATTGACTTCAGAGCTGAGCTTTCCACAATTAGTCTTAGGTACTCGTCTGCTTCAGCAACCTCCCCGGAAGGAGGGGCTGTGTTTGGTTCTTTTGGGAGGCCAGACAGGTAATCAGCAGCGTTATTTTGTCCAAGCCTGTAGACGTTGTATTCTTGGAGTGCCAATAACCACTTTTCAATAGATGGTGGGGGGTTTGGTTGAACCACCCATCGATGTAGGCAATAGGGGTTTGTGGTCCGTGACTACTTTCACAGGCTTCCCATAAATATACACATGGAAATGACGACATCCCCACAGCAGGGCAAGAGCTTCGCTCTCAATCTTGGCATACCTCTGCTCGGTTGGAGATAGGGGTCAGCTGGCATATGCAATGGTGCACGGGGTGCCGTCTTTGTTTGTCTGTGTGAGGATGGCACCAAGGCCGAATGGACTGGCATCAACGATGATCTCGGTATCTTTTTGTCAGTCAAAGAAGGCTGGTATGCATTCGTCTGAAAGTGCCTTTTTGATGTTTGCAAACACGTTTTATTCCAGGGCTGAACACCTCCATGCTGTGAATTGCTTTGTGAGGTTTCTCAGGGGCTCAGGTAGGGTGGCCAGGTTTTTGATAAAATGGCCACAGTAGCTGACCATCCCTAGAAAGCTCCTGACTTCTGAGACGGATTTCGGGGCTTTGGCTTCCTGGATGTCTCTGACCTTAGCTGCATGGTGGACAACCCTCCTTCCTGAAAGATGAAGCCAAATAACTTGATTGTGTTCTTAAGAAATTCACATTTTTTGTGATGAAGAGGAAGCCCTGGTGTCTGGTTCCTCAACAGCAGCCTCTCTAGATGCTCCAGGTGTTCACTCTCTCACTTGGCGTGTATCAAGATATCATCGCTTACAGTCAATGTTCCAGGCAGTCCTGCTGGGGCTCTGCTTACGACATTCTGAAACACTTTGGCAGCTGACGAGATGCCAAAGTTCAGCCTCTTATATCTGTAAAGGCTAACATATGTTGTGCATGTTGTGATGTACCGACTGTCCTGGTGAAGCAGAGGTTGGTGGTAACCTGAGCGGCGGTCTAGTTCAGAAAAGACTGTTGTTCAGCGATGATGTCGTCCAGTGTGGGAGTTAAGTGCCTTTCTCTTCTCATTGACTTGGTAGGCAGTCACATATCCACGCAAATGCGGACACTGTCAGGCTGTTTCAGTTTATGGGTAATGACAATTGGGGACACCCATGGGGTGGGCTTTTCAACGTGCTCGATGATATCAAGGTCCACTAGATTCTGTATTTCCTTCTCTACTTTATCGCAAAGGTGTCAAGGCACCCTTCAGTGTTTCAACGCCACCGGCTGGATTGTGTCATCAATGTGGAGTCGGATTGGTGTGCTTGCCATCTGCACGACTCCTGTGAATATGCCTTGGAACTTCTGTAGCAGCATCTGTACATCTTTGACAAACACTCCATGGTTGAATGAGTCCCAGGGCTTCAACTGCAGCGCAGCCGAGTAGGGGTGGGTGGCTACCTTGGTCACGTAGAATCAGGCTCGTATGGAGACACCATGGTGTTGGACAGCGGCAATTAAGGTACCTTCTAGTGGTGGTGTGGTCTTGCCCCCAAAAGTGAATATGCGCATTTTGGTCTCTTGGAGTGACGTAGGTCCGGGTAGCGTCCGGTATTGCTCATCGGCCATGACATTGATCGAGGCACCAGTGTCGAGAAGTACGTGGGTGGGGGTGCTCAGAATAGTCACTGAGCACCGGGGTTGGCGCTTTTCCCTGGCCACCGACTGTGAGCACGGCCAATATGAAAACATCTTTGTCTTCAACCCCTATGCCTCCACCTGGTAGTTCCATCTGAGACTCTGCGGACGTGGTGTTGGCGGTCTGGGCCGTCCGATCTTGTGGGAAGCCTCTGGGATGTTCATTTCCCCTTGGTACACTGGCAGGGACCAAAGTGATTTTGGACTCCATTCCTTGTGCAGGTGTACTCTTTTGCCGGGCAGTCTTTCTCATGGGGTAGATCATACCCACACGGTGCGCAGGGGGGCTGGCTTTGAGGGGTTTCAATGTTTCTTCTGTCACCAGGTGATCCTTGTTCCTTGGGCCTTGAGGGTTGTTTTGCCACTGAGCACACCAGCTTGTGGGAGTATCCCAACTCAAGGATTCTGGGAAGCAAAATTCCTGGTTCAAGAAGGATTTGCCTCCGTAGTTTGACAAAGTGGCACCCAATAAAGAGCTTGGACCAGCTGGGTATATCAGCATACATTTCTTTGTTACGTCATCTTTCTCCCCTTTGGCGTTAAAGTACATGTCCAGGGGTTCTTGCCATAGTTCCCATCATGGGCGCAAGGTGGCTAGGGCCCGTCAACATCAAACTCACACAGAGGTGCAAGCGACCCTCGCTGCTGCAATTTTCCCCCTTGCGGCTGTGGTTGCGCGGGTGCAGCAGCGTCTTCAGCCGACATTTTTGTGCACGGGTAAGGGGTCCATCATGGGCACAGGCCAGGTGCACATAGTCACTCCAGAAGGAGTCGCTACTCCAGTTCTGGGTGATGGGATGCCCACAAGGGCACAGTGGGTGCACAGGCACTCCCTGTGAGGGGAGCCACAGCCTGCCACTTTTAGCAGGGGTGTATGTGCGCATGAGCACTCTCAAGTGAGAGCCGCATCTGCTCCTTGACAGTGGCATCTCCATGTGGCATGTGGTGCCAGGCAACACCTGGGATTTCCAGAAATGCTGGCAGTAGAAAATGTCAAATGATATGAGGAGCGTTTATGATGACCAAGGAGAACAAAGTTTCTTACTGGCATGCACTGAGCAACCCCGTGATGGGTTGAGGAAGAGCACACTGTGTGGATCGATAATCCAGGCACCGTTGACCTGCCGACTGGTGGGTGCATGCCCTAGATTCCTTGATGCCAATGTTATGGAACGTGAGCGTGGGCCTAGTGAGTGCAACGCTGCGCACAATGAATGACAGACGTGGTTGTAGTCACTTCACAAGGCACGGCTCCGCTCTGACTAAAAGAATGCGAGGCCGGCCTCTTTAATCTCCCTTGCGCGTGATGACATGTGATGTCATCACGCTATTCACGTGATACAAAACTTATACGAGCTACACTGAAGATTGTTTTCAATGATGACATAAGGAGCAGGGAAAACCCACATGAAACTGTCCAGTGGCTCACGGAGGCACCTTCCAGGATTGATTTAGATTAGCTTGGGTTCGGTTTTATTTTATTTGTATTTCCTTGCCTAGATGGTTAGTGTTCCCATTTGTGCTTGTTTGACCTCTTCATGTCATGTTATGTCTGGGCAACTCATGACATTTTTATTACTCTTGTTTTATTCAATTAATAATTTTACATTCACAGTTATATGATGCACTTTGTATCACCTTTTTATTTAACGGATCCGGATTCATCGTGTTCTCCTGCTCAAGCTGCTCTCTCTCGTGCCTCTGTGTAGGTCCCCTTCTCTAATAGGCCTGTAAACACATGTGTTTTTGTGATGTGTGTTACACAGCACCCTCAGTGCAGTGACATAGGGGTGCCATAGTGACCCCCCAGTATAGACTCCATACCCTGGGACTGACTACTGTCTCCCAGGGCATGTAAAGTCACCATCGACTTTACTAGTCTTAAATTCTGAACAGAACCAGTACAAACCATCATATTGTGGACGTACTGGCTGGGGTAGTTCACTTGCCCCGGGGTCTGTTAGTCGAGGGGGCACGTCTCCGTCCCCCCTGATCGAGTTTTGGCTGGTGGCAGTGGATACTACTTTTTATATTCAACCGCGAATATTCTCCTATGGAATTTCCCATTGTTTTAGGCTACTACCTTTATTTAATTAATTACGGTAGCCTCGAACATACCGCCGGTTTATTTAATTAATATTAATTCTCCGGTTGGTATTTTTTGCCAAAACTTGATTCTAAAATGGCGTTTGTGTTCTCTTCTGTGACTCCAACCCAAGTCGAGCCCTTTGTTCCACTTTTTGGTGGGCTTCTCCACAGAAGCCCTCCAAAGGGGTGCCACTGTGTCTGGGGTACTTAGGAGGGGTGGAGAGGAATTTAGGCACCCTGGACTGAGTTGCCTAGGCAACTCAAGTCTCACTCCGTCCTGATTGGCCGAAGTGGTGAGCCGGCCGGCTCACCACTTAGCATGTTTGAGTGACAGCTAGGCTGAGTGAATGGGGGTTTGCTGCATAAAAGCTGGGCTTTGGGGACTGGAACTTCAGAAGTCACCACAGGACCTAAGAATCCGACGAGGGAGAAGCTGAGCCGACCTGTCGCGACACCACCACCGGTGGGGCCCTGCTGGACTGCCTCACCACTTTTCCCAACGACAGAGGAGTTCTCCCGCCGGAGAGTCTTCTTCCTTTGACTGGTGGGGATAACCAGTTTCACCGTCTTTTCGCTTTCCCAACGTATCTCGTGGCCGCCTTGCCCGTGCCAAGCACCGCGGCAACCGGGATACCACGTTTTACCACGACCGCGAGACAAAGGTACCACCTTTAACCAGAAAACTCTGCGGCTGGTTTCTGCCCTGGTAGTGAAACGACCTTCATCTTTCCTCCAAGTCGAGATCTTCTCTTCCCCTGGACGACGACGCAACTTGCACCCACTACCAGGAACAACTGCCACCGCTGGAGGATCCTTCCCACTTAAGGTACCGTGTCCCGCCTGGATTCCCTTGCTACCGACTGTACGGGGTAGATTTAGCCCCCGGCTTTCAAGCCTGGGTTAGCCTGGGACACCTTGGCTAAACTTTTCTAAGCCTCTCACAACGCTTTTCTGAACCCTCTGCAAGACTTTCTAAGCCTAGTGTAACTGTGTGATCTTGGGCGCATTTGTGCGCTGCTCTCTCTAAGAGTGGGCCCAGCCTTTGGACTTTGACTCACCAGTGACTTTTTGCTCTCTGCCTTGCTAACAGTGTTCTGGAATCGTAGAGTGGTGTACCTCTTCCTATTCTGTCTTTTTCCCTCCCTTTTTCACAAACTTATTAGAGTGCAATCTAGTTAAGCTCTCAGCTCTGTATGAAAATAAGTGGTGTTTTACTGTGATTTTCTAATAGGGAAAAAGGGGTGTATATATCATAATAGTAACTGTGTTTAGAATATTTTACAATAAGAGTGCTGGAGTGTTTCAACTGTGTGTTTTTAAATAAATAATTATATACTTTGATACCAAAGCTCTGGTCAGTATTTGCTTGTATTATTGTATCTGAGTGCCTATTGAGTATACTTTGCATACTGCCTAACTCTTCTTGAGGGAAGTCTGACTGCTCAACCACAGCTACCAGGTAAATCTGGGTGGTACAGACTGCTACAAAGTGGGTTTACTGCCAACACCTGTAGTCTTAAATCTTTTGTAGTGGTCCCTAAGGGAACTGCACAGGTTTCTGCCTAACACTGGTGTACAGAGGTGGGATGTGTATTGAGTATACACTTTAGAGTGCTTGAGGATACCTTAGTACAACTAACCACAAAGCTTAGCACTGAAAAAGTAATCTTTCTAACATGTCAACTATGGAATCTTATAGTCAAGAGTCCCTTACTACAAAAACTGCTGATTGTTTAAGAGTATTGTGTAAGCATAAGAACCTCCTGACTAAAGGCAAGAAAATGGAGTTAATAGAAAGGTTGTTAGCTAACCAAAGTCTGGATGATGGGTCTGAGGAACCTACCATGCCAGAAAATGTAGATAACAGTATAGAAATTGATATTGATCCAAATGTTGATAATCTTGAGGAAGAGTCAGAAGAGGAGGGTGAGGCTGCTGTGACTGTCCCCCCTAGGCCTCTGTCTGCTCTACCTGCTGTACCTACTGGGCCTTTACCAAGTCCCACACTAAGTCCTCAATATCTCAAATTAGAGAAAATGAAACTTGAACTAGAGTTCAAGAGACTGAATACTCTGGCTCAACAGAGACATCAGCAAATGAATCAAGAACTAAGGCTAAGGGAAATGGAGCTCAAGCATGAGCTAGAAATGAAGAAATTATCTGTCAAAAATGCTTCTCTCTCTGGCTCCTCTAGAAGTTCCAGTCCTAAAAGACCCCGGATGCCTAAAGAATTGGTTGGTATGTATGAGCCTAAGTTGGATGTGTTGGATTGGTTGTCTCTGTTTGAATATAATCATGGGCTCCATAACATCACAGGAAATGACTTACTCACCTGGTTGTTCTCTAGGCTTCCCCCTGTTGCAACTGATGTGGTAATGGAGTTGGGGGAGGAGGATAGGAAAGAGTATGAATGTGTGAAACTAGCTTTGATAGCTAGGTTTGGGAAGACCCCTTCCCAGTATCTTAAGAGGTTTAGAACCCTCAAAAAGCATGATGGTACCCCTTGGGCTACCTGGGTGAGTGAAGGGTTGAAAAACTTAGAGGGATGGATTAAGGGTTACAAAGTGAACGCTTATGAAGGTATGAAGAATCTTTTTATGTTGGAATCAATGTATGATGCATGCTCTCCTGAGCTCAGACAGCACTTGGCTGATTCAAAGGAATAAGTTTCCCGAAAACTAGCAAAGGCTGCTGACCTGTGGGTTGCCAACAGGGCCACTCACAAGGATTCCGGGGTAATTCAGAAAAAGGATGAGGGGAAACAGCCTAAAAAGGACTCCAAAGAGAATTCTAATACTGCAAATTCCAAAGAGGGCCCCAAACAAGACCAGGAGGGTAAGCCACCACAGCAGAATAGTGTCTCCTCTGGTGCTAAACCAGAGGGAGGTCAGAACAAGCATCCATTCCAGAAGGCATTTGGTAAATGCTTTGTTTGTGGCTCTACTGACCATGTGAAAGGAGATCCCAGATGCAAGGGTAAACGTTAAGGGATCCAAATTGCCTCCTTAGCCTTCGCTCCAGAAGAGGAAGTCCCAATGGCAAGTGGAAACTTTCTACTCCTGGCTGATGAACCCATTGGAGTCTCATCCAGTGTTTCTTTAGTCTCTCTGGGGTTGTGGGAACAACAGAATTTAGATGTGTATAATTCTATCCCAGATAATACTAAAGAGTATTATAAAGACAGTGTCCAGGTAAATGGTCAGGAGACTCCTGCCATTAGAGACACTTGGGCTAGCATAACTGTGGTGGATGAATCTTTTTTTCAAGGCAGAGGATGTTGCTAAGGCACCCAAATGCCTCACCAAGTTAGCTGGAGGGCCTGTGCAGATGTGTCCCCAGTTAACAGTTCTCATCCAGTGTAATGACATGGCTGTAAAAATACCTGTCAGTGTACAATGTGAAGTGCCAGGTAGGGTTCTGTTGGGTAATGACCTGAAAGCTCTTGGAGTTGTGTCACATACCCCCCAGACCACCTAATAAAAGGTTACAGGAGCTCACAAAACCTGCAAGAGAGAAAACCCTGCAAGGGTTATCTCAGGAGATGATGACAGAGATCACTCCTTTACCATCTGGAGCAACTACCAGATCAGGAGCAAAGGGGCAACCCAAGACTCCTAGGAAAAAGTCAGCAGCAAGCACTCCAGTGCTTCCAACAGATACACCTGTAACTCCACCTCCAGCTGAGGCTGAGAGGGAGGTACAACCCTGTATGGTTGAACTAGACTCTGAAGAAGAGCTAGTGGGAGGCCAAGAACTTATTGGAGATCTAGACCCTGAGGACCATCCTGAGCTGCAGTCTTTACTAGCAGAAGGTGGGCCAGCAGGGCAGCTTTCCGTAAGGGACAAAGAGAATGTCCAACTCTGGAGGGTCTCCGCCAACAGGCAGCTGCTCAGGCTGATGGGCAAGAGCCTGGGAAGTATAGGTTGCACTGGGAAGATGGCCTCTTCTACAGTGAACCAACTGAGTCTGAACCTGGAGACTACAAACGCCTTGTAGCACCTCAAGAAAACAGACAACAGTTCTTGCACTTAGCCCACAAGATTCCTTTAGCTGGTCACTTGAGCTTCAAGAAGACCAAGGAAAGGCTCTCCCTCTACTTCTATTGGCCAAAAATGGGGGCCGAAGTAGATAAGTTTTGCAAGAGCTGCCATACCTGCCAAACTTCTGTTAAGGTTGGCGCCAAGAATGTGGCACCCTTAGTGCCTCTCCCAGTTGTGGGAGTCCCATTTGAGAGGGTAGGGATTGACATTGTTGGTCCCCTTGATCCCACTACCTCCTCAGGCAACAGGTTTATCCTTGTTGTAGTAGACCATGCTACTAGATACCCTGAGGCAATCCCTATGAGAACTGTTACCGCTCCGGCTGTGGCTAAGGCCCTCCTTGGTATTTTTACCAGGGTTGGGTTTCCTAAGGAAGTAATATCCGACAGGGGATCAAACTTTATGTCCCACTACATGAAAGCCATGTGGAAAACCTGTGGAGTTACTTACAAGTTCTCAACCGCCTACCACCCCCTAACCAATGGGCTGGTAGAAAGATTTAACAGAACCATGAAGAGCATGATAGGTGCTTTAGAGGAACCCCTGAAAAGAAAGTGGGACCTTCTACTGCCATGTCTTCTCTTTGCTTATAGAGAATTCCCTCAGGAGGGAGTAGGTTATTCTCCCTTTGAACTTCTCTATGGCCATCCAGTCAGAGGTCCATTGGCCCTGCTTAAGGAGGGGTTGGAAGGCGCTCCTCCCCTCAAGCCAGTTAGAGTGACTGCCTATGTGATAGGTCTCCGAAGGAGAATGTCACACATGATGGCAGAAGCTAGTGATAACTTGAAAGCTGGACAAGCTTTGGTCAAGCATTGGCATGATCAAAAGGCTAACATGGTTGAGTTCACTCAAGACCAGCTAGTTCTCGTTATGCTCCCAACAAGGCAGAGGGCCTTGCAAGACAAATGGATGGGACCCTTCAAAGTTGTGGGAAAACTTGGAGAGGTCAACTATCTGGTGGATCTGGGCAGACCCAGGGAAGCTCCTAGAGTCTTCCACACCAACCGACTGAAAGCGTACATCTCCAGACCTGAAGTAGGAGCCTTGCTTCTAGCTTCAGCAGCAGAGGAAGAAGAGAGTGAGTCTCTCCCTGATCTCCTCAGAGGTGTACCTTTAGATGAAAAAATTGAAGGAGTCAATCTCTCTTCAGATCTGACACCTGAGCAACAAGAGGAGTGCAAATCTATGTTAAATCAGTTTGCCTCCCTGTTCTCACTCTCACCAGGCTTGACCCCTTGGGGACAGCACGAGATACTCACTGGTGACTGTCTGCCAGTCAAAAGCAGAGGATACCGAATGTCAGAAAATGTGAGAACCCATATCAAGGGGGAGGTCAAAAGATGCTTGACCTGGGGGTAATAGAACCCTCTACTAGTCCATGGTCTAGCCCAGTTGTGTTAGTACCAAAGGCAGGGTCCAAAGACTTGAGATTCTGTGTGAACTATAGAGCTCTTAATGCAGTCACCAAGACTGATGCCCACCCTCTACCAAGGACAGATGAGTTGGTGGATAAACTTGGTACAGCCAAGTACCTCAGCACATTTGACCTTACGTCAGGCTATTGGCAAATAGCCTTGACAGACCATGCCAAGGAGAAAACTGCATTTCCCACCCCAGTTGGCTTGTACCAGTTTAAGGTCATGCCTTTTGGATTAAAAAATGCACCTGCTACATTCCAAAGGATGGTAAACCAAGTTCTAGCTGGGATGGAGGACTTCTGCATGGCATACTTGGATGACATTGCAGTCTTCAGCCACTCCTGGGAGGATCATGTGAACCACCTAGGACATGTTTTGCAGGCTCTTGGACAGGCCAATTTGACTATCAAGGCAAGTAAATGGTGGATAGGTCAAAGTAAGGTGGTCTACCTTGGGCATGAGGTAGGAGGTGGAGAAATAAGGCCTTTGCTCAGCAAGATTGAAGCTGTGTAAAATTGGACAGCACCTACTACTCAAACCCAAGTGAGAGCCTTCCTAGGCAATCACTGGGATACTACAGGAATTTCATTGAGAACTATGGGACCATAGCCTCTCCACTGAATGTAATCTCCTCTCCAAAATTCCCATAAAAGGTCAAATGGAATGAGGAGTGCAATCAGGCCTTTGAAAAACTGAAGAAAGCTCTTTGCCAAGCTCCAGTATTGAGAGCTCCTGACTACCACCAAACTTTCATTGTACAAACTGATGCTTCCAATGTAGGGATAGGTGCAGTTCTAAGCCAACTGGATGAGAAGGGTAGGGAGCACCCCATTTGCTTCATCAGCCGTAAGCTGAAGGATCCTGAGACAAGGTGGGCAACAATAGAAAGAGAATGCTTTGCTATTGTGTGGGCACGGAAGAAGTTTAGGCCATACTTGTATGGTTCTACTTTTGTCATTCAGACTGACCACCAACCCTTGAGATGGTTAATGCAAATGAAGGGGGAAAATCCAAAACTATTGTGATGGTCAATCTGCCTGCAAGGGTTTGATTTCACCATTGAGCACAGGTCAGGGTGTCACCATCAAAATGCTGATGGACTCTCTAGGATGTATGTCATCGAATAGAGGTATGAGGTTCATCCAGGAGTGGATTACATCCTCCTGTCCCTTATTCTGGGGGGGGTGAGTGTTAGGGAGAATTCTCTGTTTAGGCTGAATTTCCTAACCTAGTGAGTCCCCCAGCAGCTTTGCTGGATTTTTGGGGTTTATTTTTGTTCTCCTGCCAAGAGTGAGACTCTTGTACCCTCACTCTTGGGCATGATATGAGTGTGTTTCTTTGAATCTAGATGTGTTTAATGGACTATGGGGTCTTTTACCCCATAGGGCTTCATGTGTTTTTGTGATGTGTGTTACACAGCACCTTCAGTGCAGTGACACAGGGGTGTCATAGTGACCCCCCAGTATAGACTCCATACCCTGGGACTGACTACTGTCTCCCAGGGCATGTAAAGTCACCATTGACTTTACTAGTCTTAAATTCTGAACAGAACCAGTACAAACCATCATATTGTGGACGTACTGGCTGGGGCAATTCACTTGCCCCGGGGTCTGTTAGTCAAGGGGGCACGTCTCCGTCCCCCCTGATCGAGTTTTGGCTGGTGGCAGTGGATACTACTTTTTATATTCAACCACGAATAGTTTCCTATGGGATTTCCCATTGTTTTAGGCTACTACCTTTATTTAATTATTTACGGTAGCCTCGAACATACCGCTGGTTTATTTAATTAATATTAATTCTCCGGTTGGTATTTTTTGCCAAAACTTGATTCTAAAATGGCGTTTGTGTTCTCTTCTGTGACTCCAACCCAAGTCGAGCCCTTTGTTCCACTTTTTCGCGGGCTTCTCCACAGAAGCCCTCCAAAGTGGTGCCACTGTGTCTGGGGTACTTAGGAGGGGTGGAGGGGAATTTAGGCACCCTGGACTGAGTTGCCTAGGCAACTCAAGTCGCACTCTGTCCTTATTGGCCCAAGTGGTGAGCCGGCCGGCTCACCACTTAGCATGTTTGAGTGACAGCTAGGCTGAGTGAAGTTTGCTGCATAAAAGCAGGGCTTTGGGGACTGGAACTTCAGACGTCGCCACAGGACCTAAGAATCCGACGAGGGAAAAGCTGAGACGACCTGCCACGACACCACCACCGGTGGAGCCCTGCTGGACTGCCTCACCACTTTTCACAACGACAGAGGAGTTCTCCCGCCGGACAGTCTTCTTCCTTTGACTGGTGGGGATAACCAGTTTCACCATCTTTTCGCTTTCCCGACGTATCTCGTGGCCGCCTTGCCCGTGCCAAGCACCCCGGCAACCGGGATACCACGTTTTACCACGACCGCGAGACAAAGGTACCACCTTTAACCGTAAAACTCTGCGGCTGGTTTCTGCCCTGGTAGTGCAACAACCTTCATCTTTCCTCCAAGTCGAGATCTTCTCTTCCCCTGGACGATGACGCAACTTGCACCCACTACCAGGAACAACTGCCACCGCTGGAGGATCCTTCCCACTTAAGGTACCGTGTCCCGCCTGGCTTCCCTTGCTACCGACTGTACGGGGTAGATTTAGCCCCCTGCTTTCAAACCTGGGTTAGCCTGGGACACCTTGGCTAAACTTTTCTAAGCCTCTCACAACGCTTTTCTGAACCCTCTGCAAGACTTTCTAAGCCTAGTGACTGTGTGATCTTGGGCGCATTTGTGCGCTGCTCTCTCTAAGAGTGGGCCCAGCGTTTGGACTTTGACTCACCAGTGACTTTTTGCTCTCTGCCTTGCTTACAGTGTTCTGGAATCGTAGAGTGGTGTACCTCTTCCTATTCTGTCTTTTTCCCTCCCTTTTTCACAAACTTATTAGAGTGCAATCTAGTTAAGCGCTCACCTCTGTATGAAAATAAGTGGTGTTTTACTGTGATTTTCTAATAGGGAAAAAGGGGTGTATATATCATAATAGTAACTGTGTTTAGAATATTTTACAATAAGAGTGCTGGAGTGTTTCAACTGTGTGTTTTTAAATAAATAATTATATACTTTGATACCAAAGCTCTGGTCAGTGTTTGCTTGTATTATTGTATCTGAGTGCCTATTGAGTATACTTTGCATACTGCCTAACTCTTCTTGAGGGAAGTCTGACTGCTCAGCCACAGCTACCAGGTAAATCTGGGTGGTACAGACTGCTACCAAGTGGGTTTACTGCCAACACCTGTAGTCTTAAATCTTTTGCAGTGGTCCCTAAGGGAACTGCACAGGTTTCTGCCTAACACCGATTTTGAAGCTTTGTCGGGTATGCAGCGTCCACTTTGCAGGAATGTTTGGCAGGTTTAACCCCCATTGCAATGGTGTGCTGCATTTTTGTGTACAGCCCGTGGCAAGGTATGGGGGATCAAGAACATATTGGGGGTTGGAGAGAGACTGAGTATTGGCACTGTGAAGCCGGTAACAGAGTGCTGGGGTTTGGGATGTCCCGACCGGTTTTGCATTGATGGATGTGTAGTAGGGCGTGTGTGCTCGGCGGCGGAGTGCCGAGTTGGGCCCTTGATGATGTGTCTTTGGAGTCTGGCTTGCTGCAGCACATTTTGTTGAGTTTTTGATTCTTATGAGTCTGTTAGTAATTTCTGTAGAGACAGAGTTACAAAGCCAAAGATTGGATTGGGAAATTCATGGGACAGCATAGTGAAGGTGGCACAGCAGAAATCTGCTGGAAATGTAACTAGTGCAAAAGTGGAAGAGCTGATACAGACTGGGCATTTTGTTTGCTCATAGAAATAAATGCAACAATAGACACATTTATTTGATGTTTTAAAGTCAAGGGTTGCATTAATCTCATCCATCAAGTAGAATGGAGAGGATCATAATGATGTGGAGCTAATAGCACTGAGCAATGTTACAGGGCAGTACTCTTTGAATACCCCTTCTTTTTACACTAGTTTCATAAGAATGCAAGAGGATTCAAACTCGTGGCCAGGTTGGAATGAGGTGCTGCACGCTGACTGGCTCAAGTTCTCCTTACAAACCACTTACACCTTTAGAGCAAGCAATCAGGTATGCAGGACCATTTCAGATCGTAATGCTGTTTCAAGTGAGAGATTGCCTGCACCTGTATATAGTATGGTTTTCTAGGGGCCATGCCATAGTTGGCTTCATTTAATTTTGATGAATCAGAACAAGGGTTTTAGTACTTGCCTGATTAGGCGGGGAACACTCCTGAAGACGTAGTTAAGACATAGTTAAGATGTTCATGGGGGGTGGCTCTGACATGAGGTGAGCAGGGGATTGGAGCAATCTGTGCGCAATTGAGTTTGTAAGGCACTTTGAATTTGGTATGACAATACCAGGAAGCTTAAAGGTGTTTTGGAGTTTGTTTGTTTGTTTGTTTGTTTGTTTGTTTGTGTCTTTGGCTTGGTTGTGTAATATGTCTGGCTGGGGGATCATTTTCACAATGTCTAGCTCAGGCATGCATAGTGTGAAAGTAATTTCATGGAACATTGATGGTATTAACAACGCAAACAAGAAAATCATTTTAGACCATCTCAATGAGTTAAAGGAAGATGTGGCCCTTCTGCAAGAGACCTTTCTTGGTGAATGCTAATGCAGACCAATTGAGAAGAGGATGGGTTGGCTCAGCGTTTGCCTCCTCCTATTGCTCAAATAATTCAAGGGACATCTGTATTTTACTTAGGAAGGGTCTGCCTTTGACTGTTCTTTCTTCAGGCAAGGACAATGATAGCCAGATCATCTATGTGACTATTGACATTCAGGATTCTGTTGTTGGGATATGCAACATTTAAGCACCAAACATTGCTGATAGTTTCTTATTTTAGATCACTTGTCCATTTCCTCCAGAAAATGGGTCAAAGCAATATTCTGCTAGACAGTGGGTCTCATTACACGGATGGCGGAGAACCATGGCGCTATTAGCGCCATGGTTCATGCCGGTAAAATACAAGCACCGCCTTGGCGGAAAGGGGAATTACCGCCCCATTCCAAGGTTGGCGGGGCGGTAATTCCCCCTTCCACCATTGCCCTTCCCCATTCCCATTTTTGGCCCATAGGGCTCAATGGGAATGGGGAAGGCGCTAATTACGGTACCGCAAATTGCGGTACTGTAATTAGCTCCCTGGGTCCCTTTGCGGGTTGGTTTTTAATGCCTGCAAAAAGCAGGCGTTAAATCCCCCAACCCGCAAAGGGACCTCGTAGTAAGGCGGTAAGGATTTACCGGTACCAGTATTTTACCGGTACCGGTAAATCCTTACCGCCATCTGTGTAATGAGGCCCAGTGACTTTAATGAGACTGTGGAGCCGTCCTTAGATTGAAATGGTGGATCTGAAACTCTGTGGGTGGCGGGAATCACAGATCTTTAACTTTGGGTGAAATTTAGCAACAGACAGTGATACACAAAAGCTTTACAGTTGTATGTGTCATTAGCAACTATTTTGGCAAAAACATGACAGATTGTTTTTGCAGCGATTTTAAGTGTATTACTTCAGAGAACACTATACCAAGCCAAATTTAATTTTATATTTAGTTAATCAAACTGCAACCAGCCTTGGAGATACATAGTTAACAACTGAATGATGTGTTTACTTTCAAAGGTACCCACGTTTTTTTCTCCAAAAAAGGCCAGTATGAAATCCATTGAAGGGCACCTTCCTGAAGTAGTCATGAATGTTCCCTTCACTTTTTAGACTGCTGCCACATTTGTAGTAGATTTGGCAACTAAAAGAAAACATGTGCACACTGTGCAAGTGAACAAATTGACAGAGGGAGATTTGAAAGTGTTAACCTAGTACTGCTAAAGATGAATTTTACTTTAGCTGATGGTAAATTCACACCATACTTTCCCTCACCCCATAATACATGATTAATAAAGTAAGATGTGTCAGTACACAGGTGTATGATGTGAAAGGGGTTGTTAAACCTACATGAGAAACTGTTACTCAATTTTTGCATGTGCCCATTTCCTGCTGTGGACACATTTATGTTAGGTACTGTCTGGCCTAACAACTGCTGGCATGCCATTTGCTGATGTCCAGCAGAAAGTAAACATGTGGTGTATTAATCGCACCCAATGGCCAGTAGGCCCATCTGGGTACAAACCCAGAAATACCATTTTTTTTGTTAATACATTTATTTATTGAAATTTTCAAGTTAATACAAACCACAACAAAGTAAGAACAAGCAATTAAACAAAAGGTATATCAATTGCAAAACAGTGCAACAACATCAACCATTATCTGTAAGCAAAGAAGGGAAGTAGGTGCGGAGAGAAAGGGAAGAATGAATTAAAAACAGAAAGAAGAGAGAAGAAAAAAAAGGGTGGTATATCTTTAGCATAAAACTTATACAAAATATCCCAAATGTTAGAATATATATCTTCTTCTTTCTTGACCTGGTAAGTCACTCTTTCTCTACATGAAAGAATTGATAAATCATGTAGCCAGACTTCTACAGAGGGCCTAAGGTCGCTGTTCCAGCACATTCAAATCTTCTTTTTGGCCACGATTAGAGCTCTGTAGGCCCAAAAGGGCAGGCCAAAAACCAAATGTAGCCCGATCGGAAACAACCCAATCACACACAGTAAAGGACCACAGGGAAGCGCAAGACCCAGAATGAGGTCCACACGCTGGAGGACATCTTCCCAAAAGGATTTGATATTAGAACACAACCAAAACATATGTAAGAAGGTCCCCACATCAGATCTACAATTCCAGCAAGTGTCATTCTCAGACAGTTTACACTTTTTCATTCTCCAGGGGGATCAATAAATACAGTGCAAAATCTGTTTCTGAGAATATCTCAGATCCAGATCTAATTTAAACCGGTATGGACTAGAACACATACGTTTCCATTTAGCATCTGAGATTCCATACACCAATTCAAAGCACCAAACAGCCCTTCCATGATTTGAAGCGTTATGTACTTCCATAGAAATAAAAAGTTTGTACCGGGACGAAGCATAAAGAGGAGTTATCCTAGCCAAATGTAAAACAGGAGGAACATCATGTATCGAGGCATTCAGGTGTGAAAACAAAGTTTCAAAAACAGTACATAGTTTGCGATAACGGCAAACTTCAGACCGATTCAATTTATATTTAAAACCTAGAAATGTAAAGGTGAGCATAGAAACACCATCATAAACTTGCCCCAATCTCCAAATGCCAACGGCCTGCCAAGAGGACCAAGAAAGGGTACGAGTTTTAAGGTGTATAGCTGGGTTTTTCCATAGAGAGGACACCAAACTCAGAAGATACTTTATACCACCAGTCTCGCAACTTTTCCTCCAGTCCTTCAGAACATGTCTAACAAAAGGGGGTGTCTGGTCAACAGCTAGCCTCTTATCCATACAAAGAAGACAGTCCAAAGGAACAGGTTGAACAGAATGTTTCTCTATAGCAACCCAGTTAGGACAATCAACCTCCTCACCTTTTAGCCAAAAATGTAAAGTACAAAACGTGAAGCCTCTATGATACTGTGCAAAATCCGGGAATCCAAAACCACCCTGGCCCACTGGCCACAAGAGAAGATCTTTAAGGATCCTTGATCTCCCACCATCTCCCCAAATAAAATTACGGAAAACTTTATATCATTTTACCGAAGTATGTCTCCTGACAAGAGGAAGAGGGAGCATACTAAATATATATAACAATTTAGGCAGGAGGGCCATTTTAATTACATTAACTTTTCCCCATAACGTTAGATTTAACCTTCCTCATTTTAGACATAATATGTTAATCTCAGCAAGTTTGGATTGGACATTAGACGCCAACAATGTATTAACTTGTCTGGTAATATGTATACCCAAGTATTTGAAACCACCCTTGTCCACATTTCTTACCCCACACCTAATAACGCTCTATAACATGAAGTCAAAATTGGAAAGAGTAACGATTTCGAGACACTTACTTTATATCCAGAAATGTGGGCAAAAGATTGCAGAGCCAACAACAATTCTCCATAGGAAGGACCGGGATCAGAGAGTAAAACCAAAAGATTGTCAGCATATAAGAGTACCTTAGATTCTCAGCCTCCCATTGAAAGCCTTTAATGGCTGCATTTTCTCTGATCGCAATTGCCAACGGCTCAATGAATAGATCAAAGAGAAGAGTTGATAGAGGACATCTCTGTTGCGTGCCACTATGAATAGCAAAGCTAGTCAAAATGCAACCAATAACCGCGACCATAGCCTCTGCATCCTTATACAAGACATTGAAGAGTTTCAAGAACTGCGGTCCACAATTCACCCTAACCAGCACTCTTCAGAGGAAAATCCAGTTAACCCCTCAAGTGCCTTCTCTGCATCAATACTGACTGCAGTGAAGGCTTCTGGATAGCTACCCTTAAGGTGTATCACATCCAGGAGCTCCTTTAGATTGTCAGAACTATTCCTGCCAAAGATACAAACCTGGCTGATTCCGGTGGACAAGCTTAGGCAATAGGGGATTCATCCTTTTGGCATAGATCTTGGCTAGGAGCTTCATATCGGAATTCAACAGGGAAATGGGTCTATAGTTTCCACAAATGGAGTGGTCTTTCCCTGGCTTGGGAATCACAGTGATTACAGCGGCCCTCATGGAATTAGCCTTTTCTTCATTGGCAATAATCTCCTTAAGTAATTCCACCATGAATGGAGCAAGCAAAGAACTAAAAGCCATTATAAAACTCAACGGGAAACCCATCAGGACCAGGACACTTACCAGGTGGAATCAATTCCATAGAAACTACGATCTCCTGAGTCATAACATCCCTATCTAGACCAGCCTTATCGCATGCATCAAACTATAGGATATTAATTTGCTCTAAGAAAACAGTCACCCTTTCATCCTCAATGAGGTGACCATTACAATGCAGTGACTCATAAAACCTACGGAAAGCATGGCAAATATCACCATTTCGCCTGATTGAGGCCCGGTGTTCTCTGCGATGAATAAAATCTGCTTTCCCTTCTCTCTCCCTTTCAACCTGCGAGCCAATAATGTGGCAGACTTATCCCCACGTTCCCAGAATGCTTGCCTGGTATAAAACAAATCCTGCTCTGCTTTCCTGTGTAATACATTTTCTAATAAATGCTTGGCTGTCAGCATTGAGGGCACTGATGAAGCAGAGGGCAGTTAAGTATAAACTTCCACAGATTGATTATAGCTGGACTTTAGCCATATAGTCTCTGTCTCTGCTTTTTTCTTTTTATAAAAGGCAAAACTGATTATCTTTCCACGCAAAAGGGCTTTCAGAGCACCGCAGGCGGTGCAGAGCCTGTCAACAGATTTTGTATTCTCATGGAGAAATATTAAAATGTCAGCATCAATGTGTTTCAAGAAGCCCTGATCCAACAACAGATGAGTTTCGAACCTCCTCCGCCTGCTATACCTCTCTCCTCCCACTGATCTCTCTATTGCCAGGTGCACACAAGCATGATCAGAGGTCAGGATATCATCAATTTCTGCTGCACTCGCATCCCTGCAGAGGTTCCTACTTATAAAGAAATAATCAATACTGGGTGAGGTTCCATGGGGGACAGAGTAAAAGTTACAATGCTGTTTATATGGGTTAAGTTCATGCCAAACATCATGCAAATCCCATACCTTCATAGACCGTAGGAGCCCCTTCCTGGCCCTGGCCTCAGTATAAGAATGGCAGATTTCTGACTTATCCAGTGTATCATTCACAGTGGCATTGAACTCACCCCTATTAGTATAGCCCCGTCCCCCATACTTACTAGGACATCCTCTAATGTCCTAAAAAAAAACAGTCTGCTCTACATTATGGGCATTTTTTTTAAAGTCAGAGTACTGTCTGAAACTGCAGTTGTTCAGCAGATCTGACTTTCGTGGGTGTGTCCATTAACAAGTGCTCCTAAAATGTCAACATGTCTGGGATATTCCCCCTAGCAAATAGACATCCATCACAGCACCCCTACGGGTCCTTCTGGCAGTGCCTCAGAGGGGACAGAAGGGGATTGCGGGTAAGGTCATCATGAGTCAGTGAAAGTGCTGTGAGTTGGTCATGTCCTGTAAACATAAAACACAAACATGTGCGGGAACTGAGACTGAGAGGGGCATTGTGCAGCTTGAGTCATTAACTGGGTTGGGAAATGCCTGGCCTCTTCTAATGGTTTGATAATTAGAAGTTATGATTTCAGAAGCTGGATGCACATCTGTTTCTCATCAAAGAATTACAAATTAGCACAATTTCCACTGATGAAAAGAAACAGACAAAAGGATCACTTACTTGAGTAGGAACTGCTTTCATGTTTTCTGTGGCACAGAATAGTATTTGAATATCAATGTGACAGAATACGATAACTCTTTTAAACTGTTGACATAAAACTATGGACTTCCTTACAAAACGTGAGGGGAGGAGTAACGATCGGTGCATAATTATGGAGCCGCGAGGTTCAAATGTCAAAATTAAATGGCCGTTCATTTACACATCGACACAAGCTGCAATTGTATGTTAGGTAAATGATGTGGTATCTCCCAGGGCAAAAATAATAACAAAGGCAGTTGTGACAATAATCATGTGCAAATCTGCGAACAATAAATGCCCCTCATTTAGGAACTAAATAGCAGAGCCCTACCCTGGGCTTCATTACAGAAGCATAGTCAGCATGAAGGGGAGAGATCAACAGAACCGTATCAGTGATATATGGGCAGAAAAACAGCTTACCGTTTCAAGCACTTTTCATTGCAAATTGACAATGGATTCTGGCATAAAAATGGCAAACATTAGGTATGTATAGAATTTGTGAACAATCATTGTCTACAAAGCATACTAACACGTATGTTTGTGTATCTTTATTGTCAACTTCGTTGTCTTGTCCTATAGCGCTAAAACGCCTTACAAATCCAACATAACATAATGATATTAATCAAATAGGACTGGTGTTTGTGTGCAAAACTTGCAGATATAAACGTATTGTTATTTGCTTTCAGACACAAACTGTGGGAAAAGTAATCTTTATGTGTGACTGTACAAACAACTTTTTGACGCCTCATTACAAGTTTGCCGGTCCGGTAACTACGGTACCGGTAAGCTTGCCAGTACCATAGTTACCAGACCAGCAAACTACGAGTTCTGCTCGCGGGTTCCTTTTCGCCCTCCGGGTAGAGCATGTCGGATGTGCCGGCACCATTCTGAATGGTGCCAGTGCATCTGGCCCCCCTATTCCCACTGAGTCCTATGGGGCTCAAATGGGAATTGGGAGCATTTTTTACCGGCGCCCCGGAATGGGCAAATAACGGGTCCGGCGGGGACGTAATTATCTGGTAATTGCCCATTCCGGGCACCGGTAAAATACGCAAGTTCGGCGGCAGCCTACCAGTTTTACCAGAAAGGCTACAGCCAAACTTGTAATGAGGGCCATTGTGCTGTGGAGTGACCGATTCTGTTGTGTTTATTGTGAGTGCCCCGTGAAATGCAACACACATAATGATAATCAATAACTCAATCAATCCTACTACACTCCTTCCGTTGTCACTTGCCTCGTCCTTGTGTTCTCCTGGCTGGCCCTTTCTTTTGGGAATGCGTCTATTCTATGCATTGATTGTGTAATGTGTAGACCACATCTGATTCCATGAAAATTATCAGCTAATACCCTGTGGTCACTAGCCCTATATAACAACAGCATTCCCATTGAAGGTACCTGGTGAGTTGCTGGTATTTAATATTTCCGAATGTCATCGTAACGTGATGTAATTCTACTGCCAGTGGGCAAGACCAAGGGCAGACTTGGTTTTATTGTTATGGTTCTATTATATCAAAAGTACCTGCATGCTATTTGTCTCAAGTCATGGCAGTATTAGGCCATGAAGGCTGATCACTGCACGAAGGCTAGGCAGTGGTCACGCATACTGCTGCTGTATAGCAGTTTTGGAAAATCTGATTGTTGTATTTTTCACAAGTTTGTGGGAGGGCATTGAGAGTAAGCATTTCCAGGAATGCCCTGCTTCCAGGTCATTCAGAGTAGTCCATTCGTCTGAAACTAGCCTAAGAATCTGTGTATGCAGGCCAAGGTGCAGGTTTTCATTAACACAATAGGAAAACTTTATATCCTAAGGCAACAGCTCCCTCTAGGTGTAGCTATGCGAATTGGCATTGTTTCTAAATACCCTAAGGCAACAGCTCGCTCTAGCAGGGACAACAAGCAAGGCTACTGCATTGGACAAACATACAGACAAACATACTCTGGCCTTTAATTTTATTGTTAGATTAGATTGTGATTGCCTCCGAATCTATCTTTTCATGAGCAGTCAGCCTATGTAAAACATCCCATAGCTCTGCATTGACAAATGTTCCCGCGCCCAGAGCGCAAGGAACGTTTAAGCCTCCCTCACTGGGCGCAATGTCAGCCATCCATTGCCAAATTGTTTATTGGCCATATGGGATGAGACCACCAAAAGGGCCCTCTGAAGCAATAACTACACTGAACATATTATTTTGTTGATAATATACATTGCTGACCTACCGAATAATGATGACACTTTACTATTTCAAAACCTGAGGTATCTAAACACCAATAATTTCTATTTCAGATCCACACATACAATTCATGAGTTAAAATATGACAGTCTTGATAGGAACCTACGCAGGAGGGCCACTGCCATTGTATAGGATGATTGTTGGTATTATGACCAGGGAGCGCAAACTGCCTGTTACCAGCTATCCCAACTCCAGAAGATAAAACCCTTCTTTCCACCTGAGGACATCAGAAGCACAGTCTGGTAATCTCCCTCAGTGATGTGGGAAGTGCTCTACTCACCGGTGTTCCAGCAACAGACCTGGCATCACTTGGGCCCGCCCAACATGCTACTGCATGATTCATAACAGGAAACATGTAATTGAACCACATTTTCCTCATTGTAAGGGAGCTGCACTGGCTTGCTATCCCAAACAGAATAATCTTTAAAACTGCCAGCATTACCTACAAGGCAACTGCCGCTTGCACATCAATATAACTAGCTCGAAAGCTCTGCAGCTCAAGTCGGCCAACTACAGGAGCCAGGCCATAGCTAGACTCGAGACAAAGCTGTCACACAAGGAAAACGTAGGATATGGCAGTGCTTAATTTGTGCCAGTGGTTGGCGGTGGGCAACACCGGCACTCTTTTTTGGGCACCGGAACATGATTGGGCCGGCTGGCCACGTGTAATTGCTTCGGCTTCGTTGCTTCGTGTAATTGCTTTGTTATTCAACTTTCCTGCAAGCTTTAGCTTCCATCATAAATCATTCATTGCTTGCAGGGCCTCAGCCTGGCCGAGCCTGAGAGTTCACAACAAGGACAGCCAATGAAAACCAACATTCTGTTGTGTTTGATATATTCTGTATAGTAACACAGAATGTATAGTTTTCATTGGCTGTTCTTGTGAGCCACTGAAATGACAGGGTGACGTGGAGTGGGGGGGTGGGGTCACTTGGGTCTGTTGAGCGGTGCCAACTTCACTTCACTTGCTGTTAAGGCGTGGCTGCAGTGACTCGTGAGAGCAGAGCCTCCTTGCACGCACGTGGGTTCCCATGACGCGCATTACAGCCTAGAAGTTCTATTGCCTAGTTGCTTCGTGTTTAATTTATCAGGGCAGCAGGCACAGTAAGTACTTTCTTTCTGGACTGTGAAAAATTATGCATTTTTTGTTTGGATTTCATATAATATTTTGTATCATGTCGGCTGCCGGGCCTAGCTTAGTACATTACATTATTATTGCGGCGGCGCCGCGGCCGCTGCCGTAGATATGGTGCCGTGGCCTGCTTGCACAGGAATAATAATGTAAGGAAAAGCTGCAGCCAATCATGATACAAGCCTTCTTGCTACAGCAAGGCTGCTTGCTCCTCTCTTTCCCTGGTTGCCTGTCCACAACCGCCTACCCCCCCGCACCTTCTCCCACCTTGACCATGGCGAGGTCGGGTGAGAATGAGAAATCCTTCCAAGTTGTAGTGTTTGTTGCCAATGAATGAGGCATCACATGCCTACATTAGTAACATTGCGGCGGCCCGGCCGCCGTGGATATGGTGGCCTGCGGACGTGTCCGCCGCAATAATAATGTAGCCGTGGATATGGTGGCCGTGGCCCACGGCTGCCGCAATAATAAAGTAGGCATGAATTGATTGAATCAATCATGCCTACATTATTATTGCGGCGGCCCTGGCCGCTGTGGATAGGGTGGCCTGTGGCCGCCGCAAAAATAGTGTGGCCGTGGATATGGTGGCTGTGGCCCGCGGCCGCCGCAATAATAATGTAGGCATGAATTGATTGAATCAATCATGCCTACATTATTATTGCGGAGGGCGCGGCCCCGGCCACCGTAGATATGGTGACCCGCGGCCGCCACAATAATAATGTAGGCATGAATTGAATTTGAATCAATCATGCCTACATTATTGAATCAATCATGCCGCAGCCTACATTATTATTGGGCTGCCGTGAATATGGTGGTATTGGTGGCCGGTGCGCGGCCTCCGCAATAATAATGTTGACGCAGACTAGTCAGCACAGCAGACGGATCAAGTACAGTCATCAGCCTCCATGTCAAGGTTCTTCGCTATGCACTAGTCTATGAGGCTTGCCGCTTGGTGATGGACAGTGTTATGAATGCCAACCAGGATTAATGTCTATCCTAGAGTGGGGAGATTGAATGGTGATTTTGAAGGTTTGTACTGGAGCAAAGTGATTCCGCGTCGAGAGCCTCCATACTACAGTTGGGTGATTGATTGGGGTTTAAAGTCTATCCTAGACCTAGAGTATGGTGAATTATGGTTTTCACGTGTTGCGCTGGAGCGGGGCTGTGTCGGGGGTCGCTCTGCTAGAGCACGGTTGGCAGTGTTGAGGCTGCAGACTTGCCTCGAGGAGGACATGCCTCGCCGCTCTCCCACCCAGCAGATTCCTCTGGGAAGTGTGAGGTACTTCGTGCAGACTTCATTCACGATCCGCGCCTGGGCGGGGACCGGGGAGGGCCTTTGAGTGAGGTTAGTGTAGGAGATTCCTGGAAGGAAACTGTTGAGAAAGGTAAGGCACAGTTGGCCCAGTTCCTGTCTGAGTTGAAGCCCAGGTTGATGCAACATTGCCCAACAGCGAGGGAGCGACGGTGCCTTCAGCGGGGGAGGGGGGAGTGATCTGCTTGGCCGTGTCATTGCCTGCCATACTTGGCTGTGCGATTGCCATCTGTTTGGCTGTGTGATTGTGCGTGGTCGTATAATCCGTCTGACTCTGCGATCTCTGTGGTTGGCTGCAGGCCTTGTGTACATTTCATATTAGTTTTGCCAGGAGAATGCAGCAGTATAGGGGTGGGGGAGAGAGAGGAGGCAGGAGGGGGGCCGTTTGGTAAGTAAAGTTAACCTACCCCGGGCCTTACCACCCTGCACTATCTTAGAACCCTCCTCCTCCCCCATGTGCAGGGGAAGCAACAAGGCCAGTGCAAGGCCAAAGGAGGGCCAGGGAGCACTTGAGAGGTGAGTATCAGAGCACCCGGATTCGGAAGGGTGCGGTGCGTGGGGTCTGGGTCCGACCAGGTGGCGGGGGTTTGAATGGCCATGGGTGCTTTTACATCTGAGGGGGGGGCAGTGCACCGGCCCCCTCTAGTTTTGTGGCTGGCTGCGGCGATGCAGTGGATTTATTTCATTTGCCAAAAGACCCAGATACTCATTTATTAACGAGGGAGTGAGAACGCTTCCTGGTGGAGACTGGGATCATCATCCATCTACTGGCTGGCGATCACTGGGCGATTGGATGCACTTGGGTTTTGGGCGGGTGGCGGCCTACGGCTACGCTGTTTTAAAATCATTGGTGACAGGGCAGGATCCGCCGAGGGGTATCTCAGCGAAACCTGGCAAAGCCAGGCCAGGCCCAGGATACAATATTGCTAAGGCGCCCACTCTCATAAGCTATATTTTCAAGAAAACGCAGTCACCGAAATCCCCTTTTAAACAGTGCTGAGCCCCCTCTGGACATCCATCAGGCCCGCTCCCAAGGGGTGCCAGCCCCGCAGTTTCAAGGCCACTGCCCTAAAGGACGCTCACGCCACTGGTGCTTGTTTTATCAACCCCAGAAAGAGAGAATGGTTTGGCCCCTCTGGCGCTCCAAACTCAGATTATCAGATTGCATGAAGTTCTCTGCAGTAGCCACATTACCCACTGAGCTATGTCCCAATCCTCTTTCTTACTGCCTACCCATTGTCCTGTGGTCCTTTTGCACAATATTCTGTATAGCAAAATGCTTTCCTTATTTGGTTTTTGGGAGCATCGTTATGGGACAATTGTATGCTGCTGTTGGCATCACCTCATGACTGATGGGTTGAGGGGGTGTTTTCAAAGTTGTGTTGTCTGGCCTGGAGAGATTGGCCTGTTGGAGGGAGTGAGTCATCTTCCAGTCTATTTGCTGCTTTTTTGCTTGAAACTGTGGAGGGAAAACTAACTTGAAACATTACAATTACGAGCTCCATCCTGCGCTGTCTCTGGCGGCGTGTTTGTCAGAAAAAGTGTGGGAAAAATGTGCTTTACGCCTTTGCCGTGAGACAGGCCCAATGTGCAACACAATTCTTGACAACCTCCCAAGATCTGCTGCTGCAAAGGTTGAAGTCAGAGCCTTGCTCTTCCCCTGGCTGCCCCCTGCACCCCTACCCCTTGACCGCAGTGACACCCACACGTAACCAGACGGTATCTAGTCCGCCCGGACGATCCATTGCAGATCTGCCCTGCCCAGCTCGGTTTCAACTTTCAAGGTTAATGTAGTAAAGCGCAGCGCTTCGTTTTCTGTCTGATTGGAGAGAAAATATCCAATAAACGTTCCCATTATGCAGCAGAGGCCTGGCAAGATGAGTCGCAGGGGAGAGTCAGTGTGACCTCATTGCAGGCACTTTGTGCTGTTTGTTTCAGTCAAAGCAGCTCAGGATGGGTTGGAAGAAATTTGGCTGCCACTTCTGTCTACTACTCCTGTCCAGACAGCATCTACAAGTGCCTGATTTGCATTAGCTGCTTTTATTACTGCTACATGTATTGCTTTCTGATTTGACAGTTGAGACCCTGCATCTTCTTCAGCAAGACAGCTCTGATTAATGAGGTTGGGTAACACATGAGATCAACTTTTATTACTGACTTTTATTACTGACTTACAAACAAGAGTCTTCGTTAGCAATGTCTCTATATTTTGCTTCAGGCTATTGTAAATTAATGTAATGGAAATCATGTCTCACCTTTTAAGTCTCACAATAGATGTCCTCATTCCCTTATCGAGTCAAGGATTTGAAATAACATTGTAAATATCTTTATAGTTTTCAAAGATTAGAAATATCTTCCTTCGTCAGGATCAAATAAAAAATGTTTAATCTGGTACATCCTTTTTACACCATGGGGCAATTGGACAGGCAATACAAATGCTGGCTGCAGTAAAAGAAAAACAAAAATAGCGACTCACCATATTGCCATTTCCAAGGTGCTGCTTGTACATGCCCTTGTATGCTAAAGCTATGGTTTGATAAGTCAGAGCAGCATTTGTTTGTGCCAATGTTTTTTATGAGGCACCTAATACCACCAGAGTTCGGTTTCTAAGCGCGGATCTGGGATTCAACCCTCTGTTACTTTGTGTGGTCTTACTTCCAAGACCAGCACTAGTTTGCCCCTGTGCGTGTTATAAATTACAAAGTATGAAACAAACAGTAATCATTTCTTTAGGGTCATTTCTTAACTCGCTCTGGTTTTCTCAATTGACAGCATTATTATGTATAAAGCTTTTAGGTATATTTATGAAGCATTAGTAGCACCCTGGGAGGTGCTTGCTGTTCAGAATAAGTGTGTGATCCCGGGCAAATAATGTAATCTCACCTGACTTCAACTGCAAAGGGTCACTCACTCTCTCCCCTTCTTCCCCTCTGCATTGTTGAAGGCAAGTCAAACATATATCTACTCTACGGGTGCTGTGATAGAGGTCAGTAAAATATTGTGCAGTGTAACGTCCTGTCATGTTAAGTACAACATTTGCCCTGTTATTAAAATGTCTCACTTGCAATACCTACAGATTTGGCCCACTGTGTCCTATGGGGCTTTCTTTTTCCTACCCTCACGTTTGGTGCATACAGTTCAGGAGGCAATGGCCATGCCTTTTGTGTGAACCCAAATATCCCAATTCTGCATCCAGCAGTTGAATTTCCTATTGAGCATACGAGGTATCATACCAGCGGTTTGCAATTTCATTGACTTAGTGCCTTTTCCCCCCTTTAGGTTTGCAGTGAGCGACTTCATCAGAGGTTCGTTCATCGTGGTGGCAGTCAGAATCTGAGAGTCGCAGCCTGCCTTGTGGTACGCTGCATCCTTGTGCCTGAAAACAAGGTAAGAAAGACGTACGTTACCAAGCATAAGTGGGGTGTAATTGTTTTACTGACTCAAGGAAAGTGTGTGTTTTTTTCTTTTTAAATGGAGATGGGCATGGGTACTACACTACAAAGCGACATTTCAAAAGTTGCAAAATTGTATGGTTCGGTGTGTTGGGGGATAAAAGGAGGCAACTGGCACTTTGCAGCCATTTACAAACCACCCACATGGTATTTGTTGTTAGATTTCTTTTTGCAATGTTCTTTTCAGCCAGGGCAAGTCAAAACGTGTGCCCATTTGTATTTATTAGTCTGGCTCTAATGGAAACCGCATTCCATTTTTGCACTGTGCACCATTATATGTGTTTGTTCTTATACATTTGCTGTTCACCATTCCTTCATTCTGTCTGAAGCACTTAAGAGGTATGTTGTCCTGTCCTGACCCCTGGCCTGATCATTGTATGTATGTATGTATCAAAACTTGGAAGGAATCCCATGATATCCATTTTCCCTACTTCTCATTTCCTTCCCTAGAATGTCTGGAGCCCAGAAGAAAATGTCTTCATACTTTTCAAACCTGGTAAAAAATGCAGCACAGATGAGCCTACAAGCAAGCGAAGTAAACAGGAATCTGGTTCTAAGTCAGATAGTGTTTGTGAAGAACCAGACAAAACACTAGATGACACCACCAGCACTACTACTGTCAACATTCAGACAGCAAGCATTGCACTCGGAGAGGGACCGGGTGGCACTGGTATCGCTGATGAAGATCGTGAACTACCGAACGACAGTGACATGGAAATGCCAAGTACTAGCACGCCGGAATCTGGTCAATTATCACTTGTGCAATGTTCAGCTCCCTTAATGAAAGGCCCGCTCCCTAAAGGCTAGAAGCTGGACCAGAAACAATATTTTCAAACCAAGTACCCATGGTTGATTGTTAGAGGACACACTCTTGGATGCACCATTTGCCGTCAAGTCAATAGCTTTGGTGAAGAGAAAAGTAATGGGATGAAATTGTCTAAAGAATGGACTGAGTGTACTGTTAGCTCATATGGTACCAACAAACACAAGCAACAAAGATCCTTACGAAAGAAGATTACCGAACGTTTTTCAACAAAGGCACATGTCACAGCATCAGATACATTAAAGCAGTCAAAAAAAGATACATTGCTTAAAGTAACTTCTAGAGCCCAAGCAGGGAAAATAGCAACAACTGCCAGAATATTCTGAACGGCTTATAAAGAAGCAAAGCGGAAAAGGCCAGCCTATGGTTTTGAATCTGAGATAGACAACCAGCAATTGAATGGGCTAGATATGGGCCGCATTTTACATTCCAATGTGGCTTGCTGAAGTATACGACAACACATTTCATTGGAAATGAAATGAAAGACATTTGCCAAAATAGTTGCCTCTTCTCCTAAGGTGAGCCTTTTGCTGGATGAGGCAACTGCCTTAAATAAAAAAGTGCTTTAATTGTGTACCTATGTACTCAGCTACAGGATATGGAGTTTCCAGCTAATATTTTTGTTGACCTTATCGAGCTCAGTGATGTGTCTGCCGAAGGGATAGTGAACAGTTTGCTGTCTTTGCTCCAAAAGGACCCAATTAACATTACTTAGGACTTTCTCACCAAATGTCTGGTGTCAGTCGCTTGTGATGGAGCATCAGTAATGTTTGGCCGCAATAGCGGGGTTGTGAAAAGGTTACAAGAAAGAATGTCCCCCAATATTGTAGCCTGGCACTGATCAGCACCCTGCTTAGAACTTGCAGTCAATGGTGTGATGAAAGACATTGGAGCTACAAATCATTTCAAAGCATTGCTAGACAAACTGTATTCTCTTTTTAGCACATCTCTGAAAAATCGTTTGCAGCTAAAAGAATGTGCAGATGCTCTTGTCATTCAGCTTTGTAAAATAGGAAGAATGTTAGATACTCGCTGGGTTGCCTCAAGCTACAGAACAGTAAAGGCTGTCTGGAATGCTTTTCCTGCTCTTTACAAACACTTTACATTGGCATCTAGTGATGGCTCTCGTGATGGCACAACACGAAACATGTACACTGGACTATGTAGGCACCTTTCGTCTGTGCAGTTTGTTGGTAATCTTGGCATTATGTTTGATGCACTTCAAGAGTTATCAGAATTGTCTCTTGACTTACAAAAACGTGATCACGCGATCATTGATGCACATCGTGCTATTTGCCGACAAATATCACTGTTGGAGGCAATGGTAGAAAGGCGAGGAAAACACTCTTCCCAGTGCCAGAAGGCCATGGAAGAAAATAGTTTCCAAGGAGTGACCCTGCATGAAGGAAAGGCATGCGACAAAAGAATTGAACATGGACAGTTTTTTCGCAGTCTTGCAGAAAATGTACGGAGTCGTTTGTTGTCTACAGGACGTTCTGCTGCTGCTGAAAACAAAGTTGCGTATGATAAGCGAACTCAATGTTTTGTACAAGCAGTACTGGCCAGATGAGTTACCACCTATGTATGGAGAAAGTGTGATAGAGTCTCTATGTGAAAGATTTGACATTGGTGACACTCGTCAAACCATTCGGGCTTACAGGGAACATAGAGAGACGGGTGGAAAAGAAGCTAATAGACACTACAAGGAACTTTTGACAGCTGTGAACACTATTGCCATGTCCACTGCTGAGTGTGAACGAGGGTTTTCACAAATGAATCTTGTCTGTACATCAACAAGAGCATCCCTGCATACTGACACCATTTCATCCTTATTATTTATTAATCTTGTTGGCCCACCATTGAAGAAGTTCGACCCCATCCCCTATGTCAATTCATGGATTGCAAAAGGACAAAGAGCTGCTGATGACTCTAGGAGTAAGGAACGAAAAGAGGACATGGCCAGGTCACATTTAGACATCGAATAGAGACAACTATGCACACTATTGCACTTGTAATTATTTAATATATTATGTATTTGTAGTTTATTTAGCAACTGCTATTTGCATTTGTTTGTTTTGTTCATCTATTGCAATTTGCACTTTACTATAGCAGCTTAACCATGGTGATCCCAACCAGCTTTTGGCAAAGTTGTAATAGAATCTGGAGTTACCATGACATTTTGTGAAATGTTATACCAAATATTTTGCCATGTTAGGCTAAATACTGTGGCTGGCAGAATGTTAATTACTTCAAACAAGCACAACATTTAAATAGCATCTGCCAGTCTATTTAATTGATATAGATTCAATGCCTTCTCTACCTCCTTTTCTAAGTTTAAAATGAAAGCCAAACATGACACCTTGTACTTTCTTGTTTGGTTCTGTTCTATATCCAATGTGTTTATTTATTCTTAGTGTGTTTATTTATTATTTATTCAGTGTGAGGTTAAATAAAAGTGTTTTTCAGGATCATGTCCCAGATTTGTAATTACTGCAACATCTGTTAACTTTCATTCAATCAAACCTAATGTTTTAAATACAGGCTATTATTTTCCTAGTGTACATCAAAACAGAAAGATACTCTCACTGTGAATCTCACAAGAGAACCCAGCTCCACTCAGAGCCATTTGGGAAACAGGGCGGTGGAGGGGGTGGGCAGTGGGGGTTCATTCTTCAAAATGGACAAATAAGATAACATCCACAGGTTTGCAACAATTTTATCAAATGCATTATCACTTCGAGGACAGCAAATATGGTCCAGATGTCTAACGAGTGTGGTCTAGAACTTAGAAGTGTGTTCAAATGCACTCTTTTGCCTCTGGGGTTGCCAGAATGCTGGAACCACTACACCCACCATAACAAGTAAGTGTTTAACAACTTTAAAGCATTATACTTTGTCAACCCATGTGTGCCCTTCCCCATCCATCCCACTACTAGCCTGTGTCAGCAGTTGCTGCAGTGCGAAACATGTGACATGGAGCAGCAGCAGTGTGGTGGGCTGGTGGTGGGCCGATCTAGATAGGTCTAGCACTAAACTGGCACGGGCCTTGCCCTGCATCAAGGGGCCAATATGTTTTGGCCACTGGCACTTATTTTTTTACAAATTAAGCACTTGATATGGGTCTTCGTGTGCTATGGCCATGGACATTTGGGCCGCACAAACGCTCTTGCAGTTCAGGAAGCATCTCAAAACCGCACTTTATATAACCCCAAATACAGTAGAAAGATTTTGCAGCAAAATCCCAGAGGACATATGCAATAAATCTGGAGGATAACCAAAATAGGCAGTGAATAGGGTATACTCAAAAGTCATAAAAATGTACAGGTGAACTCTTTTAGTGAAAAGAAACTCCCAAGGACGATAGTAGAAAATTGGGATAATCACAATTTAGAATCATAATCACTAGCAGAATCAGGCAATAAGAAAGACTATGGCCCTCATTACTAATTTGTCGGTACATGATAAAAGTGTTGGTAATACTGTTTACCTGCACTTTTACTGGTCCTGGAAAGTGCGAGTTTGCTGGAACACAGTTGCCAGAATTACCAGCGCCAATATAACCTCAACTGGAAATACCGGCCACGCCGGAAACCTTTGCCAGTAATACCGGCACAATGGCATCACCGGCATATTACAAAATTGGATGTACCGGTAATACCGGCTGATACAAATCCAAGATGGAGATAAAACTTCAGAGCAGCCAGTTAATGGACACAGGTGAAGGAAATAAGACCACAGGTACACCCGATCCACCCAGGTGCACCCTATGCAGACAGGAAGAGTAAAAAATTACCAAACCTACCACAAAACACTTCCCAAGACAACCGTGCTGCCACTCATTGCCGCCAACATGGAGCTGGAGGGCACTACATGCCAATCTACATCTGGAGGGGCTGGAGTACCGGCATAGGCAGCAGGAGGCCAGGAAGAGAAGTGGAGGAGGATGAGGATGATGGGGATGCAGGTGGAGAGGCAGAGGCATGCACTGATCCCTCAGACAAGGGCCACACCCTTGGCCCTCACTGACAGGCAGACACTAACCCTGTTCCTCCTAAACAGAGAGACTGTACTTGGCCTCCTGACCCAGATCCAGGCGGACAGTGAGAGCAGGATCGGCATCAGGTCAGCCATACCACTGCTGCTAAAGCTGGTGTTGCTCCTGCACTTCCTGGCCCGTGGCACGTTTCAGCACTCTGTGAGCCAGCTGCATGGCATTTCACAGCCTGCCTTCTCCAGAGTGCTGGTGCAGGTGCTGGAGGCCCTCCTGTGCCATATGTGGGCAAACACATCTCACTCCCCACCACCCAGGCACAGTACAACGCCATCAAGGCCCGCTTCTATGCAATTGTAGGAATGCCCAAAGTGGTAGCAGCATTGGACTGCACGCATGTTGAGCTGGTGGCCCCTCACACCATAGAGGAGGTCTACAAGAACTGGAAGCAGTTCCATTCCCTGAATGTCCAGGTCACCTGTGACACCGACCTTACCATCACGCACTGCTGTGCCTGATACCCAAGATAAACCAGTGACGCACTGGTCCTTAGGAACAGCACACTAGACGGCCTGCATGGTGTGCCACAGAGGACAAAGAACCTGGGTGTAGGGTGAGTACCTGTACAATACCATCTACCCAGCAGCATTAGTGACAGGAAAAGAGGGGTTGCAAGGAATGTCACAAATGCATGTCATGAGACATCCTGCACACGCATGACCCACCAGCACACCTCTTAATTCACAGGCCATAACACACAGGAGTATCACATGACTGGAGATGTAGCAGTCGCTGACCAGGCCATTTCAAAACCAACAGGACATCCACGCACAATGCACTACAGGCACCAGAACACCCCACCCCCCTGAACAGTGAAATATGCATGTAAGGAATGTAACATGAAACAGTGTGACACAATGCAACATGGGACATGCATGCCCAGACTGCCCATTGAAATTCCACCATCACAGGCAACACCACTGTCAAACATCATCACTCACATCTGTGTCCTTTCCCCTTGTAGGTGACTCTGGATACCCACTGCTTCTGTGGCTGATGACCCCTCTGAGGAACGCCCAGATGCTGCAGGAAGTGGCATATAACAGGGCCCATTTGAGGATCAGGGTGACCATCCAGCGGACCTTCGGGCTCATGAAGGCACGTTTCAGATGCCTACACCAGTCTGGGGGTGTGTTCATGAACAGGCCAGAGAAGGTGGGGCAGGTAGTCCTGGCCTGTGCAATGTTGGCGAACATCTGCATCAGGCGCAACATACCCCTCCTCCCAGATCTGAACATTCCCCCACCAGAGGATGATGATAATGCAGCGCCAGCCGGGCATATGCACAAGTGCATAGAGGCCAGGGATGGGTGCATGGTCCGTCAAGAACTGATGGAGATTTTTGGGGGGAGTTTCACCTTCACTCTGTACACTGCTTGCACCTTTGTTGTCATCATGCACCATCACAGTAAACACTTGTTTTGAAAAAAGGAATGTTCAGTCACTGATGCAGGTTAAAACTATGTATAAACTAACAGCATAAATGCACACAAACCCTACACCCCTTCCTCAAACACCACCCTTCTCCTTCTCAAACATCCCTTTCCCCCTCCCCAAACACCCCACTTCCCCTAACCAAACACCCCCTCCCCAAACAGCCCCTCCTACACCACCAAACACACCCAGACAGAGTGTACATTCACTTGCGGCCCCTCTTTGGCATGGGACCCTTGGCAAACTCTATTGGGGACCAGAGTCGCTTCAAGTGGCGCCTTGGGCTGCTATGCTGGGAACTTTCAGTGGGTGTGACCAATGTCAGTGGTTCAGACCCCTGGCTCTGCATGTGTTCCAGGGTCATCCAGGGTCAACTTAATGGCATGGCTTATGGCCTTGGCTGTGGCAGAGGCAATCTCACTGCACTCATGCACTCTTTGGGCAAGGGTGAGGGGTGCAGTAGTGGCATGGCCTCTAGAACGGGCACTCCTGTGGCTGGAGGCTTGCATACATTTCCACATGAGTCGCATTTCTTGTAGCTGCTGGCATGCATATCTGGTTAGTTCTGTGTGAGGCCCTTCCATGCACGCAGGCATGCATCAACAGAATGGATGCTGGGCAGTGGAGGGGGTTGTGTGGTGTTGTGGGGCTGAAACCCAGTGTCGGATAGGGGGTGTCATCGTCCTCCTCCTTCTTCTCATCCGTGGTGTATCTGCCATGATGACCGTCTGCTGTGCCGGTGGTGGCGTGGAGGGCACATGAGGGAAAGTGAGGGAAAGTGGGGCCACTGAGCACAAGTGTGGTGATGACAGGAGCCACATGCTCCGCTGCTGCTGTGCCACTTACATCAGTAGATGGACTATGGTGGTGATGACGGTGTTGATGGTGGTGGGATGGCCGCTGCTGGAGGTGGTGGGGCTGCCGCAGCTGGAGCTGGTGGGGCTGCCGCAGCTGGAGCTGGTGGGGCTGCCATAGTTGGTGGTGGTGCAGCGCCTGAAGCTGGAGTGGCCTCCGCAGGTCTGCCTGCAGCTGCTGGGCCTGACATTGACAGTCCAGGCACATCACTGTAAGAGGACTGTGTGCCTGTTGGGGAGAGATGAGCATGCTGTTAGTATTCTGGGAGTCATATCCGCAGGCTTACATTACACTCATGCTACATTGTGTGTGTCCTGCTCTTGTCATACGGCTTCTTTGGCCTATTTGCTCTGATGTGTGTTCCTACATGTGGGTGGTGAGAATGCACATTGATTGTTGGCCTGCCAAGGTGGCATGTTGGTATGTGCGCGCTCGACCTATGATTGCTGTCCTGTTCTCTCTTGGCACACATGGGTGCTCATCATGTGTCCAGGTGTGGGGCTGTACATTTTGGCAACAGTGCCTGTGCATAGACATGGCTACGTGCATCCCCTGGCATGTGAGTGTGTGTGATTGGGCCATTTGCTTTGACTGACACGTGTTGGACCTGTTCCCTTGCCACTTGATGTTTCTCTGTCTGAGGATGCAAGTATTTGGACTCAACATTTGCATTTACATAGGGTTTGTTGTACTTGCCACCATCACCTTGGGTGCCGGCACCTGCCTTTGCTGTCCTGACTCCCTCTATTCCCTCCAAGTGCAGGATGGAGCTGCACCTCTCCTCCCAGGGCATGAGGTTAAGGGGTGCCACCATCCCCCCTGCTGTGGCAGCTCCGCCTCTGAAAAGTTTGCTTTCCTCAGGCAGATATCAGGGACTCTTGCATTTTTGCTCCCAGACATTCGAGGCACCTCATGTTGCAGTGGATAGCAGTTGGAAGTGGGGGATTAAAGTGGATTGAGTTTTCGAAATTGCTGCTGCAAGCTTCCTGTTCTGGTGTTAATGCTGATCCCGGCCCCGGGAATTCCAGCGCCAGTAATTCCAGAAGTCTGGGTGCTGGTATCACTATTACAAGCACATTTCTGCCGGGACTATCAGTGCATTGCTGCCGAGACTACCAGTGATTTGCTGCCGACACCAGTAATTCCAACGTGCCTGCATTACTTCTTCTGGCAGGCCTGAGGACCGGTAATTCACTGGTATTTCCGGCATTCACCCTGCCAGATACGGTAATACCGGCATGCTGGAATTGCCGGCAATTTTAGCAGCAAACCTGTAATGAGGTCCTCTGTAAGTGAATATCTCAAGGAGAGGTTTGAAATACTCCGCAAAAAACCTTTTGCAAGCTGCCAGCATTGCATAACTGGCTGGGGCAAAGTCATTTTAAACAAAGAAGGGGCCTTTTCCTTTCAGTCTGAACTAGAGCCCCAATGATTTTTCTCCAGTAGTAAATGGCCAGTATGAAAACATGCAGTTAATGCCCCAAAGACATACACCATCCGCACAGGCAAATGGACAATTGAGGCTGCTATCAATTGCAGTTCAACCTACGTTGTGTCTGCCCAAATGTCTCTATAATACGATGTGTATAGGACATGCCATAGGCATACTAAATCCTTGAATATGTCAACATCCCAGAGCGATATTAAATGGAGACTTAAACTACCATCTTGCAATTAATTTAAAAAAGTCCAAGAAAGTCACACAATGCTGTTAAAGTACTTCTTTGACATTAAAACACTAAGACAGAAGATCAGTGGGGGGTAATTTGGGTATCTAACACAGACACGATGCATTATCATTTCCAAGCACAATTCTAGCTTGGCCACAGCTGGCATGAGGGCTTCCAATTACTTTTTAATTAATGCATGGCTCACGTGAAAGATATCATCTAACTTTTGGGTACCGATAAGAGAAGCAGCACAAATACTTCTTTTGTTGCCACAATACCACAGAGTACAGAATACACAGATCTAGCATTTAGAATACTTTGTATTGGGCCTCATTACAGCCCTGGCGGTAGCCGTGCCTGTCACACAGGCACGACTGCTGCCAGAGTTGCATTTTATCTGGCCGCTGGCAATGGGGACGTAACTTGGCAGACCGTGTATGTCCCCATTGCCAGGGGCCGGAATCCATTTCTCCCCATTCCCATTTAAGCCCCATAGTGCTTAATGGGAATGGGGAGATCGGATGCACCAGCACCGTTTGTAACAGTGCCGTTGCATCTGACATGCTGTGCTTGTGGTTGCCTTTCTTCCCGCCAGGTCTGACCTGGCGGGCAGAAAGGCATCCGAGAGCACAACTCGTAGTTTGCCTGTCCGAGAACCATGGTACCGGCATGCTTACCGGTACCGTAGTTCCCGGACCGGCAAACTTATAATGAGGCCCATTGTCTCCAAGAATTGAGAAACAGCAGCCTTATTTTATACTGAATTTGAATTGCTTGCAAGGGACCAGAAATTGTACCACTTATGTGCTGTTGGGTCCCTTTTACGTCACACAATTCTAAACATTCACAAGGTGGAGGGGAAAAGGAAAGAGTAAAGTGAGGCAAATTAATGTTTTCTGTCTCAATTGTGAAAAAGTAAACACGGTCTACATATAATGCTTTGCAGGCGGCATTTACTAATGGATTGGTTTGAAATCTGCTTTGTTTTAGCAGGTACTAAACCAAGATGGATTCCATAGGAATTCATTTTTCATGTCTGCATGAAAATAACATGCAGGCCTAATAATAAAAACACACTGAGACGAGGAGGAATGCACAGCATATCTCTGTGTCCTGCTTCGGACTCATCACTGCTTGAAAATGGGCATGTGCATTAAATGGAGGTATAAAAGCAAAATGCCTCCATTTAATTCACCCACCAGTATGAAATGATGGTGTATGTGATTATGGCAATCAGTGGTGGCTGGTGAATTTATTTAATTGGAGAAGCACAAAGGTTTCCCACAAATACATGGGTGGGTCGAGTCATAGTAAAGAAACTCAAACCAACCAAAGGCGGTATGGGGGTTCTACCCACGAGAACATATTTTAAATAATTAGTTAAAATTGTGCAGTTTACAGTACTCTTTCTGTGAAAAATTGTGTAAAAAACCACAAAGTTTGCAGTTGTTTTTGAAGGGTAACTCATGAAAAAAATCCAGTAGTTGCAATTCACCAACAGTGCACAAGAGCATAATCCAATGCATTTCATGATGCCTTTGTTCACAATAAATGCCAGTGTAAAAAATATGTTCACACTGGCTGTGCTCATACATTTCCATGCTAACAGCACCAATATATGCTAGTATTCCCATATAAGAACATACTCAGACAATAATGGCAGTACTGATAGTACAGGAAAACATGCCCATGTTGTCTATGAAAATGTATGCCAGTATCCCTGATGTAATAACAATGTTCTCCTAGCTTTGCCAGTAGGAGTGCAATGCCCAAATAAGAAAGCATGTCCAAACTGTTTGCACCTATTTAGACCAGTCTGACCATGTAGTAATATTTATTATGTTTACTTTACCATTGATGCCAAGTAAAAAATGCCATGCCACAGTAGGAATAGATGACCAGACTGGCTGCACCAAAGTAGACCACTCAAGCCATAAATTAGACTGACCGTGCTTGCTTTATCGGTAATGGCCAGTACGAATGCCATACTATAATAAAAATATATGGCCAGACTGGCTGCACCAAATTAGGCAAGTCTAGTCATGCAATGGGGCCTTTGGAAAGCAACTAGCATGCTCACAGAGCTTGAAGCTCCTCTGCATCATCCACCTCATCCCAGTACTTCGGTGGTTGTGGGAGCTGGAGCCCATTGATGTTAAATGATGTACAGTATTTAGAAGATTTTTCTCAACTGTTACATATGACAGGGAATTGGAGCTTATGCTTTTTAGAACAGGAATGGAAGGTTAGTCAGAATAATGTTGGGAAAAGGTTTCTATACTTTCCCTAAAGGAGGCAACAGATACATGGCAATAGGCCCTTAGGGTATTGGGTATCAAGGGGTCTTCCTCATGGGCAAATGGGGGATACCATGTCTCATCCAATGAAGTCATGATATCTTCCCGGAGGTTGTTTCCCCCATGTGACCCTCCCTCATACAGCCGCCCCCAGGGTCAGGATCAGGTAGCGGCTGCGTCCCCTGGTCACATGGGAGGAGGTCACTGCTGGGAAAACAGTAATGAGTCAATCGGATTCATCACACAGCCCTGGGCCAGACTCTGCTTCTCACATCACCTTGCGCAAAGGGTCTCTGGTTCCTTTGCAGAATTAACAGTAACCAACAAGGAGGGAGAACACACTGGTTCCTGCACAAGCACTGGGGAGCCAGAGCCCTATGAGCACAATGCTTCAATCAGTCTGAATGTGTGGGGAGGTGCAGAAGAGCTCCCTACTCACATTCAGACATTCAGTTCCCCTGTCTGCATCCCCAATGGGTTATTCAAGGCGGGGGAAGTAAAATGCCATCGACCTTGCATGGCTTATTCGGAGTGTGTTCTGAGGAACACGAACTGTCAAAGGGAACCCATGTTTGCCTTTGACAGTTAAAGGAAACCCCAGAGTGCTCCCTCAGCTGCAGCAATCAGCTAATTGAGCACTCATTATTTTCCCTGGGCTGGTTTGGCTCATCCACAATGAGTGGCGGTTCAGCGCCCCATCGCCCATTATGGATGAGTAGCAGCTGATTGTCATACCTTGTGTCTTTCGTCTTCTTTTAGGAAGCATTTTATGCACCAGGTGGCGCTCGTATAGCACAAATAGTGAGCAAATACAATATGTCCTTGGTAAGAATGTGTTTTTGTTAAGAATAAGGGGCTAATGTCTCCCTTGGTTTATCTGCACTTTAAACGTATATCTGCCACCTAGTCATTTCAAATGAACAACGTTGTTCTTTTTCATTTTATGTTAATGCATTACTTGTTTCTGGACGGTAGATCTATTTTCAAATCATTGTAGAAGGTAATTAGGGTCAATTTAATCAAGGTTGTAGCCAATTGATCACAATGTGTTGACCACTTGAGGATATAACTGAAGTAGTCTGGTCCTCTTACTAGACAGGAATGCTGGCATTCATTTATGCGCACTGTTATGTTTTTATGTTCTCATCCTCGGGAGGTGCACAACATTGTTCGCTTCAATCCACATAGAATGTGGTTCTTCATACTCAGAAAGGAAAGCGGAGAGATTAATCTAACTTGGTGCTATAGATAGAGGTGGTGGGATGGTCAAATAGGATAAATCCGCAGAGAAGGATAGTGTTGGACAATACTGAACAAATTATGTTACCAAGACTGGTCGTCTTGCTCATACATAGCCTTTTTGGGCTAAGCAAAGGGCTATAAACATAGTGCCCCAGTCACAAAACTGTTGGCTAATCATTTTGCCTAGTGTATTGCTATGTTTAACTGAATGTTATTTGAGAATGGCCTCTTGATGCGGCATTGAAAGCAACATGGGATAGAATCTAGTAAATGTGTCCCTTCATGTCACAAGTTTGATACTTTTATATATATTTTTTAAAAAAATTGTATTTAATCATTAAGATTTTTTACAAGACAGCTGTGCAAAAAACAATTTCGTCAGCATGAGTTCTCTGTCCAAGAAAGATCTTGAAAGTTCTTTTTTTGTTTCACTTAATGTTATCATAGAATGACTTTCACAGCAGTTTTGAAACTTAAGTGTGGGAGGATCTCATTATGTTGTCATCTAACGTGACATAAAGTCTAATGCATGTTTCTTCTTAGAAGGCTTTTATTAGTAATCCAACCCTAACCTATGAAGTCCATCATACTTATCAAAAATACAAGGCTTCTAATTACATTATTGGGGAATGTGAGAGTGTACTTGGGATTTGTTGGCAGCACCTGGGTACGTGAGGTCAACCCTTCCATATACTGATTGTTACAGCCTTAATATGGCATTTGAGCTTGTATTTGGAATATAATGGTAACATTCGGGAGGCAATACTTTGCACATGGTGGTATAGCAGGCACTGCTGCAGCATTCAAGTCTTTCCTTGATTAGGCCTATATATGATGGCCTCACCTGCACATTTGGGTTTATACCTTTCCCTATGGTGAGCATACCAGCCATATGGTGCAATTGTTGGAGTATACGCAGCTGCACTTCTGAAAGCCAAAACATAGTGACTTTTGCCAATACTTTCTTTCATTAAAGCGGGCATGATCTATACAGTTTGTCTGTGAGGAATTGCCATCTGGCAAGGGTTCAAGGCCCTGGATTTTTTTTTATTTTTAGTACATAACTTGATACAGGTGTTTCCGTCTCCAAAGGGGCAACCTACTAACCAGATCCGCTTTGTTGCAACTCCATGCCAAAAGCATAGTGCATTTGTGCACTGCTGCATCAGTAGCCTGATCTGCAGCAACGGCCCCCTGTACCCAAACTACGGTGATCATGAGTACCCCCATGCTGATGGCAGCGTCATCTCTAAGAATAAGCTATGCATGAGTCTAGGCATAGTGTATGGCTTGGTCCAGCTAGCTCAAGAACCAATGCCTCATTCCTTGCACCTTCACGCACCCTTGATCACCACTTCACGACTGCTAACAACTGACTCGACCCACTGGTGCATCATTCGCTGACGTCTGCCAGCGACTGAAGCCCAACTCGGCCGGATCACAACACTGAAGCATTCTTGGGACCGCCCCGGCCTTCAACACTTCAACCGATGCAATTCGACCGCACCAAGCATCTGCATTTGACCCTACTCGACGCCTGCTTGCTACCAGGACCTCGGCAATCCTAAGTGCCCAAATGACCCTGATCAGCTTGCATCAACGTTCAACCTGGGTCTGATGCGTCAGCCCAACAAGACCCAAATTCAGATACTGTGACATTGAACTGCTCCGCCAGTGCACTTGGGCCCTAGAGACTAGTTAGGTCATCAAGATATCCTTTTTTGTAGTACCTTATCTACCACCCCTGGAACTAAGCTAGAAGTGCTACTTTCTCTAGTATGTTGCATCTTCCCCATCTTTCCTCTGGGGCAGGTTTATGTAAAGTAATCTCTTTTCGTTCTACTTGCAGATGGTGTGTTTTATTAAAGTGTTTACATTTTTACAGAACCTTGATTGGACATTCCCTTTATTTTGAACTATGAAACAGTGTTATTTGGTCACTGCTGATTCACCTTCAGACCACTTTTAGGAATATAGCCTGCTCGCGGCCAGATTATCAAAAAAGGAGAAGGAGGTATATCTCTCATCTGTCCCTGTTTTACCTTTATAATTGCATTGTATTTTGGTTTGAAGATGTATGAGGGCTGAGCTAGCCATTTTGTCCCTGCGTACCCTTGTGCTCCTGAGAGGCAAAATCCAATTTGTCACACTGCCCTTGCTCGTAAAATGGTTTCTGCTTACGATGGAGTAAGCACGGTTCCACTTTTTATCTGTGAACACACAGTATGCTGTACATTTGTATTTTTCTTCAATAAAATCAGAACTATTCCAATGGTCTGCATCTGCACCACTGAACTGTCAGAATGTGTTCCTAGGGGAATCGCAGAACACCCACCCCCCTCCATGGTCGAAGCTTGACAGTCATCCCATGGATTTGTAATCTAGTTAAGCCTGTGAATATCTTGGCAAAACAAGAAGTTCCTGCATGTAGACAACACAGCACGCTTCAATGTGCCAAGTACATTTTTCAGTTATATAGTTACACAGTCTTTCTGGAAAAAAGATGGAGACAAAACACAAAAGAGGAGAGAAGAAATATCAAGAAAAACAGTTAATGACTCCATCTAAAAATGTGCTTCCTACTGGGGGCTTCTGAGATCTTTGATTCCTGTATGGCGGTTGTGGGGGATCAATGCACTTCTGTTCTGAGGCTGCCGTTGAACTTAGAGGTCTTTTTACAATTATGATTCCTCAATTACTCTCAGATACTCGAGGTGACTGTAGGGCTGGTATTGTGAAAGTGTGCCAATAGAACCCTGGTAGGTAGCTCCTACTCAGAGGATGCCTTTCTTTCAGCGGGTATTAGGACAAGAGCATGGAGACCTGTGGGAGTGTGGGATGAAATGAACGTGTTGCCACACACTTTTCTCTGTTTCTGTGTGCCTTTTTTTGGAGGTTGGTTCTGTCCCTGTTGCTATTGTTTTCTTGATGGGAGCAGGGTGCAGTAAGAGGGAAGAGGTACTGGTGTTTCTAAAGGCACATCCCGGCACCTCTTCATAATTAACCTTTCATATCGGAGACTGAATTTGAAATGGACAGTAAGTGAAAGATGACGCAGATATCTTTTTAGGTCTGGCCACGCAGAACTTCAGCATTCTGTCAGAGGTCTTGCAGCCATATGTATAGGGGCATGGGTGTCAATCAGCTCATCATTGATGCAGATAGTGCCTAATTATTAAAACTCTTTTAAAATTCAGCCATTTTGGAGAAACTAGTGCAAATGGGTAAATTGGGTAGAGAATTGCAAGCGATTCTATTGCCTTCACGTTGCTTGATGAATTTTTCATGTTTGTGTTGCAATAAAGTATGATTAAATAAAATAATAAAAAGGCTCTCAATTGATGTAAATCAGCTGTTCGGAGATGCAGAGAATGCCTTTCATTTCGTCATGAAATTCATCCGAAACAGGCTGTTGCCTCACATCCCCCTTGGCCCATTGACTTCCCAGGGAACCCAATGAAGCATGACATTGATGTATAAGGTAACAACAGATTCATTAAGATTTTGGGGAAAATGTTTGGGAGTTTTTGCCCAATGGAAGTTCCACAAAATACTAAGGTAGCGGGTATCCTTTCTATTTTGCTGCCTCTTGGTGTTCAGAGATGGTACTATCTAAGGAGCATGCTTTTAGTGATGAATCTGGAAAATATGTATTTATGCAGCATATATTTGTTTTCAGCAGCATCATTATTGTAAGCCTTTTTGAACTTGTAGCTTTTGAATTCAGTGACAGATTTTATGTGGGTTGCTTTACTTAAAAATGTAATTAAAATAATAGAAAACTCCTTAAACTGGGCGAGCATTATGGGAAAGCATTGTTTTCTGTGGTTAATTATTGAGAAAATCAGTGATCACTTCAAATGATATTGTGAATATTTTTGTATTGAAATGACAGTTGGGGACAGCATTTCTCACCCTAAGGTGTTCACCACCATCCCCCGAATGATCAACGTTTGCTTTTACTGTCGCATTTCCATCACATACATGATACTTCTACAAGTGGGAGCAGCCAGCATTCTATCAATTTACCTGACCACACAGTCAATTTCCATGTTAACTGTGAAATGTCCCCTTTATTTATTGCACAAAATACCCTTACTTTGGCTTTGCAAACCTATGATAATGATTTAGTTCAGCAGTACCACAACAGGGCGTGCACACACGAGTAGTAGTAGGGGGTAGCCTTTCTTTCAATGTTAAATTGTGCCATTGGCCACTCCCAGTTCTGGTCTTAGCCCCACCCCCTTTCCTGAGCCCCACCCCTTTGATATCAAGTTGATATAACGTGATGTACATTTTATATCAAATTGATAAGAACCCCAACATTTTTATATCAATGTTATTGACCCCAATTTTGTACATGAATGTTATATACCTTTCATATTAATTGTATTTAACACTTTATATAAAATTGATATGAGCGCCAATAATTTTTATATAAATTTGATAAGACCCTGATAATTTTACTATCAGTTGTATATACATTTTATATATTTTAAGGTACAATTTAATGTAAATTCTATATATTTTTTATGTATACATTTTATGTCAATTTGATATAATTCTGATATAAATTGATCAAACTATAAATACTACTGGGGTACAGGCTTACAATGCTGCTATATAGCTGTTGTGGTAGGCCTGGGAAACATGTGCACACTTCCAGCTTCCAGAGGGCTAACAGGCGTGATATCCAGGAAACAACAATTATGAACCCCTACAGTTACAACAAGGGCAAAACAACCTTTGGGCGATTCCAACAATAGTTATACCTCTTACTGTCTTATGAGGAATGATGAGCTGGAGACGCTCATGATTTAATGGCGGATCGCAAGGCCTGGGAGCTCTGCGAGAACATGACTACACTCTCAGTCACCTGCAAGACAATGCTTACTGTCACGGTTACCGGGCAGTCTGCTGGAGATTTCATTCAAAACATTAAGGAGCATGTGCCCATAACCATTTCAAATCTGGAAAGGGGTACCTTGGGTGTCGACAAAGTGGTTCTGGAGCAGCCGCTGGTCCTGGTGCCTGGACGACTATCCATGGGCGAAGTGAATTCTGAAGACAATGGGGCTCATTACGAGTCAGCCGGTCCAGAAATAACGATGGTGGGAAACCCGCCTCCACTGTTGTTTCCGGACCAGCTGATCTCGAGTTCTGCTGGCGGGAGGGGTCACTCCCGCCAGGTCTGACCTGGCGGGTTTAATCCCACCTGCCTGAAGGCGGACGTGGATACACTGGCACCATTACAGCATGGTGCCGGTGTTTCCACTTCCCCATTCCCATGGAGTCCTATGGGACTCCATGGGAATGGGGATTAACAGAATTCCGCCTCTGGAATTACCGGGTCATCAAGGTTTTAATGCCCCGGTGATTCCGGCAATCACGGAGGCTTAATGGTAATACGAGTCCAACGGTAACCTGACGGAATTTCCGGCACGGTTACCGCCGGACTCGTAATGAGGCCCAATGACTACAAATTTATGGTTTTGCAGGATGGTGCGGCCATGATGATGGCGAGTGACCCCACCCCACAAGGTCCTCGAGAAAAAAGGGGTTCCATGCAGTGGAGATATCAAACAGTCTGGTATACAGTGGGTGCATTTTAAAGCGAGCGTTTGCATTTTGTAGTGCGTAAGAACTAGTTGTTGTTAAAAGCATGCAACTCTGTTTTGTTTACAGCCTTGAACCAATAAAGTGGATGGCGGTGAAGAGAGCCAAGCTGTAGCAGAGTCTATCAATATTTATTGTGTTTGCGGTTGAAACCAAATTGAAAACCCTGGGGATTGTGATAATAGTCTATGTAAAACCTGTGTTTCGCCAATGGAGACCAATAGTGTTAAAGATGATGTTAAAGATGATATGGATTGATATACTGGCTACCCAGGGATTTATGGCCATAGTGGTGAAAATGTTTAAAACAACACTTTCATAGCTGGTGCTCAGGACATAAAATGTATGATCCCCGACAGGATGCGCATGAATGTTTGGAAATATATTGCACGGATAATTTGCTACGTAAAATGTGTCACATGTTGAGCTCTAAACGCCTTGACTGATACAGCTGCTAACACAGCTAAGGTTTGGTAACAGGGTGGAGCAATGTGTATGTAAAATATTGTGGACAATACAATTGGTGAATAACCCCCCTTTGAAAATGAAGCAGTTTAAATGGGGGTGTCCGATGTGTGTTAGAAGCATCATTGAGAAAACAGGTCGCAAGTGGGGGGATAAAGTAAATCAGAGACAGTATGGTAGAGCAACATGCACAGGGCCCCATAAACTGCCCTACAAGGATTGAGAATGTAGATGTTTTCATATGCATTGTAGCTTATCTGCAGGAAATAAAAAATGACCAATTGATGGAAAGCAATCAATTTAATGAGAAAACCGCCATTGGATGTGTACAACAATTATTGCTGGATTTACTTAAAGAGCATCTAACTACTATATTTCCAAAGCTGTTGTGTTATCTGGAAACAACACCAGAGGTATACAGATGGGAATATCACAATCATATGAGCTAACAGCAGCCACCCTCTAATGGACAACTACTGGCAAAAGCACCACACAGGGGGTGTCAGTGAATTAATGGCGCTGGCAGGGCCCTCATTGAAACTGAAGGCAGCCAACATGCAACAGAGTTCTGCTGTGTTGAAGGACAGTGGGTGTTTTACAGGGAGCTTTATGAGTTTCTGTCAACTGTCTCGCAGTTGTGCATGTTTGCTTATAAATAACGGTCTCTGTATGAAGTAATTGTTAATACTGTGGAACTTGTAGCCAAAAGGGTGTACGTGAAGCATCTGATAACCCAAAATATGTGAATACAAACTGAATACACATTTCTGTTTTAAATGTAACTATAAATCTGTTGTTTATAATACCTAGTTTTGTTTCTATGTTCAGCGGTTATGGGGTGAACATGAAGCTGTCGAAAATATATTATGACAAAGGAGGGGTGGTAATTATGGAGGGTGTTAAGAGCTTGCAGCAGAAACTGCAAAAATAAAAAAGCCAACATTTGAAACAATGCCAGAGAGATAGTTTTACTATGTGTATTAACTTACACAATGCAATGAAAAACATAGACACTGTTTCTGTAGCCCATCGGGTGGTTGTTAACCACAAAACAACCTAGTGTTACATGTATGAATAAAATTACTTTTTCAAAATCAACAAGCAGTGAGTGTTATTATGCATAATAAATAGGAACATGTAATAAAGATCCAGGATATTTTATGATTTTAAAAAATATTTATTTATAAAAAGACATATTTAATACATAAAGGGAAAATGTTATGCTTGCAGAAACAGTTCAATGTAGAAAGGAAAAAAAGACATAGGGCCTTATTACACGGACGGTGGTAAGGGTTTACCGGTACCGGTAAGGGCACCGGTACTGGTAAACCCTTACCGCCTTACTGCGAGGTCCCTTTGCGGGTAGGTACTTTAACGCCTGCTGTTTAGCAGGCCTTCAAAACCAACCCGCAAAGGGACCAGGGTGCTAATTACGGTACCGCAATTTGCGGCACCGTAATTAGCGCCTTCCCCATTCCCATAGAGCCCTATGGGGCAAAAATGGGAATGGGGAAGGGCAATGGGGAAGGGGGAATTACCGCCCCGCCAACCTTGGAATAGGGCGGTAATTCCCCTTTCCACCAAGGCGGTGCCAGTATTTTACCGACATGGACCAAGGTGCTGATAGCACCTTGGTCCTCTGCCTACCGTGTTATGAGGCCCATAATTAGTACATAAAGGTGATATCACGAACAATGTAATGCTAAAAGAAAAATAAACATACAGCTTGAAACACAGAACTTTCTGACAGTCAGTTAGGAGCGACGCACCACCTGTGTGACCTTGATGATTCAAAGGCAGAGATGGCAGGGATAGCATGGAATAGTGAGGGGGTGGATAAAGATTAACACCACAATACTTAATAAACATAGGAATGCATCAGGTTAGGATAGGAGCCATAGGACAGCCCAGCGGCAATGTGCTTGTTATGAATAGCTTAGCATATCAAACACAACAATGAGTTCTTCTGTAGAGTAGCAGTGCTAATGTGCCATTGTTATTTATCACACACTCTTTCTGGCTGTGTAATGATGATAAAATGTGGGCTATTACAAGCTTCTCCCTGTACAAAGGACTGTACCAGATCTTTTAAACTGTCAAAATATATTTCGGCTGTATTGTCAACATTCAACGTTAAACCCTTCCCTTTCATACTGACAATCCCTAACTATGTGCGATAAGCGTGTTTTGTGACTCGTGGGTCACCACAATATACTCACTGGGAGCTAGCTCCCAAGTTAGATCCCCTAGGTAATCGTTGGTGGGAGGGGTTGACATCCCTGGGGCGGATGACAAAAATAACGCTATTAGTTTTGTGATACAGAATGCGCTCTTGCAATTGATTCATCACAGTGTACAGCTTCAGGCGAGTGTGAGCGGTTGTGAACGCGGGTATGAATATGTTGGTGTTGTCTGAAGTTGTTGGATACTCCACAGCATAGATAGGCCGTTTCATCGTCTATGAACACAAAGCTGCTCATGTCATAAGAATGATCAAATAGATAAGTGTGAAGCACATTGGGGCCTGTGATGATGATTGCGCACGGCAAATTAACTCTTTGTGCAAACCTACCCCACAACGAATTGAGGAATAGTTTTATCAACAAGCAAAACAAAAGATGGGCAAACCTCTACTTCGCTGACAAAGAGGAAATAACAAATGTAGTGAACAGAGAGTGTGTCAGCGGAAACAAAATTCAAGTTAAAGTGGTGACCGGCAATGGGTTGGGGAGAGAGGGGGTCCCCGAAATTCGGAATCACAGATCAGGCCATATAAACCAAACAATAATTGAAAAACATGAATATTTTATTTAAATTTCATTTGTTTAAAACATACATATTAAATTTTAAATTTTGTTACGAGCTCATCTCTAAATAGCAGCATATTGTTGTAGAATAAAGTGCATAGTGAAACAAAGTGCCAATATAAAACCAGACTGAATATTCAGTCAGTATTAACTTCATGTTGCCAAGCTGTCTGACCCTCAAGTCGGCTAAAGAGCGTCACCCGGCTGGTGGTCAGAGGCTATGGCCACATTTAACAATGTAGAGAAAACCACAAAAATATATGGACAAGGCAATAGTAGTTCCTAATTAGAAAAAGGGGTGCCGTACGTCGACTACTTTACTGTCATGACCTACTATATACACTAGGTCTGACATATACACAGGAAGTAGTTTCGATGGTGCGGAGCATCTAAGCTGTTTCATGGTTGATGCCCATCTTCTTCAGGACGGCGCACTCCCGTTGGAATATTTGCCACTTGAAGGTTTTAATGTAGCAATAAGGCAATAATACATACAGGAATACAGAATTATGCAAACTGAATCCATAATTTTACCAATATCTCAACCTTGAAACTGGCCACTTGTTCCCGAATGTACATCCTGGGAAATGTGTATGGACCTGTAGGGCAAGTTCTCAGTCAAGTAGAACTAAATTGGGAACGGACCACAAGCATAGGAGTTCAATCGCACAATTGTGTTGCGGTCGACCAGTCACAATAAGGCATCTGAAAAGATCTGTCCTACTGGAGTCTTGTGTTGTTCACCGCGTTATGGCACGTGCGCAGATAGCGTCAGTCTGTGCGCGAACCATCCCGCCTTTGTTGAATCCTCAACCCATTGCCGGTCACCACTTTAACTTAAATTTTGTTTCCGCTGACACACTCTCTGTTCACTACATAGTTTTATCAACAACCACCAAGCAGGGTTGTCTTGGTCCATACACAGGCTTTTGCCCTGCAGTTCATAATAATCATCTATGTATGCCAGTTTAGTGGCATCGTCCACATACCATGCCGGGAAGTCAGATGCTTCCTGTTTCTGCCGTAGGAACATCTGAATATAACCACAGAAGAGCTTGGGGGCGATTGTTTTAAAATGCCATATCTTGTGTATGTGCCCCAGGCGATAGCCCTGTTTCAAAGCTGCCTATAGCTCGATCGTACACCAAGTACCTGTCAGTCTTCCCTCTTCATCCGTGTGCCTGCAGCCAGCCTGCTTTGACTCGACGCATGTCCAGCAAAGCAGAAAGATCATCTTACCTGTGTATCAATAGGTAACACAGGTAAGTAAGGACCTCGGGTTGGGTCGACCTTGCACCTGATCAGACCGAAATACTGATCTATATCGCCAAAATTGTTACAGATGATCTCTGGGTAACCCACAGGATATGGTTTATCATTATTCACAGCAGAGTAGAGACTGGTAAAATCTAGGTAGTGTATTTGCTCACCCTCTAAGATGCGATGATGTAACTTTAACGCATTCATACAACTGCCATAAAATGCATCTCAGGGTTGTAGGCAGTCAGGCAGATTCCTCTCCTTAAGAAAACAGCTCACTTCCGTATTGTTCTGCACTATAGGATGCCAGTCATGTTCCCAGATACTGATGTTGCGAACACTGCGACTGGCTAGGAAAGTCTGTTTCAACAGGATGCGTCTGTACAGCTGTTCATAAGTAGCACCGGTCAAACTTGAAATGCCTGGCAGGGTAACAATCCGGACAATAGTGATACAAGCAGCCCTTGAATTTGTAGGCTGTTTACACCCCCTGAACCAACACATAGCATCCAGCCAATATTGATCGTAGTGTTTCTCACCGCCGCCAGTTAGGGCGTGTTGTATAGAGATGTTTTCGGTTTCTGCGATGTATAAGAGCCACTGAATAGACACCATTGAATAACGTTTCTGCTGCCCATGGTATGAGGCCTGGGGGAGCAGCGCAATTGTTTCAGGTTTTAGATACAGTTGTCTGTAAATCTGCAAACAAGAACTAGCCAGCATGGTATTTTAAAATAATCGACATATGACACATGTAACTTTATGGGTGTTTCACGATGAGTTGGTTGAATGATCCCATCACTGAACAAATTGCAAGCCTGTCTTAAAATGTTGGCATCTTTTTGACAGTAGGTTCTTAAATCTTGGCGAAAGTCAAACACACCATGTTCATTTGCCTTGTACGACAACATGAACTGATCTTTCTCACCTGGCATCATGTACTGAAGGCCGGATTGATTTGGGGGTGGGGTCAGGCCTATGTAGTTCTGGTTAGCCACTGTGTTGAAAAGATGGGGAAAAAAGCCCTGTGAACCATGGAAACTAGAAGCTTTTGGGAGCTTGCTGACCTTCATGAGTACTCATTTCAAGGAGTGAATTCAGTATATCTGTAGATGTACCACAAAGACATCAATAAGCTTAGCACCAAGGAAGTAGTATTATCGCTCAAATGCTGTATTAATCTAAACACCACCCCTTCCACATGTTCAAAAAGCACCCCTGACAACAGATTACACAATGTCCTTCTTCTTGCAGTAAGGCTTTAAGCTTTTTACAATAGTAAGCATTTTCTTGTAACTTTACTTGAAAGTGTGGCCACTGTCTGATTTTGCCGACTCTTTTGCACTATGCTGGGTCTTTTTTTTCTTGTTCTTTTAAATAAATGATGTATACTCGCATGTAATTGCAGTAATATTGTTGGAGTCGACAGCATTTGGAATGTTAGTAGTGTCTACACCTTGGTCACTGCTTGCAACTGTTTTATAGTTTTACTGAAACTGTTGCCAGTAACTTAGCAATTTTAACAATGCATTTCTGTGATTATATTTGTGTGATCTATTTCACTACTTTGTGGGGTTTTACTGTACTAGATGCCGCATTCGTAGGCAGTCCTCTTTCTACCACCATGAGGGGGTGGGCATAGTCTCCCTTTCCTCAATTCATCGGCATTTAGTGCAGTGTTTGTTATTGCATCGGCAGAGAGGTGAGGCAGCTCGTTCTGAGCCTGTCATTTTAAAGCCCTATTGTAATTCTGAAACTGTTGCCAGTAACCTATCAATTTTACCGGTGCATTTCTGTGATAACATTTATTGTGTGATCTATTTCACTCCTTCATGGGGTTTTACTGTACTGGGCGCCGCATTCATGGGCAGTCCTCTTTATACCTCCGTGAGGGGGCAGGCTTAGCCTCCCCTTCCTCCATTCACTGGCATTTATGTGCCATACCAACTGTCAGGGCCTCTATTGTGGGCTCAAGGCTCTTAGCACCTCATCCAAGACTCTCTTGGAGTCAGTCCTGGCGCCTTTGGCGCCAGGCTCATAATCATTACGGAGACCAACATTAGGATGGGACTATTTACATGGGACTACTTTATTGGGAGACTTCAGCTAACATGGAGGCAATCACATAGCTCAGGAACAAAGGACTGAGCTATGCGGTATCGTGTTTAGGGTGTGGCTGGGCCTGGAACTACTTAACCTGGACTACTTTACCTGAGACTATTTAAACCACACCCAAACAGCAGAACAGGCTTTGTGTTATTCTGCTGTTTTCAGCGTAACGCTCACTGTGTCCAGATTGGGTCTCCAGTGTTCCTTGATGCCGTTTCACCTGACTCCAAGTACCTACGATCAGCATCCTATCTTCAACTCATCGCCGGCAGCAGATTTTGCTTACCTGAAGATACTCGAGTCAGAGAACTCTACAGTCCCGGCGCCGCATACCTTCTGGAATACAACAACCTGGAAAGAAGAGAGAGAAAGACAGCATTAGTGACCGCCTACTCACGTTTTCTCCCGAACGACAAAAGCCACAAGATTCTTACCTGGTTAGTCGTCGTTTGGTCAGCGTTGTTTCTGGACATCACGGCGCTACGAAGAAAGGGAAAAGACACAGGTTAGCAAAATAAAAGGACAAAACAGCGCCACGCACCGTGCATTCACTTACCAGCTCGTGCTCATCACCAATCTGCACGACAACGCCGATATATCTTTCCATACCTAAAGGGAAGGAGAAAGACATTATTATTTACATAAAGAACTGACTACCAAGACTGTAAAGCAGCAAACCTACCTTGTCAAAACGGAGTTGCAGCAGGCCTGGACTCCAGCAGGGCTCGCACCAGTGAAATAACTTGGTCGCTGTGCGCCCTTCATCAACGCGCCCCTGCCACGAGGAGCAGGACGGAGAACGCACCTCATAAAAAATTAAGGTGAGGAGAAGGCCCAGGGGAAGGGTTTGAATCCAAGGGAGGTGGGAAGGCATCCTATAAGAGACAGCCAAGTCCTGAATGCAGTTCTCCTGTATTTCAGGCCTCACTTCCATCTGAGAAGTTACCCAGGGATCGGGGAGAGGGCACGAGGTGCAAGCCATCCAACCAGGGCTGAGTGGCGTCCCCGTGAATACCAGGTGAGCGTAACAGCAGCCATTGTGATATCCTGGCTAGATTATTGCAATTCTCTCTACTTGGCTCAACCGAAGGGCTTGATCCAACGGTTGCAACAATTGCAAAAATTTAGCTGCATGTGTGGTAACAGGATCTCCCTGTGGAGCACACATATCTCCAGTGCTTCGAGCGCTGCACTGGCTCCCGGTGACCCAGCGTGTTGATTTCAAAGCATTGTGTATAGCTCAGCGCACCCTCCATGAGCAGGGTGCTGAATATCTTCAGGCAACGTTTTCTTGTTACTATCCCAGCTGCAGACTGCGCTCTGCCTCGGCTGACCGGCTGGTGGTCCCCACTTACCAGTGGCTATGGATTGGAGGTCGAGCCTTCTCCATAGCAGCTGCGATGTTATGAAATGAACTCCCTCTGGTCATTAAGAAAATATCTAACTACTTTGCCATTAGAAAGGCCGTAAAAACATACTTATTTTAGGCTGAGTCCTTGCACTGGTCCTAGCTGCGGCTCCTTTCCTTCAGAGCCAAGATACCTCAGGGTGACTGTGCGCTATAGAAATTGGCTTAACATAACATAACAAACCGGCTCAATGGACGTATTGCTTTTAGTTTGTGATGGGACTGCAAGCTCATGGGGGGCATGAAACACATCAGATGGAATACCTTTACATACCACATTGTCATTTGAAATGTTTACAATATCAACATTGTACCCCTCCCCATCGTTTTCCACCCCTCTTGTGAGCATTAACAGCAACAATATTAACAATGGCAGCATCTTGTGCATCAACAGGACCAACTTGTGGGGTATCAAATACATATACAGGAATACCATCAAAGGCCACATCAGCATCATTACACACATTTTTAGTGGGGTCATTAAGAAATGCCTCAAGAGGTATATAAAAGCTAGTATGTGCAGTATCTGAAAGCTCCAGGGGGGGCGGCCTGGCAATGGACTGTAGCCCATCCGCCTGCAGAGCGGCCATCATCGCATCTAACTTATTCAGTGTGTCAATATGGTTAATATGGTTAACAGGGATAACACATGGTTGCAAATACCCCACACCTAACCACCACCCCCCACCACCCCCCACAACCCCCCACACCCTTAATTCACCACCACACTAATATCTTCAGACCAAGGTGGTGCAAGCTAACTGTGAGAAACCATAGGGTGTCTTACCAGCTAGGCCCTGGGGGTCTCTCTGTCAGGTGGCCAGGGCACGGCCATCGCCTTTGGATCCAGACCCTGGGGGTGGACCAGTGCGGGAGGATCACCTGAGTGAGGGGTCTTCGGGAGTGGGACACCTGATGGCGAGATGCAGTATCCCCCCCCCCCCATAACACCTTTACACCATCCTACCAGGTAGGATACCTGGGAACTGTAACTCCCCCCTTCCCTACACAAACGCTTTCATACAGACAGCTCGCTCTGGGAGAAAACAGACTCATACCTGAGCATTGTACCTGAAATGTCCCGCTACTATGGCCAGCCAAAGTCAGTCAATTACTGTTAACTCACACCTGACTTCCATTAAGATTCCCCACACAGATAAAAGGCAGAGCACGAGAGCACACTCTGAGCATGGCAAAGCACACAAAGGAACAGCGTTTTCCAGATGGCAGCTGAATGAGAGGAGAAAGGCAGCAAACCTAGAAGGGAGAGCAAAGAGGGAGATACCCTTGACCCTTCCGGTGAGAAACCGTTACTTTCCAGAAACCTTCAGGTTAAAAGGTGGCCAGGAAACCAGACTGAAAAATCCTGCATTGTATTTCAGAGACACCTAGGGACGTCCTTAATGACTAGTCGAGGCGGGGAGAAGCAGCAGCCGCTGTGGTACCGTCCTTGGCTCCAGGTTCAAAGCAGCGCCAGAGAGATCAACACAGCCGGTGAGTTGGGGAGACCGATGCTAGAACGGTCTGTGTTGAAGTCAAAGTTGCAAGCGCCAACATTGTATGAAGAGCGCATGAGTGAAGAATATTAACATGTATGATGAGAGACACAAGTAAAGCCCAATTGCCGAAGGATGTTTGAACTTTAATATGAATCAGAGAAGGTACGAGACAAAGTAAAAGAATGGTCCGGCACTGTGGGTGTGCTCAATCTATGGTCTCTGTGTAATGTACCCAACCAAGAAGTGGCAGAAACAAAAGCATTAAAGTGAAACCTATGGATGAAGTGAATCGAAGTGGTCCTGCAATGGTTTAAGAAAAATCCATTGCACAGTCGAGCATTTTCGAATTTTGATAGCAAAAAAGAAAGCAAAGTAAGGGAGATTATAAGGTCTGAGCCCGATCGAGGGAGACCTGTGGTCTGAGCCTGATCGAGGGAGACCAATTGTGAACTTGTGTTTAAGGGGGTTCGAGCCCAACTGAGGGAGACCCGTGGTGAACAGTAAAAACCAGAGAAGTTGTGAATGTGAAAATCCTGATGAGAAAGGAACTTAGGTACTTGTTTGTTACACCAGGCACTCTACAATAAGAGATTTTCATTGAGAAAGAGACTTTGGCGCAGAAGGCCCAGATACCTACGTTTGAACTGCATCCTTGTGCCAGAGAAGCCACTGTGTGCGAAGCTCGCGTGTGCCACCTTGTCCCGTGCCGAAAACGTGGGAAGGGAAGACAACTGCTCAACTATCCAGACATATTGTTTCTTAAACACTTTTCTTTTGCATACATCATTTTCCCACACCATTTGTATTTAGAAGTAAGGATTGGCAATAGTTTTATTACTATAAGCCCTTTTATTTTGACAGAGACTCCACTAGGACTGAGTCAATATTATTTGATAGTCGTAGCTTGCTCCAATCCTTAGATTTAGGGTTAAATGGGCATTCAATCAACCCATTGATGTTTTATAAATACCCTTGAACTGTGATCACTTGTGTCCGTCATCACTGTTTGATATCATGCCTTTCTTACATCACCCTGCTGCATAGATGTAAGATGTACAGGCGAGTTGCCCAGAGTTCACTGGTGCATTAGCAAGGCTATCTAAAATACTGACAGCTGCACAGCTGAATGCATTATCTCTGCCTTCTGTACGGAACTCATGGTGGCAACAGTATAGAAAGACAAAAGTGAACACAGTTCAAGGGCGTTTATTAAAGTTAATATGTGGGTTGGAAAAAAGCCTAATCTAAACCTAAAACTAAGATGGGAGCAAGCTATGACCATCAAATAATACGAAGGCAGTCCTCCTGGCGTCTTGTCAAAATAAAAGGGACGATACTAAGAACTAAAAAAAAATATTGCCAATCCTTACGCAAAATGCAAACAAATGGTGTGGAATAAAATAGACAGGAAAGAAAGAAGTGTTCACATATGATAAGTCTTGATGTGTTAGGTGGGGTTCTCCCTTCCCCAGGTTTTAAGCACTGGACAAGGTGGGACTCCTGAGCACAGCACATGCTCGAATTTCCTAGCTTGAGCCAACAGTTCCCCTATCTGCTATCAAAACCATCAGTGGTTAAGTCTCTTTTCTACAAAAAGTCTCTTGCCTCTGAGGACCTGATGTGTTCTAAATAATTAACAAAATAGTTCCTATCAATAGGCACTTTGGGTGATGATCTTTCACCCCTGGATCTCTCTCTTCCAGGCTCAGATCCACTGAAAAGTTATTTGCAGCATCAGGACCTTCGATAGTTAAGTTTCTTGCTTCCGAGGGCCTGATGAGTTCCAAATAATAAACAAAAATTCATTCTTGATTGTAATTGGGGTGATAACTCTCCACCTCTGGGTCACCCTCCCCGGGATCAGACCCCTCTCGAATATCAGCATCCCTCCCTCGGATTCACCGTGGCTAGTATTAAAGAGATTCCTATGTTGCATTCACGTGTCAGAGGGGTGATGGCTTCTCACCCCTGGATCCCCCTCTCCCGGGCTCAGACCCCTCTGGAATGCTTGCTTTCCCTCCATCTGGTTCACTACAGCCTTTTCTGATGAGTGATGGCTTCTCACCCCTGAGTTCCCCTCTTCCAGGCTCAGACCCTTCTCAAATGTTTGCCTTCCCACCGACGGGAAGTGTCTCGCCCTTGGTACCATTTTTCTTTAGACGCAGTTGGGACACACAACACCATTGCTGTCTTGCGAAATCAGGGTCCTTTTAAAAATTGTGCTGTGACTTTTGCCTCTTGGAACATCTGGAATTGTAATCGCCACACCCCAGCTCCCACTGCAGCACATGTTTGGCCTGCATTTGTAAACTTTTTTTTTAAATCAATATTTCAGGCAAAAGCAGTTGGAAGTGTGCATAACAGCACTGGTAATACCAGGGAACCCAATGCCGCAAAAGAAGTTTGAGCATTTAAAGACCCTGTAATATGCACCAGCACTGTCCATTGTGCCGGTTGGGGGGAAACTCCATAGCCCGGGTTTAAAGCCAGGCTGCCCCCTGTTGTGCTCCAGGGCTGGCAGCGTGTTAAATGTACTACCCTTGTTCCCTGCCCCGTCGAGCTAGTAGAACATGGGGGGGGGGGGCTGCAGTGGTCCCCAAGGCACCCGGTTGGGTGTGCATTTGTCGGACCAATTCTAAGGTACCAGTTGTCAAGGCCCAATGGGGCGACAACCCAGAAACCATAGGTTCTCATCAGAGTTTCCGTCACCCACTACTGTGGTCCCAAAACCAGCAATCCCCATTGGTGAATCAGTGAAAACAGGCAGCCTCATCCTCGGGGCCCCCGGAACAGCCAGGGCATGTTGAATCAGATCTTCACAGCGTCTGCCAGATGCCGGGTGGCACATTCCATTTATGCAGGGTGTTCCTAGTCCACTGTCAAGCTGTTAGGGCCTCATTACACGGTAGGCGCTAAGGGATTACTGGTACAGGTAAGGTTACCGGTGCCGGTAATCCCTTAGCGCCCTACTACGAGGTCCCTCAGCGGGTCCCATCCTTAACACCTGGTCTGATCAGGTGTTGAGGACGGGGCCCGCTAAGGGACTTCAGAGCTAATAACGGTACCGCAAATTGCGGTACCATTATTAGCTCCTTCCCCATTCCCATTGAGCCCTATGGGGGCTTGAATGGGAATGGGGAATGGTATTTGGCATGGGGATTTACCGGGTCCTCCAGGGTCGGAATGACCCGGTAAGTCCCCATACCGCCTACCCATACCCGGTATGCGGTAAGGGAGTAGCCATGCCGCTAATAGCGGCATGGTTACCTCCTACCGTGTAATGAGGCCCATAGTGTCTCTAAATTAATACAAAGAGAACATAGCATCAGAATAGAACATCATTTACACATATAAATGCAGATACAATTTTCCATCTGCAGCAATTCATAACATACTGTGTAGTTAGCGTTCTTATTTTAAGTCCAATATAACACCCACCCACTTGGCCCCTTAACAAATCTCGACAATTCAATCAATTTGTGTGAAAGAATCTCTGCTACGCCACTTTCAGCAAAATGTGTGATCTTTGACAAAAACTTGAATCCACCATGCATTCTCTGACAAATTTGGGAGTTCACAAAACCCTGCATCCTGCATACAAAGCAACCCTGAGGGTGTCAAATCGGGTCATAACCAGTCTGTGATTAATGAGCGAGCTGCTGCTTTCAATATTTGCACACTTAAAATGTTTACAATCAGTAGCACCACGCTAGCTAGAAGAAGCATATATGCAAGAATATGCTGTGTGCATGTGTGTGTGATGTATGCTCTTACTCCTTGATCTGGGGAGGTTTTGGACTCCTGCAAAGATTACATTTTGCTCTAAAATGTAATCTCTACCAAGTGTGCAGAATTATAGTTTTGGAAGGCCTTATTTGAAATAAGACTCCCCATGTTTTACAGTTAAATCCGTATAGGCTTAAATAATTGCACAGGATCACACACTTATGGGTAAACAGTGAAGCCAGGATTTTAACACCTCTACAAATTTGACCTCATACTTCTTCTTATCACCGCTTGCATTCTTTCAACTACAGTTGAATTTCTTAGAGTGCCTCTCTGTGTACTTGTCCCCTCAGGGTGTCTGAAGGCCCCATTTTACGGCCTGTATCTTTTGTCTTGAATCTTTCTTTTTGCACACACAGTCACATTTTTGGAAATATATGCACCTGATCTGTGGCATAATCAGTGTTGCTTCTTTGAAATGTCCTGATTAAACCTGTAATGTCTGATGGATTTAGCATCTTGTCAATAAAAGCGTCCAACATTTCTGTGTTCTGTTCCTGTTCCAGGTATAACTTAATTTTGCCCCCGTTCTTTTAAAACTCTTCATTTATAGGTTTGCCATGTTTGATGGTTAAATGCAACATATTTTCATGAAACACCTGGTCCCCCTTTCACTATTGTTCTAACAGGGCTGGTTGCTTTTGTCTTTCTATGTAGAAAATGTTAATATGCTTAGGCGTTTTGGACTTAACGTTGGCCTATTTCCCTTGGCATTGCAACCACGTCTGTACAAAATGCTAAGTGCCACTAGGGACCCCCATGTTCAGCAAAAAAAGTGCCTCTTCATTATCAGTTTCTCCAAATGGAAGACCGGTTGGAACGGGGGGAGGTTAGGCAGAATTATATGCAGTACCCTTTGGGAACACCACACACAATTAAGACTACAAGTGACAGTACAAATTCACCTTTGGTACAAGCCTGTACTACACAGTAAAGTGGTAGCGATGGCTGAGCAGCCAAACTTATCTCAAGAGCAAGTGAGCAGTATCAATAGTTACACAAAGGACAGCAATTACTATGATTCAAACAAACACTGACTCAAAGTTTCTGAGTAAAAGAATATACATTTATTTACACATCAGTTGTATAGCATCTCACTAAAGTAAAGCAGTTGAAAAATCACAGTCTTAATACACCACACCACTCCCAATAGATTCTGGACAAGTTAAACTCAAAATGAAGTATGAGCAAAATGGCATTCCAGTTATTTAAAAAGGGAGGGAAAGACAAAGTTAGGTAAACATTGAGCAGCACCAACAGGTAAGTAAGCAGGGCAATCTAGAAAGAGGAACAACAGTGATGGAATCAAATCAAAATGGCTTAGGGCCAAAGTCAATAGGACAAAAGTCTTTTGCTCAAGATCACACAGTTCAGGGTAGTTCACAGCTAAGTCTTTGCCAAGATTTCAGGATGAAGTTGGTCAGCAGAAAGGTTAGTTTAAAGAGTTGAGAAGGACAAGCCCTCGGACTGGCGAAAGGTTTCACATACCTTCACCGCGGCTGGACGAAACAAACAACCTGGATTTTCTCAGTACCTTTAAATGGAGAAGAAGCTGTAGCTGAGGCGGACGTTCCTGGTAGTTCCTGCAGGCTCACGGTTCCTGAAATGACTGTCGGACTGACATGGAGTAGGAAGACAGGAGGGTCCTGCACTGCCCAGGGAAGAAACCAGCAGCAGAGCAAAGCAATGAATAAAAGGTGCGCTCCTTAAAACCCAAGCAGGGTCCGACCTTCCTGGCTATCCGGTTCACTGTAGCTCTGTACAGCAAATTCGACCAGAGGAGGGATCCTGGCTTGCAGTTTGGGCAAACTGGTTGGTCCCACCAGCTCAGGGAAGAAGATTCCTGGTAGATCTTCGCTGTCGTTGGAGCTTGAAGATTCTGACCTGCAGCAGGGATTCACTGGGCAGTTCAGTCGTTGTAGGGGTCCTCTTCTGTCAGCTCCTCATCGGTTCTTTCGTTCCAGTGGTAACTCTGCCTATCCAATCCCAGAGACCTGCTTTTTATGCAGTTTTCCCCCATTCACACAGCCTGGCTGTCAATCACACAGCAGGGTGGCTGTCCCGCCGGGACAGTTACCTAGCCAATCAAACAGGAGTGCGACTTGGGTTACCAAGGGAACACATGGCAGGGGTCCTAAAACCCCTCCCTCACATCCTGCCTACCCAGACTTTCAGGCGCCTAAGGAGGGCTTCTGTGGAGAAGCCCACGAAAAGATGGTGAACAAAGGAACCAAACCTGGATTGGCGCGTGGAGTGTTAGGCATAATCCTGTGCAGTTCCCTTGGGGACCACTGCAAAAGGATTAAGACTACAGGAGTAAGCAGTAAACCCAATTCGTAGCAGTCTGCACCACCCAGATTTACCTGGTAGCTGTGGCTGAGCAGTTAGACTTCTCTCAAGAAGAGTAGGGCAGTATATAGAGTATGCACAATAGGGCTAAACACACAGTAGAGCAAACAAACACTGACCAGAGCTTTGTATAAAAAGTATATAATTATTTATTTAAAACACACTTTAGGCAATATACTAGCACTCTAAATCAAAAGCAAGTTAAATCACAGTCAGGTAAAGTATACACACCTCCCTTGATAACTATTAGACAAGTCAGAGTTAAAACACCAAGATTTGTTAAAACAGATGTGAGCGCATAACCTGATAGTTCAGTTAAAGGGAGAGAAAAAGGCAGAACATAGAAATAAAACAGGTCCCAACACTTTTAGGAGTTCTCAGCAAGAGAATAAAGGCAGTATAGACTGTAGAGCCAAAGTTCATAGGCCAGGCCCACTTTAAAGGGAGCAAAGCAAAATGTGCCCAGGATCACAAGGTTTAAAAATGCACTAAAAGTCTTTGCAGAATGTTCAGAAGAGGTTGAGCGATTCAAGAAGGTTAAGTTAGAAGGTCTGGGGTCAACCCTGTTGGCAAGCTAGGGATTTAAGGATCACCTTGGGCAAATCGAAGAAAGGGAGGCCAGGCAAGACACAGTACCTTAAAGAGAGAGGAAGCTCCAGCGGTGGCAGTTGTTCCTGGCAGTGGTTGCAGTTCATTGTTTCAACCAGGGGAACAGAGGATCTCGTCGAGGAGGAAACGTGGAGTCGCTGCACTGCACAGGGATGAAACCAGCCGCGGAGTTCGTCAATAAAAGGAGCGTCCCTTTTATTCGCGGTCAGAGGGGTGAAGCTTGGCTATCCGGCCGCCGGGGTGCTTGGCACAGGCAATTCGACCAAGAGACGTCTTTGGAAGGCGAAAAGGGCAAACTGGTTGTCCCACCAGCTCAGAGGAAGAAGACTCGTCCAGCAGAAGATCTTCTCCTGTCGTCGAGAAAGTGTTGAGGTTGTTGCAGCAGGGCTCCACCGGTGGTGTCGTCGTTGCAGATGGCTCCGCTTCTTCCCTCTTCAGATTCTTAGGTCCTGTGGCGACTTCTCAAGTTCCAGTCCCAAAGGACCTGCTTTTATGCAGAAAAACCCCCATTCATCAGCCTAGCTGTCAATCACACATGGGCGGCTCACCACTGGACCAATCAGAGTACAGTGCGACTTGGGTTGCCGAGACAACGCAGTCCAGGGTGCTAATTCCCCACTCCACCCCTCCTGTGGAACCCAGACAGAGTGGCACCATTTGGAGGGCTTCTGTGGAGAAGCCCGCCAAAATAGTGGAACAAAGGGCTCGACTTTAGTCAGAGTTACAGAGACGGACACAAACGCCATTTTAGAAAAGAGTTCTGGCAAAAAGACCTAACCGTTGATTTAATATTAAATAAATAAACCAGCGGCATCTTTAACATTGCACCAAAAAGTGGTGCGTTTAAAATCAATGGGAAAATCCCATAGAGAATATTCTGGTGGAATATTTCGCTTGGTAACCACTGCCACCAGCCAGAAACTCGACAAGGGGGGACTGGACAGTGCCCCCTTGAAAACAGACCCAGGGGCAATATAATTAACCCCTTCCAATACTTCCACAATATGATGGTTTGTACTGGTTCTGTTCACAATTTAGGACTAGTAAAGTCAATGGTGACTTTACATGCCCTGGGAGACAGTAGTCAGTTCCAGGGTATGGAGTCTATGTTTGGGGGTCACTATGACACCCCTGTGTTACTGCACTGAGGGTGCTGTGTAACACACACATAAAAAATAGATGATACCCTATGGAGTAAAAAGAAACCCCATAGCCCATAAGCACACAAAGAGTCAAAGACATACCTCAAATCATGCCTAAGAGTGGGAGGAAAAGAGTCTCACTCTTAGCAGGAGAAAAAAACAAACCCCAAAAATCCAGCAAAGCTGCTGGCGGACTCACTAGGTTTGGGAAATTAGCCTTATAAGAGAATTCTCCCTAACACAGAGTAAAACACGAGAAAGACATTTTCAAAAATAAATGGTGAATAAACCCAGCCAGAACCATATAAAAACATATATGGTCCAGTGGGTTTAAGTTCGAGGCTATCAAGGTAGCCTAAAACAATACCAAGGTTATTTAAGATAACCGCGGTTGGAAAAATAGGGTAGTTACCATTGCCACCAGCCAAGTCTTGATGAAAAGGGAGTGAAACAATGCTCCAAGAGAAACAGACAAAAAGAGATAAGTAATAACTCCTTCCAGTACTTTATGTAAGATAGGGTTTACTGGGTCTGTGGTTTTTAAAAGACTAATAAAGTTAATGGCAACTTTACATGTTCTGGGAGACAGTAGTCAGTCCCAGAAAATGGAGCCTGAGTTGCGAAGGCTAAAAGACAACCCTGTGTCACTGCACTGAAGGTGCTGTGTAACACACAATAAAAAGATGATGCCTATGGAGTAGGTGAGGCTCCACAGTCTACGAACACAAGAAAATGTGAAACACACGCAGCAAAACACATGTAAGAGTGGGAAAAAGGGCTCACACTCTTACCAGGTGAAAAAAATAAATCCTAGAAATCCAGCAAAGCTGCTGAGGGACTCAGTAGGTAAGGGAAATGAGCCATTCTTGAGAATTCTCCCTAAGAGGGGGAGGTCAATTAATATGGTGATGGCCGCCCCAATCAAGAAGAGGTTTCAAACAATTGCAGTACGCGGGATCAAGGTTGCGGGAGTTGCAGCGATTTGCTGCCTGAGAAGACCAGGAGGGCCACTGTATCCGTGCTGATCGTGCTATACCCTGGCCTCGCTTTTCAAATAAATGCTGTTGGAAACCCACAGGACTAAAGGCTGCAGGATCAAGAGTGCGTGAGTTCCCGCGATTTGCTACCTGAGAAGCCTAGGAGGGCCACTGTATCCACGCTCATCGTGCTAAGCCCTGTCCCCCACTTTTCAAAAACACTTTTGGAAACCCACAGGGCTGAAGCCTGCAGGATCATGTGCATAGGAGTTGTGCTCACACTGGGAGTTCCGCGACAGAGGGGAGGGCTGCTGTCCCACATCTTTATTGCGGCCCACAACCAGCCTGGAGTACGAGCAGCAATTGTAATCTGCATACTATTGGAAGGTGAATCTTGGCAGATGCAAGAACGACAGAGCTGGTAGTTGTTTATACCCTGATAATCAGCTGTGAAGCCACGGTACTGTAATTGGTGGACATTTGCAACCTTCTACCATCTGTTTCTTTTTCCGACCCGCACATTCGCATACTCTGCACTCATAATGGCGAAAAGGAAGGCAGAAGGTGCTGCACCTATGGAGTGCGAGTCAATGGAAAATCGCACGATTACTTAGACAAATCAGCAATGCTAATCTGATCATCGAGATCTACTTTTTGATCTTGATGGAACTGAAGTTGGGGGCTCCTTGAAAGCCCGGGAAATGGGGCATAACGATATACCAGCTAACAGGCCAGCACTCCAGCAATATTCCATCTCGACAACCCCTCTCCCCATGAAATCAAACTGTGTGGCCATGGCAGGTGAGGAGGACCTAATTTCTTTTTGTGATGTTGATGAGCCTACCATCAGGCAGCCTGAATCCTGCAAAAGGCCATGCCCCCACATCACAAAGGAAGACTCATTGAGCCACTTTGAAACCGTACTTAAACGAGGTCAAACCGGAGGAAGATATTTTACCTTCACCACTACAAATGATATTTTGGAGAAAGGACATACTGATGCTATAATTATTTAACTACCAGTGCATGTAAACCCTCTCTGCTTGGGGAGCGAAATGGCAAGGGTTGCGACAATAGTACTGTTACACCATCCGAGTCACTGTTAATGAAGTACATTGCTCCTGGGGGTATGTGTCGTCTCCTTGCGCCCTCCCCACAAGCAACATCTGCACTGGCAGCATTGCCTACACCCCCTCTGACCAACCGTTTTTTTACCTGTTTCTGAAGATATAGTTGGCACAGACCACTTACCTATGATCCCGTCTGAACACAAAGTTGGCGGTCAATGAGAAACAGGCCATAAGAGAAGGGGAAATGTGACTGGGATCTCAAAAGTGCCAAGCAAAAAACAGGAGGACCCTGTAACGGTTACTAAGTGAGTGGGTTTAAACCAGTCGGGACACGTCAAGACATAGCAAGAAATTGGAACTCAAACAAGCCCTCTGCACAACGGTTCCTTTGGGTAGGGATCTCATGAAAACAAAGGAACCAATGTTGCATTAGAAGATTACCTGGTGGGTTTTAAAGAATCAATCAAGCATCTTATTAACTAATGGCGAGTAGATATTGGGAGAATTCAAGAAAATTCAAGAAAAGGTGGACACTATAATCCAACTAACGAAAGATCAAAACCAGGTTTGTGTAGATCAAGTTGGTGGACGTGCGGGCCTTGTAAACCATATAAGAGGAAATGCTGTATCTGATTTGAACCCGTCACTCTCCTGCTCAACCCAATATTCAGTGAATTAGGGAAGAGGGGATAATGGAAACTCCCATTTCGGTACAAACTTTTATCTACAACCCTCTCTACCTTCCCCAGCGAGGGACCCCCGCAGCCAGAAGGCATTTATCCCACAGCGGGCGAGGCCCCCCTAACGGGCACCAATGCTTTGCCATTGAGAGGCTTTCCAATGTTTAAATCCAGTTAAAACGGAACACCTTTGAACATTATGGTGAGAGCCTAGACTCTCTGTGGTCATGATTAACCTACCTAAACTACCCTTGTATGCTTTTGAGAACCAGGAATCTTTGAAGAATAAATGTACTCACTGGATCCATCATAAAAAGGGATGCTTATCGGTGATCAGTGATGATATTTTGTATTGTACTAGGGGCTCAGTACCTGGTGGCAAAATGTACTATGTACAGGTCTTTCTTTCTTCATGGTTGTTGGTGGAGGGTTTGTTTAGTATCGACCGCAGATCACTTCCCTCTAATTTAGTGGGAATCCAACTGAGTTCGGCCAAAACATTCTTTGGGCCTAAGGGCCAAACTGGGGGCAATGATCCCAGTGGGAAACAGGCCCCTCACCCACATGGAGTACTGGGAGTAGAAGGGGCAGGGGGGTCATCATCTAGTAGTCGGGTGGTAAACCAAATAGATCTAGAAGGAGTCGATTGACTGGGGGGGGGGTGACGAAGCATAATGTGAGTGAAAAAGTGCCTATAAAGCTCATGTCCTAGTGCGCACCCGGTACCCTAAGGCTTAAGGGCGCAGACAGGAAACAGACATGACAAACAACATAGACCTAGAAGTCCTGTTGGTTAACAAAATAACCGCCGATATGACAAAAGAAAGCCAGGGAGACTAGTGAAATAGTAGGGTCTTCAGTTTTTTCTTGAAGCTTTCTATACATTCAGTAGTTCTTATATCAGGCAGCATAGCGTTCCAGGCTGTCGGAGCTGCTTTATAAAATGCACCATATCAAGTTTTGGCTAAATTGCATCGAGGAGTGATTAGCAGATTTGTGTTATTAGATCTTAAGGATCTAGTGTGGTTTTTCCTTTCAATTACATCCATTAAGTAAGATGGCATTTGCCCTTTGCGGCACTTATAAGTGATAAAATCCACCTAAAGGGCACTCTTGCTTGTACTGGCAGCCAATGTAGGCTCCGTCTTCCGTCTGAAATACGGTCCCTGCGTCCAATACCTTTCACCGCTCTAACCGCTCAGTTCTGAATAATCTAGAGCTGGTGAGGTCTGTTTGTGCAATCCCTATGAGGAGGCAGCAATCGTAATCCAGTTTGGATTCAATGATGGTTCTAGCTAAGGTCTCTGCATTGTTCTCCGAGATAAATGGGTGGAGATGCCTAAGCAGCTTAATGAAATATGACGAGGAAGAGACCAAGCTATTTACCCAAGCCATCATGGTCAGGTTTTTGTCCAGATAAATGCCTAGGGTCTTAACTTTCGACTTGACAATTTAGCCAATCTTGTGTTGGTACTGACCAGCATAAGCTCTGTTTTTTCTCAATTCAAGGCCATTCCATTCAGAACCATCCATCTTTGAATGGCTTGATATACCCTATTGGTGGCTCATCGGTCTGGTTCTACACATCGGTCAACTAGAGGATATAACAGCTCCCCTCGGGGGGCCCATGTCCCCAAGTTTTATTAATCTGGTTTGGGGCCAGAGAAAAGTGGTGATTATATAATATCTATTATAGACCTGCTGATAGTCAAGGCACAGCCATATTGGAAGCTTTGGCGGAACACATGACATCACAAGGGCAGCCTCCATTAACTACACAGTTGTAGCGCAGGGCCTAAATCTACATATTGAGCCCCTCAAAGAACTATCGGATCTATGGGACGACCAGGACCAGGCCTGGGACGTCCAGGCCCAGATAGCGAGTCACTCAAGGAGACAACACCATCAGGCATTGGAATCGGCATGCATAATCTCACATTAAAATTTGAGAGCACGCAATGGCAGATATGCAAGGGGTAATCCGGCAAAGATGAGCATTGTGGGGCACAAGGAGAGCTCACTAATTGATTATATCTTCATTTCTGGGCCAGAATGGGATAAAGTGGCCGATTTTGAGGTTGGTGACAGGAGCAAAAGTGATCAGCTTCCTCTTACTGTAAATCTCTTAGGGAATATCATCAGTCAGTTTGATTGTGTACCCCCAGCTAATTCACTTTTTGTGGAAATTAGTGGCAGTGCCAGGAGGACAGTGGTCCAAATTAATGAATCAAGATCAGCAGCCTTGTATATATAAATCGATTCTTGGAAACCTCCAAGCAATCTGCCTTAAACCCATGGATGCAGAATCACTTCTTAGTGAATATGAGTCACTAACTGCCAGTCTTAAACCTTTCATCTCTGTCCCCGCCAAGACTGTGAAAAGATTGGCTATAATGAGACCGGATTGGTATGACAGGTTTTGCCATATTGCAAAAGGTAAAATTATAGATTGCATCAAAAGGGGGTTGGATAAGTCTGAATTGCGCGCATTAGGACCGGAATATAAGAACATGCTCATTTTAAAAAGGAAAGGGTTTTCCATAGAGAAATGGTCAGCCGTCTTAAATGCCCTTCTAGCAAGGGGTGGTGTTTTATTCTGGAAACTGGTGGCCGATAGAGCCTCGGAAAGAGACTGTGCAATGTAGTGTTGTATAAGTGAGGGCAATTGGTGGTCACACTTCTCAAGTCTTTATGATATAGCACCGGCACGGATGAGTACATATCCCGTTGCCTCTGTTAGAGCAGGGAAACCATGATGGTGACCATCAAGGAGGTGGCTGTAGCTGTAAACTAATTTAAGTCGGGCAAGGCTGCAGGTCCAGATCTCATTTTTATTGATTTGTTAAAAGAAGAGATGGTTATATGTGCCCCCGCCCTCTCCAAGATGTTCAATGCTATTCTGTCCACCGGTGTTATCCCACCCTCATGGCAACAGGCTGTGAAATTATCACCCACTCTCACCCCTAGATAGTATAGGGAAAGTGTTTGGCAAGGTATTATTGAGGCACTTACAATAATGGGCAGACAAAGAACGAGTTGTTCATGACATTCAGGGTGGATTTAGGGCAACATGGGGCACCCTTAACCAGTGTTTTATGTTTTCACTTTTGATCCAGAAATATACAATCATGATATATACAATATACAATATACAATCATGTCCCGGGAGGATAGCTCAGCAGTAACGTGCTCGCCTTGGAAGCAAGACAACACGAAGCAACACAGGGTAGATCCCCAGGTCCGCGCTTAGAAACCTCTGGGTATTTAAGCACATTATAAATATGCAACTAAGACAAAAAAAAAACCTGTAACAGCGCCTCGATGCCCTTGGGCTGTGTGAGCGCTTTAAAAATGCAAAATAAATAAATAAATGAGAAACATGAATTTATATGTGGCCTTCTTAGATCTTAGAATGGATTTTGACTTATTTTGTAGGAAAAACTATGGCAAATACTAGTGGCCCGTAAAGCCCCCCATAACTTGATTAATATTATCTCTCAGCTGTACTCTTGCAATAGGGCAAGCGTTAGCTACGGATTGGGAGGCGATTTATCCTGCCCATTTGATGTAGTGAGAGGGGTCAGACAAGGGTGTGCCTTGGCCCCACTCTTGTTCAACCTATACATCCAGGAAATTATTGACAGGTTGATTAATGAATGTCAAGATTGCCCTAAATTGGCCCTTAAGAATTACCCAGCGTTTTTCAATGCAGATTACACTGTTCTTATTTCCACAATCCCCCAAGGTTTAAAAAAATCCCTCTCTTTTTTCCTGAATAAATGTGAAGTACTGGGCCTTTCATTAAATGAGGATAAATCGAAGGTCATGGTGGTTAAAACTCCCCTTGCTAAAAGTAAACGTCTGAGATTGGAAACCATTCGGGAGATACTGGAACAAGTGAATCACTATGGTTACTTAGGGCTTTGATTACAGGAGACTTGTGGTTGGATAGCTCACATTTTAAAGGCTTCCATTACCTTGGAGAAAGTGGGAGGAGCTATTCGGTCCTTGCATGTAAAACATTGAGATGGAGCCATCTCCCCTGCACTTGATCTTTTTCGGAAACAGGCACTTCCTTCAGCACTAAATGGTGTTGAACTCTGGGGATATGGGGACATTTCAAGGATTAAAATTTATGAGCAGATGTTTCTAAAGAAACTACTGATGTTGCCGTTCAGTGCGCCTACAGCTCTGGTTTACCTGGAACTTGATCCCGGCCGAGGACCAGATACAGAACAGGCCCGCCTTTTTTTGGGCAAGGATCTGGAAGAAACGTGATTTGGAAACTGATATGGCTGCATTGTCCTCTTTTCTAGCACTTGATGGTGGCAAATGTTCTGCATGGGCCCGACATGTTAAGGCCACCTGTCAAGATCTGGACGTATTAGGGTTATGTGAGCATCTTTTGGTACCTGTAATGGCCCAGGCAATGGTTATGAAAGCCAATCTAAGACTAAGGAGTAGTGAGGCCTTGGTATTAGATTTTGGCAAACTGAAATTGGGCCTGGAATATGTGGAGGCTCGGACACTCCCTGGTTTCAAAGAACACCTTGATATTTTCACCCCTACATTTGAGAGGTCTTTATACATAAGGTTTAGACTGGGCATATTACACATCGCTTCTTTCACCAAAAGTTGGCGTTCGGCCAACACCAGCAAATGCCCACTTTGTAGGGCCACTAATGAAGCAATCAGCCACTTTTTGTTGATTTGTCAGAGAACAATGAAAAATGTACCTAAGGGAGATCTTGAGGGACATAGGGATTCGAAAGATAGAACTGGCTGTGAAATATTTAAGAGTATGCACTGATTTGCAAGTTGGTTTTGGTACAGCACATTTTATACATAGAGCCGGGCTGCTGAGATGCAAGAGTATGTGATAAATTGTGAATTAGTTCAGGAATGGCCAACGTGGATGAAGCTGCGAGAGTTCTCTCTTCCTTGGCCTGTTTTATGCCTCATTGCAATTTTTTATTTAACTAAATTAGCATTATATTTGAGCTATTATATTGACCGAACGGTACCCACGTGATCTAATTGTGGCTATCTGTAAATGTGATTCTCTTTTTTTGAATGTTTGTACTTTTATGGTTGACAGACAAAATAAAGATTTTATGATGATGGTTTAATTGAGAAAATTCATCAGTGTAAAGCAGATTTTAGTCCCCACTAACCAATACTCTCATTCTCAACCCACAAAACAATATGCCCTTCATGCACAGTGTCACAATGTCATCAAAGGCTTTCTCATTGCCTCAGTGAGTGAATCTTTGAGAAACTGTTCATAAAGACACACTGTGTGAACAATTAGAAGGACCGAAATGTACCTGGGCAGTATGTGCCAGAAGCCGGCACAGTCTTTTAAAAAACTTTCAAAGATTAAACTCTTCTAGACAGAGTATTCCGAGGGTGAACCATCGTCATGCACATCCCCGCCCAACTCAATTTAAGGAAAGGGTCACCAGGTGTTCTAATCACAACCAAGTTTACTTTCAAAACATAGAAACTGCTTAACATGTAAATCCTTATAGCGACATGCTAAGCCAGGAAGAATATTGCTGTGTTTTATTTTGTACAGCCCGACTGGTAAGCTATAACCCACAGAATGCATGTGAATGCAACCCTGCCAAATGATTTAACTCCGCTGGCCCCACAGTGCTTAATCCATGGCCTAAAAGAAGGGTTGTAAAACTCACCCCAAACTCAGGGAGATCCATCTCTGTGTTAAGCCTGTTGCCGATAACATCTGTGTAGTACATAAATACAACTGTTTTTTCTCGACATATCAGACTAACAAAAACCCTGCTGTCCAACACATCTATACAGGGAGCTTTGAAATGTAAAAATACAAAACCCAATACAATGAAATATGGGTCTTAAAATACCCCCAAATCATATACATGTTTAGTTTGAAAATAAAAAGCAGCTCACCTTAATCTCAGCCAGCGAATGTCTTGAAGTTGTTGACATAATTTGTAAGCAAGGGCTGGCTTGCAATCAACCGCTGCAGGGGGTCGCAGTCCTGTGCCTGGCCTGACAACAGCTCCAAAGGGATCAACTTAACTCCAGATAGCATAGATTCTTCAGAGGTCCTGCTAGTCACCCAGCATGAACCTCCACTATGGGTATTTTCCAATGATGGCCCCAGCTGTCAGAAATGTTAACTTCAGGTAATAAAGAAAAACACATTTGTCCCATGAGATGGCCCTGCACTGGTCAGAAGTGCCCTTTTTAAGGGTTAAAGACCCACACCACCATCACTTCCCATTCTGCTTCCTGGTCACAGTGGCACGGTGCATCGACACTTGTCACCAAACCCCCCAGATTTACTGCAGCCCAGTGTATTTCCTGCTTGTTCTGCAGAAAATGCCCTCTGGCTTCCTGTGTCACTGTAGCAGTCTCTAAAATTAGCCTGGGTCCCTCTGGGCTGCTGTTTCCTTCATCCTTCATTTCACCTCGGACTCATTCTATCAGAATCTGAAAATAGCCCTCCTATCCATCATGCCTATTGCCGATAGGTATTTACAAAGCTGGCATATAACACATTACATGGCACATAACATTGCGGGAGTCCTGTCATGCAGAGGTGTCTCTGTAGAACTAAAAATAAAGACCCCTTCTTATCAGGCCCCATGTGTGTTCGCTGCTGAGGTCTTGACTCACGGAATTCCTGTCATTCCAGAGACCATGAGTCACTCTATTGGCTCAGCTGATCCTGAGCTTCGCAGAGCAAAATCCTGCCCACACAGTGACCCCGGGGTTCTGATAGCTTCACTGCACCAACAGCTTAGTCATTTGTATTTTTCTGCAGCCGAGGCCTGGGTCTCAACACGGCTCTGGGGATGTGGCAAACAGGGTGGGGGATTCTGAAAGCTGGGGGTGGGTGGTGTAGAGGTAACTAGCTAGCCGCCAATGAGGTTGTTGCCTCTACAACAGCTCTTTCTTCAGGGCCATGCATTGTGTTAATTTAAGAGAACCAAGCAGTGCCCAAGGAAATAGTTTTGGGCTTTTCTGTAGGCACTGTGAACCACACTTTCCCTATAAAGCAAATTCAAATAGGGTTATTTATGGCCATCATCGAGGGTCTGGGGGTGCCATGCCAGCATCCATGTATACTCTAAATAAAATGTACATCAACGTTTGATGTTACTAGGTGATGCAGTGAACTGAACTGTCTAGGGTTATTTTTAGAAGCCATCAAATGTCTGGCGTGTTATGATATCATCTATACTATATATAGAATCTATATTCAAATAATATAACAAAGGTTGTATCATAAAAATGTACATACATATTATATAAAAAGTATATAAAAAATGTAGGGGGCAATCAAAAATGTTAGAGTTCTTATCAAATTGTTATACAATGTATATCAACTTGATATCAAAGGGGTCGGAATCAGGAAAAGGGGCAGGGGTAAGACCAGAAATGAGGGTAGGGCCACCTGTTAAAATGTAACATTGAAAGAAAGGGTATCCACTACTACTGCTACTCACATAGATTCAAGTATTGAAGTGTTATACATATTTAGCTAGCTATTCCCATCTGATGTATTTTATGAAATTTAGGGAAATTAATATCATCGAATCAGATCATGTTTACTCTGTCTTAATTTTTAAAAATAAATGAAATTCAAGGGATTTGTTACGCTAAATTTTCTCAAGGGCCCACCAACCGTGGCTTTGGCTATATCCACAGTCAAGAAAAGCATGAGGCAAAAAGACTGTTGAGCACCATCCCCAATGCACCAAATACACTAAAGAACCATGGTCATTGGGCTAGGGTTACATTCAAGGCTCATATCCCCCTCACTATTACATTATCAGATCCCACTGGCCATGGGTGCTATCTCTGTTGCACCAACTCTACTAACAGTTAATGGGCCTCTGAAGGCTGGCCCATGCCACGTTTTATTCTCCCTCCTTTCAGTGCTGCTGCAGTTTACCTTGGGAAATTCCTGTGATAAAATACCACTGTCACCTAGATGCAGCTTTTTACTGTGGTAATCATTCCTGATAAACCTTCCTGTGGTAATGCATTGTTTGCTGATTGCTGCGGTAACAGGCAATCAACAATTTAAAAGTCTTCCGCATCCATACTACCACTCTCCATGTGCACCCCTTATCCTTTTTTCATCCCCCCAGTGGCGCAGCCGGGGGGACTAGCGGGTGGCCACCCCTGGCTCTCTTCTGGTGCCCAGTGTGCCCCCCAGGCCTCCTGCTGGCGCGCTATTATCCACCACTCCATGGAACCAAAAGCTGCCTCCACTGCTGATCCCTTGATCTGCCCCACTATGTGAAAGTCCTGCCTGACCTTCTCATATTATCCACTTTCATGCACAGGTGCCGGTTACACATTTTGTTTCTGAATGCGCCTTGTGCTGTTTCCATGTGAATCCCACAGGAATCCTGTGGTACACTTTTGATCAGATGAAACTGTTCTGCCGCATAATCAGGAACTACAGCCCACCCCAAACTCAAAAACTACACATCTGGTCATTATTCCCCCTCTCTACCTCTACACTAATCTGATTCAATCCCTTTCCCCCAATGAAATCTTGTTTTGATACCTTTTCTTATTCAGCTTCCTGATGGATTCCTGTGGTAATCACTTACAGCAAGCCAAATAAAAACGACTTTTCATTTCTGAAAAACCTCATGCTGCAATGCACTGTGGGAGATGGTTAACATTTTTTGGGGAATGACACCCGCTTCTCAGTTGATATTTCAGAAACTACAGGGCAGATTTACAAAAAATCTAAAAACCAATGTGTGTGTTGCATTGCTTGCATCTTATTTCTAATTTGGTGCAAATTCTGCCAGCATTTCTTGCTCTACAGCTGTTCGATGAAAGCCCATTTTCCTCTATGGGAAAATGAATGGGTGTAGGCTGAAAACGGGTCTATTTATTGTTTTCTTAATAACGTTTGGAAAGTTTAACACATTTTCTCAAAAATGTCTAGTTTGTCGGGGTCCCATGCCTGAGAATTATTTAGAAAAATGTCATCCAAATCCGTCCAACGAGTGAAAAGTTATTAGCAGTAACATTTTGGGAAAGGCCAATGCAATATATTTTATTTCATCTAAATTGCCGACTGGAGCACAATGAGGCATATGTACCTATTTTTATCACCTGATAAAAGCACGTCGATTCCATAGAAATCCATTGTAAATGCTGTTTTCAAGGTATAATCTGCAGGAGCAATTTACATTATTTTTTCACATTTTCAGTGAAAATGATGGGTAACGGCAATTATGCCTGACTCTACTCTTCACTTTCAACTCAGTTTTTTAAATGTTTACAATTTCAAGCAGAGGACATACCAGCACATAACAACTGAGATTGATGGTCCCTAGCTTGAAGTTAACATTTTTAGAAATATTACCTACGTGGTGTTTTGGCATACATTTTGAAAATAGTTTTTAGACCCTCCTTTGTTACTGTGTACATTTTCCGCGACATTTTGCATGGATGAATAAATGTATTAAATGTCAAAGTTGTTGCAAACCTCCATGGGATTTTGGGGACTGGGGCCAACTTTTGAAGCATGTAATCCAAACATGTCCTGTATAGAGGAGCCTGTACCAGAGAATTGTTTAGAGAATGTCATCCAAATAGGTACTGCGAGTCAAAGATCACAATTATCTCCAAATCTACCCAGTTAGTCAACTCCAAGGGATTTGGTGATTGCACAACCTTTAAATCAACTCACTCCGTCTACCCTTTAAACTCAGTCCCCTTGTCGTACATAACACTTTCAATTTTGCCATTGTAAGTGCAGTAAGGGACTGTTCATTAAAATTATCCATTCATGGCATTATTTTCAGTTACAAGATGACTTTTCTTTTTGGTGGAGCTAGCCTGGTGGATGGTTTATTTGGGCACAAGTACAACCGATAGTTACTGTAACCACTCTACACCAATCCCACCACTGCCACCAGTGTTAGGTAAGAATGAGTGCAGTCCAACTAGTGTGGGACTACACAAGACGTATCTCTTGGTATTAGGTAACCCACCTTTTAATATAGGACTGTACTTTACAAGTTGGTAATGTGACTGAGCAGCCAGGCTTACCTTAAGAGGGGTAATGTGAGGTGTAGAGCTGTGCTATGAAATCAGTAAATACAAGAATCGAATCAAACACTTACACACAAAGTTATATAATAAATGATTTATTTATACAAAGATAATTAAAGCATTCTTTAAAAAGCAGTAATTAGTTGTAACATTAATTCCAAGTTAGGATTCAATTAAAAAGTGAACAATCAAGCAGGTGAGTATTTCATTCATATGTTACACATGTTCCAGCACCCGGAGGCTACGTCATTTGAGGTCAGTATAGCATTATATAGCATCACTTTTGCAATATTGAGTTTTCAAGGAAGGAAAGGTTAGGGTTAGATCAGAACAGACAGATAGGTCATAAGAACAGTTACATTCTCCCAAAGGGATGCAGGCAGTCAATTATCCCAGCATTAAAGTGCTCAACGTTTAAAACCTGTGAAGGAACAAGCACTGCCAAAGCCAATAGGTTCAGAAGGAGGACTTTAGGGAGCCAGAACAGCCAAAGTCAAAGTTCTGATGCTGTTCTTCTTAGTAATATGTTCTTAAATAGTCAGTGTTCAAAAGAGAAATCACAGTAACTCAAGAGAAGTCACCTTTGGAAAGCACAAGCTGTAGGGCCAATGGACATACACTGAGGCCAACTTATTGTAGGGTCAAATCACACTCCCAAAGATAGGAAGCACCTCAAATGGCAAAAAGATAAAGTACACCAGGCCCCACAGTACCTCTGAAATGAAGAAGCTGTTCCAGCTGGTTGCCTTCACAATGCAATGCAGTAGAGCCTTGTTCCTGGTGCTTGGTCATGGTGACAAAAGGGAGAATGTCTGGCAGGCTCTTGCAGCAGCACTCGAGAGAGTGACTCGGCAGCAATGGATTTCTGTTGATTCAGCAGCTTTTTGTGGTTTTGGCATCTTTTTCTCAGTGCCAAAGAAGAATGAAAAGCTCCAGTTAGGTTTGCCTGGATCCCTCGGTCCTGGGCTCTGGTGAGGGGAATGTGGATGCAGATTTCTTACTGCTGTAGTGTCCTCTGGATGCCCACAAAGATCTGTCTGGATTCGGACTTTGGAAGACAATGCACTCACAAGTGCTCAAGGTACCCTAGGTATTGGGCTTCTGCAGCCTTGGAAAGTCACAGCAAGTGGGTGTTGCATCAAAATAGAGATTGTTTCAAGGCTAGTTGGTCCCACCAGCCTAAGGGAGGAAGTCGTCCTTTACGAGTCTTACAGCTGCAGGGCTTCACCTGGCACTTCATGGTCCAGGAGGGTGCTGCTGGTGTCATCTCTTGTCTTCTGCTTTGGATGTTGTTCTCCAGTGGTCGACTCTGCTCTTAGTCCCAAAAACCTCGCTTTTATGCAAGTTCCCATTTATTCATAGCCCTAAATTGTCAATCACACAGCAGGGTGGCTGCCAGCCGGCTAATTGGAACTGGTTTCACTCAGGCACACCCAAAGACAAAGGACAGGGAAGTTGGGGGACCTTCCCTCACGTTCTGCCTTTTCAGACACACTGGATCCTAGGCGGGTTTCAGGGATGAAGGCTGCCAAAGGCAAAATACACAAAAAGACTCCACCTGATGCAAACAACAGATTAAAAGCCCAGATGAAACTAACAAGAAATGGCAAAAAAAGAAGACAGGGGTCATTTGGGTAAAATGGTCACCCGTGGGTGCAGTACTGAAGCTGAGGTATCAACCTGCAGATACATGTCAGTAGGTAGTAAAATGAAACCATTGCCACCAGTCATTCAAGTGACTTAGTGTAACAAATTGTTACATGAGGAATGGGGTAAGGGAATTACTAAGTAACACCCCCCCAGAACTCCACATAGGGTGATTTGTGCCGGACCCATAAAGTAAAGGTAAGTAAAACAGGTGTCATCTTACTATTCTTGGGAACAGTAGTTCACCCAAGAAAATGTAGTTAAACATTTAGCTAAGTCCAAGGGACTTCGCAGTGGCACTGCACAAAAGGTGCTTTGTGTCACAATGAAAAAGCAGATACATATGGAGTTTACCAGACTCCATAAAACAGTAAGGAACATAGAAAATCATAGCCAGGAAAACACATGCAGGAGAAAAAGCCCTGAGGCCAGCAAAAGAGCTGGGGGTCTCTAAGGTTAAAGGGAATTGGCACAGAAATTAACATTCTCCCTAACAACCTCGCCCCCCACCCCTGCCTGCCTCTGGTGACTTTGTGCAGAGAAGGCGCTGTGACTGTCGTAACAGTGTGCCCTGCTGTGACTCCTCCGTGGCTGTGGTGGAGGTGGATGGGCAGTAGCCTGTCACCAGGTTCTGCTGCCGTTGCAACTTATGACATGTTGTGCATGGTTTATAGTGACATTTTCGAATGTCACATTTTCGAAATGCCAATTTTTTTACCCCAAAATGGCAAAATAAAATGTTTTCGAATTTTTTTTTCATTTTATTTTTTAAATGGTGGTGTTCCCCCATCCCCCCATTTTTTTTTATTGACACTTTTTTTTTACTAACCAAGCAAAATAAAACGTATAAAATAAAAAAAATAAAACATTCAGAATTTATTTTTTTGCCAATTTTGTTTCGACAAAATGGCATTTCGAAAATGTGTTTTCGAAAATTTAACTGGATACCGTTGTGCATATAGCGTCAGGGCGGACGTATTTGCACTCTCAGCCCAGTACCACACCATTTGCTGCACAACCCTGCAGGTAGCCCCCTGAATACTCTCCCTGGTAGCCTGCCAGTGTGCAGAGTGAGTGGACCTCATCAAGAGTTGGGCGGTAAACCTTAAATGCAGCGGTAACACTGTTAAGAGCTGGCCCGATCACGAGTTGGGCGCTAAATGGGCTGTATTACCTCCAACTTTTTGCTGGAGGGGAAAATCCCATTTAGCACCCAGTTTGCGCCCTCAGTCTCATTGGGTCCATGGACCCAATGGGGAATGGGGATTTACCATTAGCACCCAAACCTGTGATCCGGCTCTATTAGGTGGTGGCAACGCAATTAGCAATGGACGGTATCACAGAGGTTTTACACCAAGAGGGGCTTATGGCTGGTCCCTGCTATGGGCAGGCACGGATCCAAGATGAGAGTCAGGCCAGAGCTCAAGCTTTGACCCGGGCCGTTTCGAGCCTCATCGGGCTTGCTCGACTCAGCAGAAGGCTACTGAAAGGAATACTCAGAGATACAGGGCTGAGACACCATCTAGTCTAGTCAAAAACATATTACTGTATCTTTTCCCCATAGAGTGAAGCAATGAAATGGGATGATCATTTTCTGGACATCACTACCAACCTTCCGTGTAGATTGGTATGATCTCTGTGGCATTCCATGAGTCAGGTACTCTACCTAATTCAGTGATTGCATTAAATAATAATTGAAGATATGGGCCCAAACAGTTGCTTCTTACTAAAACAGATCCACTGGGATGTTATCTGGGACAAATGCCTTGCCCTCGTACTATCTAGATAATCTTGCGTACATCTCTGGAATTGTAAATTCAAGAGCTTTAAATGTATCCTGGCTGCCAAGATAATTCTGAAAATTATAATTTTTAAGGGAAATAAAATTAGATCTATCTTCCTTGTAAAGTAGTTATAGAACATATATTCTGGAATTGCTGCTTCAGAGGGGATTCCCTTGATTACAGTGTCCCATTTGGATAATTTGCCAGAAAGCCTTTTGATCTTTAGAGGCAGAAGCAGATATCAAAGCTTCCAGTCTTTCTTTGGCTTTTGCTTTCTTTTTTGTTTAATTTACCTTTTGAACAATTTACTGTTAAAGCATTTTTCTTACAGAATTGAACACATTGGTATTTCAGTGTTATCAGACCACATGTACAACAAGACGAATGGTAAATTCACGACAAAATAGTCAAAATGACTGCTTCTGGAGCCTTTGTGATAGGTAGGCAACGGGAGTACACATCCAACTATTTTTCCGCTACAGGTTCGTACCCCAATTTCAAAAAGAATATGTGCCGTCTGTAGTGCATATTTATAATGTTGTTTCATCTTTGGAGGTAATGTGGACATTTGTCTTACAATATCTTCTATAAATTATCTTATTGAGAGGCTCATACTGTAAATTAAACCACCCACTAAAACAACCACTGTAAACATGTTAAACCATTTCACAATTGCGAAGTCAAGGTTGTAAATTATTTCTATTGCATTAGTGACATATGTATTATTGTAAATATTGATCAAAAAATATTAATTTTAGTTGGCAGTTCTAGGTACATGCTCTGTAAATCGTGTGACTCTGTTTCTAAGTTAGTGACTTGCGTATTGAGCTTTGTGTTCACCCAGATACATAATTGCTCCTTCCCACTTAGTCAGCCTCTGGTGGCCTGTTTTTTTGGGCAGCAAAAATATATAAATTAGAGTAACCTTCTAAGGACATTAAGTTACATGCCCAGGTCTCCTGGAAAACAAATATAGCAAACTTCCTAATAAAGCTCATCAGTCGGGTTCATCCACGTTTTTGGTTAGGACAGTGATATTCAGGTTATAAGTGAAAGTTTGTAAAAATTGTCCCCTTCATCCGGTTTATCAGAGATTATAAAGCTGTTAATCTAGCAAGTGGGGAGCAAGATGTCAACTCACTGCATATTCAAGGAACTGTCTAGTCAAATCTGTGGAATTAACCTTAATAGATGTTTCTGATACAAAATCAGTATTGTTGTTAATGTTTACAATGGCCTCATTAATTGGTCTGAATTGGCTACACATTCCATTATGTTCTGAGCATGGTGTTCTCCTTCTAAGTTCAATATGTAGCCGCACAGGGGGAAGGGTATGGTAAATTGTGGGGTAGGCTCTAACCTTAAGTACACAGACCAGCTGTGGAGCCACATAGGTTAAACCAGGATGCTTTATTTCACGTAGTTACATATGTACAAACTCCAGTTACTTGCAACTATGTACATAGCGGGATCAGGCAGACACATGTAGACATTAAAACGGACAGACCACCAGCCATCCTCTCACTTCCAGCTCAGGTCCCCAACTGACATTCATAGAACAATTACACACAACACTCACTCAACGTTCTCCTGTGCTGTATATCATGCATACATCAACATTCCATCAGCATGCACTCCTGGCCAGCGATACATAACAAGATTGACTGACTCACCTTACAACAGGGCACCGTAGTTGATTCACAATTAACTTGTTGTGATGTAATTGTTAATAAAGTGCATTTTTATGTAATCACTATTAGAGTTGATGTCGAGTTGGGTGGTAGCCCGTAAATGTTGCAGAAACGCTAATAGCACCGCATTTAAGGGCTAGCCGGGTCATAAGTTGGGCGCTAAATGAGATGTGTCACCTCCAGCTTTTTTCTGGAGGTGGGAATCCCAATTAGCACCTCTTTTTCAGAGAAATTACTGCTAGTGGTATTAGTGTGCACCGGAAATGCTCCATTGGGGAATGGGGATTTACTGTTAACCCCCAACCCGTGATCTGGTGCAAATAGCTCCGGACCAGGTGGTGCTTAAAGGGATGGTCTAGTAAAAAAAAAAATACTAGCATTCTCCGTTTTAAAACTTCCTATGTAAAAGTTTGAGCTATTCAAGCTCAAAATTCGCAAAAGCAAGCACATGGGCGGATCCATTTTGTGAAATGGAGGCCCTCCTGTGCTGGCTTTTGCTTGTGCGGCACTAATGAAGGAAAAGCCAGCCAGCTGTAGTAAACAAAGGCTACCGCTGGGTGGCTTTCCCTTCATTAGTGCTGTAGGCGGAGGACGGGGACCGGAGACCAGAGCAGGAAAGCTGCAGCTGAATCCCGGTAAGTGCTATTTATTTTTTTTAAAAAAATAAGCACTAGCTGCGATTTTTTTCTAAGTTTTCCGGGCTGGAGGAGCCCGGAAAACTTAGAAATAAAACCGCAGCTTTAAAAACGTTGTATTTATGTTTGCGGTCGCTTTTGAAGTGACCACAAACATAAATGCAATGTTATTGTGTTGGAAAAGGCTGCGGTTTTTCTTTCCAAGTTTCTCAGGCTCCTCCGGCTCGGAGGAGCCTGAGAAACTTGGAAAGAAAAACCGCAGTGTTTTCCAACACAACTGCGTGTGTTTCTGCCTGCTGTGGCTTTCACTTTGGGTCTCCGGTGCTCCCCTGGGAGCTCCCCTGGGAGCACCGGAGACAGAAAGTGATAGCCACAGCAGGCAGAAACACACACAGTTATGTTTACATGCCGCGTAGTGTTTCTACCTGCAGCTGATTTCCCATTTGGGGCTCTCGGGCTCCCCGTGGGGAGCCCGAGAGACCCAAATGGGAAATGCTAAATGCTGCGTTGTCTGCCTAAATCTGCTTTCCCATTTGGGGCTCTCGGGCTCCCCGTGGGGAGCCCGAGAGCCCCAAATGGGAAAGCAGATTCAGGTAGAAACAACGCGGTTGTTTTCCGCAATGCCGCGTTGTTTCTGCCTGAATCTGCTTTACCATTTGGGGCTCTCGGGCTCCACACGGGGAGCCCGAGAGCCCCAAATGGTAAAGCAGATTCAGGCAGAAACAACGCTGTTGTGTTGGAAAACGCTGCGGTTTTTCTTTCCGAGTTTCTCAGGCTCCTCCGAGCCGGAGGAGCCTGAGAAACTTGGAAAGAAAAACCGCAGCGTTTTCCAACACAATAAGGTTGTATTTATGTTTGCGGTCGCTTCAAAAGCGACCGCAAACATAAATACGTTTTTAAAGCTGCGGTTTTATTTCTAAGTTTTCCGGGCTCCTCCAGCCCGGAAAACTTAGAAAAAAAACGCAGCTAGTGCTTATTTTCTAAAAAAAAAGAAATAGCACTTACCGAGATCCAGCTGCAGCTTTCCTGCTCTGGTCTCCGGTCCCCGTCCTCCGCCTACAGCACTAATGAAGGGAAAGCCACCCAGCGGTAGCCTTTGTTTACTACAGCTGGCTGGCTTTTCCTTCATTAGTGCCGCAAAAGCCAGCACAGGAGGGCCTCCATTTCACAAAATGGATGCACCCATGTGCTTGCTTTTGCGAATTTTGAGCTTGAATAGCTCAAAATTTTACATAGGAAGTTTTAAAACGGAGAATGCTAGTATTTATTTTTTATGTTGCCTATCTATTTTTTAAATAAAAATGTTTACTAGACCATCCCTTTAATGTTGGCCGGTATTACTGCTGGGATACCTCCCAACTCGTGATGAGGGCCCAAGCATGTGCCTGTTGTCACAGAACTATTTATAAAAGAAAAACAAAAATAGTAGATATAGCCTTCAACATAGAGGACAATGAGGAATCCCAATGGTTCCAATTAGCTGTATATCTAACAGCAGAAACTTAATACAAAATAACTGACCCCTCAAAAGTTTGCATGTCCTGCAACACAAAGCTTGATAATCACCAAATGCCATCACGTGCTATCACTAATAACTTAGAAATATACCCACTTCCAAAAGCTATACAACAGATTAACTTGTATGAGAGCATTACAATCTAAACAGTACACCCATTTCAAGCTATAATACGCGTTAAAACCAAAATCATCCAAATAACCTCCACCGAGTTACTAAAGGGCATCCGTGGCAAAAAAATATATTGGCCATTAGATCTCAAAGAAAATGTAGAAACTCTAGCAGTACAAAGTTAGACATGCCCTACACTATCTAAAAGAGAACAATGGGCCTCATTACGAGTCCGGCGGCAACCAGCCGTTTTTTCCTGCTTGGTTACCGCCGGACTCATATTACCATTCCACCTCCATGACTCCCGGAATTACCAGGTCATTACGACCCTAGTGTACCGGGAATTCCGGAGGCGGAATTCGGTAAATCCCCATTCCCATTGAGTCCCATAGGACTCAATGGGAATGGGTAAGTGAAAACACCGGCACCATCTCGTGATGGTGCTGGTGTTTCCACGTCCGCCTGCAGGCGGGCGGTGTTAAACCCGCCAGGTCAGACCTGGCGGGAACGCCACCTCCCGCCTGCAGGACTCGAGATCGGCCGGTCCGGAATTAACAGTGGCGACGGGTTTACCGCCACTGTTATTTCCGGACTGCCCGACCCGTAATGAGGCCCAATGAATACTACAACGATATAAACATAGAGGAAAACTTAACAGAAACCAACCAAACAATTCAAGTCTCACCAGCAACTGGCCAATTTGAACGTGTAGATCCCGTCACTGCAGCCAACCTTTTAGGCCAGTACACAATTCATCTACTACACTCCAAAGACACCATTGATGATGCATTAGAAACGTATCAAATGCATCAAGCCAAAGGATCCCTAATGAGCATATGGGAAAAAAGTGTAGAAGCACATTCTTTTCCTCTACTCTGTCCTATGGGAAAAAGAGAAAGATATGATGAATGTCCACACAAATTAGTGTATCAGAATTTTTCTATTTAAGAATGTATTCTGAAGACCCCCGATTCAGACAAAATGTTGAATATATTTTCCACCTCCTCTTTGAAAGTGAACTAGCAACTCTATGTTATGGAGTTGCACACAGACTAAAAACAGGCTCTAACTTTTTAAACATGTCCATTACCCAACTGCTTCAAAAGATAAAAGACCGAGATTAAGTTTTGCAGTCAAGTATAACAAATCTCTTGGTAAACATGCGTGGTACGAAAGAATACTTGTTCTGATGTCACGCTGGTGTACATTGTATGCTAAGGAAACTAGGCTCACCCACATGGTTTGTCACTTTAAGTTGCGTAGAGTACGCATGGGATGAATTGCACGACTTATTATGCACTGCAAACCAAAATAAAGAGAAAATAGATATAAAAACAAATGTATCAAGATACTTTCACCATCACTTCATTGCAATGCTGCAATTTATCTGCAATTAAACTACCCCTCTGCTCGGAAAAGTGCAACACTTCTTTTGGAGAAAAAAATATCAATCCAGTCGAGCACCACACATTTACATGGTTTTATGAATAGAAGATGCTCCTAGATTTGGCCATGATAGGGAAGTGACTATTTTACAGTTTATTGAAAAATACATTACCTGTGACATCCCTTCAGAAACCACAGAGAGTGACCTACATACACACATCTTATGCTTCCAAAAACATAAGTGTGGCAAATACTGCTGATGTAGATATAAAAACAAAGGCAAATGCTATACCAAATGTCGCTTTGGATTCCAGATGCCAATTTGCACGAATGGACAAGTAAATAGCTTGATGTTTTCTGTTAGACACAGCGTAAAAGGCAATTCCCCTAAAGACACATAACATTAAAAGGAATGAAGCAGCCAAGTACATCAATGATTACAATGCAATCATTGCCCTCTTGTGGAATGCAAACACAGACATACAGTAAATTTCAGAGAATTCCACTGCAGTTGCAAGATATGTCACAACCTATCTCACCAAAGCTGAGAAAACAGAACTAAAATACCTCTGGATTGACGTATTATATGACAAAACACTATCACAACAATAGTACACCTTTGGTATAAAAATGCTCTCCCATAGAGAATGTGGGTGCTACAAAGCTGCAGAATGTACAACAGCTACGGCCTTATATGGTACATCTGAACACATTGTCTGGCTGAACTTGGTCCAGCTTCATCCAGAAAATTAGTACTAAACTCCTACCAAGAGATAAAAACCATAGCAACAAAATATCCCAACAGCCAGGACATTTTAAAAAGAAATTCAATTGACACATATGACCCAAACAGAAGTACTTCTTTGAAAAACATGTGTCTATACGACATTGCTCAAAAATACACCTACAAAAACAATGTCACAACAAATGAGACCACTGGCAAATATTCATTCTCAACTTGTGAAGGAAGCCTAGTGAAACACACCAAACCCAGCCTAATTATTCATATAAAGTTATCATATAAATCTCCACAACATAGAGCACTGTATTACATGGCCCTACTCCAACTTTTTAAACCTTTGAGAAAAGAAGAAGAATTATTGGGTGACTATGACTCATTTGAAGCTACATTCAAAGCAAATAAAAGCAGTATAAAAAATTTCAATTTCAAACAATACAAACTCATTTTGGACAATTAACGCAAACAAGAGAAAGAAACTGAAGTTCAAATAGACAAAGACACTGCTGAGGGCAGTCAATCTTCCCTTACAGTAAGCCAAGACCACTTGGAACAGAAATAGCCATGACTGAGGTAGAAAATCCCATGTATAAATAAAAACAATCTGAAGAAGACTTCCCAGTGCTGGAATCACAGCTAAACGATGAACAACTCACCATTTATCTAAGTCACTGACGAAATTGAACATGGTTTTAAACATGAAAGTAAAACCTGCAGCTGTAAAAATTATAAACCTCTGCTCTTGTGTGTAAGTGGTGAAGCTGCTTCTGGTGAAACATTCTTAATTCAAATAATCAGCAAATTTCTACGAAACATACCAAACAACAACCTTTCAGCTGTAGCAAAAGACCCCACAGGTTTAGCAGCCTACAACATAGGAGTTGCATCTTTACACCGACTACTGCTCCTCCCCGTAGATCACCAAAACAAATTAGAATGCTGCAAACTGTCCACAGAAGCTGCTTTTGGAGCACGTTGAATTCTGAAACAAATGAAAGTGCTCCTGATAGATGAAGTAAGCATGGTTTTCAAACTCATGTTGGCTTTAATTCTCTCAGAATGCAAGAAGTCCTAAAAACCAAAGAACGGTTTGGAGGAAAACATGTTATTTGTTTTGGGAGACCTCCTACAGTTAACACCAGTAAAAGCTCAACCTATTTTGAAAACATTAGGACACAAACAATGCTGCAGTAGGGTTGGCAGCATTGGAAATGTAAATCTCTGGCAACATTTTCACTACAGAGAACTAACTCAAAACATGTGCGAGTCTGCAGACCTCACCTAAGCCAACATTTGAAAAAACATTATAACTGGCCTGCTTACTAAAGATATAAAATCCATCTTAAATAGACTAATCCATGAGCTATATAGATGAAATACATCTGCTCCTGATGCCATGAAACCATTAACTCAGTCTAAAATGCATGTCCTTAATGCCACCACCTGCAAGTTGTAGTCAATTCAATGAGACAATGTTAAAAAAAAGAAATGCCATCCATACTGCATATCAGCTCCACAGACAAACTAGAAGTGCACGGCATGACACTTCCTATGTGCCAACAAGCAACAGCAAGACTAAATAGCTTAGAAAATGTTTACTCCAACATAGATGGATTTGAAAAAATATTGACTTTGTTTCTAAACTGCAGAGTCATTCTAAAACGTAACCTTAACCTAGAACAAGGTTTAGTAAATGGAGCATTTGGTACAGTTGTTGGCTTCCAAACATATCCACATGACAACAACATTCAGTTTGTCAACATCCACTTTGACAAACTTGCAGAAGTTAACAGAATTGGCAGGACAATAGCACGTTTCCTTCTTTTCAAAGACATGTACGTACGCAGAGAGCAGTTTTCTCTATCACTTGCATATGCACTATTAGAGAAAGGAGGAGCTAGGCCACAGTATATCCCATGGCCACAGATGGATAAGGAAAATTTAAGATGTATACTTTCCAGTTTAATGATGGGTGCGTGAAAGTGGATTTATGAGTTAAAAAAATGACAGGGGGAAACAATTTTGCTGTAGGGGACATAAAGGGTCTTCCAGCAGCCATTCTTGGGGAAAGGGCTTATGACATTTGGACATAAGCAGGTTATTCCAGTGCCATGCCACTGAATACAGCTCATGATGGAGCACCATTCAATAATTGTAAGGAAGACATATGGAGCGCGCTGAGGGTGCAGTATCCTGACACCACAGATATGGGTGCAAGAATGGCACGTAAGATGCAAGGGGAAGATCCGCTTGCTTACATTCAAGGTATTCAGGAACAGGGGACCTTGGAGACTCACAAGCCATGGGGTAAATCAGTGCAGTATTTTACCACATGTTATGCCAAGGACTGCCGGACCAAGTCCAGGGGCAGCTCAAGAAATGTGTGGGTATGGAAGCAAAACTGTGGGCAGAAATACAGTTGACTATGGTGCAACATTGTCGACTGCTGCAAGAGAAGAATAAGAAATGGGCTAGGAAGGTTGAAGAAGCCAAGAAAGTTCAGAAGAAATTGTCAAAATACTCTTTAGAAGGGGTGGTTTTTACAAGTGGAGAAGGGCTGGGAATGCAGCAACCTATGGGTGCATTTCAGGTAAATAACCAGCGGCAGACGAGTCAAGGAGGAAGTGGATTTGTGCAAAGAGGCTGAGGAATGGAGTTCAGAGGTAGGGGTGGTTTTCAAAATAATCAAAGTAACGTTCAGAGTGTGCAGGATGACAACCACAATATGCAAGGAAGGCAAATTAGAAGAAAGCCTCCTGTGTGTTGGTTGTGTAGCAAGACAGACCACATTGTGCCTATGTGTGGAAGTCAAGGGTATGTACAGAATGGGCAATTTTCAAGAGGGCGGACAGCCTACCCTCCAACATATATCCCTCAAGAAATGGGTTTGCAAAAAATCAGACATTGTATCAACAGCAAACGCACAAACAACTAGCATGGCAATTACAGCAATTACCATTGAATCCTCTGCACAGACAGTCGCAACACGCACCCATGCAAATAAAACAGAACACAAACACGGGACAGTTAATGACACCTAGAGAGAGGGTGGTACTGTGATGGAAGGGAGTCCTTTCACAGGTACTGGGATGAGTATATACCCACAATAGGACAGCTCACAGGGTGACTTGATGTGTTCAGTACTATCAGTAACACCAGATCCCCAAGAGGAACCAAGGGCTGATGTATCAATTGGAGGCAAATCTTTTTCTTTTTTTAGTAGACACGGGTGCAACTCGCTCATGTATATGGGAGGGAAAATGTACGTTATCGGGAAATGCCATGAATGCTCAAGGCTTCTCTGGAGCTAAAAGTAGAGTTCCTTTTACTGATGAATTGCCAATTTCTGTGGGAGAATGTGACATGTCTGCGCCTTTATCGTATAGGCAGCAGACACCAGTCAATATTCTAGGGCGAGATTTGAAAGCTTAACATGATGATTTCATTTACTGATGATGGCATAGTGTGTTCCACTCCTGGGATACACTAAGTAAATGTGGGCAAATTTATAATGGCATTTATAGGGCATATCGCTTTACGAGGAGTGCCACACAAACCGGACGTTTTTCTGTATGGGATACACATTTTGTTAACACGGTTGCCCGGCTTAGTGGGAAAGACCATGGGAATACCTGATGAGTTTCTGTTTAGACCACAGATACCCACAGACGAAGAGGGGGGACCAGTCATCCCTCTAAAACTAGTTGCCGCTGTAGTACGAGGGGAATTAGCCATGCTCAAGGGATGGGATGACGGCAGGCCATGGAGGACAGTGATTGCTATTGGGCAAAGGCACAGATTAACTGATGTCACAGATGAGGAGTTGTTTAAAGGTGATCCAGCAGACGATGAGTTGATATTTGAAATGAATATTACTTATTGGATTAGAATGGAGAAAAGAGAGGTCACACAGCGAATGATAATAGCGCAGCAACGTCCAGAAGATTTTGACAAGGACTTAGAAAAGGGATCAATCTCGTTATGGATTACTGGTCCCTATGATGTAGCCCTATTGAAGGGGGTAGGAGAAGTTCAGATTAAACTGAATCCAGGAGCAATTTTACCTCGAGCAAGACAGTACCCTAATGTCTCGAGAGGCAGATGAAGGTATTTTTAAGACTATTTCAGCATTAATGGAACAGGGTATTCTAGTGATGTCACAGTCACTGTGCAATACCGCAGTGTATCCTGTGAAAATAAACAGAAAGGTAGGTCATGGCGTTTAATTCAGGACTTGAGGACAATTAACCAGACTGTAGAGGCAGAGTTTGCTCTAGTTCCAAATCCTGCAATGATAATATGTAGTATCCCTGTTGAGGCACGATATTTCACAGTGATTGACTTGAACAATGTGTTTTTCTCAATCCCTTTGCATAAAGAGTCTCAAGACTTGACGTAATTTACATTTCGTCAGACTAAGCTGAAAAGCACAATGTTACCTCAAGGGTATTGTGAATCTCTGTCGATTTTTAATAGGGTCCTCCAGATGGACCTAGGCAATATTGAATTAAAAGGGAAAAGTGTTGTGTTGCAGTACGTAGATGACATTTTAGTTTGCAGCACGACAGAAGATGAACGCAGAGAAGACTTGATTCAGTTAATGGTTATCCTAACAGACAAGGGATATAAAGTGGACAAAGAGAAATTACAGTATTGTCAAAAGGGGTTTATAGTCATAATATCGAAAAAATAATATCAAATTACAAAAATGTCGAAAAAAAAATGTCGAATTCAAAAATGACGAAAACACATACATATAATAGAAAAAGTCACTAATTCGAAAATAAAATGTCGAAAAAAAATCAAAAAAACAATGTTAAAATAACTATGTAAAATATCACATATACTGACGTTTTTTATTGGGGGGGGTCCCCCCCCCAACCCCCATCCCAAACCCCTACCCCAACCCTCCACTCCTCCCCATCCCCCCAACACCCCCCATGGATATACCTTTAATTTTTATAAAAAAGTATTTAATAAAACATTAATTAAATAATTAATTATTAAAAACCCATCCCAAACCCCTACCCCAACACCCCCCCTCCTCCCCATCCCCCCACTCACCATGGATATACCTTTAACCATTTAAAAAAAATATGTTTTATAAAATATAATTAATTAATTATTTATTTAAACATTAATTCGAAAAGAAATCGAAAAAAATTCGACATTTTTGTAATTCGACATTTTTATTTTCAACATTTTTTTTTCGACATTTTGACTTTCGATATTATTGTATTCGACATTATGACTGGACACCGTCAAAAGGAGGTGTTGTACGTGGGCCAGATGATCTCACATAAGGGGAAAAAAGGTCACACCTGAAAGAGCAGAGGCAATTATGAAGACAGCAAAACCGCAAACGATAAAGTAGATGCAACAGTATTTGGGACTATGTAACTATGTTAGAACATGGGTATTTGATTATAGTTCATACACAAGACCACTTTTGCAGGCATTGAAAAAGGCACAAGCAAGCAATGATAAAATAGAATAGACTGAGGAAATGGGGGAACGATTTGATGAATTAAAGAAAGCAATTTGTACCGCTCCAGTTTTAGGGATTCCCAATTACTCTGACAAGTTCTACTTATTTTTGCATACAAATGGGATAGTTATGACAGCAGTGCTTACACAGAAGACTACCCTGGTGGTAGTCTCCCCAGAGCAGAATATGATTAGAAAAACAGCCTAGAACCGCAACTAAAAGAAGTCAGAGAAAAGCTAAAAAGGGTGAAAAGCATGATGGAAAGGGAACTGGGAGCATCGGTTACATCAGACAAATTGTAAGAGGACAGATAGCTGTTAAATGAGATGGAGTGGGAACGGACAATGATAACATGAAAGTCTTGGAAAAAGGGGGTTACCAGGAGAGAAGAGTATCGGAGAGAGGGGAATGCCGTCATCAGCAGAAACGTGATTGAGGGCAGAGATGGGGAAGGGAGCATGAGAGGAACCCCTGACAACATCAGGATAGCTCAGCGGCAACATGCTCGCCTTGGAAGCAAGACAACACGGAGCAACACAGGTTTGATCCCCGGGTCCGTGCTTAGAAACCTCTGGGTATTAAGTGCATTATAAATAACAGATCATATCACATACCATATCAGCAGAACCAGCATAGATAAGATTGATAGGGGAGTGTATGTCAGTGGAGGCAGGATTAACGAGGGGTTAGAGAGGAAGAATAGGAAGATGAAGAAGAGGCGACACAAGCCCCCCAAACATGGATACTTGTAAGAATAGAGCATCCCCCAATAAACTTGTGGGATGATGAGCTAATATTAAGAGAGAGTATGTCACTCCAGAGGATACTCCCAATAAAACCAGGAAGAAAAACATCATATGTGAACAGATTAAGAAATTTGCCAGGTTGCCAAGCAAGTCACATAGCAATGACATCAAAAGGGGCTAAGGACGTGGCTGAACCCGTACATAAAAGCAAAACGGATGCAGTTACCATTGCTCCAAAAAGGGAGAGGGCTGACTCAGTATGTGCCGTGTACACAAACAGAAAAAAACAACTTGATGGCTACATTACCATTTTTAACAGCAGGGAATTGGATTCATGAGTTGGAGAAAAAGACAGCAGGAGTGACGTTAGTGGTGGGGGATGTAAAGAGCTTACTTGCTTCGACATTAAGAGAGCAATCAGGCGATGTATGGAAAAGAGCATGTTATCAAGGTGTGACAGCTCAAAATAATTCACATGAAGGTTTGCCTTTTAACAATTACAGAGCAGACCTTTGGCGGGCACTGACGGTGCAATACCCCGATACATCAGACAGGAGTGCCATTCTGACATTTAAAATGAGGCCAGATGAGGATCCAACAGCATATATACAAGAAATACAAGAAAAGTGGCATTTAGAAACAAGGAAGGGTTGGGACCAGACTATACTTATATTTTATCATATTTTATGCCAAGGACTCCCAGATGAAGTGCATAAACAGCTAAAGAAAATAGATGGAATTGTAATGAAACAATGGCCTGAGATATAGTTGAATATTATTCATTATTGTCGATTGAGACAGGAGAAGGAGAGAAACAAGATAGAGAAGAGACAAAGAGGATATAGTTAAAAACATAAATATCACAGTCTTCTGTGCCAAAGTCTCTTTCCAAATAAAAGGCTCTTATTGCAGAGGGCCTGATGCAACAAAACAAGCAACAAAGTTCCTTTCTTATCAGGATTTTCACATTCACAAGTACTCTGGTCCACTGTTTACCTTGGATATACCACCTTCAGTTTCGGACCCCCTTTTAGCATAATATTCAGAACTGGTTTCCCTTGCTCGGGCTCAGACCTCTGATTATCACAAATTGAAGACATTCGCTTGTACAATGGATTTGGCTTAAACCGTTGCAGGACCACTTAGATTAACTTCATTCTCATGCTCGTTCTTCTTCGTTGGATACCTCACAGAGACCATCAATTGAGCACACTCACAGTGCTGGTACACTCTGTTAATAGTATTGTATCTTTCTTCGTTTGAGCTCAACCATCCATCAGCAATTAAGGTTTCCTCGTGTCTTTCATCACACTCCTTACCAGTCTTTGTTCTTGCGCTCTTTATGCAATGTTGCAGCTTGCAACCTTGACTTCAACACAGACAGGTCTTGCATTGGTCTCCCCAACTCACCGGCTCTGTTGATCTCTCGGGTGCTTTTGATCTCAGAGCCAAGGATGGTACCACAGCGGCTGCTGCTCCTCCCCGACTCGATCCACCATGTAGGAGGGGCCAGAGTATTTCAGACACACAATGCAGGATTCTTCAGTCTGGTTTCCTGGCCGTATGCTTTTTAATCTGAAGGATTTTGAAAAGTCATAATTTTTTGTCGGAAAGGTCAAGGGTATCTCCCTCCTTGCTTACCCTCCTTTGTTTGCTGTTTATCCCCCTCATTTAGCTGCCATCCGGAAAACGTGTGCTTGCCTCGCTCCGAGAGTGCTCTCATGCTCTGCCTTTTTTCCGTGTGGGTAAGTTTAATGGAAGTCTGGTGTGAGTGGTTATCAGTAACTGCCTGACCTTGCCTGACCATAGTAGTGGGACATGTCAGGTACAATGCTCGGGTGTGAGTGTTTTCTACCAGAGCGGGCTGTCTATGTGAAAGTGTTCATGAAGGGAAAGGGGGAGAGTGGGTAACGATCCCAAGTACCCTACCGGGTAAAGGCGTTGCAGGGAAGGGGATACCGCGTCTCACCATAAGGTGTCACTTATGTGATCCTCCCGCACTAGTCCACCCCCAGGGTCTAGCTCCAAAGGTGATGACCGTGCCCTGGCAACCTGAGAGAGAGACCCCCAGGATGAACGGGTGAGACACCTCCTGATTTCTCACACAACCCCAAAGAGGAACCCGGGTTGGGATGACAAAATTGGAATAGGACATTTTCCTTTTTGGTGGACACCGGGCAACAAGATCTGGTGTCAGCGAAGAAGGGTTTCCACTGTCACAAATAACGAAAGACACACAAGGGTTTTCTGGGGCGCGACAAAGGTTCCATTTACAGAACAGTTATCTATAACACAGTGGGTGAAGATACAATGGCTGCACCATTGTTGTATTCCCGGAAGACATTGGGATGAGACCTCATGGCCAAATTAAACATGACAATTTCATTTACAGAGAAAGGGATAATATGTTTGACACCAGTCATGTATTATGCAAATGCAAAAGAGTTCCTACAGGCATTTTATGGATGGAAAGCATTATGAGGGATACCCCTAAATTCAGAATTATTCCTTTATGGGATACAAGTATTGTTATGATGGCTTCCATGAATACAAGACAAGTTGCTATGATTACCTACAGAGTTTTTGCTGAGAGCAGAAGTGCCAACAGATGTATCGGAGGGAGAGATTATAACAATTTCCAAGCAGCAACAGTGCAAGAGGACAGAGTAGTGTTACACAGGCTGATGAGGAAGATGTTTTCTGGCACACAGCCATAGCACTAGTCTCAACACAGTGGGTGAGTGACATGACTGGTGACCAACAATTTGAAGATGATGATACCGATTAAGTCATTTTTGAAATATCAATTCTATACCAATTGCAGATACAGTACAGACAAATACCTCAGATAATATTATTGGCTAAAAAGTACCATCATTTATGCTGCAAGATTTGGTAAAAGTACCAATTGTACTATGGCCTAGGGGCCCATATGATGTAGGTCTGCAGAGAGGGATTGGAGCAGTATGAATAAAACTGAAGAAGGGAGCAATTTCACACCGAGTTAAACAACATACCATGTCAAAAGAGGCAGATGAAGGCAATTATGAGACAATTGCCACCTTGACGCAACAAGGTATTATTGTACCATCTCAATGCTATGTGACACAGTGGTGTACTCAGTGCAAAAGGCAAAAGGAGGGTCTAGGAGATTCATACAAGATTTATGCCCCTTAGACAACATTGTGGAGGTGGAGTTTAACGCTGTGACCAACGTGGCTACAATTTTGTATAACATACCACCCACACATTTTATAGTGATTGATTTAAAAAATGCTTTCCCTTCCATTGCATGAAGATGATCAATATCTTATGGCGTTTACTTACCGCAGGATCCAACTCCAACACACAAGACTCTCAAAGGGGCACTGCGAGTGCCCCAGTGTTTTCAACAGATTGCTGCAGATGTATTTGGGAAAAGTACAAACACTGAGTACCATCATACAATGGATGATTTCTTAGTGTGCAGCACACAAGAGGAATCCAGGACAGTCTCAGTGACATTATTGACACTATTGGCAGACAAGGGTTAGACAAGGTGGACAAAGAGAAATTGCAGTACTTCCAGGAAGACGTATTATATTTATGCTGGATAATATTAAAGGAATCGAGGAGGGCGACACCCTAAAGAGCAGAGGCAACTGCATTAACACCCTAATTTACGCCTAACCTCTGACGCCTTTGACTCGGCTAAACACTTCACTAATCCCTCTGACCCCCTCTTGCAAACCGTCATCTCGCCATGGCCGTTTTCCTAGATGGTTCACACCAGAAATGAAGACCACTAAACAACTATACAAATCCCTGGACCGCACATGGCAGAAAGACAAAACAGCCATTAGCAGATCCACCTTAGCCCGGCACCATCGCCACTACAAAGCCGAAATCCGGAAAGCCAAAAAGGCCCACAACTCCCGAATCCTAAACTGTAAAAACCCCGGCAAAGAACTCCACAAAATAATTGCCAAATTCACCAAACCATCATGTACCACCACCCTTCCCACTACCTCTCAATCTCTGTGTGATTCACTCTCTCTACACTTTTACACCACAGCTCTCGAAAGAACAAACTCTCTAACCAACAAGATAGCTCTCTTACACGCACCATGCAATCCACCCAACCTACCTGCCATCCTACCGCCTGCAACCGCTACCCAACCGACTTTCGACTCCTTCATCCCAATATCAACTGACCAATTTCTCAAACTTCTCTCTGCCCGCAAACCCTCCGGCTCCCCGCTGGACCCCTGCCCAGCCACAACACTCAAAGAAATATTTGCATCTACCTTTACAGGAGAACATGCAAGAACCATCATAAACGACTCCCGCTTTCAAAACCGTTCATATCAAGCCTCTTCTAAACAGGCCCGACCTCAACCCTCTCGAGCCCAAAAACTACCTCCTCATCTGCAACACCAGGTTCCTTGCCAAACTCATTGACCAAACCGCTTACTCCCAACTAAACACCTTTGTCGAAGCCAACAATCTAGAGCCCGCACAATCTGGTTTCAAAGCCTGACACAGAACCAAAACCACCCTAAGCTCAGTGTGGGATGACCTTAAAAACACAGCTGATTCTGCGGATGCACCACGCTAATCCTACTTGACCTATCAGCCGCCTTCGACACCATCAACCACTCAATCCTCCTTGACCGCCTTCACTCCCTAAGAATCCGAGGAAACGCTCTCAAATGGATAGCATCCTTCCTCGTCAATAGGGGCCAAATAACCCTACTCTCCACCTATGCTTCCCACGCCCAACCAGTCAACACAGGAGTTCCACAAGCAGCATGCCTATCGGCCCTCCTGTTTAACCTCCATATGTCCACCCTACCATGAATAATCCGATCGCACAATATCCTCTGCTACAACTACGCCAATGAGACACAAATAATCCTAAAACTCCTGAATTCAAAACCCAACTGCCAACCCGACCTCGCTTCCTGCCTCCCCAACATAGATCACTGGATGACCACAAACCACCTCTTGCTAAACCCGTCAAAAACTGAAATCATGATATGTGGGAACACCAAACTTCTTCCGTACCCGCTTCCCTGGCCATCTGCCATGGGCAACGCCCTGACCCCCTCAAATTCAGTAAAAAACCTTGGATGCACCCTAGACTCAGACCTAACTCTCTCGCTCCAAGTCAACAACATCTCCAAGTCCTGCCACTACCACCTTAAAACGCTTAGGCGCATTTTTCCATACCTCTCCTTTCCCAACAGACTCTCTGCGGTCCAATCAATTGTTTTGTCAAGACTGGACTATGCTAACCCCCTCTACCTCGGAATCCACGCGAACCAACTGACTAATCTACAAAGAGCACAAAACGCAGCAGCCAAACTGCTACTAGCACTTGGCCCAAGAGATCATACCACCCCAGCACTCAAAACTCTGCACTGGCTTCCGGTTGCCGAAGGGTGACCTTCAAAACCTTATGCATCTCTCAACAAGCAATGCATAAAACCGGACCTCAATATCTTCAAGACAAACTAAACCCCTACCATCCTCCACGCACTCTAAGATCAAGCTCTGGGGGCCTCCTAGTCATACCAAAAACCAACTCAATCAGGTTAGGTGGATCATCATTCTAAGCCCAGGCTCCCACGCTGTGGAATACACTTCCGCAAATTACTGAAATCATGGCTCTTCCCCTAGAATCAACTCTTAACTCAAACTGGACAACAGCAATCAATGACCTTAGCCCAAAGCAGCTTTATCATAAATAAATATCCAGCATCCCGATCCGAGCAAGAAATCGAAAACTAATGACTGCTTATGTAAATTAAAAAATAGATGGCATGGTATGACAGAGTGCATGGAATGAACGGAACAAATGGAATAGATGAATCAAGTGCATGACGTGGATGAAGTGCATGGGACTGACGGTGCACATGGGACTGATGGAGTGCATGGGACTGATGGAGTGCATGGGACTGATGGAGTGCATGGGACGGATGGAGTGCATGGGATGAATGGAGTGAGTGCGATGGGTGATGTGGTAAGAGTGGATGTAGAGTCTAGAGCAGATGCAGAGTCTGGAGCCGATGCAGAGTGTGGAGCGGATGTAGAGTGTGGAGCGGATGTAGAGTGTGGAGCGGATGTAGAGTGTGGAGCGGACGAAGTGTGTTTAGCATATAGAACGGATGAAGTGTCTGTAGCGGATGGAAAGGATGAAGGGTCTGTAGCAGATAGAACGGATGAAATATGCGGAGCGGATGGAACGGATGAAAAGTGTGGAGCGGATGGAACATATGAAAAGTGTGGAGCGGATGGAACGGATGAAAAATATGGAGCAGATGGAACGGATGAAAAGTGAGGAGCGGATGGAACAGACGAAAAGTGTGGATCGGATGGAACGGATGAAGTTTGGATGGGTGGAACAGATGAAGTGTGGAGCGGATGGTCCGGATGAAAGTGTGGAGCGGATGGAACGGATGAAAGTGTGGAGCGGATGGAACAGATGAAAGTGTGGAGGGGGTGGAACGGATGAAAGTGTGGAGGGGATGAAGCGTATCAGGCGGATGGAACGGATGAAGTGTGTCTGCTACTGAAATGTATGGAGCGGATGAAGTGTGTGGAGCAGTTGGAATTGATGAAGTGTGTGGAGCACATAGAACGGATGAAGAGTGTCGAGAGTATGAAGAGTGTGGAGCGGATGGAATGGGTCAAGTATGGAGATAGATAGAATGGGTGAAGTATGTGGAAGGACGGGTGAAGTATTTAGATGGAACGGGTGAAGTATGTGGATGGAACGGGTGAAGTATGTGGATGGAACGGGTGAAGTATATGGATGGAACGGGTGAAGTATATGGATGGAACGGGTGAAGTATATGGATGGAACGGGTAAAGTATATGGATGGAACGGGTGAAGTGGATGCAACAGGCAAAGTATGTGGACGAAACAGGTGAAGTGAGTAGAACTGATGAAGTATGTGGATAGAAAGGGTGAAATGGGTGGAACCAGTGAAGTGTGTGGAACCAGTGAAGTGTGTGGAACCGGTGAAGTGGGTGGAATGGGTGGAACGTGTGAAGTGAGTGGAACGGAAGAAGTGGGTGGATGAACGGATGACATATGTGGATGAACGGATGACGTATGTGGATGGAACGGGTAAAACTGGGTGTGTGAAACGGATCAAGGAGGTGGATAGACAATGCATAGAGAAGGGATAACATGGAAATGAGCAGACAGATGATGAAGGGATAGCATGTATAGATCGGACGAAGTGTATCGATTAGAAGGAATACATAGATCTGATCGATTTGATAGTGTGCTTAGAACTGAGCAAGTACATACAACAGATGGAATGCACGGAACAGATAGAGGGCACGTAGTGGACACTTACACAAATGATTCGAGAGCATGGAACGATCTGAAGTGCATGAAATGACTGAAGTACATAGAATGGTTGGAGCGCATAGAATGGTTGGAGCGCATAGAATGGTTGGAGTGCATAAAACGGACCGAATGGAACGGTTTGGAGTGCAGGGAACGTTTTTGGAGTGCATGGAACGGTTGGAGTGCACTCGATCTCAAGCACCTAAAGTAAACCACCATATCACATCACCACGCTTTCTCTCTTCTTTACATCACCACTCAACTAGAACACAGCGATACTATGACACCATTCGGTATAGCTGTTCTCATACCATCACTTACCTCATACTCTCCATCATCCTAACTAAACACAGCTAGTTACACACCCTCCAGCCTAGGCATTCTCCTCAGGCCTAACGCAGACAGAATCGGTCTGGATAACAACCTGCAGAACAAACGCATACTCTTGATCTCCCAACCACCACACCTACCGCTAAAAAGCAGCTTTCACAGGAATGCAACACCTGCTGCACACATATCCGGTGCTCACACGTAACTTATGACTCTCTCTCTCTCTACTGACTTGAACTTCGGTTACCGAGGGCGTTCAACCTACCAGCACCTTGAGATCATACCAATGGTACATAAGGCTCTATATAAATGCAAAATAACATAACATAACAACCGCTCAGTGTTAGGGAGAATTCTCTGTTTAGGCTGAATTTCCTAACCTAGTGAGTCCCCCAGCAGCTTTGCTGGATTTTGGGGGTTTATTTTTTTCTCCTGCCAAGAGTGAGACTCTTTTACCCTCACTCTTGGGCATGACTTGAGAGTGTTTCTGTGACTTGCTATGCGCTTATGGGCTATGGGGTATTTTTTCCCCATAGGCTATCATTGGTTTTTGAATGTGTTACACTGCACCCTCAGTGCAGTAACATAGGGGTGTCATTGAGACCCCCAAACATAGACTCCACACCCTGGGACTGAATTTAGGAACTTAACCAGTACAAACCATCATACTGTGGAAGTACTGGTAGGGGCAATTAGATTGCCCCTGGGTTTGTTGTCGAGGGGGTACTGTCCCGTCCCCCCTTGCCGAGTTTCTGGCTGGTGGCAGTGGATACCACGGAAATATTCCACCGGAATATTTCCCAATGGGATTTCCCATTGATTTTAATGCACCACTTTTTGGTGCAATGTTAAAGATACCGCCGGTTTATTTATTTAATATAAATTCACCGGTTGGGATTTTTTGCCAGGACTCGCCGCCAAAATAGCGTCTAGGTTCACTTCAGTAACCCTGAACCCGAGTCGAGCCTTTGTTCCACTTTTGGCGGGTTTCTGCACAGAAGCCCTCCAAAGTGGTGCCATTCTGTCTGGGTACCACAGGGGGTGTGGGAGGGGGTTTAGGCACCCTGGACTGAGTTGCCTTGCCAACTCATGTCGCACTCTGGTGTGATTGGCCCAAGTGGTGAGCCACCCCGCTCACCACTTAGCATGTTTGAGTGACAGCTAGGCTGTATGAATGGGGGTTTGCTGCATAAAAGCAGGGTTTTTGGGACTGGTTATGAAGAGGTCGCCAGAGGACCTAAGAAGCCGAGCCGACCTGCCAAGACGACACCACCGGTGGAGCCCTGCGGAACCGTCTCACCACTTTTCCCGATGACAGAGGAGATCTCCCGCCTGAGAGTCTTCTTCCCTTGACTGGTGGGGACAACCAGTTTCTGCCTTCTTCTCGCCGCCCTGAAGCACCTCGTGGCCGCCTTGCCTGTGCCAAGCACCCCGGCAACCGGGATACCACTTTTTACCTCAACCGCGAAAGAGGGGTAACATCCTTTTAACCGGAAAAACTCCACGGCTGGTTTCTTCCCTGGTAGTCCAACGACCTTCAGCTTTCCTCCACGACGAGATCTTCTCCTCCTCTGGACGATGCCGTGACTTGCACCCACTACCAGGAACAACTGCCCCCGCTGGAGGATCCTTTCCATTTTAAAGGTACTGTGTTCCGCCCGGCTTCCCTTGCCACCGATTGTACGGGGTAGATTTAGCCCCCGGCTCTCGACCCTGGGTAAGCCTGGGGCACCCTAACTAAACTTTTCTTAACTGGGAAAAACCTTTTCTACTCACCTGTAAAGACTTGTGACATTGTGTGATCTTGGGCATCTTTTTGCCTGGCTTTCCCTAGAGTGGGCCTGGCAACCGAACTTCCTTGCTCCCCAATAGACTGCCTTTCTACACTCACAGTGAATCTCTGAAAAGTGTTCTGCCTTGCTGTTTTCACTTCTTTTGCCTTTTCCCTCCCTTTTAACTAACTTGTTGGAGTGCCATCTAATGTTAAGCGCTCACCTCTGTTTGGAAATAAGTGGTGTGAACTTAGACTTGTCCAACAAATAACTAGGGATGTACATATGAGTAATAGTGACTGTGTTTTGACTTACTTAACTTCTCTGTGCTAGTGTAATTTATGAGTGTGTCTTTTAAATAAATAATTATATACTTTTACACCTAGCTCTGGTCAGTGTTTGCTTGTACTATTGTGCCTCTGTACCTATTATGTATGCTCTGTATACTGCCTAACTCTTCTTGAGGGAAGTCTGACTGCTCAGCTACCAGGTAAACCTGGGTGGTGCGGACTGCTACCAAGTGAGTTTACTGCCAAACAGCTGTAGTCTTAAATCTTTTGCAGTGGTCCCAGAGGGAACTGCACAGGTTTCTGTCTAACACTGGTGTACAGTGGTGGGATTTGTATTGAGCATACACTTTAGTGTACTTTTGAGATACCTTAGTGCAACTAACCACAAAGCTTAAGCACAAAAAGAAAAAGTCATATTCTAACCTGTCTACTATGGAAAGTTATAGTCAAGAGTCCCTTGCAACAAAAACTGCTGATTGTCTAAGACTTCTCTGTAAGCATAAGAATCTCATGACTAAAGGAAAGAAAATGGAGCTAATAGAAAGGTTGTTAGAAAACCAAAGTCTGGATGATGGTTCAGAGGAACCTACCATTGCAGCAAATGTAGAGAACAGCAATGATATTGATATTGAACAAAGTATTGGTGATCTTGGATCAGAACCAGAAGAGGAGGATGAAACTATTGTAGATGTTCCCTCTAGGCCTCTGTCTGCTCTACCAGCTGTACCTACTGGGCCTTTGCCAGGCCCCACATTTGGTCCTCAGTACTATGAACTGGAGAAAATAACTTGAATTAGAGTACAAGAAACTTAATGCTCAAACCGACAAAGAACTAAGGCTAAGAGAAATGGAGCTCAAGTATGAGCTAGAAATGAAGAAATTGTCTGTTGAGAATGCTTCTCTCTCTGGCTCCTCTAGAAGTACCAGTCCTAAAAGACCCCGGATGCCTAAAGAATTGATTGGTATGTATGAGCCTAAATTGGATGTGTTGGATTGGTTGTCTATGTTTGAGTATAATCATGGGCTCCAGAACATCACAGGTAATGAGTTACTCACCTGGTTGTTCTCTAGGCTTCCCCCTGTTGCGACTGATGCAGTAATGGAGTTGGGGGAGGAGGATAGGAAAGAGTATGAATGTGTGAAACTAGCTTTGATAGCTAGGTTTGGGAAGACCCCTTCCCAGTATCTTAAGAGGTTTAGAAGCCTCAAAAAGCATGATGATACCCCTTGGGCTACCTGGGTGTGTGAAGGGTTAAAAAACTTAGAGGGATGGATTAAGGGTTACAAAGTGAACACTTATGAAGGAATGAGAAATCTTGTAATGATGGAGTCAATTTATGATGCCTGCTCTCCTGAGCTCAGACAGCACTTGGCTGACTCACCGGAATTAGATCCTAGAAAGCTAGCTAAGGCTGCTGACTTGTGGGTGGCCAACAGGGCTACTCACAAGGATTCTGGGGTAACTCAGAAGAAGGATGAGGGGAGACAGCCTAAGAAAGACTCCAAAGAGAATTCAAATAATTCCAATTCCAAAGAGGGCCCCAAACCATACCATAAGGGTAAGCCACCTGGGAAACCACAGCAGAGTAGTATACCTTCTGGTGCCAAACCAGAAGGAGGTCAGAACAAGCCTCCATTCCAAAGGGCCTTTGGATCCTGTTATGTTTGTAAGGCTACTGACCATGTGAAAGGAGATCCCAGGTGTAAGGGTAAACCTTCAGGGGTCCAGCTTGTCTCCTTAGCCTTCGCTCCAGAGGAGGAAGTCCCTATGGCAAGTGGAAACTTTCTACTACTGTCTGTTGAACCCACTGGAGTCTCAGCCAGTGTTTCCTTAGTCTCTCTGGGGTTGTGGGAACAACAGAATTTAGATGTCTATAATTCTATCCCAGATAATACTAAAGAGTATTATAAGGACAGTGCCCACGTGAATGGTCAGGAGACTCCTGCCATCAGGGACACTGGGGCCAGCATAACTGTGGTGGATGAATCATTTTTCAAGGCAGAGGATGTTGCTAAGGCACCCAAATGCCTCACCAAGTTAGCTAGAGGGCCTGTGCAGATGTGTCCCCAGTTACCAGTTCTCATCCAGTGTAATGATATGGCTGTGAAGATACCTGTCAGTATACAATGTGAGCTACCAGGAAGGGTTCTGTTGGGTAATGACCTGAAAGCTCTTGGAGTTGTGTCACATACCCCCAGACCTCCTAGTAAAAGGTTACAGGAGCTCACCAAACCTGCAAGAGAGAAAACCCTGCGAGGTTTATCTCAGGAGATGATGACAGAAATCACTCCTCTTCCACTGGAGCAACTTACTGCAGTAACTACCAGATCAGGAGCAAAGGGGCAACCCAAGACTCCTAGAAAAAAACCTACAGCAAGCACTCCAGTGCTTCCAACAAGGACTTCCCCGAGGTTGTCCAAAGTTACACCTGTAACTCCACCTCCAGCTGAGGCTGAGAGGGAGGTACAACCCTGTCTGGTTGAACTAGACTCTGAAGAAGAGCTAGTAGGAGGCCCAGAACTTATTGGAGACCTGGACTCGGCAGACCATCCTGAGCTGCAGTCTTTACTGGCAGAAGGGGGACCCAGCAGGTCAGCTTTTCGTAAGGGACAAAGAGAATGTCCAACTCTGGAGGGCCTTCGCCAACAGGCAGCTTCTCAGGCTGATGGGCAAGAGCCTGGGAAGTATAGGTTACACTGGGAAGATGGCCTCTTCTACAGTGAGCCAACTCAATCTGAACCTGGAGCCTACCAACGCCTGGTAGTGCCCCAAGAGAACAGACAACAGTTCTTGCAGCTAGCCCACGAGATTCCTTTGGCTGGTCACTTGAGTTTCAAGAAGACCAAGGAAAGGCTCTCTCTCTACTTTTATTGGCCAAAGATGGGGGCTGATGTAGATAGATATTGCAGGAGCTGCCACACCTGCCAGACTTCTGGTAAGGTGGGTTCCAAGAATGTGGCACCTTTAGTGCCTCTCCCAGTTGTGGGAGTCCCATTTGAGAGGGTAGGGATTGACATTGTTGGTCCCCTTGATCCCCCAACCTCCTCAGGCAACAGGTGTATCCTTGTTGTAGTAGACCATGCTACTAGGTACCCTGAGGCAATTCCTATGAGGACTGTTACAGCTCCGGCTGTAGCTAAGGCCCTCCTTGGTATTTTTACCAGGGTTGGGTTTCCTAAGGAGCTGATCTCCGACAGTGGGTCAAATTTTATGTCCCACTACATGAAAGCCATGTGGAAAACCTGCGGAGTTACCTACAAGTTCTCAACCGCATACCACCCTCAGACAAACGGATTGGTAGAAAGGTTTAACAGAACCATGAAAAGCATGATAGGTGCTTTAGAAGAACCCCTTAAGAAGAAGTGGGACCTTCTATTGCCATGCCTTCTCTTTGCTTATAGAGAAGTCCCTCAGGAGGGAGTAGGTTACTCTCCCTTTGAACTTCTCTATGGCCATCCAGTCAGAGGCCCCTTGGCCCTGATTAAGGAGGGATTGGAGAGTGCTCCTTCCCCCAAGCCAGTCAGAGTGACCGACTATGTGATAGGTCTCCGAAGGAGAATGTCGCACATGATGGCAGAAGCAAGTGACAACTTGAAAGCTGGACAAGCTCTGATCAAACATTGGCATGATCAGAAGGCTAACATGGTTGAGTTTACTCAAGACCAGCTAGTTCTAGTTATGCTCCCAACAAGGCAGAGGGCCTTGCAAGACAAATGGATGGGACCCTTCAAGGTTGTGGGGAAACTTGGAGAGGTCAACTATCTGGTGGATCTGGGCAAACCCAGGGAAGCTCCCAGAGTCTTCCACACCAACCGCCTCAAAGCCTAAGTCTCTAGACCAGAAGTAGGAGCCTTGCTTCTAGCTTCATCAGAAGAGGAGGAGGAGAGTGAAGCTCTACCTGACCTCCTGAGAGGCTTACCTTTGGACGAAAAGGTTGAAAGAGTTAATCTCTCTTCAGATCTGACCCCTGAGCAACAGGAGGAGTGCAAAGCTATGTTAAATCAGTTTGCCCCCCTGTTCTCACTTTCACCAGGCTTGACCCCTTGGGGACAGCATGATATACTCACTGGTGACTGTCTGCCAGTCAAAAGCAGAGGATACAGGATGTCAGAACATGTCAGAACCCACATCAAAGGTGAGGTCAAGAAGATCCTTGATTTCGGGGTAATAGAGCCCTCTACTAGTCCATGGTCTAGCCCAGTGGTATTAGTAAAAAAATCAGGATCCAAAGAGTTGAGATTCTGTGTGGACTATAGAGCTCTTAATGCAGTCACCAAGACTGATGCCCACCCTTTGCCAAGGACAGATGAGTTGGTGGATATACTTGGTGCAGCCAAGTACCTCAGCACACTGGACCTTACGTCAGGCTATTGGCAAATAGCCCTGACAGACCATGCCAAGGACAAAACTGCATTTTCTACCCCAGTTGGCCTATACCAATTCAAGGTTATGCCTTTTGGACTAAAAAATGCACCTGCAACATTCCAAAGGATGGTGAACCAAGTTCTAGCTGAGATGGAGGACTTCTGCATGGCATACTTGGATGACATTGCAGTCTTCAGCCACTCCTGGGAGGACCATGTGAACCACTTAGGACATGTTTTGCAGGCTCTTGAGCAGGCCAATCTGACCATAAAGGCAAGCAAATGCCAAATTGGACAGAGTAAAGTGGTCTACCTTGGACATGAGGTAGGAGGTGGTGAGATAAGGCCTTTGCTCAGCAAGATTGAAGCTGTGCAAAATTGGACAACACCTACTACTCAGACCCAGGTGAGAGCCTTCTTAGGCCTCACTGGGTGCTACAGGAATTTCATTGAGAACTATGGGACCATAGCTTCTCCTCTGAATGTGAAATCCTCTCCAAAATTCCCCAAGAAGGTCAAATGGAATGAGGAATGCAATCAGGCCTTTGAAAACCTGAAGAAAGCTCTTTGCCACGCTCCAGTACTCCGAGCTCCTGACTACCACCAACCTTTCATTGTACAAACTGATGCTTCCAATGTAGGTATAGGTGCAGTTCTTAGCCAAATGGATGAGAAGGGTAGGGAACACCCCATTTGCTTCATCAGTGGAAAACTGAAGGATCCTGAAAAAAGGTGGGCAACAATAGAAAAAGAATGCTTTGCTATTGTGTGGGCACTGAAGAAGTTTAGGCCATACTTGTATGGTTCTACTTTTGTCATTCAGACTGACCACCAACCCTTGAGATGGTTAATGCAAATGAAAGGGGAAAATCCAAAACTATTGAGATGGTCAATCTGCCTCCAGGGGTTTGATTTCACCATTGAGCACAGGTCAGGGTGTCACCATCAAAATGCTGATGGACTCTCTAGGATGTATGTCATCGACTAGAGGTATGAGGTTCATCCAGGAGTGGATTCCTCCTGTCCCTTAGTCTGGGGGGGGGGGTGAGTGTTAGGGAGAATTCTCTGTTTAGGCTGAATTTCCTAACCTAGTGAGTCCCCCAGCAGCTTTGCTGGATTTTTGGGATTTATTTTTTTCTCCTGCCAAGAGTGAGACTCTTTTACCCTCACTCTTGGGCATGACTTGAGAGTGTTTCTGTGACTTGCTATGCGCTTATGGGCTATGGGGTATTTTTTTCCCCATAGGCTATCATTGGTTTTTGAATGTGTTACACAGCACCCTCAGTGCAGTAACATAGGGGTGTCATTGAGACCCCCAAACATAGACTCCACACCCTGGGACCGACTACTGTCTCCCTGGGTCTGTAAAGTCCCCATTGACTTTACTAGTCTTAATTTAGGAACTTAACCAGTACAAACCATCATACTGTGGAAGTACTGGTAGGGGCAATTAGATTGCCCCTGGGTTTGTTGTCGAGGGGGTACTGTCCCGTCCCCCCCTCGCCGAGTTTCTGGCTGGTGGCAGTGGATACCACGGAAATATTCCACCGGAATATTTCCCAATGGGATTTCCCATTGATTTTAATGCACCACTTTTTGGTGCAATGCTAAAGATACCGCCGGTTTATTTATTTAATATAAATTCACCGGTTGGGATTTTTTGCCAGGACTCGCCGCCAAAATAGCATCTAGGTTCACTTCAGTAACCCTGAACCCGAGTCGAGCCTTTGTTCCACTTTTGGCGGGTTTCTGCACAGAAGCCCTCCAAAGTGGTGCCATTCTGTCTGGGTACCACAGGGGGTGTGGGAGGGGGTTTAGGCACCCTGGACTGAGTTGCCTTGCCAACTCATGTCGCACTCTGGTGTGATTGGCCCAAGTGGTGAGCCACCCCGCTCACCACTTAGCATGTTTGAGTGACAGCTAGGCTGTATGAATGGGGGTTTGCTGCATAAAAGCAGGGTTTTTGGGACTGGTTCTGAAGAAGTCGCCACAGGACCTAAGAAGCCGAAGAGGGAGAAGCCGAGCCGACCTGCCAAGACGACACCACCGGTGGAGCCCTGCGGAACCGTCTCACCACTTTTCCCGATGACAGAGGAGATCTCCCGCCGGAGAGTCTTCTTCCCTTGACTGGTGGGGACAACCAGTTTCTGCCTTCTTCTCGCCGCCCTGAAGCACCTCGTGGCCGCCTTGCCTGTGCCAAGCACCCCGGCAACCGGGATACCACTTTTTACCTCAACCGCGAAAGAGGGGTAACATCCTTTTAACTGGAAAAACTCCACGGCTGGTTTCTTCCCTGGTAGACCAACGACCTTCAGTTTTCCTCCACGACGAGATCTTCTCCTCCTGTGGACGACGCCGCGACTTGCACCCACTACCAGGAACAACTGCCCCCGCTGGAGGATCCTTTCCATTTTAAAGGTACTGTGTTCCGCCCGGCTTCCCTTGCCACCGATTGTACGGGGTAGATTTAGCCCCCGGCTCTCGACCCCGGGGCACCCTAACTAAACTTTTCTTAACTGGGAAAAACCTTTTCTACTCACCTGTAAAGACTTGTGACATTGTGTGATCTTGGGCATCTTTTTGCCTGGCTTTCCCTAGAGTGGGCCTGGCAACCGAACTTCCTTGCTCCACAATAGACTGCCTTTCTACACTCACAGTGAATATCTGAAAAGTGTTCTGCCTTGCTGTTTTCACTTCTTTTGCCTTTTCCCTCCCTTTTAACTAACTTGTTGGAGTGCCATCTAACGTTAAGCGCTCACCTCTGTTTGGAAATAAGTGGTGTTAACTTAGACTTGTCCAAAAAATAACTAGGGATGTACATATGAGTAATAGTGACTGTGTTTTGATTTACTTACCTTTTCTGTGCTAGTGTAATTTATGAGTGTGTCTTTTAAATAAATAATTATATACTTTTACACCTAGCTCTGGTCAGTGTTTGCTTGTACTATTGTGCCTCTGTACCTATTATGTATGCTCTGTATACTGCCTAACTCTTCTTGAGGGAAGTCTGACTGCTCAGCCACAGCTACCAGGTGAACCTGGGTGGTGCGGACTGCTACCAAGTGAGTTTACTGCCAAACACCTGTAGTCTTAAATCCTTTGCAGTGGTCCCAGAGGGAACTGCACAGGTTTCTGTCTAACACTCAGTGACAGTGAAAGAGTTACAACAATTCCTGCGACCATGTAATTATTGTTGTGTGTGGGTCTTTGACTACAGCACGTATGTAGTAAGCACAGAAGGAAACAAGGCCCATAATGTGGACAGACAAGATGATTAATGTATTTGATGCCCTAATAGAAGAAATAAGTACAGTTCCTCTGTTAGGGATACCAGATTGTAAGAAACAAGTGCAGTTATTCTCACATTCAAATGGGTATGTGATGACGGCTGTCCTCACACAAATAACTTCAATGTGGCACAAACCACTGGTCTATTACAGTGGGATCTGAGATCCAGAGATGAGGTGGCATTTTCCATGTGAAAAAGCATTGGCTATGGCAACCTATGCAATAGAGAAATCATCTGCATTACCAAGCACACCATATCAGCTGTCCTGGAGAAACCAAAATGCACCTTCACCACAGAACGGGCATCTGGATACGAGGTTGTGTTGTCCAACCCATCAATAAACATTGTTCAATGTTGCACAGTAAATCCCTTGAGATTTATAGCTCAACCAGTATAGGGAAGGGAATGGGTTCACGACTGTTGTACATGTACAGACATACATGACGATGTACCCCCAGAAAAAGAAACAAAGCTACAGGAGGGATTGGTGGTCTTCGTTGATGGTTCATCAACGATCGATCAGAGCACTGTATTGAGGCATTCAGGAGCAGCAGTAATGAGGAGCAGGGGCTATGAATTGGTAGCAATATTAGCATTTGAAGAGCATGAAGAAAAGTTGGTAACAATATATTCTGACTCCGCCTATGTGATATCTACAGTACTCTCAGGACTGTCATGGTGGTAAAGGCAGCAGTTCCAGCACGCAGACTGCACACTGGTACAGAATACCCCATTATTAGAAGACTGTTAGATGAATTGGCATATCCCACTTCGGCTGCCATGGTGAAGTGTGAAGCTCATACCAGGAGCCCAGACCTAGTTTCCCGTAGCAATGAAGCTGCAGAAGCAGAAAAAAAGAGCAGCATATTTCCGACAAATAGCAGAAATTACCCCACACAAACATGCTCAACGTGAAGATAAAAGAAAGCTATATAAGGAACTCATGGTGGCAACAGTAAAGACAAACAAATGATCACAGTTAAAGGGTGTTTATTAAACTGTATGCATGGGTGAGAAAAACGCCTCATCTAAACCTAAAGCGAAGATGGGAGCAAGCTACGACCATCAAATAATAATAAGGCAGTCCTAGTAGCGTCTTGTCAAATAAAAATGGCCTATGCTAAAAAAGAATATTGCCAATCCTTAATGCTAAATTACAAAAAGAATGTGGGATAATGTTCACCAGAAAAGAAAGAAGTGTTCACAAAATGATAAGTCAGGATGGTATGGTGGGGTCTCCCTTCCCCACGTTTTAAGCACGGGACAAGGCTGAACTCCTTAGCACTCCTGGGCCTCTCCAGCACGAGGCTCACAAGTCCAGTTCAACGATACCCGAGCCTTCAGGGGCCAAGTCTCTTTCCTCAAGGCCTGCTGATTCAAAACAAACAAAAGTTCCTTTGGTGGTCTTGCACCTGGGTGATTGCTCTTCGCCCCTAGGATCTCCCTCCGCCAGGCTCGGATCCTCTTTGCAAAGTGGGCCTCCCTCTGTCGGGTTCACTATGGCCGTTCAAATACAGCTCATATGATTCAGGATCCTTAATGTCTTGTTAAACAAACACCACTGTGGACAACCCTCAACTGGGTTCACTGTACAATGTTCCCGGGTGCATTACTCTTTACTCCACCTCGCAGGCATCCCTCAGCCGGGCTCACGTCTGCCAAAGGTTACAGTTCACCTCAGTAGCTTTCCCCTTAGGATCCCTCCGTCGGGTTCACATAGCCATCTTTCACACAGTTCATGATCTTGTTAATTTCACAAGAAAGCGTGGGTTCCTTTCCCCTATCTTACTTTCGGCATCCCTCCGTCGGGTTAACACTTTCCTTTTTTCACAGTTTACAATCTTATCAGAATGTGGGGCTCCCTTCCCCTAGCTTTCTCTCGGTCATGTGTCAGAGAATTTTGATTATACAAAGGATTTCACGTGACCTTTTTAGGACCACTCTGGTATCTCACGTTGCCCTTTTCTAGGGCCTTCAGGTACTTTTAGTTTTCAACACACAAATTGGGTCAGTGAAAGTCCATCGTACTGTGCTCTCGTGCTCCGCATTTAATCCATTTGGGGAAGGTAAAGGGCTGTCAGGTGTGTGTGATTATTGTCAATTGCCTGACTCTGAAAGTGTTTGTGTCGGAAAAGGGGGAGGAGGTGGCAAAGAGCTTCTAAATATCCTACAGGGTAGGATGGGGATAAGGTGTGACAAGGAAGGGGGTACCGTGCCTCACCCTTCTGTGTACCACTTCCACTCTCTGGAGACCCCCCATTCAGGTGATCCTCCCCTCAGTGGTCCACCCCCAGGAACTGGATCCAATAGTGATGGCTCTATCCTGGCCACCTGGATGACAGATACCCGGGGACTAGTAAGTGATACGCCTTCAGGTTTCTCAAAGCTATAACGCCTTAACATTAACACAATTAGTTGAGCTCTAAGGACACGTACCACAGACAGAGAAGGCTCTTTGGATAAGACAGGGGTGTTCATTATCCCCCCCAGTGATTTAATGTGGTGACAAGATAGCCCAGAGAAAGGCTGTAATGCCACTTGAATTATTGACAGTAGTACTAGAACATCTGCACTACCTAGCACATGCCAAGAGAATATGTAGCAGCAGATGTTTCAGAGAACTGGTTTGTTCCCAACCTGCACAAGCACGTTTTGATTTTGTTATTAATTGTGCCATGAGCCAGCAATATACCTCTGGGCATACTGTGAGAATGGGGAGAGGAGCAGTACCCCGACTTACAGGCCCATTCAGGCATGTGCACATCCACTATGTTTATATGCTCCAAAACTGTAATGGTTACCAATACATGATTGTGGTGGTAAATCTCTTTTTACGCTGGAAAGAAGCAGGTCCATGTAACCATGCTGACACCAAGTCGCCTGCCAGATTTCTTGTACGAGAGGTATTTCCCTGATGGGGAGTGTACAAAATGCTGCGGTCAGACAGCTTGGCATCAAACACAAGCTTTGTACGGTTTTCCACCCACAGCCCAACAGCGCTGTGGAATGCCTCAATGGCCACGTAAAGGAACACATTGCAAAATTGAAAGACACCCATTAGAAGAATTGGTTGCATTGCCTTACACAATCAGCCAGGCACGGACCACCACCTCACGCCCCATGCAATTCTAAAAGGCAGAAGGATGCATATTCCCATGGCTCACCAAATAAGGTCATAAGTGGATGCTGAGAACTCTGCTATAGAGTAAGAAGATGAGATGCATTATTATTTAACTGGCATGACTAAATGTTTGAAATGCATCTCTCGGCAGATCAAGGTGCACCAAGGGAGCCAAGAAGAAAGCAACGACTACAGAGAAGGAGTAGTAGACATACATGCTGTAATACCCCCTTTCCAGGGGATCTCATTTATGGGCGCAGCTTTGTCCGATGTGGCACAACCCACGATTTGAGGGCCCATTTACAAGCAGTATGCAACACCAACCGCAGTAAAATTGTGCAGCAAAAAAACACCGTGGATAGAGGTGACATTTTAAAAGGTGTGTCAGAACGGGCCGTCTGTTAACAAAGAGGAGTTTGAAGAAGAACAACTGTATTAGTTGTATCATCATTGACTCTTTTGCTGCAACTGTATAAGCCATCCAGAAAATACAGAGGGAAAAGAAAAAGTCATTTATCATGGCGATCCAGTAGAGTTTTTGTAAATAGCTTGTTCTCCTCACATGTTAATGATACTGTCACGAAAAGTATGCTGTTCCTTTTGATTATATCAGGTTTCGCGTTGCTGGTCAGCTCTTGTCCTCGTCCGTGGTCTGGTCAGTTGTTGTTCTTCAGATTTATACCTGCCCATGATGAGCAGAATGGGAGGTTGACGGAAGCAATAATGTCCCTGCAAAATTTTCATACAGAAATGGGCCAGGAAACTAGTACAAATGAAGATAAGGGACTGGTTTGCATTCTTTTACTCGTGGGTGCCTACCTGGCTAGGTAATACGTTCAGAATTCTAATAGCAGTCCTGGAACTGGTATGAACAGGTCTCTGTGTCTTGCAAATAATTATAGCACAATGTAGGAGAACTGGGAAAAAGGTTGTGGAACAGCACATGAGGATACTGGATAATGATAACATGGTACACATTGTGAGTGGTCATAAATGAGAGGCAGACACAAAGTGGTAGTGTTTTCAACATCAGACATCTTTATTTAAAGAAAATGATTGGATAAAGGCCTCTCTGTCCCTATCCAATAGAGAGTTTCCCTACCTAGGAAACTAAAACTAAAGATCAATCAGTGTCTTGTCAAAATTAGGTAAATTGTGCTTGTGTCCAAAGCATATCTGACCATCACACTACAAATAGAGAACTAAGAAGTATAAGGAAAAATGTCTCTTATTTAGGTTAGCAAAAAGTGATCAAATGTAAATCAAATAGATAAATTCAACAAAAAAATGGTTTCTTCCAAGGAATTGTGCTTGGATCGAGAGGGTATTTCCCTTCCCCTGGATTGTGTCAAGAGGCTTGGCAAAAGTGTCTCTTTCCAAACAATGGTCCTCATTGTGAATCCAGCAGTAACCCGCTAGTGCTACTGGCGGGTTGTTGCCAAACTCTTAACACTTTTCTGGCACCAGACATCCCGGTGCCACCGGGATATTACAGGTCCCGGTGTATCTGGAAGTCAGGCGCCGGAAAATAATGTTCCTCATTCCTGTGGCGTCCCATAGGACCCCATGGAGGTTGGGCGATGGAAACACTGGCAAGGTTGCCAACGGTGCTGGTGCTTCCATGAAAACACTGTGTGCAGGTGCTGCTACGTCCCGCAGGTCAGACCTACCGGGCACAACGTCCCCTCAACCCCAGAGTTGTAGTGTGGTTGTCCGGAAAGGGTGCCGGCACGGTGCAACCAGCAACCTTATTTCCGGACCGCCACACATGTAATGAGGCCCATGAATGTCTCTTCAATACAGCAATCTCTCAATGCAGGCAAAAGTCTCTCTTTGACACAAGTGCTTTTTCAAGGATGGCAAAACTGCTCTAAGGATGGCAAAAATCTCTCTTTTATATAATTACTCAATGATGGCTTCCTGCCAGGAATTCATCAGTAGATTCTTTAGATATCCTGATATACTCTCCTGCCAGGTATCTTTTCACAATGTCTTTTCCTTTCATACACTTTAAGTGGATTCCCTGGTGTACCCCCGCCCCCCCCCCCCCGACACAAATCCTCTTCTGGGTTTTATAGATACCCTGGTTCACTCTCCTGCCAGGTATCTTTCCCCCAAAATGCTCACTGCCCGATATCTCTCATTTATCAGGAATTCCTTCAATGTTCTCTAAGTTTCCCAGTATAGCATATTGTACTCATGCACGTTCTAAACTTCATTGACTTTAGATACTATATGTCCCAAGCGTCCTCATATGGACATCTTGCACACGGAGACCTGTTCAGGTTCTGTCCTCTAACTTCTTCACCCAAGATGCTTCTCTTCTCTCCGCCTCCTGAAAGTGTAAACCTTCTTTAAACTTCCCGCACAGCTCATCTGCATTGCAACACCAAGTCTGTGTGTTCAGCTTATGGTTTCTTTCAATCCATCCTAACTCCTTCTTCCTCGTCTTAGTACTTGAGGCGTTATGGGAGTTAAAGTCCATAGGATTAATAGGACTTCCAAGGTGATTTTGTTTGGGACTTTTACAGTATTCATTTGCTTGCAATGCTTGCTCCAACTTTCCTCATATAGACATCTCGTATATGGAGACTTGTGCGCATTTTGTCTTTCAGCTTCATTAACATGCATTTGCTTTTAAAAACATTTGTTCCAACTTTCCCCATATTGATATTTCAGGCATTAGGAATTGTGCAAATTCTACTTTCCCCATATTGACATTTCAGGCATTAGGAATTGTGCAAATTCTGTCTTTCTAATTTACTTAAATGCATTCAAAATGTTGGTTTAATTGTTTGTGTGCAAGTCTGTAAACCCCAGGGTTCCCACCATCACTGGCCCAACTCACTGGTGTCTCATAACGTTTCTGACCCCTGGTACGTTGCTGTTGCCAAGTCTTAACTCAGCAATGGTGTCTCCCACTTGGCAGAACTATTTTCAGCTCTCCAGCCGGCTTTGCATACACTTGCCAGTAAAATTGATGCTGTTTAGCACGACTGCGTCCTTGACAGCCTAGTTCCTTCGTGGCTCTTCCTCTGAGCATGCCATGCTGTCCTGGGTAAGAAATGCTGACAAATGGCAGCTTGAAAGCACCTGCCTCTTTCAACACAGTCTGTTCCTGTGTGTCTGCCTTCTGCTTCCCGCTTCGCCCAAGATGCTTCTCTTCTCTCCGCCTCCTGAAAGTGTAAACCTTCTTTAAACTTCCCGCACAGCTCATCTGCATTGCAACACCAAGTCTGTGTGTTCAGCTTATGGTTTCTTTCAATCCATCCTAACTCCTTCTTCCTCGTCTTAGTACTTGAGGCGTTATGGGAGTTAAAGTCCATAGGATTAATAGGACTTCCAAGGTGATTTTGTTTGGGACATTTACTTAGTACAAAACAACCAGAGACAGGAGGTGTTATGTGTGTGTTAATGTCATATTTGGTGTGAATGGTATTCAGCATAGAATGTTAGGAAAGATGAGAGTTGTTTTAACTGGAGAGATTTGTATAGTGACAACATGCCATGAGGAATTTAGGAATTATAGGGTCTTCCTAATTTCCAGGGGAAGAATACTGCATCACTCTGCACACTAGATCAGCTGGTCCGATAGCACAGCGAGTAGGGCGCTCGCTTTGACATCTGTGCAGAGCCTGCTGACGAAGGTTCGAATCCCAGCAGGGCCAAACTCAGCCTTTCATCCTTCCAAGGTCGATACATGAGCACCACACACCGTGGGTAATAATAAGCAGCACTCAAATACCTGAGGGTTAGTTTGTAGCGCTATATAAATTCTAAATAATTATCATTACTCCCGATGGGGTCACCACATCTCTCAGATAGCTATCACCTCCCATTTGATTTCCACCCCCCCCCCTTTATAATACCACACCCAGGATCAGGTATCGGCTGACATTGCATGGCCACATGGGAGAAGATCTTAGGTTGGGAATAAGTGATGACTCCACGGGATTCATCAAAACAGCAACACACAAACAGATGACTTACATGCACATCATAGAAAGACCAATAGCACCCCCCATCCCCAGGCAGAATGTTTGAGACCCATCTCAACCCAGCAAACTATACTGGGCACTGGGTCGATTGTGAAGGTGATAGGGAGTGCTGTTTTATGATATGTGTGCCAGAGGAGTACATAGAGCAAGGAGGTAGCCTGAGGCGGGTATGCAAAATATGGATATCAAAAGAGGAGTATGATGGGATGAAGGAAAATGAGGGTGTGGTTAATTAACTGACTAGAGGGCGTGTATGTAATAACAGAGATGATGGTCTCATCAGGTGTGAACATGCCCCCACCACCCCAAAGTAAACACAATAATACAAACTGGTCTATAAACAATGTAGTTATAATTGAGTGTAGAACAGATTGTGTGACTTAGGTAGGGAAACAGGTGGATTGCATTTTGCTGTACATACAGACCAGAAATAATGAAAGGGTGATGCACGTAGACAGAGGAACGCTTGCATGAAGACATGAAGAACACTTGCATGTAAACACCAAAAAACACGTACACATCAATAATAAATATGTAAGATGGAAAGGAAACATGATGGTGAATGAACACAAGTGCAGCCATTATTTTCACCAAACTCTGCTAGGCCTCAATTCTGAAATACTGCAGCCTGATATAAAATCATTCACCTTTCCAGGTCTCACAGTGCTCAGATGAGACTCAGATGCCAAGGTCATTACACCAAGGGGAGGTCTGCTTAACAAGCTGAAACCACACCAGATAACATTTCCCATGACATACATCATACAATCATTAAAGATAATTAGTTTCATTAGTAGCAATGAGAAACACACACATCCTTGAAGCACAGGTGCAGGCAGCTACCACGCCAAGTGATCACAAACAAAAATACAGTTCCCCAAGTGGCTGCTGAAGGAAAGCACACGCATGTTAGAATAGCAGGCACTTCAATAGATGACATTCAGCTCCAGACAGTGGTCATCAACCACATGATCTCAATAATGTCCAATAATTCCGACCCAATTAGATAGTGCACCTGCACTCCATTAGCACATCTAGATACAGAAAAGACAACAAACGCCATGAACAGAACTGGTAGATTGGACCTCAACCCTGGGAACAGCGGACAGTAACTTCTTTAAACCAGATCATAGCAGTTTGCCCATCTCTCCTTGCCCATCACGTAACTTGGCACTGTGAAGGTGATCAAGGTTAGAGAAGAAAATGTCCAACCAATTAAATAATATTCCTCTTATCGACTAGTGTACTACAGCGCCAACCATTTGGTTGATACAGGGGCGGATGTCTTAAATGCATCTCTTGTGCAGCATGACTCAGGAGTATAGCTCAGGGGCAATGCGCTCGCCTTAGAAGTAAGTGACGCTAGGCAACACAGGTTCAATCCAGAGTCCGTGCTTAGAAACCTCTGGGTAATAATCGAGTTATAAATAACCAATTACAAATACTTAGCTGTCACTGCAGCTGTCAAATTAGCGCCTGTGACCTCTGATCCTGCTCTGTGCCACTGGAATAGCAGGTCCTGCAGAAACAGGATACTTATGCAGCAGAACACTACACGCTATGATTTTGGCATGCATATGAAAGAGGAATCGGATTTGCAGATTGCCCTTCTAAAGATGGAATTAGCCATATTATATGCATAGCGCGCCCATACACAAGTGTTTCAGGGCACGACTAGGTAAGGGAGGGGTACAAGGGAGGACAAGACAACAATCATAATAGGCCCAGTTACATTGAGATTGCGCAAGTGCAGGGGAGAGGGAAAGGGGAAAGTGCAGGGGAAGAGTGGAAAGTGCTGAACAAGGCAATCACAACAAGTAGTGCAGTCAGCAGGTGGCAAGTGCAAGAGTTAAGCGCAGACAGCGGGTGTCTAGTAGGTGCAGATAAGGGGACTGTAGGGTTAAAGATAAAGACCCAAGTGCAGGGGTTGCCAGGAGGCAGTGCGGGTATGCAGCTGGGTGGGCAGGGACCTGGGCCCAAGTTCGGAGGCTGGCAAGGTGCCCAGTGCAGTAACAGACAGATCGACAGGGGAGAGGAAGAGAGAAGTCAGAAGCAAAGAGGAAGGTCTTGAGGTGCTTCCGGAACCAAAGATGGTTCTCCTCTAGTTTCAGAGAGAAAGGGAGGCTGCTCCCGAGGGAGGCCCCAGCTGAAGAAAGATCTACCACCAATTCTTTGCTTGGAGAAGCGACTGACCCTGAGGGAGGTGCAGGAGTAAAGAGCTTGAGTAGGAAATTATATCCGAAGGGAGAAATTAAGGTATTGTGGAACCAGGACCCAGAAGGCCTTGTGGACAATGCAGAGGGTCTTGAATGTAATCTTTGCAGCCACTGGGAGACAATGAAGAGATTTCAGGGCTGGGGCGATACAATCCCTGGGCTATAGGCCATGGACAAGTCTTGTAGTCCGTTCCTGAATGAGCTGCAGAGGGCAGAGAGTAGTAGCAGGCAGATTTAGAACGAGGGAGGCTGTTGCAATATTCCAGTCTAGAGAGAACCAGTGATCTACAGACAATGTGTTTCTGGGGGGAAGTTGAGGAATGGAAGAATACCTCTGAGGAGGTGCAGCTTGTAGTTTGACTTCTAGAGAAGTCAGAGATGTGAAGAGAAAAGAAAGTGTGGAATCTAAGATGACCCGAGGTTCTTAGCCTCATAGGTGGGAGCAGGAAGAGGGCAAAGGGAGACTAGCCATAGAGTGACAGGAAAATAAGGTCTATGTGTGCCAGTGAGGAGGATCTCCGTCTTACTAACATTATGGCAGAGGTCGTTGGCAGCACACCATTCTGAATTGCCGACAGTCAGAGATGAGAGAGGGAGAAGGGGTTGATGGAGGGGAGCCTGAAAACGAGCTCAGTGTCATCCACATTGCACTGAAAGTTGGAGCAGAAAGCAGGAATACAGTGGGCGAGAGGTGCCAGGTATGGGTTGAAAAGCCAGGGAGAGAGGTTAGATACCTGGGGAACACCACAGGTGAAGAGTGAGATAGAGGAAAGGAAGGACCCAAATTGGACCTGGGAGGGTCGGTTGGAGAGGAAAGAGGTCAGCCAGGCCAGGGCCTGATCGGTGATACCCAGGTTATCACAGAGGCGATTGAGCCGGGTGGCATTGTTGACGCGTCAAAGGCAGAAGAGATCAAGCAAAATGAGGACAAAGGGGAGATTAGAATCAAGGATGGAGAGCAGGTCTTCACTGATATTCAGGAGAGCAGTTTCCATGCTTCTGGCTGTTCTGAATCCATACCATGGTCATGGAGACAACCAACAGATTCACTTTGGAGGATCAGCTGGGAGATGGCCAGCTTTTCCAGGAGTTTGCCCATGAAAGGAGTGATGAAGATCGGGTGATAGTTAGCTGGGCAGGAGGGGTTGGCTGAGGGTTTCTTGAGAAGAGGGTGTACAAGACAGTGCTTCAGGGGGAGGTGAAGGCTCCAGTGGCAAAGGAGTGGTTTCAGAAGTCGGCCAGGGCAGGAGCTGTATAATTTTTATTATGTTAATAAGAATGAAAGGGGCAGGGTTTCTACACCCTGGCCAAATGGCAATCTGCCACTGTACAGCTTTTAGAGATGACTTAGTACATAAGCAACCAAACTTCCACGATGACCCAAGCCCACGTGAGAATCCTCCCCGTGCATTAAATATTACACTGTGTACCAACTTTGAAATATCCATATCTTCTAAGAGAACACAAACCAATCATCACAATGCTTTAGGACATAGTCACCTCTGTGCAGAACGAGGGTCCACGTAACAGGAGAGGCATGCACCCATGCAATCACAAAACATTCTTATCCATCTGCATCCCTCCCACCGTGTAATTTCAGCATCCATTTCCCACTTCCCCATTTTCTTTCCTGTAGCAGACTGTCCGGACACAGTTGACTGGAGCACAGCACACTACTTCTCAGATAAGCAGAGGTGTTATGATATTACTACAGTGATGATTTTGCACAATATAAAAGCAGATTAAAATAACATTTTAGCACACATGCACTATGCAAATACTGTAACAGAAACATGGCATGGCAATAAATTATCTGCACTAAAGCAGGAGGTTAAGGTAGCTGTTTGTCCACAAGGGCAGTCTCTCATTCTCCTGTTGCATATCACACTCTGCAAAGTTCAGACCCAACTACTGGTGAAGAGGGGCAGTTCACACAAACACTGCAATCACCCCATCCCCCGTGTCTCCACAAGATTCACAGTCAACATTTTGTGCAGGACAACTGTCACATTTGATGGTTTAAACCATCTGGAAGCCTTGCCGCAAAAATAAATGACAGCTCCCGGTGAAACAGACATCCACGTCAAACACAGAGGAAAGTAAGACATTGTGTGCTGCCTGTATGTACAGACCTGAGGTTGCAAGTGACCGTTTATGGCTGGCTAATAGCTTGCAACTTGAAACGTCCCCCCCTGCACAGTGAATAGTTTAGTACCATACCCAACTGAAAAGGGTTCATTGAAGCAATCAACAATGACAACGAAAACAACAGGGCCAGAGGTAACTTGTGGCAGAGACCATCTTTAGAAGCATGCAGTACCAGAGGAAGCTATTGGATGTCTCTGGAGCCAAATACCATCTTTGGAAATACATGGTCCTTAACAGGGGCCAGTACTAAAGGTCACTGAAGGCAGACACCAGCAGAAGATGTAGTACCAAGGTTCTTCTAGAGGGTGTAACTAGAAGTTACTGGAGTGAAGTCTATTTAGGTGAGATCACTGCTACACAAACACACCCAAATGGAACACAAACACACCCAAATGGATACACTACATTGTTTTGAATTACAATGTTAAAGTTAAAAAGACAACCTATATATTAGTCTGTTATTCCAACATATGATTTGGATTAGCTGATCATTAACGGAAATCTATTTTTTTAATTGTTTTAGCTGAAACAAATCAACTTTACAATTTTTCTATTCTTGTTGCATAAAATACAAAAAAATTAAAAAAAGATTACATAATTTCAAATATACAATTGGTCACATCAATGAGAAACAGTACTAATTAAAAGATGGCATCACATCAAATCAATCAAATCAAGTCAAATCAAATCACTGTATAGAATCGGAGGGAAAAGATTACAAAACCGAGTTCTTCGATTTCTACAATTTCAATCCTCCATATATCTCTAACTCTGGAATACTTCTCAAAAATCGGATAGTACCAATTCTCAGAGATAGAGAGACCCAAAATAATCATAAGCAACAAGGTATCCTTCGATACATCGCTATGTTCCTTAAGCAGAGGTTTTAATTGCAATAATCTTCTATCACATACCACGCTGCATTCGGTCAATATATGTTTTAACGTTTCGACTTCTGCATCGCTTTTGCATACACTGCAACATTTTTGGTGGGGTGGAATGATTTTACGCTTTACTTGCACTTCTTGGGTTGGCCAAAGATTTAATCTTGTTCTCAGAAAGTCAGATCTATGTTGCATTGACGGTGACCTGATCATATAAGATTTAGCAAAACTGTATTTTTTATGTAAAAAGACATTTCCATCAAAATCTTTTTATTTAAGACAGGTAAGTTTATTCCTTGCCCAGTCCCATTGGAACAGCTTCGTCTTTACTCGAGTGGGGTTTTGTAAAAGAAGTTCAATTGAGGCGTCAGCATAAGAAATAGCATTAATGACCTCCTGGGGCCATTTTTCAGCAAAAGTATCCTTAGATTGCAGAAGATAACGGGCCAGGGTTCCTAATAACATGTTTGAATCGTATGCTAAAATACATTTACAAAACAAACATAATTGCCATAAATACCAGATGTACAGTGATATTAGTCCTAGTTCATTGCGAATGAGTGCAATAGGTGTACATCCAGGCAAACATAAAATACGCCTCCAGAATTTTGCTTCAAATTTTTCCCAGACCGATTCAAATATAATAGGTAAAGTCTCAGAACCATATAATAGAATTGGTTTAACTTTTTGTTTAAAATATATCAAAACTGGTATCACCAAAAATTTCCCAAATTTGGCTTGAATTATGATACATTGTGAAATCGTATTCAGCTTTGTCTTCCATCTGGACATCTGTGCTCCAACTCTGACGTCGGAGATGGCTACATCCAGGTAAATATATTCATTAACCTTTTCAAGATTTGTGTCCTGTAAGGACCATTTATAGTTCTTGCATTTAGAATACTTGGGTAAATTACATGACATTACTTTGGTTTTTTCGAGGTTGATTGTTAACAGGTTTTTCTCAACATTGTAGTCCAAGTGGGGTTTTTGAAATTAGAACCAGATCATCTGCATAAAGCAGAGCTGGAATTTTCTGGGATTCAATTATCGGGGCGTCTGATTCAATCTCAATGAAGGCTTTACATATATCTGATATGAAGAAACTGAATAGTGCTGCAGCTAGAATGCAGCCTTGGCGTAACCAAGTGTTTATTGCTCTCGACAAAAGCCCTTCTAAATTTAATCCTGATATTTGTTTCGTTATGCAGGGTATAAATAAGAGCAATAATATAGGTCGATAGTTGTTTTCTATCAATTTTTTGAAGAGAAGCTTTCGTGATGCAGAGTCAAAAGCGGCTCGTAAGTCGACAGATACCATATAAAGTGATTGTTTCTTCTCGAGGTGATGATTTATAATAGCGGTCAGTGTAGTTAAGTTTAACCGATGTTCTTAACCCCGCAATGAACCCTGTTTGACATGGGTCTCTCGGGGAACTGGAATTTAGCCAATCGTTGAAGTCTCGTAGAACAAAACGAGCAAAGATGTTTCCCGGAACATCCAAAAGGGGAATCAGTCTGTAATTAACCGGGTTAGATCGATCGCCCTTTTTAAAGATGAGAACAATTACCAATATGGAGCCAAGAGGCAGGAATAATGTTAGTCAAAATAACCTCAGAGAAGATGTTACGTAAGATCTTGGTCCATAACAAGGGATGTTGTTTAAGTGTATAATTACTGAGGCCATCGGGCCCGGGGCCCTGGAGTTACTCAATCGGTTAATAAAGTATAAAACATCCTCTTCCAGGATCTGTATTTGGTTTATACTTGGGCTTAGGTTTTGGGTGTCATACTCTTCTAAAGAAGTGTTCGGATAGAGAGTTGTGAAGTGAGTTATCCAATCCGATTCGAGGACTCCATTAATTTGGGTTGGATACAGTGTCATTTTATTTGACACATTTAAGAGACCCCAAATTTGGGCTGAATTTTTAGAACTAATTGCGGCTAGCGTGGTTTCACCATTATGTTGGTATAGCCAAGATTTGTGGATTCTAGTCCAATTTCTGTATTTATTTTTCAAGACTCTAAGGACTTCATATCTTTGAATGATAGTTGTAGAGCAAGTCTTTTTTCTTTACGAAATTGAGTCTTACGTTGTTGCACAGTCCTTGTGTAAATTTTCCAACATTTTGTCATTCCAGCAAAATCTAATTCTGCTGTTTACAGAAAGTTGAAGATCGTAACGCATGGTATGAAGGTTACAAGTGGTTCTATTAAGATGACAACATGCAGTGAGTATTTAATGATCACTATGAATAGAGTGGATCACTTCAAAATTGGAAACCAAATTAAATGGTGCACTATCAACGTAGATGTAATCAATGATCGATGAATTTAAACCTTGCTGCCAAGTGCAATGAGCTGGAATGTCATTCTTCATTGAACCATTTAACATTAGGAGATTACGACTTTTCATTATCTCTTCCCATTTGGCACAAGAAAGGATTTTCTTAACTAGAGCAGTTATGCAGTGAAGGTTCAAATCGCCCACAATAATAATCTCCACACATAAGTGTATAATATTCAAAAGTTTTTCTAGTTCTGTAAAAAAAAGTCTGATCAGCTAACCCAATGGGGTTTCGATAAATGTTGAATAGAGCCAATATGTTGTCTTGTACAGTTATTCTAACCAATTGTAAGTAAGGATTCGGTTGGGCCCAAGGAAAGATTCGAAAACCAGATTCGAGTCTGACAGCAACCAAGAGTCCTGAAGCGGGTCTTCCTTTCACCCCCGTGCTTGCTGGGGAAAGTATAATTTCGTACCCGTTCCAAACCGGGGCAGATGTAAACCACGTTTCCTGTAGGGCTATTACATTAAATGATAGGAGATGAGAACTATCTTCTAGCAAATGCGAGTGCCCACAAGTATTCCAGCTTGTAATCGTAAAATGTGTATCATTTTTTCCTGTACTTAGTTATGAGGGGTAATCACAAGTGTTTGAACACGGATTACTTAGTCGTGTATTTCTGTCAACCGGCTCATTATGGGTGCGTTTTTCATTAGTGTTATAAAGATTCAACTCTCGAGTCGGCACAAATGGAGTATTCTGGGGCGCCAGAGTTTTATCTGTAAAATTGGGTGTAGGGTCAATGGTTAAGATAAATCCACACTCAAACAGATCCATACGAGCTTGCCACAACACATTGCGTACCACATTTGAGCTCTGCCAGAGTCTTACTATGGTTAGAGTTACATCAGTTATAAATTCAACTTGCACTATATCCTATGAAGTAATGTCACTCAGTATTAGGAGGTACAACATATTTGAGAGGCAATACAGGCTTTGGCTGAATGGATGTAGAGTTGGATTCTTTGAATTGTTTGTATTCTTCCAACATTCTACGGATTTCAGCTTGAATGTTTTTCAAAATTTCATTTGAGAAAAATTATTCATTAGTACGTTGTTGTGACTCATTCGCAATTCTCGGGTGTAGTGATTGGCCGTTATTTGTAGTTCTAATGGTTTTACTTGTGACCTCAAGGGGTTGCACTAGGGTACAATCGCTTGTAACTAGAGAAGGCGTGATTTTGTCTACAGCAGTACAGTTTTCTACAATGATATTGAAAGTCAATATGGGTTCTCTATTAACATTGTCATTTTTCAGTACTGGGTCTTGCAAAGTAGGAGGAGGCGTAATCATTGCCACCAGATCATTTAAAGGGGCATAATACTTGTTGGAAACAGAGCAGTCTTTTTTGTTCAAAGTTTTATATTTGTTTTGTAAAGCTTTTCTTACAGTAGTTTTAGAACTTTAAACCAAAGTCAGGCATTGAACAAATTGCTTGACATTAGAAGTACCAGAAGATCATGGAATGTTTTGATTTTTTTAATGAGTTGTCAATGGTGGTAGTTTGAGCCAAATCTTTTTCTTGCAGAAGGGTCAAACAAGTTGTAAATGACGCCTGACTTCTCAACAGATGGTATCGTTGGGAGGGAGGTAGAAGGTGGACGATCTTTCTTTGTAAGGTCTTCCATATTTTCGCATTCAATATGGTCTATAATTTTATTAAAGGTTGGAATTGGGCAATCATATAGTGTTGAGTTAGACTCAGGTGGTTTATAGGTGGATTTCATACTTTGGGTCATCTGTCTCTCAACATTTCCATCAATTGGCAAGATGCAGTTAATATTCGCAACTATGCCTACTCTTTTTGGCATGGAGTGTTTTATCCCACTCATTCATCCATTTAACAATCTTATCGATTTTTTTAGATTGCTGTGTGATCTTGTCTCTAAGGATTCAAATAGCTTTACCAAAGACATAATAGTAGTGCTCATAGCGTTTAGGGTAACTGCAGTTGTCCCTTGAATTGCCTGCTTCTATACATACATTTTGTGCGCACGCCAACAGTGCTTTCAAGTTGTTTGCGATTTTGTGCCTTTGCTGGGAAAACCTAGCATGGGCAACAGCAATCAGTTGGCAGTGATTGCGGGAAGCGCATCCTTTGTGCCACCTGCTTCCATACATATAATCTGTGCACACGTTCAAGCAGCACAACAGCGACAGCACACGCAAAGTGTGTCACTGTCACACCAGTAGGTGTAGATACGATGGAGATACAGGGGGAGGTGGTGATTGGTATGGTAGTAGAAATACTGCATAGCAGTACAGTACATTGTACTGAGGGGCAATGATGACTGTTTAAGAATTAGTACCTGGCAAGGGTGGTGTGCCTCGCAGCAAATGGGGAGGCTCACAATGGGGGCATTAGCAGACAATTATCCCACCACCGTGCACTTCCTGAGGGCTGGAGACCACCATCACCCCTGCACCATCTTTTATTTCCCTCACTCCACCCGCCTCACTTACCTTATTCGTTGCGGTCCAGATCTAGAGATAATGCGCCAGGTGCGCTTTTGTCCCGACCCGTCCACTCCCAATATGTGACATACCGCCAGCCAGACCCATTCCATGGTGGACATTTTGTTTACGTTAAAAGCTATTTTCAATTAATGCCATGGAAAGGGAGAACTGACTGTTTTCCCTTTCTTGTTAGAAATTGCTTTTAGTATCCCAATTTTACGGGCTGGGGTACTAATAGCTAAACCCTCACGGTGGGTTAGGGGGCCTTAGCACTTCAGGTAATGCCCGGGGCCTGTAACTATGGGCCCAAGGGCATATTACCTGAAGCAGTAATGCCCCCCTGCTTGGGGCTTATTCCCAAAGTGGGGCAAGTATGGAGACAAAAGACACGTGTGCCTACTCTCTCAGACGCCCATGGACATGTCCAGTGAAAGTAATAAAGCACAATTGAAATTAAATAAGGATACTGGGTCAGTGAACAATTCAAACAAGATAACTACAAGTATCGAAAAGGTTTTAAGGTCCGCCCAAGAGACAAGGGAAGGGATAATGAAAGAAATACCAGTCTCTATACAGGGAGAAACTGGCCTTGAGAGGGTCACTGATGTCCCAACTTGCCCAGAGACATTTAGTGATTAGTTGGAGCATATGCTTATAAATATTGATACTAATGTTGAACAGCGGGAAATGGAGACTTCTAAAGAAGTGGTGAATGATGTACATAGATCAGAAGGGAATGAGGGAACTTGAACATGCCCTCAAAGATCCCCACGACAACATATTCAATATGTTGGAGGTGGATGAAGAGAAGTTGAAGGAGGGATTAGGGCAGTCCAATGATCACATCTTTACGTGTGGTGAAACTGATAGTGTCTTCGATCAAACAATCAATTGTGAAAAGGTCAATTAGTATACATCTGAAATCTCAACTAAGCTGAGAATATATATTAGGGGACAATACACCAGACCAGGCATTATCATTGAATGGTGAGCACAGAGTAACGTTAGGAACTAGTCCTAAACTCTATGTTTATTTAGAATATTGCTCTACTTATTCTTTAATCATTCACGTAATGATCACTTATCAGGGCGCTAAATGTGTACTTGCCACTCGTGATTGGCAAGTTATCGTATTAGGGTAAGAAATTGCCTGCATGTGATTGACAACCGGTTTGAATGGGAAAGTCACTGGGAAATGGTATACGAAAAAGTAATGCAAGTGATACGCGTTTAAATGGTTTTGTTGGTAGAAAGGGTGGATATTCAGTGAATACAGTGTTGACTTTATACAAGGGAAAAAAAACTGATCACTATTGCTGTATAGTGAGGAAATCTGGGGATGAAAGTGAGGATAGTGGAATCTAAAGTGTTGAGAAATCTCCTAAGATTGCCATCAAGTATGCCAATTGAATACTTAATAATTGAATGTAAAACTATCACCTGTGGTACTATGGTAAAGCAAAAATGCCTGATGTTGGGGAAGAAACTCCACGGGGAAGTGAGGGGCAGGCTTGTTGCTTCCAAGAATTTCAACTAAAGTAGGGAGTTTTGGGGCAGGTAAAATCTCTCATTGGTGAAACTAAGCCCAAGATTTGCTGTTTTTCACTGAAAAATTCAAGAATAGAATACAAAAAAAACTCCATGAATATGAGAAAGAAAAAACATTGTAAGCAATTTGCTCAGTAGTGACTTACCTGCATATATACAAGCTAACCCCACTGTTACATTGCAAGGAGATATATGGCTATCAAATGTAATACGCTTCCCACGTTAGAAATATTGGGTGCACATACTGGAATTTGACACCAACAAAGACACTGTTGTTTATGTGGGGATATGGTAGTTGAAACCCTAAAGTGGTGGTTGGGTGTCAGTGTCATACGAATAAGGAGACAGTATTTGATGCAATAAGATAGGATATTTTAATAGATGCACTGTGGAGAAAGTTTATGCTAGTGAATAAATGTAATGTTTTCTATTGTGAAATGTTCTTATTTTATATTTGAGGTATTAAGAGATCTAAGTGTGGTATGTTCGTGTATATCTTGAAGCTTGGACAATCGTTGGGGAAATCTCATTTTTATTTTACATGTGTGTGGAATTTGAAACGCAGTTATAAAAAAATAAATTAAAAAAAATAATAAAGTGTATATACATGCAATACCATTTTTTTTTAAACAGCCTTTAGAAAATTCAAGCCCTCACTGTACCTGGGGAGGTGGGGGGCTAGCACATCAGAAAGCAGCACGTCTTCAAGCACACCAGCAGGAAAGCTAGCACCCCTCAGACATGCTTACTGTGGTCGGTGTTTGTGCCATGGATTTGGGAAGATATTTAGCATTGAAATGAAGAAGTTTACTGCTGATCCGGCTTGTCATCACATATCCCCTCACAAGTAGCACGTGGGTGCACAACCCACATGATCTCCCAAATACAGCACATAAGAATTCAGTAGGCTCCCGTTAACACATGTTCTCCCCAAATCCATTATAGTACTGGGCATGATAATGAAGTGTTCTTTACCATTTAAGAATGATTTAAACAATCAACCTTTCTAAAAATCAACAAAATTACTTATAATGGTATACAATACATTACAGATTCAGTTTGGACTCGCACCCCAAAGCAGGACCACCATGTTGTGGTTGGCATGGGTCATGTTGGTCACTGGCACATTTGGCAAAAGGGCTGAACTACAGTTTCAAATGACAAGAACACCATACACTTTATGTAGCCCAAAATAAGGTCCCACATTTACAACCCAGTGTGCAGATAAGAACAAACTGGGGTAAAGGGTGTATGTGCATAACAAAAGGACAGTGTCAAATGATCACCATGACACTTCCTCATTAATTGGCATTTGATAGGGTTTGGTTTAAAATCAATCTTTGCTCAATTGTCTCCCCCGTCGGTTACCTCCTTTTCTGTGCATTAGTATTGTCCATCCCAATTCATTGTGTCCTTGTTCTACACACTTTGCCCCAAGGGGTAATGGTCACTTCTAGGCTATGTGTGGTCATCTTCTCTAATGGGCACATTACCTGATATATTACAACTCTGGTATGACGGTTTTGCTACCACAGAGTGCTACCCTACAACAACCGCTGCAATGTGTTGGCATACTACACAGGTGCCAAAAAGTGACATGTGAGGTCCTCAATCGCTGGTAGGCCAAATACTACTATAGCTCCCAGCTCTTCTGAATTTTGAGCCATGCTATTATAGTAATTTGAGTGCAGTTGCCCATTAGGCCCACAACTAGAACATCTGGAATATTCCTGCAATTTTTCTGTATGGTCCATTGGCCAGATATACAAATGTTTTAATATTCCTTTTGTCTCAAAAGAGGTGGCAGGCCAAAGGTACTTAACTTCCCAAACCAATTTGTATAGTGAGTAACACCAACACTGTAGAATAGTCAAATGTTTTTGCAGAAAAGTGTTAGTGCAAATGTAGAAACTGGTGTGCTCCTATGTGGGGGATATACTGTGAACAAACTAGACCACGGTATTCCTGCTCGATACTGGGTGCAACCCTGTGGTGAATAACTGCAATGCTTACATTTTTGTTCAAAGACTTTTTTTAATTTTTTTTTTTGGGAACATTGTTTTAGTTTTTCTTGAAACCAAAATAATACAACCCAAACAATTAGAACATAGGCCGACAGTTGAGCAATACCCAATGCATTTCAGCTCAGGCGATCGTTCTTCAGGGCTCGGTCTCCAACTAAGAAACAAAAACCACCTTTGTCTTCCAATTTGGTAGATCATTTCTAATCTCTGTACATCATTAGATCTAAAAAAACAATTAGAACATAGGCCGACAGTTGAGCAATACCCAATGCATTTCAGCTCAGGCGATCGTTCTTCAGGGCTCGGTCTCCAACTAAGAAACAAAAACCACCTTTGTCTTCTAATTTGGTAGATCATTTCTAATCTCTGTACATCATTAGATCTAAAATAAATATGATCTTCAGAAAGGGTGTCTAAAACCATACACATATGGGCATCTTGCCTATGCTCCAATTTCAGGGTGTGTTCAGCAATGAAGGCTTTTGTAACGCCAAAGATTTTTAAAATTATACATGCATAGCAGAGGACGGCACCACTCTATGCGATGACAGTACTAACGGATCAGTCTTCATTTGCACTCATTGTTCTGCCTCAACTAGGGCTTTTACATTCTTAGTGCATGCCCCTTTTCCATGAACACAAGTAGCTTTTTGGGTGCTGCCTGTGGATCAGTTTGATACATTTATATGCTGCCACCAGCTCATAAAAGTGATTGTTCGTACTGTTCCATGGAAGGCACATGATTCGGCCAAAAGGTAGGTGTTTTATGATTTCGTGGGGGGGGGGGGGGGAACATAGTGATAGGTCAGAAATTAATGACGAACCTGTGGTGTTATCAATGTAATTTTCTCACTTAATCTCCCTGCTTCCCATGTATGTGCCTCGTTCCGATGAAAGTGTGTGCGCGCAAGTGCGCAATGGCACTGTACAAAAGCAATGGCCTTACCTACACTATCTTTCCAGACATGGTCATCTGTGCATCTCTTCCAGGAGGAGAATTTAAGTGGAGTTTCTCAAGACGATTGTAAATATTTCCACTCTTGCTTCTTGGGGGAATACTAGACTTCTGTGGCATATCAGAGTCGTCTTATATAGGATTCAATATGTTTTATGTTATCACAGGTCTTTATGCTTTGAATGGGGATCAAGTATTGAACCTCACCCAGAGGGGGCGCTGTTGCACACGTTCAAAAATGGCTGCCTGATCAGAACGCTCCGGCCCGAGAATCATCCGTTCACTAAAATTGATCCTGTTCCGGAGCCCAGCACGGGGAGCTGAGCACACCGGAACGTGTGGCAAGGGTAGCAGCATCTGCACTGAAAATCCTGAAACGAGCAGGGCCTTGGTTGCAGATACACGGCTCGGCGGTTTCAGCGGGGCGGAGCTGTGGCGCGTGCCGACCCCAGGAACCAGAAGAATACTACTGGGAACCGCTGACACTCTAGCCAAAGGCCCATAGATAGCGAAGCCTGCGAAAAACGATTGGAGCTGCAGCGGAGCAACCCAGCTCCCCTCTCCCTCTCATACCTACACCAGACCCAGCCACGGAGAAACGGTCGAACGTCGCGATTACCCGATAAGCAGCAGCTCCAACACCGCGCTGCTGGAAGCCTGCAGCTAGAGGCGAGACAGACCCTGCTCTCCCGACACACAACGCAGGCAGTGCTGGCCCCTTGGGCAGACGCCCCGCGCAGCCCCCTAAGGCCCCCCGCTTGACTGTTGGAGCTGTACGGCATAGCCCCCTGCGTGAGTGCGACAAGGTAGCGGGTTGCAGAGGTCCCTACAAGCTTTATGCTGAGGGGAGGGCTGGCCTGTGGGGTGGACACATTGAGGGGACAGGGTGAGGCGGATATCTCCCCGACTAACCCCTCCAGCGACACCGGTGTGTGGGTCATTGAGCCTTGGCTGCGATTTGGCTGCGTTTGAAGATACACGTATGGACCTCACGTACCGGGGCTGCCAGAACCCCCAAAACCACAGTCAGTAGACTGTCGACCACAGGGGCATGGGGAACACGAGGAAGCAAGACAAGATGGCCGATGGAGTAGGAGCTAAGAAGAAAGGTCCAATGGACTCATACTAGCAGCCAGGCGGGGTGCAGCGAGACGGAACCGTCGCCGACAATTAATCCTGTGACGAGTGCAGACAATGGAGAAAGGGTTGAATACTTGACCAACATAGTCCAAAGTGGCTTTTTGTCCCTGAATGTGACACTGGATGACATTGTGACGACCATAGGGACTCTGAAAACCAGAGTTGATAAACAAGACCTGAGATTAACAGAGGCAGAGAAAAAGACTTGGAACAACGGAAGACACAGTTGCACGACAGGACCAAGATATTGCCCAGCTCAGGGAGAACTTGAATAGGCTGCAGAACAAATGTGAGGATTTGGAATCACGCGCAAGAAGAAACAACGTACGAATAGTTGGCGTTCGAGTCATTCGGCAAAGACAAAATGGAAACGCAGGTTGAGGCGCTCCTCCAGACCCTTTTTGGAGCAAACTCCCTCTCTGACCATTTCTTAGTTGAACGTGCACACCGCACACTGGCCCGGTGCCGAAACCTGGAGCGCCGCCCCGCACGATAATTGCAAGAATGCTAAATTATAGGGACAGAGACATGATCCTTAGACTGGCACGGGAGCATGGGACACTACACTATGAGGAAAACCGTATACACATTTACCCTGATTTTGCCACTGGAGTCCAGGCGAGTCGTAGGTCATATGAGCCAGTTAAAAAACTTCTAAGAGCAAGACAAGTCCCATATGCATTAATATTCCCAGCCAAGTTACGGATCCAATACGGAGGGAGGGCACACTTCTTCGAGACGCCGGCTGCAGCCCAGGCCTATGGGGAGGCCACCATTCTGTTGCCTCCTAAAGGTCACGGACCGGACCAGAACAGAACAGGGGACACCCCCCTGCAGATGCAGACTGAAACCCAGCTACAGAACACCACATGCAAGTATCATTCCTTGAACTGCTTGGCCCCACATGAGGGCTCCAAGTACTGAGAAGCGGGCCGTGAGCCGGTCGGGTAGCCTCGTGATGCAATGTAGTACCCTCAGGAATGTTCCTAACTGTTGTAAGGGTTCATCGTCAAGTTGGGGCAGATGATGTGGGTGGAGGGAGGGGCGGGATGTTTTGAACAATTGCAACCACCTAGACAAGTTTAAGTCTTGGGAAACAGCAAGTGTGTGTGAAAGTTGTATGTTAACTGAAACATGGTCTCGCAGGCGCCGACGCCACTCAGATGTTAATAAATAGCATGATCATGGTCGATGCAGTAATCTACGGTATGTTCACATGGAAAATGGGTGATGGGTTAAAAATAAGATTAATGTCATGGAGTGTCCGAGGCCTAAACAATCCAATGAAATCCAGGAAGGTAGGCAACTAGGTCACCAGGCATGAGCCACACATATTGATGGTGCAAGAAACGCACGGACAGAAATTGGTTAATGAGAACTTGCTAAATGGGAGAAACTGCGATACTATACCAATTACTCCTCACAGTCCAGAGGCGTGTGCACCCTCACACACCATTCATTGGGCTTTCTTGCAAAGGGCCACTTAGCACCCCAATGGGAAGATAAGTGCTGGTCCGGGGGGCAATCGCGGGGAAACAAAACCCTGGTGAATACCTATGGCCCCAACTTGGACGATCCTGATTTTTAGCTGCAAATACTTGAGATCCTTGCTAATCATGATGTCACCACTGTTATATGGGGGGGGGGGGGGGACTTCAATGTTGCGATAGACCAGGCCCTGGATAGATCTTCCAAAGGGAACAGGCCACCTCCCAGAGTAGCATTGACCTTTAAAACAGATCCTCTCGCAATTGTCCCCGATTGATGTCTGGAGGGTACTTCATCCAAGCAGCAAACGATATACATTCTACTCCTCTGTGCATGACAGCGAGTCACGTATAGATTACTGGTTTATGTCCTCAGACATGGCACCAGCACTGCAAAATTGTGATGTCCTGCCCCATACGTGATCGGACCACTCCCCGGTTATTCTGGAGATTATACTGAAAGAGGCCCCTAGACCGGCGCGAAGGTGGAGGATGCCTAGAGGTATACTTGGTGACCCAAATGTTGTCGAAACCCTGCATGAAGAAATCGCTAACTTCTTTACAGACAATGTTGGGTCAGTAGCCCAGATATCAACAGTATGGGAAGCATTTAAAGTCTAGGCGAGAGGGGCCTTGATGTCCAAAACCACTGGTCTATTGAGGGGCATACGCACGGAACTGGAGGGGGTGGAAAGGGAATTGAACGAACTGGAAGAAACTTATAGCCACACACATAGCGGGGACACTGGCCAAAATACATAAACTCCTTAGAGATTGACATGTTAGCAAAGCGGGAAATACAATACATGGCAGCCACGGCCCAGGTGCGCAAATATGGTGTAATAAGGCAGGGAAAATGTTGGCCAACTTGGTCAAACAAGAGAAACCAGCAATCCCGATTGCCGCGATCCAAACGGCACAGAATGAAATAATCACGAACGAACAAGGACGAATTTGTTAGATATTACACGAATCTCTATACGATAGGATATCCCCTGCTGAGATTAGACACAACCTTGCGGCGCTAGACCTCCCCCCAAGCTCCCAGAAGAGAGCAAATTGATACTAGAACAGCCCGGTACAGCAAAAGAGCTTACTGAGGCAATCAAGGAGCTCACGTCTTGCAAAGAGCCGGGCTCAGACGGACTGAGCGATGAATTTTATAAAGAGTTTTGGGAGGAGCTGGTCCCGGTGATGTTGGAACTATGGGAGGAGGCCCTGGGTAAGCTGATGCTGCCCCCCACAATGCGAGAGGCTATAATTATGGTATTGCCTAAACCGAGATGCCCGCCACAAGATATGGCATTGTATAGACCCGTATCCCTGATAAATGTGGATGCTAAGATATTTACAAAAGGTGCTAGCAAACCGCATGCTACCCTTTACGCCCACGCTGGTACATGCAGACCAAAGTGGGTTTATTCCCCCGAAAGTCCACTGCACTAAACCTGCGTAGGCTATTGGGCATAATGGCAAAAATTAACCCAAACAAACAAGCTGTGGCAGTGTCTCTGGACGCCGAAAAAAGGCGTTTGACTCAGTCTCCTGGGAATACCTCTTCTTGGTGCTTGAGGCGTTTGGAGTGGGCCCCCACTTTATCAAGTATGTCAAACTGCTATATACCGCCCCTGGGGTGAACGTATGCACAAATAGAACCATGTCTGGGCAGTTCGAGCTGGGCAGAGGAACCAGACGGGGGTGTCCCTTTTCCCCCCATTCTTTTCGCTTTAACAATAGAGCCCATGGCAGCTGCAATTCGGTTGAGACATAACAGGGGTCTAACACTGAAAGGAGCCACCCAAATAATATCACTGTACGCGGACGATACACTACTTTATGTCCGCGAACCGGGAAAAAACATTTGATCCCATCATGGCAGACATTAATGACTTTGCACAGTATTCCGGCTACAGGATAAACAAATCCAAGTCCAAAATATTTCCACTCACCCCTTCCACGGAAAGCCCCACTCTGACATGCAGCCTCAAGTGGGCGGACCGGAACTTTAGATACCTGGGGGTGTTGGTTTCAGGGGATAAGCAAACCCTCTATACGGACAATCATGAACTGACACTGCAAACAATCAATACCAAACTACAGGTCTGGAGACACCTTCCAATTTCATTGCACGGCAGAATCGCAATCCTTAAGATGATAGGACTCCCGAAACTGCTATACCGTTTGTAAATATCCCCATATGGCCGGTAAATGAATTCTTCTCCAGACTTGGGTCCATGGCGGTGTCATTTCTCTGTAACGAGGGGGAGGTGGCCAGAATCAGCTGGGAAAAGAAGAAAGAACCATATGAAACAGGGGGGATAGCGGCGCCAGATTTTGAGCTCTACTGCATAGTGGCACAGGCTCAGTTTGCAAGGTACTGGTATGATGAGGAAGATAATTCACCACACACCTGGATAGAGGAGTACACCACTGCCCCCACAGATCAAATCAGTCATTTATGATACGAGACACAGATGCATGTGAATTTGACCCTGTGAGCTGCACAGTTAGCGCCTGGGGGGCGATATTTAAAAGACTGAATATAGAAATGCCACATCCCGAGACTCCCCTTTGGAATTATCCAAACATCCCCCCCTACATTTGATACTAGTATACAGGAGGCCTGGGACCCTGACAGAGAGATGAAAGTGGGAGATATGTAAAGGGGAAGTTCGCAACCCTTGATGTATTCACAAGAGGTGTGGGAGGAGGCCCACTCCGTATATTACGGCATTATAGAATGAGATCTGCATATCAAGCATGCTGACCGTCATTCCCCGACAAACCCATCTCCCACCCTTGCACACAACTGGTTACAACACAGGACGGGCTGGGTATCTCCAAATTGTATAAGGTAATAGAGATCCACACCCCCACGGCCAACCGGGTGAAAGAGAAATGGGAAACAGATATGGAAATGCAAATACCCGACGACAAATGGGGCAGATATTGCACACTCACGAAAAAGGTATCCCTCAATGCTGGATAACGCCAGATACAATTCAAGATTCTCAATAGGTCACACTACACGCCTGCAAAGGTTGCTAAATTCACACCAGACGATTCAGGCAATTGTCCCAAATGTGGGATTCCGCAAGTGGGATCCTATCACATGCATTGGAAATGCCCGGAAGTGGCACGGTTTTGGGAACAGGTGGCCGCCATGCTGGCTGAGGTCACACAGATTCCTCCGAATTTGTCTCCCCAAAAATATCTGTTCGGGGACATTGGTAAATGCTCAGAAAAAGTCAGAAGACTGTTTAATGTATCCTGTATTATTGCTAAGAAATGTATATTGCAAGTATGGAAAAGCTCAAAGCCCCCTACCATGAACACTTTCTTGCGAGAACTAACTTACATCAATGAGTGCGAGGAACAATATGTGCTTACCCAACCCAGCACGAGCCGACCGAAGGACATCTGGGGGCCCTTTCAGGACATATCTATGTGACATGCTTACGGACAGCGAAAAAGATATGTGAACGATGAACTGCTTAACATGTGATGATGCTATTGCTGTAAATTTACCATGGAATGCATTGACTGAGTGATGTAACTGATGAGACCTTAATAAAAAGAGGTTTAAAAAAAAAGTATTGAATTTCACCCAGATACTATAGAAGACAGGCGACTCTCCGATTCAAAATGTATACGTTTGATAAAACCAAACATATTTAAATACAAATAAAATTGTGCTGTACATAAGCCACACTGTTAAGAACTCTGCTTCCTGTGCAGAGAGGTAGTCTATTTTTCTAGCAGCTCCTACTTTCTCCCAAACTTCTGCTCTTAACAGTTTAGTAAGGGTGGAGACAACAAAATGTGAGCTGGCCCAGACGCCTACAAGTGTCGCTTGTTCATGATCAGTATAGCCCTTCCTTAATAGAGTTTGTAAGGCATGTGGTGGCGTTGATGGCATTCTTTTTGCCAGGCAAAAAGTTGCAAGCAACTGGCCTGGCTTAAAATTAACTTGCTACCTCAATTCTATACAAAGCGACAACACAAAACGTCTAACTTGCCAAGATTAAATCATTAGCAAACTGAGTGCAAATGTTGCGCCCTGCAATCTTACTGTTTCATAACTGTGCCAAATTCTGTTCTGCAAGTAAAGAGATCATATTTATGGAGACACAATCTAAACCCATCTCTATGTCACTCTCAGCTACATCTCGTGTGTGATTTGTAGTTCACTACCAGTGTCTACCACTTTTGTGGACTCCATTTTTGTTCCACTCCCTAGTTTCTTCCTAAAATAACCTTGATGTGGATTTTCTTCCTCCCCTGCCTCTGTTGTTGGTGTGCCCTGTGCCAGGTACTTCCCTCCTAGTCTCACTATAGTTTGCAAATGTGCTGTGTCTTGCCCGCTGAACTGCCTGCTGTAGAAGGTGCATCTAAAACATACCCTTCCGAGTTTCGTATTCCCATTCCACCTCTGGTGAGGTTCTGTACTGTTGGGTGCATGCTCTTCCTAAGCACACGGGTTTGCCCCATGTGGCTAAACCTAGTCCAGTCTTCTTTGCAAACATTTTATTGCTACACCACAAAGACAGTAAACTGATCAAGAAGGGGGAATTAAAAATAAATGTAAAGAAAATACATGTTATGCAACTCGTCTTGCACGATCACGATCTCAATGTCACATGGACTAGTATCATTGTCTCGGTCTTCTTTGTCCCCCCCCCCCTCTCTTGCCTCATCCCGACTTGAAACACTTGTGTATAGGCGTGTTATAAATGCCATATCATGGCGGATCTACACAAAATTGGACTTGAATAGGCTTGGAACTGCTAAGAACAGAAATCAGCAAGAAAGTAGAACTGGTGCTTCCTCTCTGCCAACGAAGCAGTGTTTCAACACGTGAGAAAAAAGCTCCCCCACCCCCGCCTTTTTACCATCCCCAAATACATAATCTGAGAACTACTGGTTTGTAATAGAATACCAGGGACGAATTCAATACTATAACACTCTCAAAAGTGTGTGTATTAAACAATATACACAAAACTGGAGAACCTATATAAAAAGGATACCACTCATTATCAACACCATTAAAACAGGTGGGCTTTGATCTAGACTAACACCACCTGATCAGTCTCGACATGAAAACCGTGTACATTAGAAGCCCACAAAAGCCACAATAGAAAGAATCCATAGACATTTACAACAAAACTATGGGTGATTAATTAGGTCAGTTACTGAGTGGCGAACAAGAAAGAACTTGGCGAAGAAAGAACTTGACGAAAAAAAGAAAGATGGCACCATGAAGTGGGAATGTTAATTTTTAAAAACAGATATTACCCATTCAGAATGTAGCTATTTTTCCAGGCGACAAAAAATATAGTATAACTAAAGCAGATTTCTTATTGTAACCCATCATTTCTTTGCATTTATTAATTAACTCAAATTAAACGATGTATTTTGTGTTTCTAGTTACTCTACACACACAATAATATGATTCTCCCAGCAACACTGCTCTGCTGCCACCGCTGTCCCAAATATATCTGTATGGAATAGGGGACAGCACATGCTTTCCTGTTTTGTGGGGAATAATTTTATTGTAGTTTTATGTTGGCACCATGTGTCGGATATAGGGAGTTTATCAGGCAAAATTTGCACTAACTGCTAGCCACTGTCTGGTGATATTTGACTCATGGCGAGTAAAACAAATTGTTGCTGTATGTATACAATGGAGGTGGCAAGTGACTTTAGGGCTGGCTAGTAGCTTGCAACGATTGTGCGCTCCATGGGCTGTGGGAAACACAATGGCTAACTATGGTCAACTTGCATATGATTTGAAGAAAGGCACACTTGCTTCAAGGACAATTTCTCTAAAGGGGATACAAAAATGACCCTTATTGATCAATAGAGGGTGCGTGAAGCCAATAACTTCCTAGTGTGGTGTTAAAATATACAACTGAAATCAACACCATCAAATACATTTCTTGATACATCTACGAGTTAACCGGAGATCGGAAGTACACACAGAACACACTGATAGCAATTCATTAATAAATCATGAGCTTCCATTCCAAAACTATAAGAGGCAATTTACTTTTTGGCAGTTCCGTGGCCTTCGATTCAACAGTAGGTAGCACCAAGTAGAAGGAAAAATAAAAACGTAAAGGCATTACCCAAAGGTGATCCCGAAAAAGGGCACTTACCTGACAAGCCCTACTAGAAGGCAAAACTGCAAGAGCAAACGAAGACAGTGTTGCATATTACCTTCACCCACTTACCCATCAAGACCAAAACATTATTCTAGTATTGAAGTATTGGATATGCGCATGACGTGGATGCTGCCTACCCAAGTCCTTTCCCCATAAACACAACAGGATGAACATGGGATCTTATGTTGGCAATACATGAAGTGAATTGGTGGAATTGTCCACTGGAATTTTAATTCAGGCTTTTTGCCAATTGCAACATGCCAGTCTGTGTGACAGGCCCGAGTACCACCCCCTCCCTGCCAAACCACGACATGGCAACAAAGCCCCAACTTGTGGGGTCATTTTGGCACAAGAATATCAATCCTATTCAGTATGCTCACTTCCAAAATTTCTCCCCAAAATCAATTACTGCTGCACCCCCATCTTGCACGTCTGACACCATGATACATCTACAGTTCCTCACACAGACGGGCTATGAAGTGAAGCAAGGTAAGCGATTCTCACTAACATAAGCACCAGCATGCAAGGCCAATACCTAGAATAAAAGGGGCTGAATAGTTTTCCCTTTCCTTCAGGTGGACACAAGAATGAAGACCGCAAATTTTACAAAGAACGAGCAACAAATATAGTAACCAACAGGCTTTCTTTCTAATGGTAATCAAAATACATTAGGGATTCCCATTGTACCTAACATACATTTACATCACTGAACGCCTATACTTAAGAATCGATTCCAAAAAGTCAGTACTTATGTTTTCAATCTCACCCCATGTGTGCGTTTCAATGTCAGTAGTTTCTAAATGCCCATTACATGTCCTCCGTTAGAAACTTTAGCAAGCAGATGATGCTCTTTCGACTATAGAACAGATTTGAAATGTGCATTTGAGAAACGTTGCTCCATGCAGATGAACTGAAACACCATTAATCCAACGAGCTAACACTCACTCACCAGTCTCTGGAGAAGCAGTCTCCAACTAGGCTTTATTTATGAAAAGGAAATGATACGTGTTATGATTATATTAATCAAAGCAAAATAGCATGTTATACTGTTTGTTGGAACATGCATAGGTTTTATTTTTGAGTTATGCTGATATAACTGTACGTGTTTTGGGCGAATTAGTATGCGATGTGTTCAGTACATGAATGAATGTGTAGGTCAGTATGGGACAGCGGGCTAGTTGCATCTTTTATCCCGTGTGCAACACAGGGTTACTAGTCTTAAAAATTCTGGGTCCCTCCGATTATAAAATAAAACCCATCAATATATCATCATATCAAACAATACATGAGGTTAACAACATTTGAAATTTCTCCATCAGGGCACAAAATTAGCACTAGCTATTCTCTAGTGAAAATTGACCCTTGGTAAGCAAGACATGTGGTGTGGGGAGTTATGGCTGGCTAAGAGCTTGCAACAACTATTTTAACAAATTGTATTCCAATTATGCAGACACAACATCTGAAACCTATTTGGAAACAGTGTTCGGTGGGACAATTAGTTCCCATATAAAATAAGAATCCCAAAATAATGACACTACTTCGAAGATTTGATTCCCCCCCCCCACCCCCCCAGATGCAGAATTGGGTTCAGCTGCAAATATTTCAGCCTTAGGGAACAGATTCAATCAATTTAAAAGATACTGTAGTTCCCCACCACCCCATCCATTTTGTCTAAAGGTACAACCATTACTGCTATTAAATTTTCATATTCATGGTCAGAAGTAATTTTTAAATTTTACATACGCAGCATGAGGGTCGAAGCTGGAATACACAATTCACAGAATTGCTCTAGGGATGGGGTTAAGCTATTGGGGGGCATTTGCTAACTAAATAAACGTTCCACAAAACCACCTGGGCAAAGACCAAACGCTTCACAACCCCAATAGAGGTATTGCAGGTATCTTGTTTTTTGATGAGGCAGCCGCACCTCCATGTTGTTGATTAAAAATACGACACGTTTGAATTTGCATAATGATCATTTTACAATGTTCAGCCCCCACACAAGTCATCAATGATCATGCCTAGAAATTTAAAATGTGCTACAGCTTACGTTTGTGAGAAAATTGCTTTGTCTTCATTGTCCACTCAAATATTTGTGCAATGAAAGCTTATTAGTGAAAACACTTTCCTCCATACAAGAAAAAAAATATTTTTAAAACTAGCAAGAGGATTTAAAAGGCTTCAGGTTGTCACACCAGGTCTGCAGGTCCTCCCACTCATTAACCGAGCCCATGTGTTTTAAGGATTAAGCAATTGGGCACACCCTTGAGAGGTTGCTCGTCTGAAGTTGGGATGGCCAATCACCAAAACAAGCCTTCCCTCAGCAAAGTTCTGAAAGATGGGGAACCACTTCCAACTGATTGTCAAATGTGTGAGCTCATTTTCCAGTGTTCTGGACACCCTGTCCCTCATATAGACACAGCTCAATCACCATTGACTGCACATGGTCCCACCCCTCCCCCCAGAGTAGTCCAGGTTTTATATCCAAACTTCCCTGGAAGGGATGTTTTCTACATGCATCGTTCTCGGAGCGGCTGATGTATGAGTCACTGACAAATCAGACAGTTGGGGGGGGGTAACATGTTTAAACTACAGATCTTTGACATCTGGTGCCTTTTATTCGTCAATGTCCAATGGCAGTGGATTATTAAACAGTATAGGGTGAAAAATGGACCTGCAACTCAGGCAGGAAATCCAGTAATGGCTATTTGTATTACAAAATGCCAATACATTTTGTTTTTGATCACGCCGACTGTTACACAACTAGTGGTCTGAACTGGAATACACAGCAGGAACTACTCAGCCTAACCTGGGAGCTATTAAAGTCCAGTCACATGAGTGAAGTGCTTGAAAAATGAACAGTGCTCTTATTTTTTACTGTGGCATGCACCCAAAAAATGCACATATTGAACGCTTCAAATTGTGTTTTTCATTCTTGTTGCTACCCCATTTAGTCTTTAAATAATGTTGCTACTACATAACCAGGCCTCGCAAATTCTTAAAAATACCAATAGACCTGCGGGCAAGTTCCTCATTTTACATACTCGACTTAAGGAAAATACACGTGCCCCAAGGTAATTTGGAAACAAAACATTTACGGGTGCTTTTTTGTAAAATGGTGCATATCGCCATAAGCACACTTTTTGCTGCAATGCTGTCAAGCACACACAGTGACACCTGCATTTGCCATTTGCTGCAAACAAAGTGTGTTTGCATTAAATGAAAAACAAGTTTCTAACATCCCCAGCAAGGTCGAGCATCATGCAAATGATACTCGTCTTGCATAAAAACTACTCAAAGCTAGCGGGCTAGTAGATTTTGTGAGCCCCGATTACTCAGCTGCTCCATTTGTTACTGGCTACATTTTTTCACTCCAACATCTTTTTTTTCTGTGATGTGAACTTGCTCACTCTTCCCTACTGCTGCAGAACGAGGTAGTAATACATAGCATGAAACTATAACTGTGTCCAGTGCATTTGACCATTCATTCTTTACATGCGTTCTAGAGGTTTACCAACGTACCTTTTTATGCAAATTCCCATACACAGACTTGATTCCATTTAGATGGATATATTTGTGTTTTGGCTTGGGGAGCCAAAGTAGCTCCTGGTAGCCATTGATGTCGAGCTAACCAGGCTCTTCTAGGCCCTATCCAGTATCCAAATAGGTTCCAGGCAATTTTTAACCCTAAAGACCAGCTCCAAAATTGGGTTGTAGGAATAGATTAGTGCCTGAAACAACTTACGAACCACCCGGTAAACCAGGAAGCTGAGAATGATAACGAAACAAAATGTAGCACAAAACTACCATCAATGAAATGCAACACTCTTTAAAAGCAACATTCAGCAAATATCACCTCGACATGAATAATGTTCACCGGGTCCTACAAATGGCTGACACCAGGAAGCATTTTTTCTGCATCACAGAGCAACTATTTGGCATGGGGTCCCCTCATTTGCATCTTGAAGAGCCGCAGTAGAGAACCCACGCTCTCTAGCCAGTCATAAAACGTGGTTGAGGCTACATGTGACCGACCTTAACATGTCCAGCTTGCAAAGCAGGTCTGCGTTTGCACCCACATTTTCAGGTTCGAAATGCAAATGGGCAACAAAAGCTTCTTTGCACGAGATGAGCCTTTCTACAGAGACCTCCTTGTCTGTTCTTCAAAGGCGGAGAGGCGTTTTAAACGACCTGCACTAATCTCTTTTTTCGAAATTCGGAAGAAGTGCCCTCCTTGGGCAACCACCACAAGTGTGTCTTGGTGAATATGGAATGAGCTTTAAGGTGTGCAGCTAGCGCCCAAAGCATGTACCTCGCACACATTGTTGTATCTTTGTTTTTATATCAGCCCTCCCGCAAACTATTTTTCACACTGGTGGTTAAGTTTGAAATCTGAATCGGGCCTTTGGTCAGGCAACAAATAAATTGACGCAAAACAGAAAGTGACTCGTAGAACCGACTTACAGCTTACTTAGATGCGTTTTGGCAGTGTCAGCGAACATTGACTGTGCAATTTAAATTGGTCAAAAAAGAAGATGGGATTTGCCCTAAACGACGTTTATATGAAAAAAGAAGGCAAGTGCTAACAAAAACTACAAGCATCCCGAGTAACGAGCAGCGACATTTAGGACAAAGGGCGGTTAGAGATCCTCTGCATGTGTTAGGACAATAATTGAAGGTGTTTCCCCCCACCCTATAACAAACTTTAGGCAAGCCATGCAGTTAATGCAAGACAGAATATTCCGGCAGTAAACAAGGGCACAGCACAAGGAAACAAAAAAAAAAAAAAAAGTGGTGGTGGTGCGGTTAACGGTTTCTATCCCAAAAGTTTTACTTTTAAGGGGGCGCAAAAAAGCTTAAAACACCCACGTGATATAGACAGTTATCCCACTTAAAAAACTAGTTTAAAAACCTAGTTCGGTTATCCACCTACCTGATCCATTGAAGTTAGAAAAAGCATTGCTCAAGCACAACAAGGGCATAATAACGTTGGTATTTTTATTAAAAAGAAATGCAATACAGTTTGAATATTAACTTTAAAAACGTCACCTCCTGGAGAAACAAACGGTGACAAAAACCCAAACCCCATGTTCTCACAAAATGCTGGCGCAGAACGTTGTTTGGTAGGGTGCCAACCCCATTCTACAATCCACGGATGTACATATGGCTAATTACAGAAATTCTGCATACATCCTACACTAATTTAGGAGGAAAATTAAGTCAAGTACGTGTCACAAAAAAGCAATTCATAGAATTTTGTGAATTGTGTTTTGGGTAGGTGGTTAAACGTATGAATGATACTAAACAGTGATTGATACCAGGAACAAGACAACAAATCAAAATCCCCAACCAAAGTGGTCTGATGCGCCGAGGGTCTGGCAAAGAAAATGGGTGGTGGAGGGACTACACTATAGTTGGGCGCTCGTTAACATGGAATAACTGACAAGGCAGAAGAATTAGATACGATAGTTGTAAGCCACCGTGCCGTTCTTTGTTTTAACAATTAGGCACAATAGAAATGTGCAGACCAAAACGTGTAATCAAAAACATGCTCCTCATGGACAACCAAAAAACGAGTTTACCAGACACCGTCGTCTCCACTGTGTACGCCCATATTCACATAGTACACACGTTCAATATGCAACTCCAAACCCATTGTGAAGTCTCAATCTCAATGTATTCACAAAGGTTGGCTTTTACTAACAAAATGTCAATGTGGGCAAATTGACCACACGTAGAGTTGCAACATATTAAAGGCAAGCATCGCAGAGGCACGAGGTGTCAAAAACTACCAAAATTACAGAGGGTCAAATCCTGTTGACAAAGGATGAAATGATCGGTCCTGTATCACCGATAAATGCCTCATTGGGTCTGAAAGGGATATGAACAGCTGCATCATTTAAAAAAAATGTCATTGTTTCATTAAATTCAGATACCACCACACTTGTTAATCAAGCACCTAATCAAATTACTCGCGTCGACCCTCCCTAACCACCTGCACTTTCCCACTGTTCATGAACTCGCATTGTTGTAGTCCCACGAGTTTATTTACCAAAAAAAATACATTAGGGTAAGAAGAAAAAAAAAAAAAGTTCACTTTTCACAAGTTGTACCTTGACTTTGTAACTGATGGGGAGAGCGAAAACATAGTATTTACACGCCTGTAACCTGAAAAGCAATAGTAGAACATGTACTGTCATACTGCATTAATACCATTGAGTTTGGGAATGGGTCCAATCTCTGAATGCCAGGGGCGGCGACGCCGCTGCTGAGTAAGAGCCCGCGGATACGGTGAGTCAGTCGAATTACTCATACGCTTCCATTCTGTCACTTCCGGTGAACGTTTCCAGTTACAGTGGATGGCTGCACTATTTCCTGTTGATTTAGGCCCCAATTACTGTAACGACTGAACTTGCATTTTTTCCGAGTCTGTAAACGGAGTTCATTGATATTTTGCCATACCCACTCTGTACGTGTTTTCATGATTATTCGTAAAAGTTCCACGGCAGTCTTGACGTAAGAAATGGGTATAATCCTTGGGGTGGTGTTGGTTTGTGAATGAAGGGTGTCCAAGGGAGCTAGCCCGCGGGTTGACCGCCGCATCACTTGTGGCAGTAAAGGTCTTTTAGCGTCTTGAGTTCTTCGATCAAGGTCCGGTTCTGGTTCTCCAGCACAGCCACACGGTTCTCCAAGCACTTCACGTACTCCTTTTTCTTCCTCCGGCACTCGCGTGCTGCCTCCATGTTCTTCATTAACCGGATCTCGCGCTTCAGCTGCGGGTCCACAGTCTTGGCGTTGGCGGCAGCAGCGCTGCTGAGTGCCAGAGGCGAGCTCATGAGCACGGTCTGTGGCAGCGCCGAAGTTGTGGTGCCGCCACCGCCAGAGGTGGTGGTACGGATCTGGTAGGTCTGCATGTCTCCCGAGGGCGTCTGTACCACCACCTGGTTGGAGGGCACCAGAATTTGCTGCCCATCTGAGGTCTGTGCGTACTGCAGGATGGTTGTGCCACCGCCACCAAGGTGCTGGTGCAGTTCGCCGCCGCTGCCCATACTCAGAGTCTGCAGGCCTTGCATGGCGTCTGCGGCTGGAGAGGCGAACTGCAGCGCGCCGTTGGGCGCTATAGCAAAGTACTGTCCGGTACTGGTCTGGTAGATAGTTGTAGTGGCGGCGGCCATGGAAGCAGCTAGAGCCGTCGAAGCGCCCGCGCTCTCCTGCTCCTCCTGGAGATGCTGAAGCTGCTCCTCGTCGCCGCGCTCACCGCCCGAGAGTTCCTTCAGGATCTTGCGATAGGAAGGCCGCCGCGCCAATAACTCCCGCGCCGCCTTTTGCTGGTTGTCTTCACCACGCTGAGGTTGCGGTGAGCCCGCCTGCTCCTCGTCGGGTTGCTCCTCCAGCTGCTGCTGGGCCGCGCTCAGAATGTGTTGCTGCACCGCCGGGGAACGAATGACAGAGGGCGACGCGGCCTGGATGACTCCGTGCACCTGTACCTGCTCCCCGCTGGGCAGCTGAAGTACCGTCACCTGCTGGCCCCCGCCGGCGCCGCCCCGCAGCGACACTATCTGCTGTGCGAGCTGAGACACCTGCGCGGCAGAAACGGTAATGGAGTGTGTCCCCTCCTGGCTGCCGTCCCTGTCCGAGGCCTCGTCCATAGTCGCCTCGGCGGGGTCTCGCGCACACCAGGAAGTGGACGCGGGGCTTGGGGCGCGGCCCAGTCCCGCTTCGTTCGGGCTCGAATCCGAGAGCTCCCTGCGGACAGCACAAGACAATTGTGTCTGTCCGGAAATTTAATTCGTTCCAAGGATATAGTGGGAAGCGGTAAAGAGAAACATAAGCAAGAAGGAGGCCGAACCTGCGGCTGCCAAACAAAGACAAAGGCTCTACGCCGGCTAGGCCTCGAAGTCGTGTGACGTTGACGTTGAAAGTGAGATCATCACGCTCAAAAGAAGTATCCCTCTACGAAGAAAACGGAGCGCCATCTTGGACGAGAGTTTGTCTACAATCCTCGATTAATATACAACTAAAGTATATGCGAGGAACTGACTCATGCTGTTCAGGAGTACAAAGAACAGTAGTTGTTAAACTTCCTACTCAGGCAACACACTACTGTAAACCAACAGTGAATAAAATCATAAATCTTACACAGACATAGTCAAAAGATATACCCAGTGTGGGAAATGTAAAATTGCAGGTACCCCCTATCAATTCTTTAAGTGGGTGGAGGGCTCAACCTGGAAAGGTGTGAGAGTCCCTCTTACGCCGTGGCCCCCACTCCATTTTGATAGTTCTCCACTTGTCTCACTTTCAATGTGTGTCTCACTCTTCCATTCATAACAACCCTTCTCTTGTTGTGTCCGTTTCTATGTGTCTCTCTCCCCATACTTCCACTTCAGTCATGTTGTCACACACTCTAACCATAGCTCTCAACTCACACGCTTTTGGCGGGTGTCACCCGCCTTGTAAACAGCTGACTCACCCGCCAAGGCTCCTTCATGCCCATTCGTTTCAATGGGCCTCTCACCCGCCAAAAGTAAAATCGGGTGTTTTCACCCGCCTTTACGACATAAATGGTTGAGAGCTATGCTCTAACTTTCTGTGTATATCTGTATTTTTTCTGAGCCTGTCCTTTGGAAAATGCTGTGCTGAAACATATCAGTGATTCCTACCAAAATCCCAGTATACTGGTTTACTGTTGGATGACCAATATTCAGTTTGTTTCTGTCAGCCTAATGCAACCACCTCTCAAAGACGCTCATCAATCAAAGACTGATTTTGTTCTGCTTTGACAGCAGTTTTGTGATATACAAATGATGGCAAGGTTTGAGACTCCCAACTTGTGCACACAATGCACAGTGAAATTCAGATTTTCCACACATTTGTTACAGGAAGTCATAATTCTATAAAAGACTCAGAGGCAAAGTATTATGCTTCTCTCTCTTTACTCAAACTCGAGCTGCATAAATCAAATAACTTTAAATCATCAAAGAATAAACACAATCACAAAACTACATTTCCCATAACGTCTTTTGTGTGTGAGTTTCATTCTTTTGATGTCCATGAACCAACACATCACATGACTCTTTCCACCAATCATAATATATATTGTCCTTTAACCTCCTTTACACTCTTGTGTCCTTCCTCCTTCCTCCTTCTTTGTCTGTGTCCACCTTTAACTCAACCTTCGTCCCAACTGGTAAATGCTGTAAACCACGAACTTTTATTCGTCATGTTTCCGTAAACCATGACCGTATGACCCATTCGAACCTGAAACACAAACCATATTTCAGACTACTGTCTCCAGGGTGGGTAATCGACATGCAAACATTTTCCATAAACGTTTTTGCCAACACAATCATCTTTTATAACATCATCATCACAGAATACAGTACATTCACATTTACATCCACTATTGGGTGAGATAATCCTTTGCCTCTGTGTCTTTACTAGAATTATGACTTTCTGTAACAAATGTGTGGAATCAGTATCATGGATACACACTGTCTCCTCACCTGCGCTAGAGTGCTCGCAATCATCGCAAAGGGAGGGAACGTGTATTCTTTGCTCGGGCCCCACTATTGCAGAAAAGCGTCTATCGCTTCCGCCTCTGGGTCCTGTCTCCAGCTGAAAAACTGAGCAAGTTGCTTGTTCAGTCTCGTGCGAAGAGGTCTGTCCTGCATGGACCCCATCTTCCATCAGTGCCTGGAAACTGTTTGTGCCCACCCTGACTCACAAGTGTAAAATGAATAAAACAGACACTCCCTGGGCAGGGAATAAGGCACAAAAGCGCAGGCTGTGAGAGTTCAAGGAAAAGTTTATCTAGATCTCTGAGAGCGCTCTGACCACATCAAGGTTACAACACATTTATATAGTACATCTACATTTTTAACATATGATGCTACATTGGACCAGGATTGGTCAGTCGTGGTGGTGACTTAGGTGTGGCCATCATCTCTTCCTCCGGGTTGGTTGCTTGGTTGGCGGGAGGATTGACGTCAGACATTTGTGCTCCGGATGGGTGAAGGTCAGGTCACTGTGAAACACGGTGGTCACTATCTAAGCTAAGAAAATACATTCTGAGTAATGCATGCACTAAATAATAGCTGATCAAAGGACTCTTAGTAGTGTATCATGTCTTTATACAAATCACTCAAGGGTTTATACCATCTACACATTTGGGTTGTACAGGTCACAGGTTTAAGGGCCTTGACCACTATAATACTGTCATTGAACTATAGGGTTAGTCTCACAAGAATCTAAGGTATGTGGCACTTGTTACTATTGGGCACGATATACTGCACAGGGGTCTAATGTTAGTTGGGGGTCTGCTGGGTGGGTTTCATAGTATGGTTGGCAGTCTGGCACATGAAAGGGATGCCTCGCAAGGACACAGGGTTAGAATGGCAATAAGTTTCAACTGGTGAGGGTAAGAGGGCAAGGACACTTTTGTGGAGATGAACGAGCTATGTGCTTGGCTCATGTTGGTTCACATGCGGGAAAGTGATCTCAGAGGAAAAGGGATGAGTTAAATTTATTATTTGTTGCAAGCAGCTCCGGCCTCAGCGTGAGAATGGAGCTGCAGAGTTTTCCAGTTGGAGTGGGAACGAGGGTGGGGGCCATGTGCTCCGAGCTACAGCGGCGGGCAAAAGAGAGAGATGCATTTTGTACTATCGCAGCGAGGCCTAGTTACCAAAATGGAGTCGAAAGGGGGTACAAAAAATGGATGCCCTCTGTCCTGCTCGGTGGTCCTATCTGCGCAAATATAACCATCGGTTAGCATCGCATAAGGGCGAGGGGCGTACCCACCACTCGAGGCACTTGGTCCAAGTTTTGTACTGAGAAGTGATGGTAGAGAGGGGCCCATTGGCCCCTCGCTCCCACACATTCCCCCCTTCCGTTACATCTAAAGCAACGAATACTTCTACTTTTTATTCTTTTCATTCTCCCTTCGGTAGTACTCAACCTCTGCCGCCGCCTCGTCCCACGCGGGGGTACCTTTTATGGGCATCCAAGCTCTGCAAACGCTTCTAAGGCTGTTTCCTCTTCTGGCATATTCATCTGGGGTACACATTAAGTAAATACCTCCATCCCCATATAGATCTACCCATACTTCTTGGTATCATTGCAACTCCCTTGGTTCCTTTATCGTTGTGTAATGCAAATTATCCACTATATCCCCATACTGCCTGTAAATTGCTGTCATTCTGTATTGTGTTGTGGTGTACTCTCCTGTTTGCATTTGTGCATCTATCATGGTAGCTACCGTTGACAGTCGGCCCATTGTCACCATCATCATAGCCGAGGTTGGCATGCTTTTCTCACAACACCGTAGTCCCAGTTGGCACACACAAAAGAACAGGAGCACAAAAACGATGATGGGGATCAGTATTTTCATTGCCACATTTACCCATGATGGTATCCAGCTGAACAAATTGTCGAACCATGTACTTTCTTCTGCTCCTCCTTCCGCTCTCATTCTTTCCCCTAAGTTGTGCACTGCGTTTATCACATGGGAGAGTGTCCCGTTATCAGCGTCTTCAGTTGGCACGAATGTGCAACACGCCCCCCAATTTTTCGGCAAACACCGCCATCCATCTACGTGAGGAAATCTAGGACATATCTGTTCTGCATTGTCATTAGGCGTAGCGCGTGGGGCTCTATTTTAATCACGTTGAACCCTTCTTCAGTGTCGTTGACCAGTTGAATGAGCTCCCAGCGCACGATCTGCAACCATTTGGCGTTTGCTCGTGCTTGCAGTCCAGCGGCAAGAAGTGAGTCAAAGAATGTCTCTGCTGATGAAAAGAGCTCGTATTTCTGCGGCATCTCAGCAAGGAGTTTCGATGATTCGGATGAGATGTAATTGGAGGATCTTTTACTTCGTGTCAATCTTTTCTTTAGTTCATATTCTGACAATAGTTCATATGCTGGAGCTTCTGTTCTTATTAGTTGGGGCGCTGTCGATGGCTCAGCCGATTACCCTGCTGCCGATATGCCAGCCGATTGCTCTGCTAAACCTTGGATGTGGCTCTCTGGTATTACTATCAGGGCTGTGTGGAGGGTGGCTAAAGCACAAGTTCCTTTCCACGGTGCGGGGAGGTGCAGGTAAGCTTGATTGCCGTAAACCCAATACATATCCATTAGTGCAGCTGTGCCTTTTTTCATGTCGGGTATTATTACCGTTTTGTTACATCTCCTTGTCTCCCCCATGTCCACTTTCCCTTCACCACGGAAACACAGTTCATGTGGCACTTCTTTTAGTATTTGCTGTGACCCACGTTAGCTTTGCGACATGTTGCGACCAGATGGGGTCACATACCTCTTTTATCCATTGGAAAGTGTCATTTGGTAGGCCTCGAAGCGCTTCGGCTTTGCATTGTATTGTTTCTTCGTGCCATTTATTTTCTGCATATCGTGTCCCCTTGATAACAAGAACAGGTTCTTCGAGGCAAATTACTCCTCGACGTCTGCTTGTGCATGTTTTCTCATTCTCTAGCTTTTTCAATGTGACTGTGTGCGCCTGGAATGTGCTCTTTATTCTGCATAAAACCAGATGAATTAAACATTGGGCCTCCGACAAGGGCACGTCCTGTGGTACTAACATTTTCGGTGTTCCTGATGCATGCGGGATGAGTGAACAGACGTAGCAGCTCTCATTTGTTGCGTGCTTCGCCGTGGCACTCATGTCAGAATAGCAAAATACACAAAAGAGGTGGGGGGATTAAACTGTGGACCAAAACACCCCCTATCTTTAGGAACGCCCTAAAAAATATAAACTAAAGAATGGTCCACAGTGTAGTATCACGGTATCGCGTGTCCAACCTCACTAATTGGAAGGCAGGAATAGGGGTAGAGAAAACACAGTATACATATCTCTAAACATTAGTGCTTTGGTATTTTAGGCTCTACACAATGGGAATTGGACCAGTTATACAATTATCAATTTTATTTAACCTTCAATGGTAAATATACATCATAAAAATGCCAACGTGGCATAATTCATCATTTAATACAAAACTATCACAATCCTTAAAAACTTTTGTACATAAAAAGAAGAAAAAGAAGACAATAAAAAAAGCAAAAAAACACAGAAACGACCAAATCGCATCAGTGACAATTTAAGTACACCGGGAGAAAAAGAGTGCACATATAATCCTAGGGAACCACAAAATCAGGGATTACAGCATAAACATACAAAAATTTAATTAAATCAAATTATTACTCCTAAATCTAACCACAATAATGGGGTTTAAAGGAAAATAACACAACTCAAATAGCTACTAACTTCCACACTACTTCACTCCCATTCAACCCGACATGTTTCATTCCTCACTCATTTCATACACACACAGTCAAGGGAAATTCATCAGGGGTGTATACTTAAAAGCACGATATGTCTCAATAGGTCGTTTTACGCGGCGGAACTGAAGTTACCGCCTCTCAACCTGAATAGTTCAAGGTGAACATTTAATGTTCCACAGCTATTCTGCCAACTCCCGTGTTTAAGAACTACGTGAACACTGGCTTTAGCACGGGAACCTGGACCCAAACAATTTACAAATATTTCAAAAGTTAACTGTTATAGCGTCCGATACAAAAACAGTTGGATTCTTGTGGTTGTGGTAGAGTTCGGACTGCCCTCTCGCGAGGAACGGACACGTGACACCTGTGGGAAGACAAGGAGAGAAAAGACCAATCACTATAGTCAGAATACCTTTTATTTGATTGATCAGGGTGGCGGGGATCTTCTATTTCATCTAACCCCAGGTCATGATAGATGTCATATCTTTTCCCTCCCGCCCCCCTTTTTCTCCTCCTCCTCCTTTCCATGTTATTGTTTTTCAACTTTTTGTAATGTATTGGAAACATCCCAGCCCATGTTTTATCATTACTATTCAATATGGCATATGTATCATCATCAGTAGCAGCAATATTGTGTGAGGTAGGGTGTATGGTTCTCTGTGCATTAATACTAGTGTTAATTAAATAATTTGTCCAATAATAATCTCCATCATATTCGTTATGTCCATAAGCATTACTCATATTTACATCGAAATGTAGCACTGACACACTTGTTGATCCCACAGTGATGTATTCTGAGGGTTGCATTCAATCTGTTTTGTTAACATTAATTTCATGTGACTCCTGCCATATAGTCTTCACCCCAGTCCATATCATTTGCGATCCTTCTCTTATCATGTTAGCCCCGCTTCCCCCCCTTTGCATGTCATTAACAAGAGATAAAAGGGTATAGTACCAAGCTGCAAAAAACAGCATAACGGACAACAAAATTGCAGCACATTTCAAAACGCATTCAACATCACTGAACCTTTTAGCCCTAATGGCGACTCTATCACTATCTAACATTAATTCGCTCTCTCCGATGGTGGGTCATTGGGCCATTGTTCACCTGGAGGGGAGATATAAATTCATTAAGTCATCACAATATATACATACATTTACATTCTTGTTCAACTTCATGTTTAATCATTACTTTCAGTCAGGCTTGTTCTGTTATTCTATTGCTCATGTACTTTTTCTGTAGAGACAACCATCAAAAAAATGAAGGTGGGAGATAGAGAGGGAGAGATAGGTGAGGTATATAGACAATATGCTGGCCAATTGAAGAGGAGAGGGGGAAGTGACAGAAAAGAAAGAAGGAGGAAGTAAGCTCTGCAGAACAAAATACATATCATCACTTTTATCTCTGCATATACTTTTACTGACTCTTTTGTTATTTGCTTTCAACCTCATTTGTTGTCCCAGTAGCGCTGTCTTGCTCCTCCTGGGGGATTGTACTATTGTGTGCCCTCCTCACATCAGATAAGTGCACCCAATACTTCAATCCCTTCACCTTCACCGTGGTGGGTGTACTATAAATGACCTCGTAGGGGCCATGAAACCTGGGTGAATTCTCCCTTCTCACAAAGCTGCGGACATACACATGTGCCCCCGGCATCAGTGGCCCGCTTGAACTATCTGTGGCCGGTGTAGTAGTATCAGTCATCACATTTTCAGTAAAAGGCGGTGCTATTTGTCTCGCTATGCTGCGTACTGCGCATGTTAACTGGGTTAGGTATTCCTTGCACTCTTCCCTCAGCACTGTGGCAGCCCTGTGTGCATCCGATGCTCTTCTAATCGGGGATACTGGCGTGTGTATTCTCCTCCCAGTTACAATTTCATGATGGTTTAAACGGTGGTCTTTACACGGTTGTGTCCTGAGTTGGAAAAATGCTAGGGGCAAGCAATACACCCAATTATTTTTTAATGTGTTACACAACTTAGACAACTTACTCTTCAATAATCTGTTGATCTTTTCTACCACCCCATTCGCCATTGGTTGATAAATTGAGCATAATTTGTGCTTCACCCCCAAGAGTGATGTCACTTCCTTAAAGAGGTAATTCCCAAAGTGTGTACCGTTGTCTGATCTAATCACATCGCATATCCCCCATTGTGAAAACACCTCCCGCACGAGGAACTTGGCTGCACATTTCGCGTCTGGGCGGGGACGTGGGCCCGCTTCCACCCACCTTGAAAAGGGGCACAATACCACAATCAAATGTCTTGCTCCGTTACACCGCTCTCCCATATCAGCATAGTCTATGTGGAGCTCTCTAAATGGTCCTGTTTGTCGGGGCAAGGTACCATGCAATGTTCTTAATGTCATTCCAGAATTATATGTTTGGCATGTTATACATTCTACAATGAATTTTGACAGGTACTCTTGCAAATTGGGGACGAACCAGTGTTCCTGGATGTCTGTGGCAATGTGTTGTTTTGCTACATGGCCGGGGAAATGCAGCTGTTCTAGTAATTCTATGGGAATTACAACCTTTCCTGTTGTCTCTTGCCTCCAAATGAGATCTGTGGCTGATTGTTTACATCCCCGTTTGCTCCACAGTTCTTGCTCCTCTTGGGACGCTCTTCTTTGCAACTCTATTATTTGCGCTATTGGGGTGTTATTGTATGCCTCCTCTCGTGGATCTGTGGTGGTTGCTTTTGTGATGCATTCGAGTGTTGGTGTCACATTGAAATACGAGGCCTCCTTCACGGCAACGTTGGCTGCCGCGTTTCCCAATGAGATTGCATCTGTGTTGTTGGTATGGGCTTGGCATTTCACCACTGCCACTACCGATGGTACTGCTAAAGCATCTATCAGCTCATTCAACAATGTTGCATGCTGTACTGGAGAACCGTCTGCCCCCCTGAACCCTCTTCTACGCCACTGTGACAGCCCTCAGTGCACCGTGGTAGTTGCATAGGCTGAGTCTGAGTATATTGTCACCGCACAGCCTTTGGCTGTGCGCAGGGCTTCAATCAGGGCAGTTAATTCTGCTGCCTGTGCTGAATAATGGGATGGGATGTGCTTTTGCACAATTGTCTCATATTCATCTTCTTCCATGCGCACTACCGCCATTCCAATGTGTTTTTCCCCTGTCTCAGTGTTTATTGATGCTGACCCATCTATGAAATATATTTCTCCCTCCTGTAGGGCATTCTCGCTTGCTTTCAGGATGTCATCACCTTCCCCCTCATATGTGGCACAATCGTGTTCTTATATGTCCTCTGTCGTGCATGGCTATGTAATAAATGTTGCTGGGTTCACTGTCTTGCACCTCACAACGTGTACATTGGGGCTTGAAATTATTACTTCATATGCTGTTGCTCTTTGTGTCGTTAGTGTTGATTTTGATCGCTCAAGGATGGCGAACAGGGAATGCTCCGCATATAGCGTTACCGAACATCCCATGACAATGGTGGCGCTTTTTTCAATCGCAAAGGCCGCAGCTGTGAGGGCCTGTTTGCACGCGAAATGACCTTGCATTACTGGATCTAGTGTCCCACTGTAGTAAGCCAATGGTTTGGTGACCTAGTGATGTCTTCTGTGTCAGTACTGCTCTCATCAGTGTCCCCTTGCAGTGTGAAAACAAGAAAAATTCCCTCTCATAATCTGGGTTCGCGAGGACTGAGGCGTCAGCGATGAGGTCTTTTAATTTCAAATACTGTATTATCATTTCCTGCGTCCATTTTATTGTTGCCCTATTCTTCTGTGCCTCTTTTAATGCTTGTAGAAGGGGGCGTGTATATGCCGCATAATCAAGGATCCATGCTCGGCAATAATTACAAATCCCAAGAAATGTTTGCATGTCTTTCACAGTTTTTGGTATTATTATGTTGCGTATAGCAGCTTCTCTGTCTGGGAGTATTCGCTTTCCATCTTTTGATATTAACTGTCCGAGTTATACAACCTCGGCGAGATAGTATTGCAACTTCCCCTTATCTACCTTGTATCCTTTGGCAGCTAGCACACTCAGTAGTGCTATCGAGTCTTCTCGACACTTTTCTTCTGTATGGCTACAGACGAGCAAATCGTCTACATATTGAATGTTGGTGCTCTCTACATCTATGTTTCCAATGTCTTCCTGTAACACCCTGTTAAAAATGCTGGGGCTTTCACAATACCCTTGCGGGAGTCGGCGGTGTTCATACCTGTTGTTCCCTATTGTGAACGCTGTCAGGTAATGGGATCCTGGGTCGAGTGGTATGGAGAACAAAGCAGTCTTCAAGTCAATTACAGTGAAACATGTTGATTCTTTTGGCACACTGAACAATATTGATGCCGGGTTAGGCACTAATGGGAACTCTTTTTGAATGACGTCATTGAGTGGGCAGAGATCTTGGATTATCCTCCACGCCCCTCCATTTGCTTTTTGGATCGGGAAAATCGCTGTATTACATGGGGAGGTTGATGGCACTATGATGCCTTGTTACAGGAGTGCAGTTATGGTCTCTCTAATTCCCTCCTCCGCTACTTTTAATATGGGATATTGTTTTACTCTCGGCAGCATTGCACCTGGTTTGAGTTTTATTTTTATTGGTGTCACCTCATGCAGCAGCCCTACATCGTGGGGCCCGGTGGTCCAAATTTCAGGTGCTACTTTTGTCATGTCCTCCACAAATATAGTCAGTGGGGACCTAATGCTAGCCATCAGTGGGTTAGGTACCTCTCTGTACTGGACCATGATGTTGCATGGTATGCTTATCTCCATTATTATTTCTCCATCATCCTCACCATCAGTGAATAATTCCTCATCTGTTATATCTCATAACATTATGTTTGGGTCTATGTATAACACAGTCCTCCACTCGCACCCCTGCGCGTCCAGTCCTATGACCACAATACGTTTGCTGGATACTTGAATTGCCTCAATGTCTATAGACATTATCGTGCCTGGTACAATGTCTGTGTGTGCAATTGGGCGGAATATGAAATCTGATGGTGTTCTCCATTCTTTTCTCGTTATCTCTGGCACCACTCGTGCTAACACCTTGATACCATATATGAACATGCTTATATCAATGGGTCCCCCTTGCACCATAACTTCATTCATCACTGTGCTGATCATCAACATTGCTCGTACTGGGCATACTCCTGGTGTTGAGCACACTATTCCTCGTTCTGTAAACGAGATCGTCATATTCAATTTGCTCAACAAATCTCTACCCAGCAGGTTTATTGGTGCGTCTTCGTGGTACAGTAAGGGTGCGTGCACGGTTTCCCCCCCACCGTTATATCAAGATCTTTAGTGTAAGGAACTTTTAAAATAGCCCCAGAGAATCCCTGCTTCTCTAAATTCTTGCCTGATAGTGGAAACTGCCCTTCCATAAGACATGATTTCTCTGCTCCAGAGTCTACCTTAAAGATAAACTGCTCATTTCCTATCTCTGCCCCCACTAGTGGTTCCTCTTCTGCACATAAGGTGGTGGATAGGACTGGACACGCAAGTGTTCCCTGTGGGCTGTCCTAATATGAATGTTTTTCTTGCCCTGGCACTGAGAAGACATTGTCCCCAATCACGATCACACAGCAGTACGGTGCGGGCGCACTGTTTGCAGATGTTGCATAACAATTATTGGTTGCACTTCCCACTGCATTTTGTCTTGCCATTGGTTGTGGTGATGGTTGCTGTCCTTGTTGTACCTGGGGTTTGTTATAGCAGTAGTCTTGCTGTCTCCCACTTCCCATCAGTAGTCCATAGGGGCTACCTGGGTGTGGACACCCCCAACCTTGTTCGTTCTCCATGGGCTGTTGCCCCTGGAAATACCCCGAAGGCCACATTCTACAATCTCTAGAGTAGTGTCTCCATCTCCCACAGTTCCAACATGACCCTTGTGGTCCGCCTCTCATTTCTTGGCTGCCAAATCCCCTATTTCCCATACCTCCAAACCCCCCCTCTCTGGCCACGGTACCCACCTCTTCCTCTTGCTGGTCTTTCTTGCCACTGTTGCCCACCGTATTGTTCTTCTCCGTTCCACTGTCCTTGTCCTCCTGCGGCCCGCAGTGCTGCTATTGTTGCCGGTCTGTTTCCCGCTCCTTCGACCCCCTGGTTTTCTCGGTCTGTCGTTGCGCTGGCGTTGACGGCGGTGACCTTCACTAATTTGTTCTGTACCAGCTTCGCCTCGTCTGCCAGCCTTTTTTGTGCTATCTCCTTTTCTCTCTCTTTGATCCTCCTGCAGTGATGCACAATTATACTCTGTATTTCAGGCCAGCCCTTGGCTTCTATCCCAGCTATTTTGTCCAAGGCCTTCTGCATCTCCTTCGGGAGCCCCTTCTTGATGATAAAATAAAACAAGGTGGTGGACTGGTTCCACGCCGTGCCAGTTTCGCTTCTCCATAAATCCTGCACCCGTAGTATGAATTGCATAGGATCCTCGTTCTCCTCCATTGTGCACTGCATCACCAAATGTAAATCTGGAATATCTGGAAACGTGCGCCTCAATGCATCCCATACCTGTGCTCGAACATTATTGAACTCTGATCCATCGTGGCGGTCACAACTCATCCTTACTCCGGGGAATCCGGCCTTTTCCCACACTGCGTCTGCTTGATCACCAATTGCTGACACTAATAAGCTCTTCACATCCCCTATCGCTAGCGGCACTCCTGCTGTGTTTTTCTGAAAGGCTTGTATCCATTTCCCAGCCCCTCCCGACAGTGGGGTGAGGACCTTTAGCAAGTTGTTTTTATCAATTTGAGCCCACGGAATGTAATGTGGCCTACCTGCTCCTTTATGGATCAATGGCATTTGTAACTTGTGTTTCTTCCTACCTTACTTACCGCACCTTTCTTTGTTTTATTTACCATCATATTTCCCCCTCACTGTCTTAGCCTACCCTGCCATAGTGGTGGCGATGGTGTGTCTGGGTACCGGCGGTTTGGTAGTGGGGACCCGGTCTCGGCAGCTGCCTCTTCTTATTCGTCTAAGTCACTCCACACCTCTTCTAGTTCTGATTCTTGCTCATTGTTCCCTTCACATCCTTCTCCTCTCTCACTGTCTGGGTTGGGTGGCGTTTAATCCTCACGGGTTTATCATTTAGATGGAACAGGAATTCCCCTGACTGCCACTCTTTCTCTTGCCCTTGTGGTATGCGTGTTCCTTGTGATGATACTGACCGTGGTGGCTCTGAGATCGCTTGCGCCACTTCCCCTGCTGTGCTCAATGCTGGTGTTAGATCCGCTATGGATAATGGTGGCACCTCTCCTCCCCCTGGCAGCATTTGACTCCTGTCGCACAGCGCTCGTAGCCACGTTATCTCCATCTGTGCATTCGCTAGCTGGCGGTCTAATTCTCCAGTCATATGTGCTAAATTCATGGGGGGTGCGCTTGTTGGGCCATACAAACCTCCCTTATCATAGGGGGGTGGTGCTGTGGCAACTGCTCCTGTTGTAGGTGTAGGAGTTGGACATGCTGGTACGTACAGGGGCTCACTATATCCTACTGCTGGTCTGGACATTAGAGGATATATTTTAGTTGTATCACCTTCAGCTGTAGTGGTTGTGCACTCACCCTTTGGCGTTCCGCTTACCTCTTCCTGCGTTTTCTGTGTTTCATTCACTTTCTCTTTATTTACCTCTGCTGCAAGCGTAACTTCTTCAGACATTCGCCATAGGTCTAGTACTTCCCTTCTGTTTTGCAGTTGTTTCCCCTTATACCTTGCTAACAAGTGTGCAGATACTAGATCCAATACTCTCTTGTCGAATGACCCACCCTCTGGCCAGATTGGCATCACACTGTCCCCTTTTATCTTCCGTCAACCATTGATCGTGGTATTTTCGCACTGTATAATGGAAGGTGCTGACAAATATGTGCTAGTGGTGTTATTCCCCCCAGGACGATGTGTTTCCTTTCCTCCCTTTGTCTGTACTTACCTTTCGACCTCCCTTTCCCCTTAATCCCTTCTTCACCAGTTGGATAATATACCACAAGTCTTATCAATTACTTGTAATTTGTATGCACATATATGTATCAAGATATATATATCAACCCCCTTTTCTACGTTAACCTTTTAGTTATTGCATGTTCAAGTTCAACAGTTCATTGTTGCATATTTTGCCATTTTAACCACAAATTAATCACAGTACTTGGATACCCTTGACAGAAAATGGACAGAACACAAAAGCACATATAACACTTATCATGCACATGCACTACCTGCATACTTTTCTACTAGTTGCTCTTTTTTCCACCCCTTTCCCGTTTCGCCTATTCTTCTCATTCACTCCCCACCTCTTACACCCTTTTACTCTTTTCCAAGAATCCTTTCGTACCCAGAAAAAGAATGTTCTAAATAACTACTCCGAGTCTACTCAATATACGAGACTCCTACTATTTTCTCTGTAACTTCACTTATTTATTCTGCACTAGATGAGACAATGCTACGCGGCGCCGCCTTCTACCCCATTCGGGCTAGGATACCACTTCTCTTTTTCTCTTCACTTCTTACCAAAACCTAATGGCCATGTAAAGGATAGATCAGAAAAGCCTCATCATCACCCACACAGGCCCTACTCTTCCCTACTACCTGTTACCACCTGTCCCCCTATTTCCCCTTTACCTTTCCTTCGAAACCTTCGCAACCGGCACTCACGTGTTCAGTCAGGTACCCGAGGGTCGCCGCTTGCAGTCCGACCCCAGTCAGGCTCGCACCCCAACCAAGCCTTGGCCCGCCTCGGCGAGCAGCTTTTCAGTCGGGTATTCATCAACCGGGAACCCTTGACCCTTCTTCGTAGTGCGCACAGGCTGGTCGGCCGTGGAGGCGATGGTTTCGCTGGGGGGCGTCCCGGATCTCGCCACCTGCCTCGAGGCACCTCTCCGATCACGTCGCAGGGGGTCACCAAATGTTTGTGCCCACCCTGACTCACACGTGTAAAATCAATAAAACAGACACTCCCTGGGCAGGGAATAAGGCACAAAAGCGCAGGCTGCGAGAGTTCAAGGAAAAGTTTATCTAGATCTCTGAGAGCGCTCTGACCACATCAAGGTCACAACACATTTATATAGTACATCTATATTTTTAACATATGATGCTACATTGGACCAGGATTGGTCAGCCGTGGTGGTGACTTAGGTGTGGGCATCATCTCTTCCTCTGGGTTGGTTGCTTGGTTGGCGGGAGGATTGACGTCAGACATTTGTGCTCCGGATGGGTGAAGGTCAGGTCACTGTGAAACATGGTGGTCACTATCTAAGCTAAGAAAATACATTCTGAGTAATGCATGCACTAAATAATAGCTGATCAAAGGACTCTTAGTAGTGTATCTTGTCGTTATACAAATCACTCAAGGGTTTATACCATCTACATATTTGGGTTATACAGGTCACAGGTTTAAGGGCCTTGACCATTATAATACTGTCATTGAACAATAGGGTTAGTCTCACAAGAATCTAAGGTATGTGGCACTTGTTAGTATTGGGCACGATATACTGCACATGGGTCTAATGTTAGTTGGGGGTCTGCTGGGTGGGTTTCATAGTATGGTTGGCAGTCTGGCACATGAAAGGGATGCCTCGCAAGGACACAGGGTTAGAATGGCAATAAGTTTCAACTGGTGAGGGTAAGAGGGCAAGGACACTTTTGTGGAGATGAACGAGCTATGTGCTTGGCTCATGTTGGTTCACATGCGGGACAGTGATCTCAGAGGAAAGGGGATGTGTTACATTTATTATTTGTTGCAAGCAGATCCAGCCTCAGCGTGAGAATGGAGCTGCAGAGTTTTCCAGTTGGAGTGGGGACGAGGGTGGGGGCCATGTGCTCTGAGCTACAGCGGCGGACAAAAAGGAGAGATGCATTTTGTACTATTGCAGTGAGGCCTAGTTACCAAGATGGAGTCGAAAGGGGGTACAAAAAATGGATGCCTTGTGTCCTGCTCGGTGGTCCCATCTACGCGAATATAACATCGGCTAGCATTGCATAAGGGCGAGGGGCGTACCCACCACTAGAGGCACTTGGTCCAAGTTTTGTACTGAGAAGTGATGGTAGAGAGGGGCCCATTGGCCCCTCGCTCCCACACAAAACATTCTCATCCAGCTTCCAGTCGCTGGCATCCCTCAGGAATCTAGAGTTCCAGTCTGCTATCTGGTTCTGGCGGCTTGACAGGTATTCCACCATCACTGATATCCCTCTCTGTAGGACAGGTGCCAAAATTATTTCACTTGCCCTGCTAGCATCCTTGGTCTCGTGCCTCCCAGTCTGTTTATTTACGGAACTGCTGACACGTTGTCCATCTTGAGGAGTACGCAACATTGTGCCCTCTCCTGTGTCCAGAATTTCACTGCAAAGGAACCGGCTAGTAGTTCTAGGCAGTTTATGTGGAGATCTAACTCTTCTCCTGACCATCTGCCCCTTGTCGATAGATCTCTGCATCTGGCTTCCCATCCGCACCTGCTGGCATCAGATTCTATCACTAGGTTCGGGGATTAGCCAAATATTGCCCTTCCATTCGAGGCATCCATGTGCTGCAACCACCATTGCAGTTCTTCTTCGCCTCTATAGACAGGGATATCCTTTGCTCGTAGGATGCTCCCCTCCTTAGGTGTTGGATTTTTAGACTCTGAAGGGCCCTGTAATGTAGTGGTCCCGGGAATATCGCCTGTATTGACAACACTAAGCGTCCCACTATTCTCGCTAGCTCTCTCAGGGATATCATCGCTACTGATTATCTGCTCCAAATCTCTTTCTTTATGTCATTCACCTTGCTCAGAGGAAGGTTTAACGTTCCCTGTACTGTGTCTAATCTGAAGCCCAGACAATCCATGTTCTGTTCTGCCTGTGGGCTCGACTTCTCCCAGTTTATTAGGAAACCCAGTTGTTGTAACAGTTCTATAGTAAGTTCTATCTGTTCTCTGATCCGCGTTTTGTCATGGCACATTATACAAATGTCATCAAGATAAATGATTTGTCTGATCCCTCTCTCTATGAGGAAAGTCATTACCAGTTTCATAACTTTCGTGAAACGCCAAGGGGCCGATGCTAGCCTGAATGGTAGGCATGTGAAATCCCACACTTGTCCCTGCCAGCGAAACCTTTGTTGTTCCGCTGCCATAGGTATGGTCAGATAAGTGTCTCTGAGATCTACCCTCGCAAGCCAGTCCCCTTGTTGTAAAATATCTCTCAGCGAGTGTATGCCCTCCATTTTGAAGTGTCTGCACACTAAAAACGTATTTAGTTCCCTTAAATATATCGGCTTTGTCTTGTGACAGCCTCTCACTATAAACATATTGCTTATGAAGCTGTCTCCTATGTTTGTTATCTGTTTTATGGCATCTTTCTGTGCTAATTCTCTTATCTCTGTATCTAGTAATTCTTTGTCTGCTGTGCTGAGCCTTAATAGTTTTGGACATCTCTCTTGTTTTGGTACTCTTATCCAATCTATGTAGAAGCCCTGTACAGTGTCTAAGACTCAAGCATCTGAAGAGATCAATCTCCATTTCTCTACATATTTCGCTACTCTCCACCTATTACAGGAATATGTGTTTGTATCTTCTACGCTTGCACATTTTTCCTCACCTATGTTAGACTGCTGTTGGCTTCCGGGGTGTCTCCACCCTCTACCTCTTCCTCTTCCTCTTGACGGGAAGAATGGGTTGGGCTTTCTTTCGACTTGTTTCCATTGGTATCTGTCAACTTGGAACTTGTTACTAGTGAAAGGGCTGGCGGAGCGGCTCCTACTTCTTCCAGCCCTGTCAAAAACCTGGCTGCCAAATACTCTCTTCAGAGAGGCTTGTACTTTGCCAATCGTCACATAAGAGTTGGCAAATTTTGTTAGTTCCTTTATAAAGGCATCTCCAAATTGATTCCCTTTCGGTGAAGCTGCTGCCTCAGATGTGGCCAACTCACTCAATTTGGGAGCGATCTTTACCAGAATTGACCTTCTTCTTTCCGCCATAATCGCGCTGTTGGCATTTCCTAATAGGCAGATATCTCTCTGTGCCCAACCCAATAAAATAATTGTATTGATGAGCTAATTTTTACCTTTCGCTTCTTCTGCCATTTCCATTATCTTTGTAAGTGGTCCAACCACATATAGCATCTTATCTTGCCATCCTGCTCAACCATCTCCGTGATAACCTGGGTATCACCGGTCAGAACCTGGTGTGGCTGGCTTCTTTCCTCTCTGATCAACCCTCTCGGGTCCAACTTGGGTCCTTCCTCTCCTCTCGCTCTATCTCTACCTGTGGCGTTCCCCAGGGGTCTAACCTATATCCCTGGCTGTTCAACCAATATCTGGCACATCTTTCCCACGCATTACCGCTCTCTGCCCCAACGTCCAGTGCTATGCAGATGACACTCTGATCATTTTCAGGCTACCTTCAGCTACCTGTTCGCCTTCACACATCTCTGACTGTCTGTGGTCTATCCAGGAATGGTGTGCCACCAATGATCTCTGCCTTAATGCCAGTAAGACTGAGATTCTCCTCATAGACACACCCGCTCCCTCCTTCCCTGCCACTCTCTGGCCGGGCTCTCTTGGCCCTCTTCCTGCTCCACCTGCAAGGCTGAAAACCTTGGGGTCATCTTCTAATCCACACTCTCCTTCTATCCTCAGATCTCTGAGGTCTCTAAGACGTCACACTACCAGCTGCACCTCCTCAGAGGTATTCTTCCTTTCCTCTCCTTCCCCCAGAAGCTCACTGTCTCCAGAGCTCTGGTTCTCTCTAGGCTGGACTATTGCAACAGCTGCTTTATAAATCTGCCTGCTTCTACTCTCCGCGCTCTGCAACTCATCCAGAACAGGACTGCAAGACTTGTCCTTGGCCTCAAGCCCAGGGATCGTATCCCTCCAAGACTGAAATGTCTGCACTGGCTCCCAGTGGCTGCAAGGATTAAGTCCAAAACACTCTGCATTGTCCACAAGGCCTTCTGGGGCCTGGTGCCTCAATACCTTCAACTCTCTCTTCCTAAATATCTTCCTTCTCGACCTCTTCGCTTATCCGCCTCCAACTCCCTCAGGGTCAGTCGCTTCTCCAAGCAATGAGTTTGTGGTAGATCTCTCTCTTCGGCAGGGGCCTCCCTCTGGAACAGCCTCCCAGCCTTCCTGAAACTTGAGGGGAGCCATCTCCAGTTCCAGAAGCACCTTAAAACCATACCCTTTGCTTCTGCTTTCTCTCCCCCTCTCCCCTGCTGAATTCCTGGCTGAAACTGCACTGGTTACCTGGCCAACCGTCTGATCTCAGGCCCAGGCCCCGCTAATTGTGCACCTGCACTGCCTCCTTGGCAACCCCCGCACCTGGGGACTGTCTTCTGTATCCCTTACAGTCCCCCTACCAGCACTCATGTCTGCACTTACCTTGCCACCAGATGGCCGTTTTCTTATTTATCTTATTTATCCTAGTATCCCATGTACTGCACTTTCCCCTCCCCTCACTTCCCTGCACTTTCACCTTCCACCTTCCCATGCACCTGTGCGATCTGAATGACACCTGGCCTAGTAAGATTGTTGTCTGTCTTCCCTCTGTTCCCCCTCCCTTGCCCCGTCGCACCTTGAAACACTTGGGTATAGGCACGTTATAAATGCCACATCATATCATATAATGATCGCCAGGATCTGTCTAATCCTTTCTGTGAGAACAGTAGCAACCCAAACAATAACAAGACAATACTCCAAAATGAAGGAATAGCCAATCAAGGTTCTGCACACTTTATTTTTAATATGTAACAGTTTAGAAAATCGCCTTTTCACATGAAACAACAAAGTTAAACATATACAATACATTTAAGAGAATGTTATAAAAAGAAACAGAGAGAGAAAAATAAATCAAAAACTGAGAAATCATCTAACATTATTCCAAGATTAGACCAACCTGCTTTAATACTTTGAGGACTTCTATTGACAAACACACAAACATATGTCCTGATATTAACCTCTCCCAAAAAGAAAGCAAAGACAACCATTTAACCTGATGAACAAAGCGAGACAGATATTTAACTCTCAAATCCCAGGTTCCCATACAATCGAGCATTATGTGTCTGAGAATTTGAATCTTTTGTTCTACACACAAAGGGCACATGTTGTTCTCATAAATTTCTTTGTACCTGATGTGCTGAATTTGTCTCATTGTCAATAATTTGTGGCAGAATCGTATGAATTCCGAATGCCATCTACCACTTGAGAAGTGTCTTAAATAAGTTGATAGAAACCCTCTGGGCTCATCATTTTGAGACAGCAATTTTGCAATTACTGAATTGTACATTGCATAAATCGTATGAATCCAATCTTGTCTCTTCAACGCTTCGTTAACACTTGAATGGTTTACCATTAATTCATCTTTGGTTCGTTTCAACGGTTGCTACATTTTTAGCGCTTCTTTCTTGAAGTTAGGCGAAAATGGATTACTTGCTGCTTTCATCAGTGAGATGATGTCTTTGTACAAAGAGTTTTCCTGCGGTCCCAAAAAATGCCTATAATGAGAAATAACCCTGAAATCCATATAGGCAATCATCGATTGTAAACCCATCTCATAACTTAAGCACACAATGGGCACTCTTTGCGGGAGGTTTAAAACACATTCCCACAATTTACCTTCCAACATTGACCATTCTACCAATCCTGCCAATGGACTGGCATTCAGGCCATATGTCAAGGTTGGAATGACCGTGCCCATATAAAACCTCACAAAAGGGACAATAGAAAATATGCAGTAAGTGTACAGGATTCTCCTCATCTGACATGAGAGCTGAATCAATTTTCCTTCTAGATCATGGACGAGACTGGACATTGCTGGAAAGGACCTCAATTTAAAACTCAAGCATAGGACTTCATTCGCTGCTGGAACCTCACAATCATTCAAAGTCCATCTATAAGTTAGCAATTTTCTTTAAGTGTCTCTTAAATTTCACAATCTTCGACTTGGCAGGGTTTATCTGTAGATGGTTTTGTACCTCATACATCCCCAGGGCTCCCAGAATACGTTTTAGACCTTATGGGGGTGCAATCTAGTAGCACTATGTCGTCGGCATAGGCTATCCATTTCAACCTGTCTGAGCCTATCCTAGGACTGGCCAGAGCAGCCTGGTCTAGTGACTCAGCGAGATCAGCAAGATAGAGGTTAAAGAGGCAGGGGGCAAGTATGCATCCCTGCCTAACTGTTAGGGAGAATTCTCTGCTTAGGCTGAATTTCCTAACCTAGTGAGTCCCCCAGCAGCTTTGCTGGATTTCTGGAGTTTGTTTTTGTCCATCCTGCCAAGAGTGAGACTATTTTCTCCCACTCTTCGACATGAATTTGGTTGATTCCTGTGAATGTCAATGTGTTCTATGGGCTACGGGGTCTTTTACTCCATAGGGTCTCATGTGTTTTACTATGTGTGTTACACCGCACCCTCTGTGCCGGAGCACTGGGACGTCCTTGAGGATCCCCACCATAGACTCCATACCCTGGAACTGACTACTGTCTCCCAGGGCATGTAAATTCACCATTGGCTTTACTAGACCTAAATTTACTAACAGAACTAGTACAAACCATCCTATTGTGGACGTACTAGTAGGGTTAATTCGATTACCCCTGGGTCTGTTATTCGAGGGGGCACTGTCCCGTCCCCCCTTGTCGTGTTTTGGCTGGTGGCAGTGGAAACTACTTGTTATATTCGACCCCGAATATAACTCTATGGGATTCTTCCCATTGTTGGAGGCTAATACTTTTTCCCGTTAGTCTCTAACATACCGCCGGTTTATTTGTCTTAAATAAATCTGCCGGTCGGTACTTTCTGCCAGAACTCGTTTTTTAAAATGGCGTCTGTGTTCACCTCTGTAACTCCGAACCAAAGATTGAGCCCTTTGTTCCACTTTTGGCGGGCTTCTACACAGAAGCCCTCCAGAGTGGTGCCATTCTGTCTGGGTACCACAGGGGGTGTGGGAGGGGGTTTAGACACCCTGGACTGAGTTGCCTTGCCAACTCAAGTCGCACTCTGGTGTGATTGGCCCAAGTGGTGAGCCACCCCGCTCACCACTTAGCGTGTTTTGATTGACAGCTAGGCTGAATAAATGGGGGTTTGCTGCATAAAAGCAGGGCTTTTGGGACTGGATCTTCAGAAGTCGCCACAGGACCTAAGAATCCGACAAGGGTAAAGCTGAGCCGACCTGCAACGACGACACCTCCGGTGGAGCCCTGCTGAACCGACTCACCACTTCCCAACGACTGAGGAGATCTCCCTGTTGGAGAGTCTTCTCCCCCTGACTGGTGGGGACAACCAGTCCCTGTGCTTTTTCTTCGCTTCCAGGGCGTAGTGGTCGAATTGCCCATGCTGAGCACCCCGGCAACCGGATAGCCACTAGCCCATACCGCAACCAAAAGATGGTGCCTTGTGACGTAGCACTCCGCGGTAGGTCTCTTCCCTGGTGGTGCAACGATCTTCAACATTCCTTCGACGACAAGATCATCTCATCTCTTGGCAAAGCCTCGACTTGCATCCACCACCAGGAACAAATGCCCCCTCCGGAGCTGTCTCTTCACTTACAAGGTACCGTGTCCGCCTGGCTTCCCTTGTGACGGTTAGCGTGAGGTGTCTTAAATCCTTACCTTTCCATTGGGTCGCCTCCAGACCTTCTTAACTTTTTGTTCTAAACTGGTCCAACCTTCCTGTGACAATTTGCTACAAAGACTCGAAGTGCGTTTCCACTGTGATACTTGTTGAGACATATCGCCTTGCCTCTCTCCGAGTGGGCCTGGCCCCTGAACTTTGTGATCCACAGTAGACCTTGCCTTGCGGGCCTTACATTTGCTTCGTAAAAGTGTTGGTACCGAGTTGGTTTCAAACCCTGCCCTTTCTCTCCCTTTCTAACGAATATTAGAGTGCCATCTAGGTTAAAGCATTCACCTCTGTCTGCAAATAAGTTGTGCCGTTGAATCTAGACTTGTCAAAATATTGTTAGGGGATTGATATACTTATAGTAATTGTAATTGAAGTTGTTTGTCGTATTAGTGCCAGTGTGTTTTCATAGATGTGTCCTTAAAATAAAAAATGATATATCTTTACACCCAAGCTTTGTTCCGTGTCTGCTTGTTCTACTGTGTAAATTGCCCTATCGTGTATACTCCACATACTGCCTAACTCTTCTTGAGGGAAGTCTGACTTCTCAGCCACAGCTACCAGGTGAACCTGTGTGGTACAGACTGCTACCAAGTGGGTTTACTGCCAAACACCTGTAAGCCTAAATCTTTTGCAGTGGTCCCAGAGGGAACTGCACAGGTTTCTGCTTAACACTCACTCCTCTGTCTGCCATAATAAGAGCAGATAAATTGCCCTGCATGTCCAATCTAACCTGCATTTCAGAATGTTCATGTGGGTTTACAATAATTCCTAACACTGACAGTCAAAGACCCGATCATAACAACAACAGCATCAAAGGCCTTTGTGAGAGTGAACCAGGCAAAAAAGAAGGTGGGACCATCCTTGATGAAAGACCTAGCACTCACGATGCTCATAACGACACCATAACTGCCATGGAAAATTATCCTAATGGGCGTCCCCATGCACCTAGGACGATCAATCTCGCCCTTGGCACTTAACGGGTTAAGGAGGGAGATAAGCCCCTTCGCAAAGCACACTTGATGCTTTGACAGAATCCCATTTGCTCTGCCCAAAATACCTATTCTCTCAGAACTGCCCCAACAAATATTCCGGATTCGGGCAAACATTTTGCCCTCAAGATCTCTTTAAACAGTGTCAGCAGACGTATCGGCCACAGTTCAATATCAGATTTTATGTTCTGGTTGGTTAGACCATTGGGCCCCGGCCACCCTGGACGAGGAGAACTTAAAGATCAGATCAGCTATGATGTCTTTGGTTAGATTTAGTTGCCAAGGAATGTCAGACGTCAAATCAAAGTCCAAACAGATCGGGTTCCTGTAGGGGTTCTACCAAAAATTATTCCAGGACATTTCTGTCACCCCTATGCTCTGCATGGTATTTTGGGAAGCTTGCAAATAATTAATAATGTACCAAAAGGTTCTGGAATTGGCTTCAGACGCTGCTCTGAACATAAACTCCCCATCCCATTGATGGCATGAATGTCTATTAGACCTAGACCAATTATTATAGTTATTGCGGAGGGCCGTTACTTCAATTATTTGACAAGAGGGGCCTAATGATGAGCTTTTTACGGATCTAATACCTTTCCTCAGTTCTTTTTTCCGCAACTAAGTCTCATCATCAAAAGCATGCTACTGTGCTCAGAGAGTTCGAGTTGCATAGGAATTCCATGAAATTCGAAAGGGTTACACACAGCTCTCAATTCTGACTCCAGGAAGGTTAGTACAGAGGTGTGCGAGAGCGATTTAATCTTACACCACCCCAACTCAAACCTCACTATTCTGTTGCTGCTAATATTAACAATGAGTGGGCCATAGTGGCATTTTGGCAAGGTTGGGGAGAGGAAGTAGAACATTCCAATCAACATATTGTGGTCACTAGGGCCCAAATCTCTAATGTGAAAATTCATACAACTCACAAACCAATCTCTTGATAGAGATAATCGATGGTCGAGCCCAACTAACATCTCTTCCATGTAAAAGCTGAGGGATGTACCCATCTTATGTTCCCGTTGGCCATTACCAAATCCCACTCTACTAGGAAAGAGTACCATTGGCTGCCAGTAGCTGAGGGCTCCCTGCTATAGGCACCCTCACCTCTACTTGACCAAATACACTGGGAGTTAAAATCGCCCATTAAGATTATACCCACAGGACCATATAGAGTGTTAATTCTCAGCAGCAGATCCAACAAGGAGGATAAGCAGACCAACAAGTTGCAACTCGAAGGATTCCAGTAAATGTTTATCGCCACAGTAGACACTGTAGAGGGAATGCCCCTTAAGTCAAATTTCACTGCTAAAATATGTTGAGATTCAGAGAGCACTAGTTCAGTGTTTGATAAAGAATTCCTTGCTGCTATCAGTAAACCACCAGTGGGACGACGCTCCCAATGCGTTATTGCCAATTGTTCAGAGATTGAAAATCCATTGGGCCTCATTACGAGACTGGAGGTAGCCATGGAGCTGTTAGCTCCATGGCTGCCTCTGTTCCGGGCTCCATCACCGGGTTCCTGCAATGGGGACTTACCGGGTTACTCCGAGATAGGAAGACCCGGTAAGTCCTCCATGCAGGAACCCATCCCCTTTCCCATTTGTGCCCCCATAGAGCTCAATGGGAATGTGGAGGGAGGTAATAACAGGCAGAGTACAACTTGCCCGTTATTGCCTCCCTCTTCCCCTCGCGGGACCCGGAAAGCATGCCTGGTTTTGCCAGGTGTGCGATCCGGGTCCCGCGATGGGAAGCTCATAATTGGCGCTCCCGGATTCAATCTGGGAGCGCCAGGGTTATAATGAGGCCCCTTCATCTTAAAGGAGCTTGTTAGCCAGATCACTTGAAACATTACTAAATCAAACTTTACTCCCTTATCTCCCGATTTTTAAAAGAAATAGAACGCCTCGTGTTCCAACCTATAGACCTAAACTCAGTCCTCACTAGAGGAAATCCTCATCAGCCCCCAATTTTTCAAAGGTCAGTTGTAAGATGTCGGGTAGCAGGGACCAGACTTTAGACTTAGTTACACTCTGAAAGTCACCTACATGGTCCTTTTCCCATAATCTTTTTATAAGTAGTTAATGTCGAGGGGTCAACAGAACCACCTCTCCCATTGTGAGTACTTCTGTCAGAGCCTTCCTGATCAAAAACACTTAAAAACTTACTTGAGACCTCATAGCCCCGAGATGGGAGATTGTGACCTGCTGCCAAGACAGCGTTAGCCCCCAATCTGGACATAAAGCCCATTTCCAGCATGTAAGTACATTTTGCCTTGGGGAAACAAACATATTCTATATCTGAAGAGGATACAACATACAAATCTGATGAAAATAGAGAGAATTAGACTTCAATTTAGCACCTTGGGATCTTTGCCCTTTGCTATTTGTCTCTTCCACAGCCTCAGTATTGCAAAGGGCAAATAGGGAACAGAAGCACCAAGCTGGCCAAAGTCATTATTCCTCAACATTACTTGGAATTGTGCACATAATTCCGCAGGATGAGAAGATGGTAGCTCCTGTGGCGCTCTATCCATGGACAAATCTTTATCCAGACGGGTCCTATCATCCTCTGAATTAGCACTCTGTTTTTATCCAGTGCCTGGATTCCAGGTAACAACAGTTGTTGTTCTGGAATGTGTTGATATTTCTTCCCACGATAGAATATGTGGTCCCACCTAATGGTAGGTTGAATTGTATCAGTCTGCATCCCCACACTAGTAATCGTCCTCCCCTTATTGGGCTGCTCGTTCACCAAGATGATTTCAGAGCATTGAGTATAATAGTCAGATTTGTAGATGTTGTGGAAGCCTAATGCTTAGCACTCGGGACTTCTCTCAGAGGAAATTTGATAGACTTTATGAATTGGGTTTTTATAATGTTTGCTATCCTCTGAGTCTTCTGATGTCTGGTCTTGAGTTAAATGTGTGGCTCTGGCTTGTCATAGCTGTCTCCAACTAATTGATTTTTTGTGCTCTTTTCCCTTTTCCTTGCTTTGTCCTTATTCTTCTTAAGAGAGGGGACTGACATTTCACTGTGGAAAGGGAGCAGAGACTGGTCATTGATGGCAGTCTCAATGTTTTCTTTGGGAGGGACATCATTGATCTGAGCCAACATAATAAACTCATCCAAGATAGATTCTGACAATGGAGTGTCATCTAAACAATGATCAACACCAGCCTCGACAGCAAACTCCAAGTTCATTCCACCATGGCCTTGGGGATGTACTTTTTCCGTCAAGGATGCAATGTTCTTGTTTAAAGAGTCGACTGACTTATTCATAACAGCCCATTTTTCATGCAAGTTAGATAGGACAATAGACTGTTGTTGGAACCCAGCCTTTAGATCATTTAAAGTCTCAGTCATGTTTCCGTTTCAGATTAACCTCGGGCCCACCAGGGAGGAATCACAACCATAAACCTCCCTAGTTAACTCTAGGAGGATTCCGGTGTGAAACTGGACCTCAGATTTTAGAAGTTCAAAGACATTAGCAAGGAGTTTAAAACAAAATTCAATGCTGACATGGTATTGTCACTATCCTCCGTGTGACTTTTGCGATTACCCCCTCAGAATGTTATTTGCATGTCGATGAGAAATGATTGCTCATTTTGGTTATTCGAACCTTGAGGCGTAATGTATTTTAATATAGAATTCAACAAGGAAGAGTAAGCCGGGAAAGTGTGGTAATTGTGTTGTTGGTGGTGGGGCAAGGTCAATTGCTGGGGGGCCTGGGAAAAGATGTTCTATTTCTTTGTTTGCAACACAAAATGCATCGTCACCTAAGCTCCTACATTTCCTTCTTCCGAAAAGTTTGTGATTTTCCTCTTTATGAAGGTTGATGTCAGTGTATACTCTAAACACCTTTCAGATACACCATGTGCGTCCCGAGATAAAATTTACATGGGAGCAACCAACCCCTCATCAATATGGACAGAGGCGTCGGAACACAAAGGAATTTGATTGTCTCTTATTAGCTGTGACTGGGGACCAAAGGTCTGCAGATGTAATTTAAACAGATTTTAAGGAGGCTGTGGAAACGGGCTCCCGCAGGTTGTTGAATCGTCCAGTTCTGGCACTCTTATGTCATTCCACAGCGTGCCACTTCTGAGGATGTACACATGTGACATATTTCTTCTTACCAGAAACTGAGTATGTTACTAAGTCACTTCTAGCCCGCAATCAACTATATGGTTCCACGGTTCAAAAAGCAGAAGCCCAACTGTCACTTTGGTGTGACGAATACCCAGTGCACACAGTCTTTTCAAACTTAAATCAGAGGCACAATTAGAAGACTACCACGGCTCAAAGGGCACTGCAACTCGCAGACACCACAATGACAATAGGACGGTAAATAAACTGTTTTTATACAAAGAGTTATCCCGGTTTCAAGGTATGCAGAATAACTAACACAGAAAACTCAGGCAGTCAGAATGAGATGGCTGTTTACCGTCTGTAGAATTTCCGAGGCATAGATCATGACCATGCTCCTCCCTGCCCTCCACCAGCCTCAATCAGGTTGCGCACAGTTCAATTGTATTCAGTGCAACTCACCGCCCTCGCTCATCAGAGACTGCCAAGACTGCATTCACCTCTGCAACACCTCTGTGGACACTCCGTGTTAGAGGTTGAGGATATATGCTGCAAGCGCCTCCTGCTTCAAAACACAGCAACTGTCGAATGACTCTGGAAAGCTTGATTAGCATTTGTTACTGCCGAGACTGCATTCACCTCTCTAACACCTCCTTGAACATTTTACATTCTCAAACAACTTGAAATGGCAGGACCAGATAGCAAGGACTTCACTTTCACATCTGTGTCAGTGTGGCCTTATTAGAAACCTGGTGATAAGACTGGAGGGCGAGGCTCTTTCCGTGCCCCTAAAGATTTATCAGGCCCAGACCATCCCAGGGATAATATATGGCGCTGACTTATGGGGAGAAAATGACTGTACCACGATTCAGACAGCAGAAACACATTTCTTAAGGCTTTTCTGGGCCTATCCTGTAATGTGGCATCCACCCCAGTGGCATGCAAATTTAGCCTTATTGAGATCCAATATGCCATCATGATGCAGCCAGTGGCTGCGCATCTGGAATAATGAAGCTCTGGCTTTATTTAGGGAGCGTTTGGGGGAGGTTCTCGCGATGTCAGTCGGTGGGAATCTCCCCTGGTTTAAGCACATAAGAACAACGCTCTCTAATATTGCATTGAGGGATCTTTGGAATGACCCAACAAAACTGGGCTGTGCCTACAAGGCGGCACTTAAGAATAATTTTAGGGAATGGTCTTGGCGTAAAATGCTTGATAACTGCCTAAAGGGGACAAAAGGGAGGGTTTACTTGTCGCTTAAGGACGCCTGGGGGTCGGCGGTATATTTGGACCTCCGGATGTTAGCAAAACTAAAATCTGGGTTTGCCATGTTTTGATTAGGCATTCTCCCACTGGCCCATGAGTCGTCGTGAGTAGAAGAGTGAGCCTTCTTCTTCACCCTCCTGTTTGCTATGCCAAGGAGGACATGAGGATGAGACACATTTCTTCTTTTTTTATAAAGCCCACGCTTTGGCAAGGAGGCATTGGCTTGCCCCGGTTTGGAATCATCTAGCACACTTTCCAACCCCCATAGCCCTACATGCCCTGAAATGCTGCCCCCTTCCTGAGCATGCGTTACTGGTCTCAAAATACTTAAGAGCCGCACTCAAGAAGAGACTGTTGAGGTGTGCTACGAGTGAAAAAATGGGAAAGCAGTGGGGGGGTGGTGTCTGTACGTTGGGGTTCTCACAAGGGGTTACTGGTCTTATCATTGTATTCTTATTTTACTCATAATGTTCTTATTTAAAGAGATCAATGTAGGATTTAATGTAATATTGTGCTTTTTATCTTTTATATTGTAAATTGTGCTTTGATGATGGCTTGTCCTCTGAATAAAGCTATACTACTACTCATAAAGTTTGTTCCCTGATCGGTCAGAATTTCTTTTGGGAAACCTACCCTTGACAAAAAGGGAATAAGATGTTTTCGAATTTGCTGAAAGGTGTTACTTTGCATCGGCAAGTCCTCAGGGTAACGTGTAGCATAACCTATGACCCAGAGCCCCAGATAAGATTTGGAAGTGGGAGTATTTTACTACCTATTTTTTTTAAGTTGGGAGTCAAATGAATTTTTATGGAGTATAAATGTAAGTCCAATTCCCAATAGGAGAATTTTATAAGCAAGTAAAAATATGTTTTAACTGGAAAACAGAAAGTTTTTGTAATAATGATTTTGTTGCACCCAGTTATTCACACAGGTTAAGAGATAAGAGATACTACATGTTTACCGAGTCCGATCAGGCAGTTGTAATAGTAGTTTCTTTATGTGGTACTACATGCACTACTGGTCCAAACATATCCATATAGCTGGATGAGTGAAAGCAGGGGCACAAGGTCCTATGTGTATATTTTTTTATCCATATTTTTTGGGGGAAGTATTTGCCTATTTTTAGGGAGTAAAAGAAGCTGATACACCCCTTATCTCTAGGGCTGCAAGTACCACTATGATATGCTTGTTGCCGAGTTTTGATAGTAGTATATGGTCTATAATATCCATCCCTATGTCGGAGAAGGGGATGTCTATGATAGGTAAGGGGCATAACCGGGCTGGCAGGGGGCTATGTGGGCGGTCTTTTGGCATAAGGAACAAGTCGTAACAACATTTTATTTTTAAAAACATCTTTTTATTGATTTTCCAACAAAACAGAAAAGCAAAATCAAAAACCAAAAACAGCCACGGCCAGCATGTCAAGCATCAATCAATGATAGAGTAGTGTCACAATACACAGGTATATTACATTGCTTCGTATGGGCAGTAAAGGGGTGTGGAGCCTGTCGCATGGGGTCTCACGGGTTAGGCGGAATCACATGCAGTATCCTTTGGGACCACTACATGCAATTAGGACTACAAGTGTCAGTATAATTTCACCTTTGGTACAAGCCTGTACTACACAGTATTGTAGTAGCAGTGGCTGAGCAGCCAGACTTTTCTCAAGAGTAAAGTCAACAGTACAAGGGGTTACACAAAGGACCAACCATCACAGTGATTCAAATAACCATTTACTCAAGGTTTCTTGGTAAAAGAGTATAGATTTATTTACACAGTCATTTGGAAAACATTACAATAGCAAGAGCAGCTCAATATCATACACTAATATAATACAAATACACAACCAATATGTTACTGAACAAGTTCAGCTCCCCTGAAGTGGGAGCAAAATGTCAATTCAGTTACTTGTAAAAGGGGTTGAAAACAAGGTTAAAAGAAATCAAGGCACAAATACGTTCATAGGCAGAGCAAAGGGTTTAAGTTCACTACAACCAGCAACACAATTCAATAGGCCTAGGCCAAAGTCAATGGTTCAGAGTCTTGAATAGGCTTGAACAGTTCTGGTAGTAAACGCTTAAGTCTTTGCCACGGATCTTAGAACAATTTGGTCAGACGAAAATGTTGATGTTGGTTTAGGGAAGGACAAGCCTTCAAAGTCAGGAAAGTTTCACAAACTTTCACTGCGGCCGAAAAGATTTCCTGACCGCATTTGCACAGTACCTTTAAAGTGAAGAAGAGCTGTAGCTGAGGCAGTTGTTCCTGGCAATTCCTGTAGATCTCGCGGTTCCTGAGCTTCATTTGTGGGGACAAGAAGGAGGACATCAGGAGGCTCCAGCACTGCCCAGGGAAGAGGCCACAAGCTTGGCAAAAAGTCAGTTTAAGGTGTCAGTGCCTTAAACACCACAAACTGGTACCCTTCCCACTGGCTATCCGGTTTTCCACAGCACTCTGCAGAAAATACCCCATTACGGGGACAGTATGCAGGCGGCTTACGAGTTGGTTGTTCGCAAAAAAATCAAGGGAAGAAGTTAACCTTGAAGGGATTCTCTGTCAATGGAGTTTCAGGCAATTCGGACCCGCATCAGGGCTTGACCGGTGGACCAGGAGTTGCAGCAGTCGTCTTCCTTCAGCTCGTCTTCGGTTCTTTCGTTCCAGTGGTCGACTCTGCTTTCCAAGTCCCAGAAGCCTGCTTTTAAACCGTTTTCCCCATTCATTCCAGCCTGGCTGTCACTAACAAAGCAGGGTGGCTGTCCTTGCCGGACAGCCAGCCGGCCAATCACGCCAGAGTATATACAGGTCTCCTAGGAGACTAAGCACAGGGAGTTTCGACACCTCCCTCACATCCTGTCCACCCCAGACACTCAGGTGCCAGAGGAGGGCTTCACCACTGAAGCCCACCAAAGGCCAACAAACAAAGGGACAAAACCTGGTTTGGCGCGCAGAGTTGGACACTAGAAGGACCTTTCCTAAAAGAAACAGTGAAAAAAGTCAACCACAGTCTTTTTTTACAGATAGGTCTTGGGAGCCATATTGGAAAACATGGCTGATATGATTTTTAGCTACCAGTGTTCGCGGTCGGGAAAAATCATGGTCGTTTGTTTAAAACCACTGCCACCAGCCATTTTGAGTAGGAATGGGTAACATCTGACTGTTACATGAGGGTTCATACTCAGGGGATGCTTGGCAACCCCTCCAGCACTCTATAAGAAGATAGTGTGTGATGGGTCTATAAATATAAAAAGACTAGTAAAGTCAATTTAACTTTACATGCTATGGGAGACAGTAGTCAATCCCACAGAAGGTATTTAAACCATGGGGAGTTTAAAAGACACCCCTGTGCCACTGCATTAAAGGTGCTGTGTGACACATAAGAAAAATATGATGCCCATGGAGTTGTTTTAAAACTCCACATCCAAAGAACACAAAAGTAAAACACATTTGAAAATAAAAAGTAAAAAGTCCCAAAATATAGCAAAAGAGCTGGAGGGCTCTAAGGTTGAGGGAATTTAGCACTTGGGTGAGAATTCTCCCTAAAAGAGAGTAGTTCTCCCTCAAGCCCACGTATGGCGCGTACATATCCATGCTCTTGTCTCTCCTTTCCAACCAAGCAAGCGTCTTTCCGGCCTTGTCTCCGGTCTCATATATCTGGCTAAACATGGCCCAGTGTGTGGACATGCCATTGTTCAGGGACAAGTTCTTCAGGACCTCCTGGGCCGTGACCAGCGCGTCCTTGGAAGCCCCCATCCCAGCTGTGAGGAACTCTTCCTCCGCCGTAGTTGCACTCTCTTCCGCCTCTGCTATCTCTCGGGTTTGTGATTTGCGATGGACCGACACCCAGGAAAGGGCCTCCCCCCGGATCACTGCCTTGTAACCCTCCCATAATGTAATTGGGCTGTGGACTGAGCCTTCATTTAGGGAGAAATTTTCTTCTGTTTTTTGGGTAAGTCCTTCCACTATTCCCCATAATCCGAGATAAGATTTGGGACACCAGGTGGGGTTGGCCGGCTCCCTGCCATCTTTCATTGTCATAATCAAGTGGGAGTGGTCGGAGATGCCCCTGTCCAGGTATGTGGCTGTCAGCAACCTGTGCGTCATATCTTGTGGGACGAAGAAATAGTCAATGCGTAAAAGGGATTTGTGTGCATCTGAGAAGGAGAACCCAGAGTCCGTGGGATGTAATGTACGCCACACATCTTCCCACCCAAGATCCCCAGCAAAGGAGTGTAGTTTGGTTGGTTGGTCAGGGTTCCTAGTCCCCACGTGTGTTCTATCTTTGAGCACGTCCATCACCTCATTAAAGGTCCAGCCTAGCACCCAGTATTCTGCCTGTTTGTCCATCAGTACCGCTTGGAGATCTGCGAGGAGTTCAAGTGTAAGCAGGGGGGAGCGTATGTTGCAGCTATCCCCCAGGTGTTACCCCTTATGTCCCCGATCACCACCACAAAATGCCCCCTTTGGTCCGTATGGACTCCTCCCACCTGGAATGGGACCCTTTTATGTATGAGGATCAATGTCACTCGGGCCCCGCTAGAGATTCCAGCGTGGAAGGCCGTCGCATATTTCGATCTCCGGAAAAATGTGCATTATGTACCCATCAGGTGTGTCTCGGTAAATAGTACAATGTCGGGCGAGTGCCTGATCAGGAATTGAAGCACCAGCCTGCGTTTGATGCTGGAGCCCAACCCATTGACGTTCCATGTGAGCAGGGTTAGATGTCCCTCATGTGCCGTTGTTGACCTGGAGTGTGTGTGCCCTGCGGTTATGGTTGTAATTTATTGCACTTGCCCCGCATCCCTCCTCCCACCCCCTCCACTTTTCCAGCTGTAGGACCCTCTGGCATAGGCTTTGACAATGTGGCATTGAGAACAAAATGGTAGAAGAGAGTAAAAGTGTAAGTGGCTTCAGTGCAGCACTCCAACTAAGTCAATGCCTAGTCTGGGATGCCCAATGGAAGCCCTTATTGATATATTTTTATGTCAAAGTTCTTAAATCTGGATGATGAACCCTTATATGACGCCCCTCTCTTTGAATCCCCCTGACCTCACTGAGCCATGAAGTAGGTTTGTTTTTCAAATTAAAAGATTTATTTGAAGAATTAAACAATATATATATATATGTCACACTTTTTGAATAAAATAATATTTGAATAGCACACTTACAAATATAACAGGGATCAACAATGGGCAATATTACAGTAGCACAATCTCTTTAATCTGAAAAGAGTAGGAAGAGGAAGAATAAGGTAGCAGAGAATACTTTTATGGTTCAAGGAAATGCAAGATGGGAAAGAATGCAACACAGAAATAAACTTGATATGGTTTCAACAAGAGATAATATGATCACTTTTTCCCTTTTGATAACTCACTTCCCCCCCTATGCAATATGAAGAGATGGACAGAAGAGCACACAGGTTTCAGGATTACAATCACAAATGCAGTTCAATTCCAGTTCCCCCCAGCAAGCTTAGAGAAAACCGGTATGATTTTAAACAGGCAAAAATACTTTTGAAGGTGGTTGCATGGAATGTCAAAAATATGCTAAAATGATTTTAATTCACTAATGAAGATTCAGAATAAGTGATAGTTACCTTAGATTGGTTCAGGTCAACACTAGCAATGATTCATGAATGATTATTATGTTGAAAACGAATTTCAGCAATTGAGAACAAGGAGCAGCTATTTTGACAGAAATGAAATTGAGCTAAATTGCAATTCACTGCACTTTTTCTGTGTGCGTAAATCACAATTATGCCAGAACTATAAGCAATTGGAATGTCATTTTAGGTATGTCGGAAAGCTGAGGATGTTAGCTTTAAAAGTTGAGTTCAATTTCGCTTCTAGGACATACGGTTCAAAAGATACAGATGTTTTTTGTGGAGGTAGATTTTCAGAAATAAAGTCAAGATTTCAGAATGACAGATAGCGCTTTAACAGATTTGAAATCACAGGATTGACACAAAATTCTAAATGCCGTTCTGGACAGTTTGAAATGGATGGGATAAGATTACTTTAGACAAAGAGACGACTATTTACAGTTCTAGACTCAATATTCACTCCTAGTTTTGGAATAGAATGCGCCTCGTCAAAGATCTGGTCAAAGGGTTTGGCTGCGGTTCTCTACCCTCCGGACAGGTCTCAGGCCCTCTAGGTTCTGCGTTCAGCACTGCACGGCGGTCTGCGGCCTCTGGAACGGGATTGATGGGTTCTGGATACAGCTCTGCTTTCTGGGTCTGGAGTCCTGGTTCTAGCACAGGGTTCCTGGCTAGAATCAAACAGCACGGCCTGGCTGTTGAAGATGAGAGCCCCTTGAAGTTTAGGGGTTAGAATCAGGTTGCTAGATTCTGAAGCCTGCTGGGAAGAGTTCAGCTTGTGGATTAGGCCTCTGCTTCTCCAAGGTTCTAGAGTTTGGGTTTTAGAGTTTTGGTTCTGAAGTCTGTCTGGAGTTTTCTGGCAGAGCGATTTGCAAGAAATCGGTGAGTAGTGGAAAGAAGTGTCCCTATCTGGGTCTCAGCAGTCTCTTTTTATGTGTTTTCAAAGTGGGTGTGGAGGCTGACTTTCTATGCCCAACCCTCTGAGGATCCTGATAGGTTAGAGGATTCTCTGTGCCCTGACTGGAGAAAGCGTCAGCGTGTCAGAGTGATGCTGTGTTTTTACAATCTAGTGAAGAAACTCCCCATTGCTTTTACTTAGAATCAATTTTTCATAACAAAAATCTTTCCCAGATACACAAGTTGTTGAGAATGCATGTACACATGACAGATTAATTAAGGTACATTCTGTTCCAACTCTGATTTTCCTAAGAGCTTTAGTTCAGAAATGACAACTGATTCGCGATTTTGGTAGGTTTCGCAATATTGGTTTTGCACCAAATCTTACACAGACATACACACCCTCTCTGAGCATATTACTGTAACTTGTTATGTTTCTGGCATAAACATTGTAACCACAATATTAATAAATCCCGGGGTTTGGTCTCAGAACATCGTACGGATTTCAGCTTAGTCTCAAACTGTGAGTGAATTTTTCATATTAAGAATCTTAAAATTGTACATTTCTATCAGCTGGTTACAATTAGTTATCAGTATTCTTATAAAACCTATATTTGCCTTCAATTCAGGACACCCATTGGTTTGTCCCCACCCCCAGCATCTGACTTGACTCAGAGGTCACATGTCTTGTTTCTCCCAGAGCACTGTTGTTCAGGCACACCCAAATCAGCATATCCTATTCAGCTGAAAGAATCCATTGTCTTTACTGAGGGCAGCAGACCAGGGTGCCATTCTCCATCTGATTAACATGACCATGCAATGTCCTGCCTTCTGGTGTATAGGCCTGAGGTGTGAAGGGTTCTCATGGGAAAGCAAACCTTTTGAAGTCTGAACTGTATCAGGCTGCCTTCTAGTCAATTGCAACCTAGTTCCTTGTAAAACAAAATATAACATTAGAACTTTAAAATCAGCAATATCTCTGTAAACGTCTTTTTCAACATGAAATCACTGGGTGGCACTCTATATGGCATTTTGATGGAATTCTCTTGCTTGGCATATTTAGCTCTGAAGTACAGCTCTCCTGTCAGAATGTATATCGCCAGCGCCTGTCGGAGGCGAGCAACGGTACTGCACCCATTTTGACAGCTGTCTATTTTTTAAAAGGGGATTTTATTTTGATAGCATAGGATTCTTGCTAATATTGTATTGATGTGGATTCTTGCAGTAGAGTAATGTGGAACACCTCCCGAGAAGGTTGGATCTTTTTGGTGGTTTTGTGAGCCATGATTTTAGCAATTTTTTACACCAAATAAAATGGATTTTTGAACAGATCTGTATTCCTTTGCAATCAGCATTGCTTTTTCCAAGTGGTTTCAGGCTACTGTGTGGGTATCCCAATGGTGGTTTTAGTCAGTGATCTCCTGTGCTCACTGACATAGGCAAAAGTAGAGGGAATTCTATCTTTCAGATTTTTACTGCACATTTTTGGATGATTTCTGGTGAGCAGCATGCCTTCCAGTGGCCATTCTGATGTTTCTTCTACCAGCAATTCACAGTACTGTTGTAGTGCTTGGATGCGTGGGTGAAAACATCCCACAAAAGAATTCATCAACGACTGCCCCAGTGTTCTGAGGACAAACCCTCATCCGGGTCTCCTTCGTTGTGACTCGGCCCAGCATGGACCGTCTCCCTGTGAGGTATCTTGCATCGCCAACAACCCCCACACCCCATCCCCGTACTTCCCCCCCCAACCAGAAGCACCTGTAGCCTGAACTGTGTGCCAGCCGGGCACTGAAACTTCAACATCGAACATTGTTGAGTGTTTTGGGGTGCTTATACCAGCTGCAAATGCGCATTCCACATCTGCCCACAGTGGCCGCTGCTGCAGTGTCCACCTAGTCCGTTCTTCCCCTTGTAGTGTCCTGCTTTGCAGTGGCATTTTTCAACCATTTCCTTCTCTACTATCCCCATCTTGTGGTGGCGCCGGCAGTTCAGGGTTCTGAGGATTCGAGTGCGGTGGGGAGCAGTCTGTCCTTGGCTTCCGTACCGGTGGTCCTCTTGGGGATCACTGTGATTAAGCTCCATTTAGAATCTGGGTCTTCAGCCATTTCCAGGCCTCTTTAGGTGAGTAGAACAGATGGGGGACCCCTTTGTGGTGCACTTACAGGAGCGCCGGGAAGAACAGTGCATATTTTATTGCTAGGGTTTGAAGTTTATTTTTAACTGAGTCAAAAGGCAGTCAGGCCTTCTGGACCTCCCTGGTGTATTCTGGGCAAAAGCTGATGCAATAGCCGTTATAGGTGATGGGGCCAGAGGCCTGTGCCATCTGAAGAATGGTATCTCTCTCCCAGAACTTCATGAGTTTCGCGATGATTGTACGTGGCTGTGCACCAGGGACTGGGTGTTCCGTTGGGACCCTATGGGTGTGCTCAATGGAAAAAAATGTGGATAATTTGTTAGGGGTGAATGCCCCAGGGAGCCAGTCCTCCAGAAAAAGCTCAACGCTGTGTCCCTCCTCCTTCTCGGGGATCCCGAGCATCCTGATGTTGTTCCGTGTTGTCTGCCCTTCATTGTCCTCCGCTCTGTTCTCCAGTTGGGGGATGTATATGTGTCCATCTTACTTTGGAGGGCCTGCCTTTGACCTTGTCCTTGACCATTGTTATTCTTCCGGTTCAGGTAATTTGGGTAGGGGGTTGTTAATCCCTTAGTCCATTGTGGCATTGCAGGATGTGTCTTCCCATGTCCATGCCGGCACTATGTGGGACGTAGGCTTTTGGGGGACTATCACTGGAGGTGTCGGCTGCCTGAGAATGGATGGATGCTGGCAGGGAGTGGGGCGGAAGGCAAAGACTGCACACCCGGTACGGGCACTTCCGGGTCCTGCTTCCAAGGTAGGATGGTTCCCCACTCACGTGTTTAGGAGGCTAAACCATGCCCGTGTCAGGAGCGAGTCTCCCCCCTTGGGTGAAGGCCTTTCTCCCTCCACGGAGAGGTGCCCTCTGTGCAGGTGCGGCGTTCAGAATGGTTCTTGCCTGTCTCTTACTCCAGTCTCAGGGCTCAGTGTGTGGCCGACACCACCCTGAATGTGTCCTCCGTTGGCTCTCCCTTCCCTGTTTGCCCGGTCCGGTCCCCCGCCCTGCTGTAGTGTCCGCTGTTATAGCCAGAGAGTTATTGCTTTTGCCTTAAGGCGGCCTGTGGTGCAGGCACCATGTCTGCTTGGTGGTGCTTGTGTCCCAACCTGTGCCCAGTTGATCCTCTGTGCGTAATGTGGGGACAGACTGCCCGGGCCTACTCAGCAGTGTTCCACTGAGTCGGACCAGGGCGAGTGCTGGTCTCGTGTCCCCCCCGGACCTTCTGTGGTCTGCGGGTCTTCTTCCCGTTCTTTTAGGCCGGGACCCATACGCTTTCTGTGCTGCCGGTGGTGCCGGAATGATGAAGTGGACTGCGTGTACAGATCCAGCCATGCCCCTTGCATTGTATGGCCCTATTATGGGTACATTGCCGCAGGGTCCATGGTGGGGGTTTGTGCATCGGCAAGCCAGGCCTGACCTTAAGATGCTCGGGTTCGCTGGGTACTAGCAATTCCTGTGCAGTTCCGAGGAGAGTTGGTGTTACGTGGCCTTGTTGTTCTCCTTGCGGTGGGTCAGGCCTCTCCTCCGCAGTGTATCTCGCCATCACTGGTTGGGCCTCTCATGCACCAGGTATCACGTCTTTCTGCGAGCGCAGCCAAGGAGGGTTCTGCCGTGTCCCCACTGGGAGGTCTTCTTCCAAAAGAGTCACGGAGCGTCTCAAGTGGTCTGCTGCTCCACATGTAGGGTCCGCTGATGCACACGTTGGGGCAGGGGATTCAGGATGCCGTCTCAAGCCTCCTGCGGACCCTGTGTATGCATAGCACAGCTTCCCCCTACCTTGCGCTTACCAGGACACTGTATTCTTCCGTCTACTGGCGTCGCTGCAACAGCGTTGCTACTTTCACTCTGCGGCGCACCCCGGTCCCCTAGTGGGCAGTCAGGGCATCCGCAGCTTACGTTGCTGGTTCAGAATGGCGGCGTCTGCCCCTCAGCTGAGCCGATACTTCGTTTAGATGGATCCCGGCACCGATTTTCTTCAGGGGCGTCACAGGTTGTTGCGGAGGAGTTTCCGCCACCCATGTGTTGGGTTTTCAGCACAAGTTTCTCATGGGGGGCTATGATATTGATAAGGATATTTTAGCGGGCGCTGGAAGCGAGGTCACTCACATCCTGCGCACTCCATAACAACATTTCTGATGTCAGAATATATCCCTGGCCAATAAAACCAACTCACCACCGTGGGTTTTACCCATTCCCAAAAGTCCTGAAGTGAGGGGAGCATGTTTGATCTCCAGCACAACCTTGCAGTGACTTATATGGGCTACTATTTGGGTTTGAGGGGTTCCCTCCCTGCTGGTGTCACCCCTGTACAATATACCGTCTCATCTATTGACTAATACTTTGGTAGGTCAGGTTCTGAGGTCTCGCACTATTATATCCTTACAAGAAACCTGGTTTGCCCATTTGACCATTTTCAATGGTTTTGTCTCCACCCTTCAAGCAGCAAGAAAGGTAATCAAGGCAGCCCGTTTGGTGACCTAATTGACATTAGTTAAATCAAACGATCTTTTGTCTATTATTGACTATCCAGTTAATAACAATGGTCTATTTGCCACTTATGTTAGATATACAGTTGAACCAATCTTTGACGTTTTTGACCTAGATTCCAACTATTAATACCACTATACCTGCATCATTCGCTACTTTTTCTATGTCTTTCTGCCATACTCTGTGTGTCTCTTCCCGTGGGGGAGGACTAGTATATTATATCACCCTTCTTTTACGCTTATCCCCCACACATCTTCCTTTGCATTCTCATATTCTATTTTCACCATTCACTCTTCTAGCTCCTCTATCTAATTTTTACTGATATACTGCCAGACCTGGACCTGTAGCCTCATTTCGTGAGGATATTGATACCTTGTTGTCCTTTTTGCTTCCTACTATTATTCCACTCATAGTACTTGGCGACTTTAATCTCCATCTCTTACCAACACACTTTGCTCTTCCGTATCTTTCTATTATTGATTCTCACTTCCTGGTTCCTCTCTCCACTCCTCCTTCTCATATCTCCGGTTATTGTTTAGATCTTATATTTATGTCTTCGCTTATTACATCCCCTGTATCATCTCTCACGGTCTACTTGTCAGACCATCATCTTCTCTCGGTTTCTATCATTTTAACATCTCCTTCTCACACCTTGTCTCTCCCAACTTTTTCTTCTTACTCTGGGTATGATCTGCGCAATTTCAATAGTATACTCTTTATTTCTACTTGCACTCTTAACCTGGCTTCCTCTGTATCCTTTTCCACTCTGACAAGCTTTGATGCTGCATCTGCTCTTTCTTCCACCCTCTCCTCGTCTCTTTACTTATTCTATATACCTGCTCAACTTTTTACCCTGCATGAAAACCTCCTCCCTCATAGATCTCTCCCCACCTCTGCTCCATGCGATGTGTTCTTCTGCGACTTGAAAGATGCTAGTTGAAGCTACAAACTGTGGGAAACCACAGTCCCTATGCTTCTTACCATGCTCCGTACGACATCTGTCTCCACTCTGCCAAATAAACCTATTTATCTATTATTTTACACTCCCAGTCTTCTCATCCTAGATGGCTCTTTCAAACTCCTACCCATCTCCTTTCTCCCCCCACCCCTGATCACTCAATCAATTCCACTCTTACGGCTTCTGACCTTGTGCTTTATTTCACTTGTAAGGTCTCTTTGTTTCGATCTGCTATTGAATCTTCTATCATGCAGTCAACATCTTTGGCCCCTTCTACTTCTCTGGTATCTCCTAGGGAGATCTTTGCTGCGTTCATCCCTATTACTAATAAGGACACCTCTTTCTTTCTTGCTCAAGCTCATCCTGCCTCTTCCCAAACAGACCCTATTCCATCCTCACTTATTCATAAAGTCTACTCTTTGCTTGTTCCTTATCTTACAATCCTGTTTAAGTCCTGTCCTTCCTCTACTATTTTTCCATGCTCATTTAAGCACGCCACTATCATTATGATTCTGAAGAAACCTTCTGCTGATGAATCCTCTGCTTCTAACGTCTGTCCTACTTCGCTCTTACTGTATCGCTCTAAAATTCTTGAACCCATTGTTTATTCTCAGGTCTCCACTTTTGTCTCTTGAAATTCCATTCTTCCTTGTTTCTTGTCTGGATTCTATCCTGGCGATTCCACAGAGACTGCTCTCCTTTCTGTTTTGGGTCCCTACACTCTGCACGTAATTCTAAACATTCTTTTCTTCTCATTCTTTTGGATCTGTCTGCAGCTTTTGACACTGTTGACCACACAATCCTATTGTCTGCCCTCTCTTCCTTCGGTTCTTCTGGCTCTTTTCTAACTTGGTTTGAGTCATACCTGTCCCAGAGGACCTTCTCAGTCTCCTGGGGGCAGGGTCTCCTCCAAAACATTTCATTTTACCTATGGTGCTCCTCAAGGCTCTGTCCTTGGTCCTTTCATCTTTTCCCTCTAAACTTCCTCACATGCTAGCGTTATTTCTCGAAACATCTCACCAGTTTTACAGTGATGACACTCAACTTTGTCTATCCTTTCCACACTTCACTGATGATATCCACCTTAAACTTAGCGCCTGTCTTCTTGCTATTCAATCCATAGGCATCATCCTTTTACTGTGTGTCACACAGCACCTTTAGTACAGTGACACAGGGTTGTCTTTTTCAGACTTCCCACTTTAAACTCCATTTTCTGGCACTGACTACTGTCTCCCAGAAAATGTAAAGTTGCCATTGACTTTACTAGTCTTTTTAAATGTACGGACCCAGTAAAACCTATCTTCCATAGTACTGGAAGGGTTATTAGTTATCCCTTTTAGTCTGTTTCTCATGGAACATTATTTTGTTCCCCTTTCTGTAAGATTTAGCTAGTGGCACTGGTATCTACCATTTTTATTCTACCGCGAGCTATGAAAATAGCCTCGGTAACGTTAGAGGCTATGGTGGTAGCCTCGAACTGTAACCCGCTGGACCCCTTTTATTTTTATTTGGTTCAGGTTGGGTTTATTCGCCATTTCTTTTTGTAAGGGCCTTTCTTGTGTTTTACTCTGCACGCCAAAAAAGGTTTGGTTCCTTTGTTCACCGTCCTTTGGTGGGCTTCTGCCTTAGGCGCCTGAGTGTCTGGGTGGACAGGATGTTGGGGTGGGGTTTGAGGCCCCCTGCACAGGGTCTACTTGGAGACCCAAGTCGCATTCTAGTTTGATTGCCTAGGAGACTTTCCTGCCAGGACAACCACCCTGCTGTGTGATTGACAGCCAGGCTGTGTGAATGGGGGCAAACTGCATAAAAAGCAGGTCTCTGGGACTTGGAAGGCAAATTCGCCACTGGATCGAGAGAACCGAAGAGAAGCTGAAGGAAGAGGACTGCTGCAACTACTGGACATCCCGGTGAAGCCCTGCTGCAGGTCCGAATCACCTGAAACTTCAACGACAGAGGAGATCTGAAAGGAATCTTCTTCCCTTGAGCCTGGTGGGACCAACCAGCTCGCCAAACACCAGACACCGGTCATCTTCTTGGTCGAATTCGCTGTGCATCTCTGCAGTGAACCAGATAGCCAGGTGGAGAGGAAACTGTTTGGGTTTTAAGGAGTGCCCCTGGCTTTTTCCTTGGGTAGTGCAGGACCCTCCAGTCTTCCTCCTTCTTGTCAGTATTGACAGTTGCTTCAGGAACCATGAGCCCGCAGGAACTGCCAGGAACTTCTGCCTCAGCTACAGCATTCTTCTTCTTTTAAGGCATTGTACAAATCCGGTCGTTCGTTCCGTCTGACCGCGGTGAAAGTGTTTTAAATCTATCGTCTCTCCAAAGGCTTGTCCTTCTCTACTATTTTGAATACATTTTCTTCCGACCAACTTCGTTTTGAACTCTTGGCAAAGACTTAACGGCGAAGTACTTTGAACTGTATGATCCTATGCAAAGACTATGAACCATCAACATTGGCCCAGGCCTATTGACTTGAATCTTAGTTGTAATAGCCTTTTCTAGATTGTCTGCCTATTAACTTGTTGCTGCTGATCGATTTTGAATAACCTTGCCTTTCCTCCCTTTTAAATTACTGGCGTGCCATTTTGCTCACACTTCATTTTGAGCCTAACTTGTCCAGAATTTATTGGGGGTTATTGTAGTGTTTTAAGACTGTGATTTCCTGCTGCTTGATAATAGTGAACTGTTTTATAACTGATGGTGTAAATAAATGTATATTCTTTTACTCAGAAACCTTGAGTCAGTGTTTGTTTGAACCATAGTAATTGTTGTCCTTTGTGTAACATCTGATACTGCTCACTTTACTCTTGAGATAAGTCTGGCTGCTCAGCCATTGCTACCACTTTACTGTGTAGTACAGGCTTGTAGCAAAGGTGAATTTGTACTTGCACCTGTAGTCTTAATTGTGTGTGGTGTTCCCAAAGGGTACTGCATATGATTCTGCCTAACATCTAGGTCTTTATTTTTACTCAGATATCTCCTTTAGTCATCACATCTCTCTATCTGCCCCTTCCTGTCAATTTCATTTGCACAATTTTCAGAAAGCCCGTCCTTTCATGACTTTTATGGCCACTGAAATCCTGGTGTCTGCCTTAATCTTTTTGCGGCTCCTCTATTGTTCCTCTACCCTTTTTGGACTTCCTTTATGTCGTCTTGCTCCCCTAAAATCTGGATTCAATGCCTCCATTCGGGATCTATGTCTCCTTTCTCCCAGTGACTCCATCTCATCCTCTCTGATTCGCCTGGGATGGCTCTCTTTTCATAACCGCAATTTTTGTGTCTAGTTTTTAAATCTCCCCATGGCCTTGCACCCCTTTATCTCTCCTCTCCCATCTCATTGTATACTCCTTCTCGCTCACTTCACTATTCTTCCCATTGTCTTCTTATTGTCCCTTGTCCTCCATGTACTAAATCTTGTTTTTGTTCCTTTTCTCTTCTTGCACCTTTACACTGGAATGCTCACCCACTCTCTCTTTTTTACTATCTCCCTCTATTCTTCTTTCCGTGTCTCTTTGGGATCTTATCTTCTTTCGACTATTTAGTGGAGGTTAATGTAACCACAGAATTCCGCTGTGTTTCAAATGTTTTCTTTCCATATTAAATGTACTGTTTCTATTCTTGTGTACAGCGCTTTGGTGTAAAGAGCTATATAAAAACTAAATAAATACAGATACAAATATGTTTTGATTCTTAATGTATACTGGCATGTTGATGTTGGTAATCTAAACATGTTTATTGATTTAATCTTCAACTGCGTTTATGACTGGCTAGATACATGGTTAAATAAGTTAATCTTGTTTTCGGGCAACCTTTATTCGTCTTGTGCAAACCGGGTTATTGATTCTTGGACCAACTCTAGCTCGAAGGGTAAGGACCATTTCAGAGAAGTTTGGTCCCAAAAACAAAAGAGGAATGGGTCTATTTATTCTAAATGGATCCGTTTCTGATGATGTTCCAAGCAAAGATACTTGGCCTAACGTGCACAGTTTTTCTACTCTTGATTATATGTTTGTAGTAATTTATTTGATAAATGTGTCTCGCACGATATACTGCCTAATAAATACAGTGACCATTGTACCTTATCTGCTGGGTTTCAGATCGGCGGTGTTGGTGGCCCAGCAATGGGAACCTTTTCAAGTCGCTTAACGGTCAATTCTGCTGGGAATAGGGTAAATTGGAACCCATCCACAGTTGCTTGTGTCAATAAGTCAGCAGCCTCATTTCTGAATTCTACTGATTTTGAATGTCAATTTAATACCTTTGCCGTTGATAACTTTGGTGGATTCATTGATGAATTAATTGCACATAATTTTTCCATGAGACCAAAGAGGTTTGGGGTTTCTCGCAAGAGACATGTGCATGTGTATGATCCAGATGTTGCTAAGAAAAAAAGGGAAATGAGAGCCATGGTCAACTCCTTTAATAGATCCTCAGCCTTGTCACTGATCTTAAAGTTTTTACACATAAAAAAGGTAAAGTTGAGGGGGAATTGTGCCCTTCAGGGTCAGCGGGATGCAGAATCCATGTTTGAAGCCCGGAGTAACAAAACATCTCTGGGTTTCTGGAAGATACTAAGTGATTTTGACAAACCGCAGTCATATGCACAATTAAATCCAATCATAGACCTACCTCTAATAATTACTACTAATTACACCTCTACTTAAACCTAAAACAAAATAGATCCTCCTAGGGGACCTCAACTTGGGCTACAATGACCCCGTGGACAGCAAAGCTGTAGCCAGCCAAAAGGCACTCCAGGAGATGCAATTCTCCAAAACCGTGAACACCCCCACCCACTCCAAAGGTAGAATCCTCGACTGGATACTTGCCCTTAATCCCGCAGTAACCATAATAGATGTCCTCAACTTGCAATGGACCGACCACTGCCTAATTAAATTCAAAATAAATCTAGATACTGACCACACCTTCAAAACTTGTAATCCACTACCCATTAAAGTAAGAAATGCACGCAAGCTTACCCCACAGAATTTAAACCCAGTTCTCAAGAACCTACTCAATGCTAAACCACTGCACAGTACTAGCACAGAGAGTATTGCAATGCATTACCACCAATGCCTAAGATAAGCTATTGACGAAGTAGCCCCCCTCAAAACCAAAGTGCCCAAACCTAAACGCAGCGCTCCCTGGTTCAACAGTGAACTCATAGACCTCAGAAGAGAAAAAAGAGCGCTAGAACACCTAACCAGGAGAAATAACTCCCCAGACTTTCAAACCAAACTTCAACAATTATCTAAAGCATATAAACTCAGTGTACTCTCTCACAAAGTGGAATCTCTCAATGACCGCATAGTGGCCGCAGCTTCTAATACTAAGGAGCTATTTACCATTATTAGAGAATTAGAATCACCCATCCATCCCACCAGCCCTATAACCCCTTGCAAAGCCTGGTGCACCACTATTCAGGATGCTCCATCCTCTAAAGTGACCACACTCTAAAAGAAAATAGCCTCGCAAAAAAACTACTAGATCTCACCACCATGCCCCTCCACCATCCGACTACTACCTCTAGCTCGGACGCATCAGAATTCCACTTTACACAAGTCACCTCTGATCAGGTCCTCAAAACAATAGCATCACTCAAGCCTTCTAATTGCAAAGGCGACAGCACTCCAGCTAAAGTAGTTAAAGACTGCGCCACCACGCTAGCACCCACCAGCGCTAGCTTTGTGAATGAGTCCTTTAACTCCAGTGAAATACCAGCATCTATCAAAGTAGCATGGGTCACACCCCTACTAAAAAAAAACTTGTTAGACCCAACAATTCCCACTAACTACAGATCAATAACAACGGTACCATTCCTCCTCAAAATCATCGACAGAATAGCTTATACCCTAGTACAATCCCATTTTGAACAAAATCACCTACTAGGGGAAAGACAATAAGGCTTCTGCCCCAATCACAGTGCGGAGACCGCCCTTCTGGACCTAAAAAACAAGATGGACGCTATCAGGGTAAACTATGTATCCTATTACTCCTAAACCTCTCCGCAGCATTTGATTTGGTCGACCACAACAAATTATGCCAAACTCTATCCACCAACGTTCTTTTCTCCCAGAAAGCCACCGCCTGGAAAAAATCCTTGCTCTCCGATCGCACCTCAAGAGTCACCCTAGGGGAAGTTGCAGCAGACCCCATCCCAGTGCCACTCGGAGTACCACAAGGATCCTGTCTCTCTCCTACTCTATACAATGCCTACACTAAATTACTCTTCACAGCATTAGATGCGATGGGAGTAATCTACAGAAACTTTGCTGATGATACACAAATCCTTATTCCCATCACAGGCAACTTGGAACAGGACACGGCCACCATCAACACTATCTATTCCCACATCCAAAATAGGATGGCCAATAAAAGCCTGTGCCTTAATGGAGAAAAAACTGAGATTCTCATAGTTGGCTCCCCTACTAGACTCAGCAAACGCCACCCAGATTACACCACCGTAGTGATCGATGGCACACTGATCACCATTTCCCACAAAGTCAAAAAACTTGAAGTTCACCTCGACTCCAATCTCATCATGAACAATCACATCAGTGCCCTTGCCTCCTCAACGGCCTATACTGCTCAACTCATCACAATAAGTAGGCCTCTCCTATCCTCTGACAACTGCCTGACACTTGCCAGAGCCCTCATCCTAACGAAAATAGACTATTGCAACATTCTACTACAAGGTACCTAAAGAAAATGTAACCAAACTCCAACTCCTACAAAATAAAGCCCTCAGAGCAGCACTGGGCATCAAGAGAAGGGAACACATCACGCAACACAGAAGAGATGTGCTCTGGCTCCCAGTTCATGCAAGAAACCTCCACAAAACATTAACTACCGCCCACAAATGTTTATCTGACACCGTCCCCACTTACCTCAATAGTTGCATTGCACACAAAGCCTTGCCTTGAGAACTCAGATCCAATGCCAATACTCAGCTGCACATCCCATGCTTCACCACCACAAGAGCAGGTAAAGCCAGTTTCTCCATTGCAGCCCCCTGCATCTGGAATTCACTCCCGCCCCATCTGTCCAATGAAACCTCTCCACCAAAGATTAAAAAACTAAAAAAAAATTGGTTGTTCAATAAATACTAAACCCTAGCACAAGTTCTCCCTCGGAGCCGGTAACCCTCCTAGTATCTCAAGACAACTGCAATGTCATATGATATCCAAGTTGTATGTATGCCTGTACTGCTTTTACAAAACAAAATGTATGTAACCCTGACTTGAAAACGAATAAATATGTAACCAATGCCGTGATACCCAAGGGTTTGGCCATATAATCAAATGCAATAAAAAAAAACAGAAATCTCTGAACAGATCTGGGGGTCCTGCTATACATCATTATTTGCTTCAATGGTTAGCTGTTCAGTTGAGAAAATTAACTAATTGCACCTGTCCGACTATAGCTTGAAATTAATCATTGATCATCATCAGACATTATAAATCATTAAGAAAATGGGCCTAATTATGAGGTTGGAGGTAGCCATGGCGCTACTAGCGCCATGGCTGCCTCCAAACTCGTTCCGACTCCGCCCTGGTGAATGGAGCAATTACCGGTCCATTCCAAGGTTGGCGGGACCAGTAATTCCCCATTCATCAGGGCCCTTCCCCATTCCCATTTGAGCCCCCACAGGGCTCAATGGGAATGGGGAAGGCGCTAATAACGGTACCGCAAATTGCGGTACCGTTATTAGCTCTAGAGTCCCTTTGCGGGTCCCGTCCTTAACGCCTGAAAAAAACAGGCATTAAGGAAGGACCCGCAAAGGGAACTCGTAGTAGGGCGGTAAGGGATTACCGGCACCAGTGCCCTTACCGGTGCCGGTAATCCCTTACCGCCCACCTCTTAATAAGGCCCAATGTGTTCTTCACAGGCTCCCAGCCCCAACAAACTCTCCAATTTGTTATTTAAATGGTACCCCTGAGTTTGGGCACACATTTTGTATCTATTCTCTTTGAAAATATTCGCTTGTCTACCCGATTTACTCTTTCTTGGTCAACAGCATATATTTTACCAATATACAAACAGGGATCCAGGTTGGATCCGCTTAATTATCGCTCAATCACGATTCTAGATGCCAACAGCAAGGTCGTTGCAGCCTTGCTGTTGGGACATCTAGATAAATGACAAGTTAATTTCCGGTAGAATCAAGAAAAGGCAAATGGGGTTTCAAAAACAACTTGAATCCTCGATTAAAGTTTCTTTGTTACAGAGCATAATTAGCCAAGTTGAACATAGAAAATATGCCATATATTGCCACCATTGATCTTTCTTCCACATTCGACTCGGTAGATAGGGGCCTCTTATGGACCAAGCTAAACAAGCGGGGTATCCCGGAGCAGCTCTTACGACTTATCGCTGTTCTATATACAAATTCCAATTTTCAAATTAGGCAGGACCATGAGGGATCTCTATTTAGAAAGATTACAACCTATAGAGGAGTCAAGCAGGGTTGCGTTTTGGCACCCTGACCGTTCAACCTTTATATGTCTGATATCGATGATACCCTGATACCAGTCGCATTTGCCTCTCCAAACATTAGTCCAGATAAACCAAAAGTTATGCATTGTACTAATCAGAGGAAGGTTGAGAAACATCATTGAATAGTGGGTCCAGATGTGATCGAACAGGTTACCAGTTATGTTTACATAGGATTCCCTATCTATGCTAAATCGCAAATGACCCAATTTAAAGACTGGCTCAGAACATGCACGATTGTTCTTTTGAATCCGATGCTTAGAATTGATTCTCAATATGGCAAGTATACCCAAATTCATGCTTTAAAGTTTTATCAAGCATTGGAAATTCCAAAAATGTTATATGGAATTGAGGTCCTAGATGGTTTAGAAAATGTAGAGGGTTTAATCTGGCGAAATATCCTTCAAATACCAAGTAGTGTCCGACTCTCGGTGATTAGGTACAAACTTGGTTTACAAACATTATCGAGGGCCCATTGGACATTTTTGATGTTTTATCATAAAATACTATATCAAAAAAAGGATTCTTAATTTGCAGTGATCCATTTATTAACAAATATTCTAATTTTTGTATTACCCTGCTCAACGGAATTGCCCTATCATTGGATGATTTGGCCCATAACCCTGTGAAAGTAAAACATCATCTATTTAGGCAAGAATGGTCTGCCACTCTGGATAGGATGCGTTCTTATAAATCATTGAACTATTTAAGTGGCGACCATAGAAAAGTTTGCGTGCTTGCTCCCTATTTAGCGATCTACCCAGATAGAGTTTTTTACATTTCAGGTTAAACCTGCTTTACACTTAGGATATCTTGGATAAATACAGACATCTCTAATTGGAGTCAGCCGATGTATTTTTTGCAATGAAAAGGGACACATCGAAACCTTAAGGCACCTCTTTATTTCTTGTGCAGCTGTTCAGGGTTTGAGAACGATTCATTTGAAAAGATTTGCTAAACATTTTCATATGGGGGGGATGTAGAATCAGTATGGTAATGTTGAATGGCAGGATGGTGAACCTCCACTGTGATAGTTGTGACCGGATTTGTGAAATCCTTAAAACTAGACATATCCCCCACTGTTACTGCTTTATAATGACTGATGTTTTTTAACCGCTCTTAATTCTCTTGATGATTGTTTTTATCGTTCATTAATTTTTTTCTCTTTTTTTCGTGATTGACTCTTTTTTACATTTATGTATTTTGATTGATATTTTAATACTTGTATCAATTGAAAGGATTCACTTGTATTAATTAGTCTGTTTTAATGTATTCTCTTGGTCTTAGCGGTTTGGACTGTACTTTGTAATTTGCATAAATCTGATTTATATACTTTTTAAAATGAATTGTTTAGCCATATATCAAATGAATAAATAAATACAAAAATAAACCCTGTCTAAAACAAAAGAATGGACCTTCTTTCTTTCTACCTTCCTACTCAGGGATAATTCTTAGGAAGGCATCAGCCAAGACAGGGTCATTACATTGGGTGAACACTAAGTCTGGAATGATCTCAGCCTCCTTTTCCTCAAAACTTGATTTAGGTACCTCCAGATATGGTTCAGGGATGTCTTTTGGGGGCTGCTAGGGGTCACAGCTGCAACATCTGGGGATGCAATTGCAACCCCAGGGGACTCCCTTATGACCCCAAATTGGTAAACCCCCACAAAAACCGAAGCTCCTGGTGTAGCAGGGGCCCTCGCTTTGTGGTGGTCTGCACCACACCAGGTCTGGTGAGTCCCCAGCCCAGTCTTCACCATCAGGGTGAAGGTTGGGCTGGGAGGTGCTCAGTAGGGGTTGGAGCTGACCATGACGTGTGGCTTCTTGGTTCCTGTTTGTGAGCAGCACGGAGAAGCCGAGGGTGGCCTGGCAGGATGGACTGCAGCTGCAAGAAAAAGGTAAAAAGGCTTTAAAAAATAAATATGACATGTATTTTGCATCTGTGAAGTGTTTTTTTTCAGAATGGTATGTGAATGGTGGTTGAATGAGAAGTAATGTGACATGATATGTGTTTTTGAATGTTCTTGGTAGGTGGGCGTGTACCTCTGTAGAGAATGCAAGGAGAGGGTGTAAGAGAAGGTGTGAGTGAGTGACTGGTGGGTGAACGAGTATGTATGGGATGGTGTGTTTTGAATGTTCTGGTTGGGAAGGTGTGTGCCTGTGTAGAGAATGCAATGAGTGGATTTAAGAGAAGGTGTGAGTGAGTGACAGTGGGTGAATGAGTATGAATGTGATGGTGTGTTTTTGAATGAATGTTCTGCGTAGGTGGGTGTGTGCCTGTGTAGAGAATACAATGGGTGGAGGTAAGAATATGTGTATGAGTGAGATACTGGTGGGTGAATGAGTATGAATGTGGTAGTGTGTGTTCGAATGTTCTGGGTGGGGGTGTCCCTGCATAGTTAATGCAGTGTGAATGAATGTGAGAGGGGATGTATGGGTGACTGACCGGTGGGTGAAAGGGGATGCATGTGTGCATGTGTGTGTAAGGCTCTGGTAGAAAGGGGATCACTGAAGCATTTTTGCCATGTCCTTTATTGACTTTACATGTTGTATTGGTATTTTCTGTCAGAGCCAAGTTCATTTGTGTCATTACTTGGCTAGACTGGCATGACATTTATTACTCAGCACCTTTAAAAAAGCAAGCATGACAAGTAGTGTTACCTCACAAGACTGATGTTTTGGTGTAGAGGCCTGTATATCTTTTAATGTAGCATGCCTTTTTTATTAACTGGACATCTATGATGAATCAAGCATGATAAGTGTTCTTATGCGTCTAGACAGGCTTACATTGGAACCAGTTTGGACAGGTTTTCATATTGTGACATGTCACTTTTAATGGCCAAACCAACGGGAGTATGTTCTTACATAGGAGTAATGGCATACATTGGCAGAACGTGTTTTGTGCCTGTGCCAGAGTTGGAAAGGGGGCAGCCCCGTCCAACCCTAGGCACTTTTAAAGTAAGGCTAGATGCATTTGAGGCACTGTAATAAGTCAGGGGGGGAGGGGCGTCAGTGAAAGGGGCGCCTTCCCGTCCAGCAGGACCCTATGCTAATATAATCAATTATAGTGTATTCATGTGGTGTGGCACAAGGTGTGGGCAGCATCATTATTTTGCATATATATTAATAATCCTAGTTAGGAGAGAAGGTTTGCACAGTAAATGCAGTAGGCCAAATCCACAAGGGTGCAGAAATCTCCAATCATGCCCAAGCTCCCATGAGGACAGTTTGCACCCCTATCCGCTGCATTCTTTATTCATTGATCTCAAAAGTGTCAAAAAGTCATGTCTTTCACCAAAGAGGAATGTGCCCCACAAGGCCGCACTCAGAGGCCGGTGCCTGGTGTGCCTTTTGTAAAGACTGAAGGGGGGTTATCGCTACTCCTGCCCTCTATATGGCACAGTAGAAGCACAGAGCACCCCATCCAAGATTCTCTATTGTTGGTAGCAAGGGACGAGCAATCAAGTCTTAGTCCTCAGGAGGTGATGCGGTCTGGTTCTTAAGTACAGTGTAGTCCCCAATCCCCCACAAAGGAATGCCCACAAACTATGTTAGGTGATAACACAGTTGTTATTATAAATAAGATTCAATATATATACACAATCAATAACACACTTTGTACTCTGGCAATTCTAATATGGTAAATATGTACAATGTCTATGTGGTAACACAGTTAACTCTTGACTCCATTAAAATGCACCAACTGCGGACAATTTCAATGGCATTTAAATCAAATAATACAGCGAATCAACAATAGAATAGGAAGGAAGACAAGTTTGATGAAACAAATGGCAGAATACTGGGTCCCTACCGCCAGACACAGTTCTGTGTGAGGATCCCCCCACCTGGGCAACCTGCAAATAAAGTGTATTCACAAGCCCTGTCCACATAAGTTTAAGGTAGTCTTGTTTCCTGCTAAAAATGTTCGTACATGAGGTAAGCCCACGGGTTATGGTCACCTTGCTTGCTTTCTACATTAACTTGATCGACACTTCAACTCCTTGCAATTGCACCTTAAGGCCTTCAGAAGTGCTTTGCTACATTTTGAGACACCAGGACCCGCTTGAGTAAGAAAATGCGTGGTCCGGAGGGTTCTCTAAGATGGCCTCCTTGATTTCTGCAGCTGTTCATAGCCTATGAACACAGAACAGCTGATTGGCCTACCATCACCTGCTTTAAATCTATCAGCAAGAACCGTTAGGCAAAGCCGGCCCTCGCTGAAGGCACTTGTTAAAGGCTACTGACTGAGCTGACAGAGCTTGCCGAGCTTAGAGCTGGCCACCCTCTTTTCAGCCCTACACTTCTCGCTTATTGACATTCACCTCGTTGCTCACACTGGATAGGACACACTCGCCTACGTTCAACAGAATTTGCAGCTCACCCGAGGATCAACTATAACAGAGCACCCGACGGCATCACAAACTAATTCACGAACCTGCGTGAAAACACCTGGTGAGACTCTTACACGTTGTTGTACTGCCTCATAACACGCATCTTCAGTGTGTGCCTTTACCCATGTACATGCTTAAAACCTGTGCACCAAGGCCACAAATGTCCATTATTATGCCCTGCGTGTACTAAGTGCTGCATGTCCGCGCACAGTGGCCCAAGTGCATGCTCCCACCCATTGCCCAGGCAATTTGTCATTAAACCATTCAATGCCACCAAGAAATATACAACGTATCACTTAAGCTACCGCCTGCTGCCGTTAGCCCTAATGCTTTTGTTCTCCACTTGTCATGTTTTCCTAGCACGGCACTAGATTCATGTTAGCAGAGATGCCAATCCGCCTCATCCTGACAAACCTTATTCTACCTATTGTATATAATTTCTCTCGTGCCTCACTGTGTACCTCATTCCCCTACACGACACACATTGCTATGTTATTTTTGGTTCTTATTATGGCTCCATGTAACCTATGGATGGAATAGGCATTACCAAGAAATAAGTATTTGCGGCCTTTAATCTGACATGGTAATTAAACCCTCGCTGGCAATACTATGCATTACAATCTTCTCCTACTCTGCTCTTAGCCCAACCTGCATCATATTTGGGGTTTGCTTCTCTAACTTCCTTACTGTGAATATGACTGTTTGTAAATTGAACATATATTATGACTCTTTGTAAATTGAACATTTGTTATGCCTGGCTAGCCCCGCCTGCCCACCTAACGACTAGTGCCTAATTATGCCAGTGTTCGTACCAGTATTACACAATTGTGATATTTGTCCTGCAATCTGATTTCTTATGGCCTTAGCATTCCTGGCAAGATTTCTACAACCATGCCTTCACTCTGAACCCCACCACACACAAATATTACTACCTATAGGCTTACATATTGAACACAATGCCCAGTACCTGACTAACACAACCCTTTAAACCATCACTACCCAACCACTTGCAATCTTTCCTCTGTGTAACACTAATCATCTGCCACAACAACTATCTACACCTACACCATTGCCCACCTCCCCATGCTGTACACTACTGAGAAATTATAGACTTAGCTCTAGATCCCCACAACATCACCACGTCCGGATTAGCAAAGACACTATTACAGCAAACATCACTTCAGCTAACTAGATCTGAAAATAGCCAGAGGTTACCTAAGGTCGAACAAAACATCACCACACCCATCATCAAAGCTGGCTTCATTAACTCTAGATCACTTGTGGCTCACGCCTTAGACATAGCTGACTTTATAACACTCCATGACCTTGACGTCATCGCCATCACAGAGACTTGGCTACACACAGCAGCAAGCCCATCACTTACCCTTGCCATCCCGGATAACTATTCCATCATCCGATCTGACAGAGATGCTAACACCTCGAACAGAGGAGGCATTGCATTCATCTATAAAACTGCACTAGGCCTAAGAAACTTCAATATTCAACACATTCCGCCAGCTGAATTACTATCTATCACACTGCCCACTTCGCCTACATCTACTATCACAATTCACTGAATCTACCGCCCACCAGGCCCGACTGCCACCTTAGAACATGATATCTCACACCTGTTATCAACCAACACCAAAAGCAACTCTCAAGTCATTGGGCCTCATTACGAGTCCGGCGGTAACCGAGGCGGTAAAACCGCCTGGTTACCGCCGGGCTCGAATTACCATTCCGCCTCCGTGATTCCCGGAATTACCGGGGCATTACAACCCCAGTTTCCTGGGAATCACGGAGGCGGAATGGTGTTAATCACCATTCCCATTGAGTCCTATGGGACCCTATGGATATCATGGAAACACCGTCAGCATCTCGTAATGCTGCTGGTATTTCCTCGTCCGCCTGCAGGCGGGCGGTGTTAAACCCGGCAGGTCAAACCTGGCGGGAACATCACCTCCCGCCTGCAGGAGTCAGGATCAGGCGGTCCGGAAACAACGGTGGCGGGTTTACCGCCACCGTTATTTCCGGACCGCCTGATTTGTAATGAGGCCCATTATCTTGGGAGACTTAAACTTAGAGTTTCAAGATCCTAAAGACCATAAAGCTTGTGCCCTTAAGGATATAATTACTGAACTAGGGTATACACATCGGATAGCCGAACCTACTCATAATAAAGGAAGAACGCTAGATTGGTTAGCGGATTTAAACTGCAGCATTGATATACTCTACAATACACCATGTGTCTGGGCCGACCACCGCCTAATTTCATTCACTATCAAAGAATCTGTGCTACCCACTCATCAAAATCAAGCACCAGCTATGATGGCCAGAAACAAACGTAATCTGGCCTTAGAAAAACTTATACCATTACTACAACAATCATTCACCCCACTATGACGCTCTCAGACCCCACATCGCTAGTAGACCTGTACAATGAAACTATCCTCAAGCTATCAACATACTAGCGCCTCTCAAACTAAGTAAATCTAAACCTTGTGCTCACCTCAACAATTAGTATACTCCACACCTTAAGTCCCTCAGGAAATTGAAAAGAACGTCTGAAGCATTATGGAAGAGCACCCCATCTTCAGTAAACAAGAACAATTTCACGGCAGCCTCCTTTACTACAAGGTAGCAATTGTCCAAGCTAAAAAAGATAACTTCTCCGACCGTATATCTAAAGCTAAGTCCAGTAGGAAGGAACTCTTCAAACATCCTGAAAGAGTTGGAATCACCTGCCCTACCTCCTGATACCTGTACTTAAGACACCCTGTGGTGCACTAATATACAGAATGCACTACAAGACAAAATCCCACTCAGGACTCACCCCCTGCCCCTCACCAGGAATGCACTGCCCCAATTTAACTTTACATCCCTCTCTATCAAAGAGGTTGAGACCATCATCCTGAAACGTAAACCATCTAATTGTCAGGGAGACACTTGTCCAGTATCGCTTATTAAGGAGACTGCAAAAGAATTGGCACCTTTCATCACATCTGTCATTAATGCATCATTCAAATCCAGTACAGTACCTAATAATTTAAAAGACGCCTGAGTACTCCCATTTCTAAGAAAACCATCATTAGGCCGAGCAGTTTATCTGCAGATACAGCAATACCTTGAATCCAATAACCTATTAGGTCTCAGACAATCAGGGTTTAGACCCAGACATGGGACAGAAACAGCGCTTATCGACCTTAAGGCTCAAATCCAGACTTTGAAAGACAAAGGAAAACTAGCCTTGCTTCTTCTACTTGATTTATCAGAAGCATTTGATTTGGTGAACCATAAAATCCTATGTAATCACCTCTTGTCTGCTGCGCACTTCTCTGACCAAGTAACGCCTGGATTGAGTCCTTCCTAAATAACGTATCCATGAGGGTCTTTGCACCTTCAGCCTCTGCCATACCCACTCCAGTTACTTGTGGGGTTCCACAAGGGTCCTGCGTGTCCCCTACTCTCTACAATGTGTTCACTAAGCCACTTTTTTGATGAGCTTGACTATCTGGGCATCACATACACCAATTATGCGGATGACAACCAGATACTCATTCCCATCACTGGTGATTACACTGTAGACAGTAAGACTCTCAACGACATATACCTCATTATCCAAGACCCGGATGCCGAAGCGCGGGCTCTGTTTTAACGATGATAAGACAGAGCTGCTTCTCCTAGGGACTACAGCCAATTTGAAGAAGCTGGGCTCGTTATTCACCTAGTTCAATATTGATGGGAACATAATTAAAGTAGTTAAGGTTGTGAAAACATTGGGAATCTATAATGACTCTCCACTCACTTTAACAAGACAAACCAACGCCATGGCGTCATCCACAGCTCATACCTGCAAGCTCATCACGGCCTGCCACCCCTACTTGACTACAACTAACTGCATTACAATAGCTAGAGCCTTAGTCCTATCTAAGCTCGATTACTGCAATGCGCTTTACCTCGGCACATCACAACAAACCTTCAACAAAATGCAAGTTATGCAAAATAATGCCATGAGAGCAGCCCTAAACATCCCCAGGAAACAACATATTTCTGCAACCAGACACACAATAAAATGACTTAATATCAAGCAAAGAATTCACCTTAAAACATTGTCCATCACCCACAAGTGCCTATTCAACCAGGCTGCCACTTACCTTTCCAATACTATCTCCTGACAACACGGCCAACCAGATCTGGCCAGTCGCACTGCATCACCATTCCACGCTTTAAGCTGTAAGAGGATTCAATTCAACACTACAGCTAAGTCAATGCCTAGTCTGGGATACTGAATGGAAACCCTTATTGATATATCTTTATGTCCAGTTCATGCGTTCTGGATGACTACCCCTATATAACACCCCTCTCTTGGAATCCCCCTGACCCCACTGAGCCAAGAAGTAGTTCTGTTTTGCAAGTTTAAAAGGTTTATTTGATAATTTAAACAATAGATATATAGATCACACTTTATAATAATTTAATAATTGAATATCACACTTAATCTGATATGATAAAGATTAACAACGGAGAATCTGGCACTAGCACACTTCTTATAATCACTAATGAGTTGACATGAAATGGATAAGGTAGCACACTGGTAAATAGGAACAAAAGTATAATGTGGTAGAGGATGCTTTATGTAAGCTCAGGTGGATGCAATATTCAATGAATGCAGTACAGAAAATACTCAATATGATTTCAACCAAACAATGTAATCACTTTTCTCTGGCAATCCCCTCCCCCCCTTGATGCAAGGCAAGGAAATGGAAGGAAAACACACAGTTCTCAGAAATGCAATCAATGTAAATCAGTTCACCCCAGCAAGCTTAGACAACAGAAGTTTAAAAACACAGGCCCAAATTGCTTTGATATGTGCTGGCAATGAATTGAAAAGTATGCTAAAATACTTTTAATTCCCTTTCAGAGGTTCAGGGTGATTGGTATCTAGTTAATATTAGTCCAGGCTCACACTAGCAATGATTCAGGAATGATTAGCAGGTTAAACGAATTTCTGGCAAATGGAAGGCAAGCAGCAGCAGCTTTTTACACGTGAAGAAATTTGCAAATCGCGGCAAAATTCACGGATGCGCCGAGCGCTATTACAGAGGAACCACAAGGACTATCTCTTTCGTTTTGGGGTCCTAGGAAAGCCTAGGATCTCAGCTTCAAAATGAAAGTTACTGCAAGTCTCTAGCACAAACGGTTACAGAGTTATGACCGATTTAATAGAGGTCGTTTTTGGTTTTGCAAATTTTAAAGTTCAAAATGACAAGTGGCAGATTTTGCAGCTAAAATGACAGGTGACAGCTAGGAGGCAGTTCTACTTAGGTTAAATAGATTGAATTATATGATTTTAACTAAGAAATGTGTTCTGAGTTTTGCTGAGTACTCACAAGAGATTTTGAACCGGAAAGCGACTTGGTCACGGACTTCAGTCTGGTCAGGTCTTCCCGGGTTCTGCTCACAGCGCCTGGCCTCTGGAACTGCTCACAGCATCGGGGTCAGCACTCTGGATACAATGGCCTGGTCTCTGCTAGGCACCGGTTCTCTGGGTCTCTCTGGGTACAGCACTGCTTTCTCTCTGGTCTGGTCTCTTAGTTCTGGATAGATTGAAGTCTCTAGTTTGGCTCTCTGGAGGTTTGATGGAGGTAAAGTATGGATTTTTCCGGCAGAGCGTCCCGCTGCAGATGGAATTGAAGGTCCCTATCTGTCCTGTCTGTCTGCTTTTATGTGTTTAGAATGTGGGTGTGTTCTAGCATCACTGACCCTACCTCTCTCTCAGCTTCTAATTGGTCAAACTTCCATTTATCATTTGATTGGGGAATGAACTGTGAGTCAGAGGAATGTCACTTTATGGCTTGCAGATAGGACACTCCTCTGTCAGATTGCACACATTCTATATTTGATAATAAAAGACATATTTCACAGTTACACAGTTGCTTGAAATTACATATACATGGTGTGGCTGAATTTAGCCATGTCTCTGTCCAAATCTGCTGTTTCTAAGAGCTTGCATTCAGAAATGGCACATAATTGACTTTTTAACTGATTTTTCACTTTCTGACATTGACCCAACTTTACATACATGTGTGCAGGGAGTATGGACATTAACTGATGAAGTTTCAGATTTTTAACATGCATACATTTAGAGTAATATCCACTTTTCCGCTAAAACCCCCCTGAACACGCCACCGGGTCGAAAAACCTCTTAAAATGTGGGCAGAAAAATCACAAGAATTATGGTATCATTTATAAAATTTTCACATGTCCGCTCTATGAGTTATTCATCTTTTTAGAGTTATGTTCTGGCTCCAAAGGGGTGTGGTTTCCTCTCAGCACAAGGTAGAATTCTGGTTTTTCCAGTTCTGCCAAGCCAGCTTGCTCTCACAGGCAGTGCCCCTCCCCTTTCCTCAGGAGGAAGCCACTTTTTACGACCATTTACGACTCCTGCCAATAAAACCTTTGCCTGAGCCAGGACAGGGCTTTGTTCACTTTCCTGCAGAGCACAGGTAATTCAATTATCAGATAGATGGCATATCCTTAGTGTGAGCAGCAAAAGGGCAGCTAGGCCTGGGAACACAGCTGTGACTCAAGTTTCACTCCTGATGGGGTAGTTGCCAGGCAGAATTGGAATCTCTTTAAGCTGTCATTTCTGTTCCCCAGTTTCTGCATTCAAATAAAACTAAACATTTTCACATATGCAGCTAGAAGGCTGATTCTAAGTTTAAAACTATGACATTTAAACAGTTACAAAGGCATGTGACACCAAACATAGGTCACTCATTTAATCTAACATTTTCGATTTTAGTGTCTTTAAATCCAGTGCAACTTAAACTGCTGACTCCATAGCAGTTTTGTTATAAGCATTGTTTTGGGCTCTTCATTTCCCAGATTTTGTAGGCACACAACACTCCATTCTACCAAATGTCTGCTGGTGTCCAGTGAGTTTTTAGATGTGTTGCAATGTTTAAAATAGACACTTTGGCTTGCCTTCAGAGAAACACAGGGTGGGTTTAAACTGCCGGCTTTTGGATAGTGGTGAGTACTGGTACTACACCCATTTTTGGGATTTAAGAATGAATTCCCCACAATTCTAGGTTGCATTTGGCAATCAGCATTGCCATTCCCAATGGTTTCAGACTACTGTGCGGGTAGTCCAATGGTGGTTTTAGGCAGTGTCCTTCTGTGCCCATAACATCGGCAAAAATGAGTGGCAGCCTATTCTTCATGCATTTCCCTGTGCATTTTCTGGGAAGCTCTGGCCATCATGAGGTTTTCCATGTCAGTACTGCACAGTTTTGAGGTAGGGCTCGGATGCATGGGTAAATACATCCCACAAGCCCCCCTCTTGCGATGGCCATTCTATTTCACGAATGGGACTCGCAAGACCTGGGATGTTTCCTCATCTTCTTCCAATAGATGGCACAGTTCAGCATCTTTTCCTCCATCCGGTACTGATCGATCGGTTCTCCTCGCCGGTCCTGATGGGAATATTGGGCGGTCCACTGGGCCCATTGGATCTTCGTTCCCGGTCTCCGGATCGTCCTCCTTGGCCAGTCTCAAGGTCTTCTTTCTCCTAGGACGACAAAGGAAGAGCGGCAATACCTACTCATAGACGTTTTTCCACCACTGTTGAGATGGTGGGGCAGCATATGCATTTCATCATAACAAAACATTACATTCTTATTTTGAAAAAAAACCAGTACAACTAAGAGACAGTTTCATGCAAATCACAATATTTTATAGACTAGATGTGGTATGTTTTATGGTTGGAACTGAATTAGTCTGAGACAGTACCCGCTAGGATTCCAGAGGATTCCTCCAGTTGTTGCAGAGTGTGCCTGGGATGGCAACATTTCAACTGGTTTATGTGGACCCACTTGTCTTCTCCCTCTGCCAAAGGACCTTTGGGGATGTGGATTTTGTAGGCCACAGGGGAGATCTTGTCGATGATCTCAAAGGGTCCCTTCCATGTAGGCAAAAATTTGCGCTGCTTGGCCTGGTTCCTTTGGAAGTTGTATAGATAGACCCGGTCTCCCACCTGATATTCCTTCCTGGAAGTTTTCAGGTCATAATGGGTCTTCATGCTATCAGCTGATCTTTCTAGATTCCGCTGAGCATAAGCAAAAGCATGTTGGAGGTGTTTCCTTAAATTCTCTACATACTCATGAGTAGTGGAGGCATTTATCAGTGTCTGCTCTTGGGTCCTGTAGAGCAAATGCTGAGGAAGCACCATCTTGCGCCCAGTCATCAACTCAAATGGTGACATTTTGGTTGCAGATGAAGGGGTAGATCTGATGGCCATTAGGACCAGAGGTAATCGGATATCCCAACTTGGCCCAGAATCTGCCACAAACTTCTTTAATATGCTCACAATTGTCCGGTTATATCTCTCTACTGCCCCAGAAGAAGCTGGCCGATAAGCAATATGCAACTTCCTTTTGACCCCCAGTATCTCCCACATCTTTGTCATTACTTCACTGGTGAAGTGGCTACCTCTGTCTGACTCAATCCTTTGAGGTAGACCAAAACGGGAAAAGATGTGGTTAATCATCAAGGCTGCTGCAGTTTCTGCCTTGCAATTTGGGGCTGGGAGACATTCCACCCACTTGGTAAACAAGCATGTCACAGTCAACATGTACTTATTCCCCCTAGCCGAGCAAATCACAGGGCCGACAAAGTCGATTTGTAAATCTGACCATGGCAGGGTCATCCCCCTCTTTTGTAAAGGCGCCCGGTGTGTGAGGGATGTCGGCTGAAATTGTGCACACACAAGACAACCCTTCAAATATTGGTTGAGGTCCTGGCCCATGTGTGGCCAGTATGCAACCTCTCTTAAGATTTCCAATGTTGTGTGAAACCCCCTATGACCGGCGGTGGCCGCATCATGGGCGTGACTTAACATCAGGCTTCGGAATGAGGTAGGAACCACCCACTGATCGTGGCCAGCTTTGGATTTCCTTACCAACAAACCGTCTTGGATCCGGAACATTTTTGGACATTTCATCAACACTCTTAGGTCCTCTTTCCCAATGTAATCGGTATCCGTCAGGGGAAAGTTCTCAGGGTCCTCAAGGTGCTGGTAAAATTTACCAATAATTGGATCCCCCTTCTGAGCGGTAATCAAATCAGCATCAGGGGTCTCCTTACTCCATTGTGCAATTGAAAGGTCGTTGTGAGCATTTGTCTGGGACCTAGTGATGGCAGTGACCTGGATTTCCCCCAACAGGGACTCAATCTCAATTAGATCCCCTTGGATGGCTCCGGTTTTGGCCAGCTGATCAGCTAAGTCATTTCCAGTTTTGTCTGGTCCCTCTACTTTGGAATGACCCTTAATCTTTTTCCAGTAGATGGTCATCCCATTCGATGTGACCAGATCATCAATGTTTTGGATCAACTTCCCATGTTTCAAGGGTTTGTTGTTAGCACATAACATGCCTCTGGTTTTCCAATTAACCAGGTGCTCCACGAACCCGTTCCGTACATAATCCGAATCTGTGATTATGACCAGTTCGTGGAGTTGATGCTGGACAGCAGTGAGGATGGCCTGATGCACAGCCATCAATTCTGCCACCTGACTACTTCGGGGACCAATTTTGTATCCAGCGGAGGGTTCTGGGGACTCATTCACCCATGCATTCCCTACGCCGGCCACCAGTTCTTTCTCCCCGTTGTTGTCAACATGGTAAGAGCATCCATCCACATAGACAGTGGGCATTCCCTCACACTTGTCTTCTTCAAAGACTTTGTGGGGGGAATTAAGGTATGCCTCCATGTTGTCCTTTATTTTTAGACTTTCGTCCTCGAGACAGTTTTCTCTGGCACAATCATGCAAGTCAGCCAGACCTTGCGCGAGGGGACTCTTCTTGTTTTGGCCATATCTGACCTCCACAGGAAAGCCTTGCATTGACAGAATCCAGGAAGTAATTCGGGAATTACTCACATTTCCGGCCCGGATTCTGTCACTTTGGAGATATTGCAGAGGCTGGTGTGGAGTCTCCACTATGATGTGTTCCCCCTGGATAAACGGGCGGTAATTCTTCAATGCCCACACCGTTGCCAGGAGTGCCTTCTCACAATCGTTGAATTTTTCCTCCACAGAGGATAAAGTTTTGCTCGCATAGGAGATTACTTTATTGACCTTGTCATGCTTTTGGTATAATACTGCCGTCAAGCACGTATTAGAGAACCCCGTCTCCAGGAAGAACTCCTTGTTTCTGACAGGGTAAGCTAGGCAAGGCGCTTGTGAGAGGCTTCTTTTGAGTTGTTTTACTGCCTCGGATTGTTCTGGACCCCATTCCCACTTGACCCCCCCCTTCAGGACATGAATCAGGGGTCTGGTGATCTCTGCGTAGCCCTCAATGAACTTTCTGCTGTAATTAGTCAGTCCAAGGAGGCTCCTTAGTTCCCGCAGAGTTGTGGGGTCTTTCAGTTTCTGAAGTGCTTCCACTTTCTTTTCCTGGGGACAAAGACCCTGAGGAGTAATCTCATGCCCCAAGAAGTTAACACGGGTTTTACACCACTGTGCTTTCTGAAAGGAAAGTTTTGCTCCGGCGGCCCTCAACTGTGTCAGAACATAACGGATCTCCGCTATGTGTTCCTCAACAGTTGAGCTTTTGATGAGGACATCATCTACATAAGCCAGGTTACCCCTTGCACCCAAGTCGGGCATGGCCTTGTGTAGAAAAATGTTGAATTCATTGCCGGAGTTGAGGTATCCGAAGGGAGTCCGGGTCCATGTGTACTGCTGGCCCCCAAAGGTAAAAGCCAGCTTGTATTGGTCCTCCCTACTGACAGGCACAGTCCAGTATCCATTGGTCAGGTCTATTGCAGTGAATACCTGTGACCCCTGGATCTGGGCCAGCCCTTGGTCAATGTAGGGCAGAGGCCATCGGGAAGTATGGACCCGTTTGTTGAGCTCCCTGAGGTCGGCGCAGAGTCTCCACTGGCCGTTTGGCTTCAATATCCCCAGCACCGGATTATTGAAGGTGCTGTGGACTGGACGGATTATTCCCCGGGACTCAAGGTTCTTAATTATTTCAGTAAGGGACTCCATTGATGCGAGAGGCAAGCGATATTGCTTCACAAACACAGGAGTCATGCCAGGGTCCGTGGGGATTGTTGTTGTGTGGATGTCAGTGCGACCACAGTCATATGAGTCTACCGCAAAGAGATCTTGGAAATCCAAGAAAACTTGTTTCAACTTTTGCTTTTGTTCCAGAGTCACACAGGCATCAGCTAGGTTGACTCTCTCTTCCACCATCTGCCTGAAGCCTGGAAAGACTTCTGGTTTGGCTATCTCCGCGGCCTCCTCCAGCTGGGTGGAGAAGTCCCTGGTCAGAGTGCTGATTTGGACCGGAGGCTTCAGGTGGGAAAGGCAGCCCTCATGGACCTGGAAAATCACCTCATCCCTCCTGAAGTCACACGTCACATCTTCCTTACCATAAGGGCAGGAAGTGTACACCAGGAAGTTCCCCCCATGCCGGGTAAAAATCCTGTCTGGTGTTGTATTGTCCTCACTGTCACTGTCAACACAGTCCTTGGGGATTGGTCCTAACAGTTCATTTACAAGATCAATGGAGAAATGTCGGTCATCAACCGCCATTCCAATAATGGTGCCTGCGGCTAGAGTAATACTCTTTAAGTCGCTGTTATCCACCTCTATTAGAATGGTGTCATGTTCTATGTTGACTAATGGAGTTGGGTTTACCCCCAACCCTTGCTGTTGGAGAGAAGCATTTAGATGTATGTAAGCATCAGGGTTTTTCAACTCTTGTCCCCTTTTAACTTTCACTTCCAGGGAGAATTGTCGGGTCCTTTCTGGGATGGTGACTTCCTCTTTAACCTGAATTTCGACTGCATAAGGTAGCAATTGAGCTGACCTAAATGCTTTTTCTGGATCATCAAAGCCCAGGGATTATCCGCTAATCGGGACCAAGCTTTGAAGTTTATTAGGTCCAAACTAATGGCAAAGCGATTGAGAATGTCACTGCCTAAGTAAAAGGCGGCAGTGACGTCTCGCACGACCCAACAATTATGGACTATGCTCTTGTTGCCAATGGAGATTTTGAGCATACACCTGCTTGGCAGGAGATGTTTTGAATTGGGTGCTTCCAGGTCCATTTCCCATTTGTCTATCAGTTTGAAGGTGGGAATGGCTGGATCTTTTGGGAGTTGGCGGAACATGGCTTCGCTGATGAAGCTCTTACCGTTGTTCACACACACTCGAGCGAGAACAGAGTCCTTCCCATCATTTAACTGAACAGGGATGAACAACTGCTCTCCAATTTGCTGAATCTCAGCCAGGCTCTGAGCTGATTTCACATCTTTCTGGACTATAGGAGTGGGAGTTTCAGATTGTGGATTGGTATAGAATTTCAGAGTGTTTCCTTCCAGCGAGGAATACCACTTTAGACTGGAAGGAAGGTTGATTTTCAGAAATAGAGAGGACCCCCCATCACCAGTCTGTTGTCCTACTGCTATGACTGTCACGTCTGGAATTTGGTGGTTCTGGAAGTGAAATTCTACTTGGTCAGATTTTTGTTCAACCATGTGGCAGGTGCCGTTTAAACTAACATGGTTGACACTCTGTTTTAATTTTATGGGCCGGCTAGTCTGGGTCCAGAGGACCTTGTTTACGCAATCAATTAGGGGTGACAACCTTCTCAGGAGGTCATTCCCTAGTAAACAAGGGGTGCCCTCCGGGGTCACAACTATGACCGGGTGTTTCAACTCATGTCGCCCAATTTTAATGTCCAAGTCTGCAGTCCCCTCAACGGGAATTTCCTTCCCGTCAAAGTTCTGTAGTTGTCCAGGAAGAGAGGTGAGAGGAATTTGGTAATCCTCTCCCCTTCCTGCATTCAGTTAATCAAAGGCCCTTCTGGACAGAAGGGTAGCTTGAGATCCTGTGTCCACCAGTGCCGAGATTGTACCCTGCCCCTGTACTTGTACCGGGGCATAATATCTTCCCTCCTTCTCCTCAAGGGGGCACAGATAGTGTACATTTTTGGACAACTGGTGGGCTAACTTTCTGGTTTTGGACATTGCTAGCGAAGAGATTTGGGCAGAATTCTGTGGAGAGCCTTGGGAATCTGAAAGAAAAAGTTGGCAACTGGAGATCAGAGCCATTGTGGGTTCCCCTGGTTCCGGTTCTGGGCTGCCCCCCCCTTTTTGGAGGCAGTCCCCAGTATGGGTTTGAACCCGGGGATTTTCTTGCTGTTGGTTCTGGGATGAGATGGTGGGCGGCGGTAGCTCAGTCTCCACATCTCCCCAGTCTGGATTTGCATCCCTAGGGACCCATTTTTCTTTGGGAGGAGTTCCCCCCTCTCTGAAGGAGAAGATCCTTTTCCCAGGATCCTCTGAGGATCCCTCTCCCTCAAATTGGAAGATCTGTACCTCCTCCTCAAACTGAGTCTGTTTGGGTGTTTTGTTTCTCCTACCCCCCCTCTGCTCCTTAGGAGGCGGACTTTCAGGGGCAAGAGATTTTGTTTCCGGTTCCTGGGTTTCCAGGGGCTGTTTACAAGTGAGGAAGGGAGCTTCCTCCAAGGCTTTACACCCCCCTTCCCTTTGTGCCTCCTCCTTGGGAACCGGTGAGTTATCGGGGTGCTGCCCCCGTCATTGTTCTGGGGCACCAGGTCCAGAGTTGGGTGCGTTCTGCGCCGGCATGCCGATCTGAGGGTTCTGCTGAGCCATCAGTATTTGACCCAGATCCTGTGCCATATTTTGGACCTGGCGCTCTAACTGGGAAACCCGCTCAGGCTGATACGGGGCCCTGTTTTCTCCCCTGGGCTGAACCCGGGAAGGGTAGCTGTCCCTCCTCTGGTAATACCCCGGGTTGGGAAGATTTGGGTACCCCTCCACCCTTGGCCTCCCCTCTCCCGGATTCAGTGGTCTGGGCTCAGGGAATTGGGGAAAGAAGGATGGATGGTTTTGGGGCTGAAAGTCGGGTGGATATCTGGGGAAAAAGTTCTGCCCAGGGTTTGGTAAATTTCTGCCCTCCTGTGGGAAGTTTGGAGGGAAGTTCCCTGGGTTAGGTGCTTGTCTGGATCCCCCCCCTTGGGCTGGAGGAGTCCACACATAACCCAGGATGGGTCGATTTCCCTTGTAACGGGGACTTACATAATCAGGAGAGCGAGGGACCCCATTTGTGGGGCTGCCTCCTTGGCTCCCTGTCTGTGACTGACCCGAGGACCTCCTGGGCCTAGCATTATTAGGTGCAGGCAGGTTTTTAGGCCCCCCCATCTCCAAATCCAAAACGGGGGTGACCTTTACCTCTGCCACCTTGGCAGCAGCAGGGGTGCTGTTGGCTTTGGGGTTTTTCTGGGCATTACTTTTGCTATCTATCGGTTTCTGCACCTCATAGATCCGGGTAGCCTGTTCAATGACCCAGTCTAAAGATCTTTTCTCGTGAAAATCCCTCACGAGCTGGGTCATGATATATTTGGGCAAGGCATGGAAAAACGTATTTATAAATTCCCTGCTATCCGTGCGCACCCTTCTTGTGGTCTGTGCAAAAGCCCGCTTTAACTCCTGCACAAATTCTTGTGGGGCCTGATCCTCCCCACATTGCAAATTGTAGGCTGCCTTGCGAGCCTCTTGAGGATTTCTGTGAACAGAAAAATGTTTCAAGATGGCCGCCTTATAGGTGGACCATCTTAAATGATTTTGGTCCTCCAGCCCCGCAAAGAAACTGGAGTATTCCGGGAAGAGGTCCACTTTACATATTGAATACAGCTTTGGCTGTCCTTCAAATGGAAAGTCTCCATCATTTGTTCAAACAACTCTAAGTGCTCCCAAACAGAATACTTAGCGTTCTTATGGTAAGGCGTGATGACGCTCCTGATCGCCTTAATCTGCTTTAAGGGGTCCTTAAGCAAGGCCCTTTTTGCCTTATTGGCCTTTTTGGTTCGGGTAACCCTTGTCCATTCATCCTCGGACTCAGAGGCACTGCTCCCAGAGGTTCCCGTCTGTTCTTCCAGGTTTTCCCGGATTCTGCGAGCCTGGGAATGGCTGGCAGAATGTGGGGACCTGGTCTCCTGTGTCCTGCGCAGTTCAGAGGAGTCTTCAGATTCCTCCTTGCTGCCAGGATTTGATGGGTACCCCCTCCACTGACCTAACTGGGCAGAGGTTTTCAGGATGCCCTTAATGGGCCTACTCTCCTGGGGTTCCCCATCAAACTGTACTGTACTTGGGTGCCCATACCCGGATGCCCACCCCTCCATTCCTGAGTGGTACTGGCCTATGAGCCCCATACTCTTAGCTGGATAGTAATCTGCCATCCCTGCAGCCCTGTGCTCATGTGCGCCAGGGGACATGGGGGTGGCAGAGTCCAGGGACTGAGAGGTATGAGGGCCTCTGGTACTAGGGCTCCTGAGGTTATGCTCCGGAGTTTCCCTTTCCCAGCGAACCTCATCTCTATCCGCCCCTGCTCCCTGTTGCAATGCAAGAGCCTGCATTTGTGCTTTCAGTTCCTCTGTTAAGGCCTTACTCGACTCTATCAGTCTCTCCTGCATCGCTACCTGTTGTTGGAGCCTATCATTGTGTTGGCAGAGAGCCTCATTCTCTCTCTGTGCTTCCTGATTGGTCCTGGAGTACTGGGCCAGTCTTTGCTGCAGGAGGGTTACCTCCTGGGCAATGTCCCTATTGGCCTGCTCCTTTCTTGCCAAAGCCTCTTCCACCCTCCTGGTGTGCTCTAACAAGTTCTGGTTTTCTTTTTGGAGGTCACCCAGCCCCTGGAGGGACAGGTGATTTTCTTCCATTTTCTTTTTTAAATGGCAGACTTCCTGGCCTATGGCGTCTCTTTCCTGACTAAGAGCCTGCATTTGTGCCGCCAGGTCGTCCCTCTGCCTTTGGAAGGCACCAGCATTCTGGCGCTCCTGATCAAACTCTGCCTGGGTATCCAGGTCTTTCAGAATTAGTTTGTTGCTCTCTGCCTTCACTCTCTCTAGGTGGCCTTGCAGGGTGACTACCTGCTCAGCACATACCCTGTTGAAGTCCAGTTGTTGCTCCAGCTTTTTCCGGCTTTGCAGTAGGGAGTCCAAACCTTCTTGGTGTTCCTTCTGCAAGGCCAGAAATCTGGTATCCTGTTCTGACTTTTCCTTTTGCAGCACATCCATATCCTCCTTTATTTTAGTGATGTACTGTCTGCTGTCATTTTCTGACTCCTGGCTCCTCTGCAGCCTCTGCTCAGAAGAGACCAGGTCAGATTGGACCTTCTCTAACACCATCTGTTGCCTATTTGCCAGATTTTGGCTTTCAGCACATCTATCCTGCATGTCTCCCATATATAGGTACAGGTATGCTGCTATCCTGGCAATCTTATTGTGTTCCTCTTTGGCTTTAGGAGCCATATATAGTTCACTCAGGGCCACATGTAAGGGGCCCTGATCTCTATATATATCTGACCCTGTTTCAGTGACCTGTTGTGTGATGGCCTGCAACCACACATCCTGGCCCTGTTCGGTCCATTCACCTCTCACAAATAGCTTATGCAAGAGGTGCTCTCTGGCTATTTTCATGTCTACTAAGGTCGTCATTCTAGAGATTGGTCTCTGTCCTGACTTACAGAAGTTTGTATTTTATTTTTGCAGAACAGAACTTTTCTTGGAGTGTCCCTTTTGAGGAATGCTTCACAGAGTAATGCAGCGTGGTGATCCGACCGGATGTATGTATCCCGTCAGTTAGCACACTGTATTAAGCTGCACAAGTGGTAAATCTAACCCAAACGTCCGGCTCGAGCCCCCAATTTGTAAGGGTTTCCATTCAATATCCCAGACTAGGCATTGACTTAGCTGTAGTGTTGAATTGAATCCTCTTACAAAGCAACAACGCGTAGGTGGGGTTAGCTTCCCAGTCCTCACCGCTAAGAAATGGAATGCCCTTCCTTTATCTCTGAGAGAGGAACCATCATTCCCCCTATTCCTGAAAAAGGTTAAAACTTGGCTTTGTGAGTAAGACCTCAGCTTGGTCGTATAAACTGATAGGCCAAATGGATGTTATCACTCTCTGATGTATATATGTAAATTCTGCACCATCTTACTGTTCATTGATTTATATCTGTACATTTTTGTATGCAACCTTTAGGACTGCTGCTCTGTATCATGACTGACTGATGTATATCTGTACATTTTGGTATGCAACTTTTTATGCTTCTTATTGCTGTACACCTGTTATGTATCTTTGTGTAAATTGTAAGATTAGCACCCAGATGCCTTTGGGCTTGGTGCGCTCTACAAATAAACAAACTAAACTAAACTACTACCCAAGTATACCTGGTTTACCAGTGTTATTCAATGGTTCGTCGACGGATCCCTTTTGAGTGGACTCCCTTTAAAGCATGAGCCACAGGTCATCGAGATTCCTACGAAGAAATGTGTCACTGTTGGCGAGAGAGCAGCTTCGACCTTCGCGGTGCTCATCCATGATTGGTCGTGGACGTCCTGTGAAGATGAGGCATGCTGTACACCTCGATGACAAGAGTTTGTTGCTGCAAAGCAGATTGATGAAGAACGTAGGCCCAGCAAGGGCATTGGGTTGTTGATGTTTGGCATCGTCGATCGGGACTCGACCACGGCGGGTTTTCCAACCTTCCTCAACGTCTTTGTGGACTTCAATTGGTGGGAAACTCACCAGCGGATTCTCCTAGGTACGTCAGTGACCTCGACTTTCTCCAGTGGGACAAAGTGGTTAACGGTGATGGTTAGGGAGTCCTTGATTTCAAAATGTCTTAGGCAATGGAGTGTTGCGGCTCAGGTCAACGAGGTTACATCGGTCCTCCGAAACCTCGGTCGACAGTGATGGTTGTCGACAGTCTCGACGTCCTGGTGCTTTACTTCAGGATTCCTCAGCGGTCTCCATCTCCAGTAGGCAGTCTTTCGGGACAGACTTCAAGGGAGCCTTGGTGAAGGTAAGCTGGTGCACGATGGTCCCTCATAGCTCGGGAAGAGGTCTCCTCGCCAGGTCCTCTCTTGGATCAGTTCTTGGAGACACGACAGCTTTCAATTGCGTCAAAGGAAAGCAGCAGCAAAGCCTTCTTCTTCCAGCTGGCCTTCAAGGTTAAGCATCAAGATTCGTCTTCAGCTTCTGAACAATACTAGTAAGTGAGTGGTCCCCAGATATACTGTGCTATCTCTCATTCACACTGCAGAGCAACGATCAGGCAGCCAATCATTCAGAAGGGCATTCAGCAGGCGGGCAGCCAATCAGGCTCACAGTGCATTCAGGCCATTCTTCTCCATCCAGACACTCACAACAAGGAATGTGGATTGGGGCAAGCACCCAGCCTTTCAGCACACCACACTAAATTCATACCAGTTTCGGGCAGGGTTGTCTCATTCATGTGTCACATACCAGAATCCAGACACCCCTAACATGAAATGTATATTGGTCACACACTCAATTCACCCAGGTCCCACCCCAAGGGTGTACCCACAACATACAGTCACTGGGAAGGATCCAGCCAGTCTGGCCTGAACTTCCCCACACTACCATATATGGAACTTCCACCCAGCAGCCAGTCAGGGGATGGGACAGAGTCAGGGCTTCCCATGACTTTGGGAAATCAAGGTAACAGGCAATAGAAAGCAAGAGGCCACAGGGGCTATCTTGTCTCCTATCAGGAATCAACTGATTCCACTGGCAAGGCCTGGGTATCCCAAAATAGGGGATACTCAGAGCACCTGTCAAATTCAGCATGGAGCTGCCACCAGCCCATACCTTGCTTTGTGGGCCACACACAGGTGGCCAAAAACATATACTAGGGGTACAGGGTTGTAACCCCACACATGGGTGCCATAAGGATATCCAGAGGGTCTGTTCACCACTACCAAAAAGAGGAAGAGCTGCACTTCCAGGAGTCCCACATGGACTCCTGTGCAGAAAACAACACAACACACACATGATAAGGGAGTATAAGAGAAGGACATGGAGGCTCTGTCCCTCCAATGCATTTCCACCATCACAGTAGCCTCCCCCCCAGACTGAGGTTAGGGTGGTCTAATCTCCCACGAGATTGACACCCTCATCCAGACGGTCAACATAGCTTCTGGGATGAACATCTGCATTATCATGACTCTTCCCCGGTCTAGGCTCAATAGTGAAGTCTAGCCCTAGCTGGCTAATGGACCACCTGGAGAGTTTGGGGTTTTCACCCTTCACTGCATAAGCCGTTTTAAGGGCTTATGGTCTGATTGGACCTTGAAGGTAGACCCTCTAAGGTAGGGCCTAAAACACTTAAGGCTCCAAACTATGCTGAAACAGTATTCCTTTTCAACAGTAGCCCACCTAAGTTCTCTAACTTTGCGTTGCCTACTTATGAATATGATAGGATGTTCCCTCCCTTTGTCATCTAACTGGGACAAGACAGCTCCAATTCCGGTGTTGCAGGCATGAGTCTGACCGATAAAGGGTTTGCTGTTGTCAGGCACACACAACAAAGGTGCCCTACGCAGACTTTCCTTCAGACCAACAAAGGCCATCTGACAGTCCTCCATCCAATTAACCTTCCTTGGTTGCTTGGGCAAAGTCAGAGCTTTCAGAGGGGCAGCTATGGTTCCATATTCCACCATTAAGTTACAGTAATACCCAGTGAGGCCCAAAAAGCTCTCACCTGGGTTTGAGTAGTGGGAGTCTCCCAGTCATATACATCATGTACCTTACTGGGGAGAGGTTAGATTCTACCCCTTCCTACCTTATGACCAAAGGAAGTGACTTTCACCCGGGCTATCTGGCACTTGGTGGCCTTGATAGTGAGGTTAGCCCTTTTCAAGGCTTGCAACACCTTATCCAAATGAGTCAAATGCTCTTCCCAGGTTGAACTGTAGACAGCAATGTCATCCAGGTAGGCCACACAAAAGGCCTCCAGCCCACTGAGCGTATGGTTGACTAATCTTTGGAAGGTGGCAGGTGCATTCTTCAACCCAAAAGGCATGACTCTAAACTGGTAGAGCCCCTAGGGTGTTGAGAATGCGGTATTTTCCTTGGCATGGTCCGTCAGAGCTATTTTCCAATAGCCTGAGATAAGGTCAAAGGATCTCACCACTTTGGCAGCACCTCTGGTGTCCATGAGCTCATCAGCCTGGGGCAATGGGTGCATATCAGTTTTGGTGATGACATTGACTCCTCGGTAGTCCACACAGAACCACCAATCCTTAGTACCTGCCTGGGAACTTGCCTTGGGGACAAGGACCACTGGACTGGACCAGGGACTGGTTGAGGGTTCAATTACACCCAGATCCAACATCTTGGCGACCTCAGCCTAGATGTGGTTCTTTACAGTGTCTGACATTTTATAGCACCTGCTTTTGACAGGTACATTGTCACCAGTGTCGATGTTGTGCCTGCGCCACTCGGTGAGGCCTGGCGTCAGTGAGAACAGAGGGGCATACTGCCAGAGCAAAGCCCTGCAGGCCATCTGCTGCTCTGGTGTAAGATCTGGAGAGAGATGCACTCCCTCCACTGAGCCATCCTAAGGGTTGCTAGGCATCAAATCAGGAAGGGGCTCACTTTCATCCTCCTCTTGCTTTGCTAGCAAGAGACATGAGACTTCCTCTCACCTGTGGAAAGGGTTGAGCTTGTTGACATGGAATACCTGAGGGACTACCCCAGGGACTCCCATGTCAACCAGATAGTTGACTTCCCCCATCTTGGAGATTATCCTGAAGGGTCCAGTCCACTTACCTGCCAAAGCTCTAGGCTTGGTAGGCTCCATCACAAGGATCTCCTGTCCTGGAGTCCAATCCACTTGTGATTCTTTAAGGTCATGCCAGTATTTGTTCAATTCCTGGTTGGCCTTAAGATTTGCTGTCACCTGGCCCAACATCTGTGTCATCCTCCAACTGAGGTGTAACACATAGTCCGCCATTTGCTTGGTATGACCTGGAGCTGTAGCTTCCAAACCTTCTCTGATCAAGACAATGGGCCCCCTCGTGGGATGTCCAAAGAGCAACTCAAAGGGGCTGAAACCAACACCCTCTTGAGGCAATTCTCTGTAGGCGAACAAAAGGCATTGTATTAGGAGATCCCATTCCCTCCTTGGGGCTCTCCTAAAGCACCTAGAATGCCCTAAAGCACCTAGCATACCATTGGTCTGGGGATGGTAGGAGGTGGAGAACTTATATGTTACTCCGTATTCCTTCCACATCACTTGCAAGTAACTCGACATGAAGTTGGATCCTCTGTCAGAGACCACCTCTTTAGTGAATCCAACTCTGGTAAAAATGCACAGGAGAGCCGTGGCAACCACCTTGGCAGTAATTGTCCGAAGTGGTATAGCCTCAGGGTTCCTGGTGGCATGATCAACCAGGACCAGGATCAACCGATGACCACCTGATGTGGGAGGGTCAAGAGGACCGACAATGTCGATGCAAACTTCTCAAATGGTGTAACAACCACTGGCAAAGGCTGCAGTGGGGCAATGACACTGCCTCCAGTCTTGCAAGACAACTGACAATTGGGACAGGTCCGGTAGTGGGACTCCACCTCTACTCCCATCCGGGGCCAGTAGAAATGTGCAGAGAGCCTCTGCTTAGTCTTCTTGGTACCAGTATGACCAGCTAAGGGCACCTCATGTGCCAACTGCAACAGGAAGGGCCTGTAAACCTGGGGTACCACCAACCTCTTAAGGGCACTAGGTTCAGGCTTAGTGGCCTCAGTACAAAAGAGCTCACTCTCTGAATAGATATTGAAAGACCTAGCCACTTCACCCTTGGCCTGGGCCTGTTTCCGTAAACCCTCGAGTGAGTGTCACTCTCTCTGACCCTCAAAGAAGTCTCCCCGAGAAGGCTCTGCTTCAGCCAGCAGGCATTGAAGGTCCGGGTGATCCTCTGGGTTGAGCACCTCTCGCGCAGGAGGATCTTCTGGCTCTTCTGGCTCTTCTCCCTCAGGAGTTGAGTCTCGGGTTACCACTGGACCCAGCCCCCCAGAGCCTGAATCCCAGTGGGTGCTGCTGAAGCAGCAGGAAGAGAAGGAGCCCCCTTCACAGAGGTGCGCTTCTTACTCTTCGTCTTGCCTTGGGTCTCTCCTTTGGCTTGGATACCTGACCAGGTGCGCCCTGTGATTTAGTGACTGCAGCAGCAGTCAGGGGAGACCATCAGAGATCAACCCCAACTCCACTAGATCATTCCCCAACAAAATGTGGTCAGGTACATTGTCCTGAATCAGGACAGGAAGCTTTGCTGTCTTGTCCGCAATGGTGATGGTGACTAGAGCAACAGGAGATCATTTGGGGGGCCCACCAGCTAACCTGGTAGTTCTCAGAGGAGCACCTACATAGTCCTCTAGCATGAGCAGGGTCCTGTCCACCACTATCATACTTGCCACAGTGTCTCTCAAACCAGTAGAAGGCCGACCATTCAGGAGGACACTTCTCAAATATCTGTGGGTGTTTTGTGGGATTGTATCCAGTACTTCTGCGTACTGGTCCCAGGCCCCAAGGGACACTAGGGAAATCTCTGTAGCAGTGTAAGGCAGAATCATATGCAGTACCCTTTGGGAACACCACACACAATAAAGAATACATGTATAATACAGATTCACCTTTGGTACAAGCCTGTACTACACAGTAAAATGGTAGCGATGGCTGAGCAGCCAGACTTATCTCAAGAGTAAAGTGAGCAGTATCAACAGTTACACAAAAGACAGCAATCACTATGGTTCAAACAAACACTGACTCAAGATTTCTGAGTAAAAGAAGACACATTTATTTACACATCAGTTGTAAAACAGTTCACTAAGTAAAGCAGCAGAAAGATCACAATCTTAATATACTACACAACAGCCAATGAATTTGGACAAGTTAAGCTCAAAAGGAAGTGTGAGCAAAATGGCACTCCAGCAATTAAAAAGGGAGAGAAAGACAAGGTTATACAAAATTGGACAGCACCAACAAGTCAATAGTCAGGCAATCTAGTAAAGGCTTCTACAATGAGGATTCAAATCAATAGGCCAGGGCCAATGTTAATGGGTCACAGTCTTTGCTCAGGATCACACAGTTCAGAGTAGTTTGCGGTTAAGCCTTTGCCAAGGGTTCGAAGCGAAGTTGGTCGGAAGAAAAGTTACTCAAAAGAGTAGAGAAAGACAAGCCCTCGTATTGGAGAAAGATTTCAAACACTTTCACTGCGATCGGACGGAACAAACGACCGCATTAAAACAGTACCTTAAATGAAGAAGGAGGCTGTAGCTGAGGCGGATGTTCCTGGCAGATTCTGCAGGCTCACAGTTCCTGAAGCGACTGACGGACTGACACGAAGGAGGAAGACTGGAGGGTCCTGCACTGCCCAGGGAAGAAACCAGCAGCAGACCACAGCAAAAAATAAAAGGTGCGTTCCTTAAAACCCAAGCAGGGTCCGAGTCTCCTGGCTATCCGGTTCACTGCAGCTGTGCACAGCAAATTCGACCTTGAGAGGAAGGTCTGGCTTGGAGTTTGGGTGAACTGATTGGTCCCACCACCTCAGGGGAAGAAGATTCCTTGCAGATCTTCTCTGTCATCGAAGTTTGGAGATTCGGACCTGCTGCAGGGCTTCACCGGGAGTTTCAGTCATGGTAGAGGACCTCTTTCCTTAGCTTCTCTTCGGTTTTCTCAATCCAGTGGCGACGCTGCCTTCTCAGTCGTCGAGACCTGCTTTTTATGCAGTTTTCACCCATTCACGCAGCCTGGCTGTCAATCACTTAGCAGGGTGGCTGTCCTAGCCGGACAGTCACCTAGCCAATCAAACAAGGGTGCGACTTTGGTTACCAAGGGAACCCATGGCAGAGGTCCTAAAACCCCTCCCTCACATCCTGCCTACCCAGACATTCAGGCGCTTAAGGAGGGCTCCTGTGCAGAAGCCCACAAAAGGATGGTGAACAAAGGAACCAAACCTGGTTTGGCACGCAGAGTAAAACACAGGAAAGACTTTTACAAAAAGAAATGGTGACTAACCCCATACAGAACCAAATTAAAGTGAATATGGTCCAGCGGGTTTAAGTTCGAGGCTACCAAGATAGCCTAAAACAATACCAAGGCTATGTAATATAACCACGGTAGGAAAAATATGGTAGATACCACTGCCACCAGCCAAGTCTTAATGAAAAGGGAACAAAACAATGTTCCAAGAGAGACAGCAAAAAGCGATAACTATTAACCCTTTCCAGTAATCTATGTAAGATAGGGCTTACTGGGTCTGTGAGTTTAAAAAGACTAATAAAGTCAATGGCAACTTTACATGTTCTGAGAGACAGTAGTAAAGCCCAGAATATGGAGTCTAAAGTGGGAAGTCTGAAAAAGACAGCCCTGTGTTACTGCACTAAAGGTGCTGTGTAACACACATTAAAAAGATGAAGCCTACGGAGTAGGTGAAGCTCCATAGTCTATGAACACACAAATGTTAAACACACACAGCAAAACACATGTAAGAGTTGGAAAAAAGGCTCACACTCTTAGAAGGTGAAAAAAATAAATCCTAGAAATCCAGCAATGCTGCTGAGGGACTCAGTAGGTAAGGGAAATCAGCTATTCTGGAGAATTCTCCCTAACAAGGAGCATCAAATGTGATTCCTGTAGAGGATGGGAGGACAATGGCCTACACCTCAGGTATGAAGTAAGGGTAGGTCAGGCTGACAGCCTGGACTCCAAGTGCCATTGGGGTCACCCTTCTTGTGGTCCAGAGCCCCACAGACCAAACAAGTGCCAGGAATGCGAGGTACAGTACTGGATCCACCGGGAGGACCACTGCTTTAACTCCCACCCACATAAGTCTTATCCCCACTAGATTTCTGGGTCTTAGAAGAGGAAGCTTTAGATTTACTTGACTGTGAGTGTTTTTGGGACTCCTTAGACTTCTGAGAGGCCCCCTTTTCTTTGTTCTTGTCCTTCCGACTGGGTTCCTTAGGGGATACCCGGTGGGAGACCCACTTGTCAGCCAGCCAGAATGTTCTGGTCAGCAACATGCTGACGCAGCTCTGGCGAACAGGCTTCAGAAAAATGCTCAAAAAACAAGATGTGGGACAATTCAACAAAGGTTTTCACCTTGTACCCATCAATCCACCACATCATGTTCATATGTGCAGCACTCGTCCAGTCAATCCAATACACATTCTCTCTTTTCTTATATTCCCTGAACCTTTTAAGGTATTGGGTGGGTGTCTTGCCAAACTTGGCAATCAAAGCAGATTTCATGCACTCATACTGACCCCTTTCTTCCACACTAAGTTTCAGAATACAGTCCTAACCAGTCTTAGGCACTCCACTTAATAAACACTTAGCCCAATCTATTGTATCAACATAATGGATTCCACAAGCCATTTCAAACGTTTCAATCCATTGAAGGATATCAGAAGCCTCCACATACACACCAATCAAATCTGTCATAAACTTGGTGGCAGGTGATTTGGCAATCTCAACTGGTTTGGCTGAAGTTTCCACTGTAGCTTTCTCTGGCTGGATTCTCTGACATTCAGTGTCCTTGTTTTTAAGTTCAAGATCACTGTCTTTGAGTTCAAGCTCCCTATTTTCGAGTATCACTCACTGTGCCAACTCCTGCTTCTTTAGTTCAACTTCAGTTTCCAACTTCTTACATTCAAGGGCCAATTTCATCCTTAATAATTCAAGTTCAAAGGAATTCCATGAAGAATCAATGCTGGCTTTCGGAATAGAGGCAGCAGGAGTGGTGGCATTCCCAGAAACAGATTCAATAGCAATCCCAGGGGCAGGGTCCTCGATGGTTGCCCCCCCCTCCATCATCAAGAGCATCACAATCAGTCTGGTAGTCCACCAGGGCAGCTATCAGCTCAGCCCTAGACTTATCTTCAAAGTCTAACCCCCTGGATTCACAATCACTCTGGAGAGCCTAAAAGCTCATCCTAGTCAATTTACCATTTGCAATAGGTTCCATTGCTTGTAATGTACTTATCTAGTACACAACTAAACCTCAAATTCACAAAGTGTGGATATTGTGTAAGTGGCAAGGTTACGCACTGATTCTTAAAACCATTAGCATCTCACCGCTGCCACTGGTGTAAAGACTGGAGGGTGGCACAGCGAGTAGAGCGCTTGCTTTAACATCTGTGCAGAGCCTGCTAACGCAGGTTCGAATCCCGGCGAGGCCAAACTCAGCCTTTCATCCTTCTGAGGTTGATACATGACCACCACACACCATGGGTAATAATAAGCAGCGCTCAGAATAGCGCTATATAAATGCGAAATTATTATTATTATTATTGTATGGCAGAGTAAAAGCACAGAGCACCCCAGCCAAAATTCTCTATTATTGGTAGCAATGCATGAGCAATCAAGACTTAGCTCTCAGGAGGTGATGTGGGCTGGTTCTTACAAGCCCCCAGAAATGAATATCCACACACTGTTAGGTGATAACACAGTTCTTTATATAAATAGGCTTCAATATATATATACACAATCAATAACACACTTTGTACTCTGTCAATTCTAATATGGTAAATATGTACAATGTCTATGTGGTACCACAGTTGACTCTTGACTCCTTTAAAATGCACCAACTACTTAGATCAGAGTTGGGATGTTAGTCACTACAAGCTGAAAATGGCTTAGCCTGACTTAATGGCTAAATCCATCCAAATGACCCCCCAGAGTTAAATCTTCTAATAGTGAACATTTATGGAAACCCATCTCCTACGTACATGATAGAATTGTAGAACGAGCTTGGAATCCTGTTAGAAGAATGGTTGGAGAAAGAAGGAAATGGTAACATACTGGTAGCAGGAGACTTTAATGCTTCTTGCGTAGAGACCAAATGGACTGTAGACACAAGAAGAAGAAGTGAATACCTGGGAGCCTTATGGAAAAACATTTTTGCCCTGTTTTGCAGAATGATTTCTTCACTTGGATGAGGGGGCAGTGTACCTCCTGGATTGATTTGTGTCTGCAGAGCTGAACAGGAAAATCGACTGTATAATCTGGGGGGATGTAATGGGCAGTGACCATTTACCTATACAATACAACTTAAACATATGCCCGAATATGCACCCAATTTATCCAATAATGGCCTTTACTCTGGTTACCAACGGGGGTGCAGCAATGAGGTGGAATAAAAAGGCAGTTATGGAATTCATGTTGGTATGGGGAAAAGCATTAAGAATCATGGTGGAAAAGGGTCTCCAATTCACAGTTTGGAACTATAATGAGAAGTTGCAAACATGCCTGAAATTTCTCACTAAGAAAGGACATCTGCAGGGAAACCAAACTCACTCCAATGCCTTTGATGTTAAAATCAAGGAAGCAAAAAGAAGCAGGAGAGTTGAGATTGTTGCATGTAGGTCAAACTCTACCTCTTTTAAGTCATTTTCCAGAGAATAAGAAGAAGATAGTGGTACGTTATAAACAGGTACTTAAGTTGATTAAAAGGGAAACAGTAATTAAGAGAAATCAAGAGATGGTGACGTCTCTGGTAACAAATTACGCAGGGAAATTCTGGTCTATGATGGCGGGGGTAAAAAAAGGAAATATGACCGTGATAGAAGAGTGTCAGATCCCAGCACCGGACTGGGTAAAGTTCATTGGAATGAAGTACACCATCCCCGACAACGAACCCCCATTAAACTTGAAAGACTGGCCAAAGGTAGAACAAATTTGCCCTTGCGATTGAGAAGATGTGGTGAGGGCAATTGGCAGAGCAAATCCCTCAGGAGCTCCAGGGCCGGACAGTATCCCTCCGGTTGTCATTAAGGATAACATGGAGCTATGGGCAACCCATTTATGGGAGCTCTTCCAACTTGTATACCATACATCAAGAGTTCCAGACACTTGGAAGCACTCCCTTATTGTACCAATTTACAAAAAAGGGGATACATTAAATCCAGCCAATTTTACATCCATAGCTTTATTAGATTCCACCAGTAAAATCTTTGGGACCTTGTTATTGAGGGATATCAAAAGAGAAATAAACTTACGAGGGCTACTATATGAGTGCCAGATAGTTTTCTGAACAGGTATGGGGACCCCTTTAAATGCATTTACATTAGCACACATGAGTGCAGCGGTGACATCCAAATTTTACATGGCCTCAATCGATTTGACTTGTGCATTTGACACAGTTAGTCGTGGTCAATTGTGGGAAAAGTTGTTGAGGTCCGGGATCCCACTGAGTCTGGTAAAAATGTTAACATTTCTGCACACAGATACATCAGTAAGAGTGTGGCTAATTAGAGAGGGAGCCATGACACCTCTAAAAGGCATGTATATGGGGCTAAAACAGGGGTGTGTGGTAGCTCTGACCCTTTACAACTTGTATACAGCAGATATTTCTAAAATCTGGGAGGGAGCAACTACAAATTCAGTGAAGTTGGGGTCAGCAACACTGGATTGGATAGCTTTTGTGGATGATGTAGTGTTGTTCAACCTCACACCTACTGGACCTCAGCGCACGTTGGCACTCTTCCACAGATATGCAGCTGAAAATAACCTTAAGGTAAATGGGTCAAAATCAAGAGTACACATCTTCTCGGCTATAAAAAAGACCTAAAAGGCTGATTTGGAACATAGGCAATGAGCCTCTGGAGAGAGTCTCTGCTTTAACTTACCTGGGATATGATGTTTTGAATTCAACATCCACACTAGGAGGGTTGAACTATCTCAAATCTAGGTATGGCTCTCTTCTTACAAAGATGAGGCGGGTATATGCACAACATTGTAGTTATTCATTGATACCACTCATATGGTTCTACCAGATGCAGGTAGAGCCAACAATTTTGTATGGGTTAGGTATAAACCTTAATGACTTGGGACAGATCTTAAACAAGTTCCAAGGCAAACTTTGGAAAGAAACCTCAAGGTTAGCTAAATCAATTCCAAACTCATTTATACACCATGAGTTTGGATTAGTTTGACTCGCCTCAAGGGCTGAGTAGAGGAACTTGATGTCTTTTGAAAAACTACTAAATCCATCAGCCCACTCACTGTATGAAAAATGGGGGCTAGTGCAGACTCGAACCTATGGAGACTCTATCACCCACATTTGCACAGTACCTTGTAAGTGAAGAAGAGCTGTAGCTGAGGCAGTTGTTCCCGGCAGTTCGAGCAGATATCGCTGTTCCTGAGCTTCAGTCGTGGGGACAAGAAGGAGGACGTCGGGAGGTTCCTGCACTGCCCAGGGATGAGGCCATGAGCTTAGCAAAACGTTGGTTTAAGGTGTGATTGCCTTAAAGACCACAAACTGGTATCCTTCCCACTGGCTATCCAGTTTTCCACAACACTGCAGAAAATTCGACCAGGAGGGGACGGTGTCCAGGCGGTTTACGAGTCGGTTGTTCCCACCAAACTCAAGGGAAGAAGTTAACATTGAATGGTTTCTCTCTCAATGGAGTTTCAGGCAATTTGGAACTGCAGCAGGGCTTCACCAGTCGTCCAGGAGTTACAGCAGTCCTCTTCCTTCAGCTTGTCTTCGGTTCTTTCATTCCAGTGGTCGACTCTGCTTTCCAAGTCCCACAGACCTGCTTTTAAACAGTGTTCCCCCATTCATTCCGGCCTGGATGTCACTCACACAGCAGGGTGACTGTCCTTTCCAGACAGCCAGCTGACCAATCACTCCTAGGAGACTAAGCACAGGGAGTTTCGGGCACCTTCCTCACACCCTGTCCACCCCAGACTCTCAGGCGCCAGAGGGCTTCATCACTGAAGCCCGCAAAAAAAGGCCAACAAACAAAGGGACCAAACCTGGTTTGGCGTGCAGAGACAAACACAGAAAGGACCTTTCCTAAAACAAATGGCGAAAAAAGTCGACCAGAGTCTGTTTATACAGATAGGTCTCGGGCGCCATATTGAAAAACATGGCTGACCCGATTTTTAGCTACCGTTGTTCGCGGTCGGGAAAAATCATGGTAGTTTGATCTAAAACCACTGCCACCAGCCATTTAAAGTAGGAAAGCATAACATTTGACTGTTACATGAGTGTTTTGAGTTAGGGGATACTAGGCAACCCCTCCAGCACTCTATAGGAAGATAGTGTGCTGGGTCAGTAAATTTCAAGAGACTAGAAAAGTCAATTTAACTTTACATGCTCTGGGAGACAGTAGTCAGTCCCAGAGAAGGTATTTAAACCTTGGGGAGTCTGAAAGACACCCCTGTGCCACTGCACTAAAGATGTTGGGTGACACAAAATAAAAAGATGATGCCTATGGAGTTGTTTTAAAACTCCATAACCAAAGAACTCAAAGTAAAACACACCAGAAAATACACGAAAGAGTGGTAAAAAAAGGCTCACACTCTTTCCAGGTAAAAAATGAAATCCTAGAAATCCAGTAAAGTTGCTGGGAGACTTAAAAGGTAAGGGAAATTAGCACAATTTGAGAATTCTCCCTAACACTCGTCCCCCCAGACTAAGGGACAGGAGGATTTAATCCACTCCTGGATGAATCTCCCTACTCCAGTCGGTCAAACATCCTGTGAGGCCATCAGCATTTTGGTGGTGACACCCAGACCTGTGTTCAATCGATAAATCAAACCCTTGCAGGCTGATTGACCATCTCATTAGTTTAGGGTTTTCCCGTTTCATTTGCATTAACCTTCTCAAGGGTTGGTGGTCAGTCTGAATCACAAAAGTAGATCCATACAAGTATGGTCTAAACTTCTTCAGAAACCACACAATTGCAAAGCATTCACTTTCAATGGTTGCCCACCTTGTCTCAGGTTCCTTCAGCTTCCTGCCGATGAAGCACATGGGGTGCTCCCTACCTTTCTCATCCAGCTGACTCAGAACTACACCTATACCTGTATTTGAAGCATCTGTCTGCACAATGAAGTTTTGGTTATAGTCAGGAGCTCTTAGGACTGGAGCTTGACAAACGGCTTTCTTTAGACTTTCAAATGCTTGAGTACACTCCTCATTCCAACTGACCTTTTTAGGGAACTTGGAAGAGGAGATTACATTCAAGGGAGAAGCTTTGGTCCTATACTTATCTATGAATTTCCTATAGTAACCAGTGAGGCCTAGGAAGGCTCTCATCTGGGTTTGAGTAGTAGGGGTGGTCCAGTTTTGTACAGCTTGTACTTTGCTAGGCAATTGCCTGATTTCACCTCCTCCTACCTCATGTCCAAGGTAGACCACTTTAATCTGACCACTTTGACATTTACTAGCCTTTATGGTCATATGGGCCTGCTCAAGAGCCTGCAAAACATATCCTAAGTGATCAACATGTTCTTTCCAAGTAGGGCTGAACACTGCAATGTCATCCGAGTATGCCATGCAGAAGTCCTCCATCCCATTCAGAACTTGATCAACTATCCTTTGGAATGTAGCAGGTGCATTCCTTAGTCCAAAAGGCATTAACCTAAACTGCTAGAGACCTGCTGGGGTTGAAAATGCAGTTTTCTCCTTCGCATGGTCTGCCAGGGCTATTTGCCAATAGCCTGAAGTGAGATCAAATGTACTGTGGTACTTGGCTGAGCCAAGTTTGTCCACCAGTTCATCTGTCCGAGGTAAAGGGTGAGCATCAGTCTTGGTGACTGCATTAAGAGCTCTATAATCTACACAGAATCTCAACTCCTCGGATTCCGCCTTTGGTACTAGAACAACTGGACTAGACCGGGGACTGGCAGAGAGCTCTATTACCCCCAGATCAAGCATCTTGTTGACTCCTCCATTATGTGGGGACTTACATGATCTGACATCCTGTAACCTCTGCTTATAACAGGTAAACAGTCACCAGTTTGAATATCATGCTGGCCCCAATGGGTCAAGCCTGCGGATAGTGAAAACAGGGAGGCAAGATGATTTAACAGAAACTTGCACTCCTCCTGTTGTTCAGGTGTCAAATTAGAAGAGCAATTAACTCCATCTATTTTCCCATCTAAAGGCTAGCCTCTGAGTAGGTCAGGTAAAGGTTCACTCTCCTCCTCCTCTTGAGCTGAAGCTAGAAGCAAAGTTCCCACTTCTGGTCTTGAGACATAAGCTTTTAGGCGGTTGGTGTGAAACACACTGGGAGCCTCCTTAGGATTGCCTAAATCCACCAGATAGTTGACCTCTCCAAGTTTACCCACAACATTGAAGGGTCCTATCCATTTTTCCTGTAAGGCCCTCTGCCTTGTAGGTACCATAACTAGAACTAGCTGGTCTTGAGTAAACTCAACCATGTTGGCCTTGTTGGCCTTCTGGTCATGCCAATGCTTCACCAGAGCCTGACCTGCTTTCAAGTTATCTGATGCTTCTGCCATCATGTGTGACATTCTCCTCCAGAGACCTATCACATAGTCAGTGACTCTCACTGGCTTGGGGGAAGGAGCACTCTCCAACCCCTCCTTAATTAGAGCCAAGGGGCCTATAACTGGATGGCCATAAAGAAGTTCAAAGGGACTAAATCCAACTCCCTCCTGAGGGTCTTCTCTATAAGCAAATAGAAGGCATGGCAGTAGAATGTCCCACTTTCTTCTAAGGGGTTCCTCTAAAGCACCTATCATGCTCTTCATTGTATGGTTGAACCTCTCTACCAATCCATTTGTCTGAGGATTGTAGGCAGTTGAGAACTTGTACGTTACTTCTCAGTTTTTCCACATGGCCTGCATGTAGTGGGACATAAAATTGGATCCCCTGTCAGAGATAAATTCCTTAGGAAAACTACCCTGGTAAAAATACCAAGTAGGACCTTAGCCACAGCCTGAGCTGTAACAGTTCTCATAGGTATGGCTTCTGGGTACCTCGTAGCATGGTCTACTACAACTAGGATAAACCTGTTTCCTGAAGATGTTGGAGGGTCTAAGGGACCAACAATGTCGATTCCTACCCTCTCAAAAGGGACTTCCACCACTGGGAGAGGCACCAAGGGTGCCACATTCTTGGCTCCACTCTTGCCCGAGGTTTGGCAAGTGTGACAGCTCCTACAGTGGTTATCTACATCAGACCCCAATTTAGGCCAGTAGAAATATAAAGAGAGCCCTTCCTTGGTCTTCTTAAATCTTAAGTGACCAGCCAAAGGTATCTCATGGGCTAACTGTAGGAACTGGAGTTTGCTTTCAAGAGGCACTACAAGTCTTCTGTAGTCCCCTGGGATAGACTCAGTCACTTCACAGTAGAAGAGGCCACCTTCCCAGAACAACTTATGCTTCCCTGGCTCTTGCCCATCCAGCTGGGAAGCTGCCTGTTGGCGAAGACCTTCAAGAGTAGAACACTTTCTTTGACCTCTGATGAAGTCTTCCATACAGGGTCCACCTTCTGCCAGTAAAGACTGCAGCTCAGGATCGTCTGCAGGATCCAGATCTCCAACAGGGGCAGGGTCCTCTTCCAGCTCTGATTCCTCAGCAGCTGATTCAACCACACAAGGTTGTTCCACACACTCAGCCTCAACTGGTGGAGGAGTCACAGGTATGACTTTGGACAGTCCTCTCAAGGATGTCCTGGTTGGTAGCACAGGAGTGCTGCCTGGTTTCTTCCTGGAGGTTTTAGGTTTCCCCTTTTCCTCCTTCTTCTTAGAAATTGCAGTCAGTAAGTCCTGTGGACTGGGAGTTATAGTTTCCTCTATAATCTCCTCTTGAGAGCCCCTTAAGGTACTCTCTCTGGCCTTCCTAGACTGTTCCTGTTTCCTTTTGCTGGGAGGGCTGTCAGTGCTTGATACAACTCCATGAGTTTTTAAGTCATTCCCCAACAGGACTCTCCCAGGTACTTCACTCTGCACACTTACAGGTATCTTGACAGTCATTGCACGGGATGGGAGCTGGTTTGACAGGGCCTCCAGCAAGCTTAGTTAGGATTTTGGGTGCCTTAGCAGCATCCTCAACCTTGAAAAATGATTAATCAACTACAGTTATGCTGGCCCTACTGTCTCTGATGGCAGGGGTCTCCTGACCATTCCCAAGAACACTGTCTTTGTAATACTCTTTAGTATTGTCTGGAATGTAATTGTAGACATCTGAGTTCTGTTGTTCCCACAGATCCAGGGATACTATCGAAACACTGGCTGAGACTTTCATGGATTCCTCAGCCAGTAAGTGAAAGTTTCCACTTGACATTGGTACTTCATTCTCTGGGGAGAAGGCTAAGGAGACAGTGTGGATCCCTGAAGGTTTACCCTTACACCTGTGATCCCCTTTCACATGGTCAGTTGACCCACAAGTATAACATTTTCCAAATGTCTTCATACATGGGGGTTTGTTCTGATTCCTTCTGGTTTGGCACCAGGAGGTACACTAGCCTGATTCCATTTCCCTTGTGGCTTACCATTGTTATGTTTGGGGCCCTCTTTTGGAGTGCAAGTATTAGATTTCTCTTTGTCGTCTTTCTTGTGCTGTTTTCCCTCCTCCTTCTTCTGAGTTACCCCAGAATCCTTGTGAGTAGCCCTGTTGGAAAACCACAAGCCAGCTAACTTCTTTGGATCAATTTCCTTAGAGTCAGCCAATTGCTGTCTCAGCTCTGGAGAGCAGGCATCATAAATAGACTCCAACATAAACAGATTTCACAAACCTTCATAATTGTTAACTTTGTAACACTTTACCCATCCATCTAAGTTCTTCAAACATTCAGTCACCCAGGTAGCCCAGTGGTACCATCTTGCCTTTTGAGGGTTCTAAACCTCTTAAGATACTGAGAAGCGGTCATCCCAAATCTATAAATTAAAGCTAGCTTCACAGATTCATACTCCTTTCTGTCTATATCCCCCAACTCCATTACCACATCAGTTGCAAAAGGGGGTAGCCTAGAAAAAAGCCAACAAATCAACTGATTCCCTGTAATGTCTTGAACCCCATGGTTATATTCAAAAGCAGCCAACCGAACCAAAATATCAAGTTTAGCCTCATACATACTTACTGCATCTTTGGGCATGCGAGGCCTCTTAGGACTGGACGCCCTAGAGGACTCTGGGAGAGAACCAGTTTCAAGGGACAACGTTTTCATTTCAAGTGCATGATTCAACTCCATTTCTCTGACTCTAAGTTCTTGATGTTTGCTTTAAGTTTGAGCTTGGAGTCTTTTAAATTCTAACTCAAGTCTCATTTATTCCAATGAGACAAATTCAGGACATAGGTTTGGACCTGGTAGGGTCTCTGTGGTCAAAGGTTGAGGCCTATGAGCAGGTAGAGGTATGACAGGGCCCACATTCTGAGACTCTTCTGCCTCATCTTACTCATTCACAATATTAGATCTGGTCTCTGACATATTATCATCCTCATCAACATTTTCCACATTTGCCGCAGGTGTGGGAGTTTCAGACCCACTCCTCAGACTTTGTTATTCTAAAAATGTTTCTATCAATTCAACCTTTTTGCCTTATACAGTGAGATTCCTAGCTTTACACATATCTCTCAATTGATCAACTGTTACAGTGACTAGGGTCTCCTGTCTGTAGCTTTCCATACCAGTCATGATAAAACTATTGCTTTTCTAGTGTTGCTTAGCCTTGCGAGGGTTATTTGAACAAAGGTAAGAGCAGTACTCTAAATGTAACAAGTATACTTTATCCTCAATACTTTACACCAGTGTTGTGCAGAATCACATGCAGTACCCTTTGGCAGCACTAGATACAATTAGGACTACAAGTGTCAGTACCATTTCACATTTGGTACAAGCCTGTACTACACAGTTATGTGGTAGCAGTGGCTGAGCAGCCAGACTTATCTCAAGAGTTTAGTGAGCAGTAGAACAAGTTACACAAAGGACACACAAATACATTGATTCAAATATACACTTACTCAAGGTTTCTTGGTAAAAGAATATACATTTATTTACACAGTCAGTTTGAAAACATTACACTAGCAAGAGCAGCTCAATATCATATACTAATACACTACAAATACACAACCAATAAGTTACTGAACAAGTTCAACTCCCCTGAAGTGGGAGCAAAATGGCACTTCAGTTACTTTCAAAAGGGGTAAAAAGACAAGGTTATAAGAATCAATTGCACACATACTTGAATAGGCAGGGCAAAGGGTTTCAGTAAACTACAATCAGCAATTCAGTTCATAAGCCTCATAAGCCTAGGCCAAAGTCAATGGTTCAGAGTCTTTGTTTAGGATAGCACAGTTCTGGTAGTAAATGGTTAAGTCTTTGCCACGTAGCTTAGAAGAATTTGGCTAGGCGAAAAGTTTGACGAATGTTTACGGAAGGACAAGCCTTCGAAGTTGAGAAAGTTTCACCAAACTTTTGCGATGGCTGAAAAGATTTCCGGACCGCGTTTGCACAGTACCTTTAAAGTGAAGAAGAGCTCTAGCTGAGGCAGTTGTTCCTGGCAGTTCGAGCAGATCTCGCTGTTCCTGAGCTTCAGTAGTGGGGACAAGAAGGAGGATGTTGCGAGGTTCCTGCACTGCCCAGGGATGAAACCACAAGTTTAGCAAAATGTTGGTTTAAGGTGTGAATGCCTTAAAGACCACAAACTGGTATCCTTCCCACTGGCTATCCGGTTTTCCACAGCACTCTGCAGAAAGTTCAACCAGGAGGGGACGGTGTCCAGGCGGCTTACGAGTTGGTTGTTCCCACCAAACTCAATGGAAGAAGTTAACCTTGAGGGGCTTCTCTGTCGATGGAGTTTCAGGAAATTCGGACCTGCCGCAGGGCTTTAGCGGTCATCCAGTAGTTGCAGCAGTCCTCTTCCTTCAGTTCTCTCTGGTTCTTTCGTTCCAGTGGTTGACTCTGCTTTCCAAGTCCCAGAGACCTGCTTTTAAAAAGCTTTCCCCCACGCATTCCAGCCTGGCTCTCACTCACACAGGCCTATCACAGTAGAGTGCATTCAGGTCTCCTAGGAGACTAAGCACAGGGATTTTCGGGCACCTCCCTCACATCCTGCTACCCCAGACACTCAGGCGCCAGAGGAGGGCTTCAGCACTGAAGCCCGCCAAAGGCCAACAAACAAAGAGACCAAACCTGGTTTGGCGTGCAGAGACAAACACAAGAAGGACCTTTCCTAAAAGAAATGGTGAAAAAAGTTGACTGGAGCCTGTTTTTACATATAGGTGTTGGGTGTCATATTGAAAAACATGGCTGACCCGATTTTTCGCGACCATTGTTCGCGGTCGGGAAAAATCATCATGGTAGTTTGATCTAAACCACTGCCACCAGCCATTTAAAGTAGGAAAGGGTAACATTTGACTGTTACATGAGTGTTTTGACTTAGGGGATGCTAGGCAACCTCTCCAGCACTCTATAGGAAGATAGTGTGTGCTGGCTCAGTAAATTTAAAGAGACTAACAAAGTCAATTTAACTTTACATGCTCTGGGAGACAGTAGTCAGTCCCACAGAAGGTATTTAATCCTTGGGGAGTCTGAAAGTCACCCCTGTGCCACTGCCCTAAAGGTGCTGTGTGACACAAAATAAAAGATGATGTCTATGGAGTTGTTTTAAAACTCCATAACCAAAGAACACAAAAGTAAAACACACCAGAAAATACATGAAAGAGTCGGAAAAAAAGGCTTACACTCTTTCCAGGTAAAAAATAAAATCCTAGAAATCCAGCAAAGTTGCTGGAGGTCTCCAAAGGTAAGGGAAAGTAGCACATTTTATGAATTCTCCCCAACAGTCTGGTTCTATGTCGCTGGACGATTCGGGATGGGAGGAGCGGGTGGCTCAGGGAATGAAGGACACCGACAACAGAGAGGCTTCTATGAGCCGCCCATAGTTAATGAATCGAGACTCACAACATTTAGCTCTCAAAAGAGCAAGCCTCCAAGTTGCAGTACCCGGAGCGAGAAAATCAGAACAAATGAAAACAAATCCGAACGATAAGATACAGCCTCTGTTTTAAGAGCGTGATGATGGGATTATGATCCAATTGTTGGAAACTACGCAATGTGGGGTTCCCATTGCAACACAAGCTGAAACAGAAACACGGACACCTGAACTTCTTTTGCATAAACAAAATCCGCTAAAGACTAAGAACGTGCTGTCTGAGCACCCTCCGAAACATCTACAAGACATAAATGTTAAATCATTCCCAAAGATGAAAGAATCGGTGAGTCGCCTATCAGCAAGTGCGGCAGTTCAAGACTTTGACCAGAGTTATGAACTACCACCCATAAAGTGTGACATGACTCAGAAAAATAAAGCCATTCTGGCTAAACAACGATGGCAAAAAAAACAGGCACAAAGAATAAAATCAGTAGAATTTACGCTAGCAAATAATCAGACTCCTATTACACGATCTGCATGTCTATCATTAGACATCACAGAAATTGAAATGCTCATGAGTAATCATGAGAAAAGGAAAGAGGTCTTTGGAGAAAGATGTTACAATAAGAATAGAGATAGACATACTACCTCAACACCATGCCTTAGAAGCCCTCGAAGTCAGCCATAGAAATTCTCATACTCTCCAGCACCCTCTGAAGATGACAAGCTTGTGCTACCTGATATAACAAAGTCGGAGAGTGTAGACACTCAATCTAAGGGACCAGCAGGAAGCAGCGAGGAATTGAAGAATAAATGCCACTGCAGTTCATCACAAGGATGCCAAAGAGATCCTATACCATTGACAATGATCGATTTGCAGAACACAACGATAGCAACAACATCACAATCAATGATCCCTTTTCTGAAATTACATGAATCCAACATAGAGACCATGAAAGATCAAGCTACGCTATTGGCTTTTATTCATTCAAAGCAAATACATGCAGAGGCTTTCGTGGCTAGAATACAAGATTGGATTAATATGGAAGCAGAAGCAAGTGTGATGTGGCAGATCCGTTTCTTTGAGATTGTCAGGAATGATCGGACCAAAAAAGCCCAGATGACCAGCACGTTACTTGCAACGCTGAACGCCAATAACATAAAAAAAGATCTATCGCCTAGAAAAACAAGTGTACAACAAATGGGCAACCACTTCAGTTACCCAGCAATAGATCAAGTTATAAGTCCTCATCATACTTACCTAACTACGACCAACAAGGAGAATACAAAAGAGATTGAGAGATGCCAGCAGATGCAAGGTGATACGACGGAAAAAACAACTGAACAAGTGCATGAAGATCCATCTAACAGAATAGTGGTGATAGAGGAAGGAATAGAGACAGTCACGGAGAAGATGCACAACACGGCAAAAGGCCAAAAACAGAAAGAGACCTTTGATATGTTTGTGCCAAAGAATACGAACAATAAAACAAAAAAGAAACAAGAAATGCACAAAAAAACAACAAAAGAGTAACAAAGGTTCAAGAGCCTTTTTGAGAAATCTATCCCTACCGCAGACAACCACAACAAAACAACAAATAAAAGAGGACATTTTCGCTGAACAAAGAAAAAGACCCTCAAGTTTAGACCCTCAACGAATACGGAAAGTCTGCCAAAGGCACAACGAATGGAGGTAAGCCAACTTGCCGAACAAATTCAACAGGAAATACTCCACAACCTTTCAACATATACAGACGTAGAACAAAAATTGATGAGCGACATCCACATTGAGGAGAATAACACATCTCTCATAATTATTGATCAGTATGACGAAGGATACTCAGATTCCCGATATCTGGACCTATCCTGTAAGGATATATCAGATACCAAATTAGGCACCTCATGTAATGACCATTCAGGGATCATCGACCTAACGTCTGATAATGAGGTCTCTACAATTGAAAGTAGAAACTATAACACTCCACGAAGAAATGAGGAGGGGAATAAGAAGAGATTGTTCCAAAATGAAACTGAATTGAAATTACCTATTTTTATGGATCCACAAAGACAGCCCAGCATGACCAGATTTCAATTGGAAAGAATGGAAATATGCATGACGGGCTGATAGTATACAGGACTAATATATTGCGTCTGCTACACGTAATTCCGCAACTGCAGTCCATACGTTCTGAAGATCTGAAGTTAGTCCAGTTTATAGATGACCAATTTTTGGAGATTGTATGGATTGACTTACATTCTAAGACGACAATGGACTATATTGTGAGGTATGAAAAGCAGTTATATCAACTAGGATTCCTCTTTAGTAAATTCAATTAATTAAAGAAAAAAGATGCCAATCCGAAACCAATGATAAAACAAGAACAAGAAAGCAGAGTGAACCGATTAAGGTGGAATGTGGATCGATTCATTCCAACAAATACAACAGCAGTTGAGGACCAAAACATGTCATCAAGAAGTTATAGAGACGACAGACCGTATAAGATCTCAACAACAAACTTTACGAAGCACTTCATATGGAGAGATACTCAATATTTAGATGAAAGGACGAATCAACAGATTGACATACAAATGTAACAACCAACAACTGAAGAAAATGGACTGACATCATTATGCTCATGGAACTCAAGAGGACACGCACACTTATACCAAAAGGAAAAGTGCGACCTTGACAAGTTCCAGATAGTATGGCTACAAGAAAGTTTGTTAGTCCAACAACCAGTTTGCGAGGGATACATCACCTTCATCAACCCAGCAATACAACGTAAAATAGAAAGACTCTCGGCGGGTCTTTCTTCATTGATAAAGGTGGATGCAAACTTCAAAATTGTAGAATCCAATCTATCGAATCCGTGGGCTCAAATTACTATTCTACAATACCAAGCCCGGAATGAAAAAGGATCAGATAGGATGCCCTTCACTATGATAAAAAAAACTGCAGATTCTAAACTTATACTGGAACCCAGTGGCAATAAATGATGAATTATTTATAGACACTGTATTCATCGATCAAGCAACCATGAATTACCCTCAGATTCAATTGATCATATGTGGGGATTTGAATTTGCATCTTTATGCCCAGAATGGAGCCAGACACGAAAAATCTGATTTGCCGGTAAGAGCATGGCGATGGACAAAAGAAACAGATGACAGAAACTTGTTTTCGACTGCTAGTTCAAAGACTGACAATGGTTGTTTGATGCCAACCTGGTTGAGAGGAAATTCTGCTGCAACTATTGACTACATCTATATTTCTCAAGGAATCAAAGAGAAATTACTAACAATTCATAACACCTATTCGGATAGTAGCGACCACTGGATGTTATCAATAGCATGGTCTTCGCTAAGTTCAGCAAAAATGAAACTTAGACTCCTATCGTTAGAAATTAACAAAAAACTAAACAGACTGTGATTGACCCAAAGACAAGTGGGAAATCTGGCAGAGAAATTTGAAAAGGCAATCCGGCAAGGGACTGAGAAATCTAATTACGAATGGCTTCTTTGTCCATTTCTGCAACCCCAAAACTCTGAGAGAAAGATCAGAATGCAACATCTTCACTGTTTTAATCCACAAACTAAAGAGAAAAAAACAGAATTACATAAGAAGCTGAGAGCTCTACTAAAAGGTACAGATGAAAGTAAATACAAGCTTATGAAACTAGAAAAGCATTGTTACATAAACTGTATGAAACCAACCAGACATTTGGCAATACAACGTGATGTGATGCAGAAAATATGCTAGAAGCATTACAAAACTGAAATTCTAGAAACCTTTGGAATCTTCTTAATCAGCGAACAAACCACGCAGCTGAAATGATTCCAGATACCCAGAACCTTTATGGATCAAACATTTCACAGAGTTTTATGAAGAAAGACCTAAAGTAAGCCAGGTATTGCATTGTAATCCACCAATGAAATGGTCATTAGAAAAAACAAATAAGATGCCAAAGATGTGGAAACTAGCAATACTTATTCCCATCTATAATTAAGGTGATCGAAAGAATCCAGGCAATTATCACCGAATTGCACTGCTAGATCCACTAGATAAAATCTTCACTTCGTTTTTGTTCAAAAAATTATCAACGTGGGCTATGAATAACAACAGACAAGCAGTAAGACAAACTGGATTTATCAAAACGGTTGGTACAAATATCAATTTGTTCCTGCTGAACCTGCTGAAACAAGAATCAATATCAACAAAATCACAGATATATGCAGCATTTATTGATCTACGGCTTACATTTGACATGGTCAATAGGCAAGCACTATGGGACAAATTGAATCGATGGAAATGTCCCCAAGACATTGTGGAACCCATAAAACAACTATATACCACCACCAGTATATAAATCCGCATGACAACAAATGGAATAGTGACAGCACCAATATAAACTTGAAATGGTTTGAAACAGGGATGCCCCTTGGCGGCTACCCTTTTCAACCTTTTTACATCAGATTTCGAAGAATGTATGAAAGTTCTCACAACTCATCCACCAAAAAGTAATGCAGTTCAATTGCCATGTATGATGTACGCGGATGACATTGTTATATTTGATGAAAACCAAGAGGTCTGCATATAAGTCTTAACCAGCTTGATATATATATGAATCATAACGAACTGAAGATTAACACACAAAAAACTAAAAAATATGTCACTTACGAAGATGCTGGTGAAATGAACCAACACTCCATCAAAGTGTTCTACAAATTCTTCACGGATACCATTGGGTTCTCTAGGGATCTATCCCTGTTATTGATTATGACAGAATATTACAGAATGCACTACGGCTGTTTTTGGATTTAAGAGTGAATTTGGCTCACTTATAAGGCGCTTTTATTCACTGCAAATTCGGAAAATTCTCGATGAAGCCAGTGATATTTTTCTATATACAGAAAGTGGCTGCAATCCTGTTGTATGGAGATGAGACAATGATTAACCTTGACCACTCAATATGGCAACAGTTAGTAGCTATTTTCTGGAGAAAAGTCTTGTCGCTACCTTCTTCCTATCTTATGCCATGCATACAGCACGAAATCGTGACGCAGTCGCTACAGTCCATATTGACCTGGAAGAACAATGGACACAGATTTTGCTGGGCAATAATAGGAAATTAGTGAATACTATTGTTCATTTTTGGAATAGTATAACAGAAAAAAGTGATGTAAGACTGAGGACATTTGTCCTAATAAAAATAGACTGTATGTAAATGAAAAGATTATGCATAAACTATATCATTTTTAATAAAAAATAATAACAAAAAACTCAGCCACTTCACTCTTCCATGACCTTTGTGAATCCCTCTCATTTACCATTCTTCCTTCCGGCCCGACCCTCTTAGCCTGACACACTCTGGATGCATTCTTCTCTGCAGACATCCCTATCTCACCCACTCACCTCCCCCACTCTCCTGGTCTGACCATTCTCTCATCTCCTCCCGCTTGGGGGCCCCTGTCTGAGCCACCTTATGTGCTGCCAGCCTCCTTTGTCATCATTTGACCGATGAGGCGATGTTAGTCGCTACTTTTGCTTCCACTTTCATTCCCCTCTTGCCACTGCTATTGACTCTCCAACTGACTCAGCCCTTAATATTCTTCACCTATCCATCTATGATACCCTTGACATCCTTGCCCCGTCATGAGGATCTACCTGAAGCCTGCCTCCAGGTATAATGGCTGGTATGTGTCAGATCTAGCCTCTCTGAAATGTAAGTGCAGAGTTGCTGAATGGAAGTGGCAGACCTCGGGTACATCCGCTGACAAACTGACCTGTCGGCTGGCCCAAAGGCAATACCGTTTCTCCATCTGCTCCTAGAAGAGAGCCCACATTCAAGCCTGCATCTCTCAAATAACACAGCCAAACTTTTCAAAATCTGTAAAGAACTTGTCAATCCAACTGCAGTCTCTACCTCTCCCCTTCCTTCCCAGGCTCTCTGCACCGCAAAGTCCTCCCATTTCACATCTAAAACACTGGACATTCTGTCCTCATTCCCTTCCACCCCTATCTCTACCCCCCATGCTGCTCTCTTGCCTCCCTTGGACTCCCTCCCCACCACACTCTCTCTCCTTCTTCTCGTCCATAGCACCTGATGAGGAATCTAAAGTGGTCTGCTCTATGAAGGTCTCATCCAAACAGGTGCCCCCCTGCTCTTCCAGAACTATTAAAGACAACATCTCTTCTCTCGCCCCAGCTCTAGTTTATTTCTGTAACCACTACATCGTCACTGGGTCTTCCCCCTATCCCTCAAGCACTCACATGTGCACCCACTTCTAAAAAAGCTGCCTGCAGACACTTCCTGCCCGGCTAACTATCGTCCTATCTCTACTACCCCCTTCCTGACCAAACTCTTGGAGAAGTTGGTCTTCCCCCTACTGACCCATCATACTGAACTTGCTGGTTGTCTCCATCGCCATTAATCTGGATTCCAGGCACCCAGAGGCATGGAAACTGCTCTCCTGAACGCCTATGAAGACCTGCTTGTGGATCTCAACTCCAACTCTGCTGCCATTCTCATTCTCCTGAATATATCTCAGACTATGACACAGTCAACCATTCTATTCTTATAAAATGGCTCTGTGATGACCTTGACATCAAGGACTGGGCACTAGATTGGCTTACCTCCTTCCTAACCAACCTCCCTTCCCAAGTGCAACTGGGCCCTTTCTCCTCCACAACCACACTCTCCACCTGCGGCATTCCCCATGACATCACCATGGCATTTCAACATCTATCTCACCCCTCTTGCCCACCTGCTCTCCTCATTTGCAGTGTTATGCTGATGACAGACAGTTCTCCTTCAAGCTTCCCTCTACTACCTCCTCTTCCTCCCATCTCATTCCCGATTGTCTGACATCTATTCAGGCATGGTGTGCTTTAATAATATCTGCCTTAATGCCACTAAGACTGATATCCTTCTTATTTCTCCCTGTTTCCCTCCAGCCTTCTGGTCGCCCTCCTTGGGCCCTCTATCCTCACCATCTACTGAGGCCAAAAATCTTGGGGTCATCTACGACTCCTCCTCCTCCTTCAGACCTCAGATCTTGGACCTTGCCAAGAAGGCCCACTTTCAACTTCATTCTCCCTTTCCTCACCTTCTACCAGAAGCTTAACATCTCCAGAGATCTGGTCCACTCCAGACTGGAGTACTGCAACAGCATCTTCCTCAATCTGCCCCTTTCCTCCCTCTGCCCCTTCAACTAATCAAGAATAGGGCTGTGAGACTTATCCTTGGCCTCAAGCCCAGGGACCATTTCTCTTCAGCTTTCAAATCTCTCTACTGGCTTCCAGCGGCCACGAGGATCAAATTCAAGACCCTCTGCATAATCCACAAGACTTGCTGGGGCTTGGGACCCCTCTATCTCCAACTTTCTCTCCCTAAATATCTCCCTTCCCTGCTAGATCCCTTCGATCTTCCAGTTCCAACTCTCTGCTGGTCAAACATTTCTCCAAGCAGACAGTGGGGGCAGATCTCTCTCTTCAGCTGGTGGTGCCTCCCTCTGGAACAGCCTCCCTGCCCCTCTCGGACTGGATATGGACCTCCTGAAGATTCGGAAACCTTTCAAAATTCTTCTTTTCTCTACTTCCTTCCCTCTCTCCCTGCCCTGCTAACTTCCCCACTGTCACTGAGACTGGGTGCCTGGTCCTTCTCAAGTCTTATAGGCTACCAGGCCCACTGCCCAGGTGACAACAGCACCCCCCTCAGGACTGCCCTCTGGGCCCCCTGCATAATGGGTGGGCGGCCTGGCATCCCCCCTTTGGGACACCTCCACCCTAGCACTTAGCCAGATGTCTCCTCCGTGGCACTCCTTGGCACTTCCCCTTCTGGCCTCCCATTAGCAACTACCCATACGCTGACCCCCTTTCCACTCCCCCCGCACCTCTCCTGTACCTCTTGTCACTGCACTTCCACTTTCCAAATGTCACAAGGCCCAGTAGGACCACCATTGTGTATGTATTGTTCTTATTATTGTTACTGTTTATTTACTCCCCTTGCTCCTGTCCCACTTCTGATTTGTGGCACCTGAAAACACTATTGGTTGTATAGGCACCTGACAAATACTCAATAAAATAATAAACAAACAAATCCAGAGGGAGATAGTGCAGCCAGTTCCTCCCTGACATAGTGCATATCTTTGACATTTTACTCTTCAACGGTCCATTCCCATTCAGTTTCTCTACCAGTAGTTGGCCTGCAGATGATATATCAAGCACAGTTTGTGCCGTATCCATAATAATATGCAATCTCTTAAAACAATTTGTTAAAAAAAGTTTGTTCCGTTGCCAGCGAGGAAATACCTTGTGTACCAGAAATGTTGCTGATGATTTTGTATTCGGTTGTGTACACAGACCAGCCTCAATCCAGCAGGAAAATTGACATACTATAACAATAAGGCAACAGTAATTGCTGCACCTGTTAAGCATGTCCATGTAATAAGTGTGGACTTCCCTGCAAAGGTCCAGTTGGACAGGGAAATGTGCCACTCGATGTACTGAGCATCTGTCCTGTGATGTAAAGATGACACATTGTGCAATTTGCTGCAAATGTGTTTATGTATTCTTGTAGGTTGGGGACAAACCAGTCCTCCTGGATATCAGCTGCTATGTACTGTTTTGAAACATGCCCTGGGTAATGCAATTGCTCAAAAGCAACCATTACCAACTCCTGTAATATTACTATTTTACTTGTAACATTTTGTCTCCACATCAAATCAGTTGGTGACTGTGTGCAGCCCTTTTTAAACCCGAGCTCTTTCCCTCACTGAGGTGCCAGACATTGTAACTCAATTATCTGCATGAGAGGTAACCTTTGATGTATGCAATTTCTAGCTATAACTGTTAATTGGCATCTCTGGATAGGCAATGAAATCTGGTTCCCTGTGATATGCCACTTGTTTGGCAGCCTTATCAGCTGCATCATTGCCAAGTGAGATAGGGTCTGTATATTGGGTGTGAGAGGAGCATTTAACCACCGTAACTAGTGTGGTGCAAGGCAAAGCATACATTAATCTCTCCAATAAGATCTCTGAAATCCCATTCTTTTCCATCTGGACAACACTGAATGAATGGTGGTGGTCAGAATATATGGTCAATAAGCATCCTTGGGATGATATTAATGCTTCAGTTAAGGAAATCAGTTCTCCTACCTCAGACAAATAGTGTGTTGGTAACCTTTTTTGAGGCACAACCTCATTTTGCCCACCTACGCTGTGCACCACTGCTGCAACTGTGTTTCTCTGGCCAGTCTCCTGATCAATCATTGATGACCCATCACCTTAGAAGACCTCCCCTTCCTCAAGTGTGTCATCCCTTGCTCATATTAAATCATGTTCAGGAATTTCATAGGAACAGAATCATGCACTTCCTAACATTCCTCAACAGATATTGCATATAACATGGCAGAGTTCACGGTGCTGCGTCTCACAATGTGAATTGACAGGCTTGACAAACATTAGTTCATATGCAGAGGCCCTTTGTGTGGTTAGAGTGAATTTAGATTGCTAAAGAATTGCAAACAATGCATTCTCTACATATTATGGCATTGAGTAACCCATAGTGATTGTTGAGGATTTCCCAATGGGAAACACTGCATCAGCAAGTGCTTGTTCACAAGGTAATTAACCCTGCATCACTGAATCTAATATGCCACTGTAGTATGCTGAGGGTTTGTGTCCAATGGATGTTTGCTGAGCCATCAATGTGGTCATGACCTGATGATTAGAATGGGAGAACAAATAACATTATTTTGTGTAATCGGGTGTTTCTTAAAAAAATCTGTTGTATTACTTATAGCATCTTTGCACTCCGAGAAACATACTATAATTTCTACTGTCCATTTGAGCATCCCTTTACTATTCTGTGCTTCTTTGAGTCTCTGCAGTAGAGGCTTTGTATAACTAGAATAGTCGCAAATCCATACTCTACAATAGCTACACAAACCCAAAAACAGTTGCATTTAAATGACGGTATTGGGCTGTGGTGTGTTCTGTACTGCAGCTGCTCTTTCTGGGGTTACTCTTTTCCCTGCAGATGATATTAACTGTCCCAAATACACCACCTCTTTCTGACAATATTGCATTTTGTCCTTGTCTACCTTGTATCCTTTGTACGCAAGCAATGTTAACAATTTAATTGAATGTGCTTTACATAGGTCTTCTGTTGTGTGCACACTAGCAAGTCATCTGCATACTGAATGACCCTACTCAGTACATGTATATTGCCCAAATCCATATGGAGTAGTCTGTTGAAAATGCTGGGTGCTCACAGTATCGATGAGAAGGTCTGGTGTTTTGAAACCTTTGCCTGCAATAGGTAAACTTGGTGAGATACTGAGAATCGGGTGATGTGGAATGGAAAATAGTTCATTTTTCAAATCAATGACAGTGAAATGTGTGGCCTCAGTTGGAATATTAGAATGGAATGGTGGGGTTCGGTACTACTGGGAACTCTGCTTCAATAAAATTATTCAATGGGTAGAAGTCCTGTACCATCCTCCATCTTGAGCCTTTTGCCTTTTTGACAGTATATTGCCATGTTACATGGGTATTCTGAAGGTACTATGTTGCCCTGTTGCCATAATGCCACAATTGTCTTGTGTATTCCCTCATCTCATCTTCTTCTCTTGACAATGGATACTGTTGCACTGTGGGTAACACTGCTTCCTGCTTCAACTTGATGCGCACTGCTCTTATGCTCTTCAAGAGCCCTACATCATGGGGGTTGTCCGTCTATAAAGTGCTGGGGACCCTTAGCAAATCCTCCTTTAAATATGCAGGCATGCACTTAGCAATGAATATGGGACATGGTACATTCCCAATCTGAATCATTATTTGTCATGGGATACAGACTTCTAATATCATTTCACCGTTGTTATCACATCCTCAGACATCTGTCTATCTAACACCCCACTCAGTAGTTGAGATGGGTCAATACACAAAATAGTACACCACTAACTCCCTTTTCATCAGTCCCTATGAACACTATCTTGTAATCAGCAATCAACAACCCCTCCAGGTCTAGCATGATCATGTTACCTGTAGCATTGTCTTGGGGATCTGCTGTCATTAACAAAAATTCAGACAGCACTCTCCAAGGTTTGTTTCTGATGCATTGCCCCCAACTCAATAACATGGTTGTTCCATCGATAAACAAATCCGGGTGCTAAGATATTCCTCTAGTAGAGCTGTCATTGTCTGTCACACCCTTGGAGTATCTCAAAACTCCTTCCTGACCACAGAAGCTAAATGGTAGTTGACCCTCCCACCTTGGTTGGCATGGGTTCCTGGTTCTAGATAACAGGTCACCTTGAAGCAGCCAATGGGGTGGAAGACGGTTAGGGAGTAGTTGTGGATAGGGGAGGGGTGGTAAGAGAAACTGGATAGAGGATTAGGGTAACTTGCATTAGATGGTGACGAGGGAAGTAGGAAAGAGACATACAAAGCAGAATGTCTAAAAGGAACCTAGCCAGTTGTGGTCCCTTCCTCTCTTTTACTCACTGTGCCCTTCTTAATTAGAGCACTTTGCATCTGAGATCAAGCACCTTCTTCTTTAGGAATGCAACTCTTCCCTAAACTCCTGCTCTGCAACATATAGAGCATTTTTGCAAAGCGACAAACAAGAGCACACTTAGGTAACCACATGGACATGAACATGCCAACATCAGCACTTTTAGTCAACGACCTTAAGCAGAAGCATGGAAATGAACATTTAGACATGCACACCATAAAAGGTAGACCTAGACAACGTATTGGCCCCCACTGAGCATCTGAAAGGAGCTGTAGTGATGAGAGAGTTTTGCAGAACAATGAGCAGTTTATAAAAGGTTGAACCTTGCGCACCTGCACACTCCATCCAGAACACAAAGCAGTATGGGGAGAGTAGTTCCAAGCGGTCTGGGGTCCCAGCACTTTACAATTACAGTGCTTTTTAGCTCATGTGCTGTGGCTCCGGCCGCAAACCTCCCCATGCATCACACCAGCTCCCTAATTCCTCCATTTCGTCACACTGTACAATGCCAGGACCCTAGCATAACAAATTCCTTGTGCGGAGCAAACTATCCCTTCTGCCGTGAATGTCATTGTCATATTTAGCTTGCTTAATAGAATCCTACCTAACAAGTTCCCTGGTGTTGCAGTTGAAAACAGTAGCATAGCTAACACCTCTTGGATGCCTAACTTGATGAGTAAGTTTAATGTAAATTAGACTGAATGTGTACAGCCCCAGAGAACCCCTGCGTGTACAATACCTTTGCTTTCCTGACAAGGGGAAGCACCGATCCTTCATATGTAATTTTGTTGCGCCTGTGTTAACCATAAAACAAATGTTTTGTTACCTATCTCCACACCTAGAAGGGGTTTCTCTTCCGGGTTGGTGGTGACTGATTGGACTGGGCATGCCAGAGCTTTCTGTGGGCTGTCCAAATCTGGATATGTGCTCGACCCAGGGAATATAACTGGGGTACTGTCCACCACAATAGCCTCTGTATAGGGTGTCACTGTGCTCTATGGCAAAGTATTTGTGCCCCATGCTTCTGGTGCTTGCTGTTGTGTCTGGTGCTGCAGATAAACTGGTATGCTATTGGGTGCTGGGGGTTGCATCTGTTGTGGTATTGGCACCTGATATTGATACTGGAGATGTTGTCCCTGCTGGGACACCAGAGGGGGCACCGTGCAATACAGGGCACTTGGATGCACAATTCCGTACTACTGTTGATTTGTAATAGGGCCGCCAGTCTGCTGGGATATGCATGGGAATCATAAGCATATGCTTGCAAGCTCCTACACTCTCGTGCAGAATGGCCCAGTTTCCCACATGACCAACATGGTCCTGGTCCAACAAATCTCAGCCCCATTCTCCTCCTCTACCCCTCCATGTCTTCCCTGAAATCCCCCTTTCCCTCAAAGCAAACTCCCCTGATAACCTACCAATACCCTCACTGGCAACATTCGCTGTATGGATAGACTTGATACACTTCTGTCTAATTTGGTGCCACACTAGGTTCTACCTGTGCCATTCGTGGTCCCACCCATCCTACAGGTGGGCCTGTAATCACTGCCCCTTCTGTGATCAACTTTGCTAATTTCTTTTGTACCAACTTTACCACAGCCTTCTGTGTGTTTTCCACCATGTCCTTCTCTTTCTCATGCCAGTGCCTACAATGATGTATGCTAATTGCCTGAATCTCTGCCCATCCCTTAGAGACGATCCCCACTACCTTGTTCAAATCTTTCTGCACCTCTTTGGAAGTCCTTTCTTGAACATATGATAGAATATTGATATAGCCTTATCCCATAGTTCCTCTATCTCCATCCTCCACATCAGCTCAATCTGGAGTATGTATTGTGCCAGGCCTTTGTCTTATTTCAAAGTGCATGCCATAATTGAACGCATGTCCGGTGTCTTGTGATATGCTGCTCTTAAGGCAGCCCACACTTTAGCCCAACAATCATTAAAATGTGCCACATCATGATTATCATCACCCATTTGTAAATATGGAAAACCTGCTTTTTTCCAAATATCTGCTTGGTCTGTTAATAATGCGGTGAACAAGCTTTTCATATCTCCTACTGCTAGTGTAATGCCTGCAGTCTCTTTATCAAGTGCATATATCCACTTACCTGCTCCTGTTGCAAACAGTCACAGTGTCTTCATCAAGTTTTTTCTATCCATGTGTGGCCACGGCATTTACTCTGCCCTGCTAGGACCTATATGCAAATAGGAACTGTGTTCTCACCTGCTTGGCCGGTACATTTATCCCCCTTGCTTCGCCTTCACCACTGCTATGCGGCCTGGTCATGCTCTCAGCCTTGGATCGCATAAACTCTGTACTGTCAGTGTCAACTTGGGTGCCACCATATCTCTGTATTCCTCATCTGTCCCCCATTCCTTCTCCTCTGCTACTCATGCATTGACATCTGATCTGATTGACTCATAATCTAATCCATCGACCTGTGGCAGCCCCTCTCGATGCCCCTCATTGTTGTGGCCTTCATGCTTCTTTTCAACATGTACATTCATAATTGTGGTACTATCAATTCTAAATAAAATATCACCCGTTCTCTATTCATCAGTGCCTATTGGCCCTTCTTCCTGTTCTAGCTTTACTTGCACAAGCTCTGCTACTGTCTTTCGCAACACTGTTTCTAAGTCTCTTCGTGCTCTGTTCTCTGTTTTAATGGCTAATGGGTCATGCATCGTATTCACTGCTGAGGTTTAAGGGACATTTTCATAGGTTGCAGGTTCTCTCTGTTGCAGGCAGCATGGGGTACATACTCGGGCTTGGTAAAACCTGCAGCTGCTTGCTTGGGGTAACAGCCCTTTGGGGGCAGCGGGGCCATGGCTGTTGTAGGTGTATCACAAGATGCAGGATTTACCAAAGTTGATGGGGTGCAGCAGGGCACGTGTATTACAATTTCTCCCCTTTTATTGTCCTCTGGGATATCTTCCAAATCCTTAACCATTCTCCAAAGCTCAAGAATGGCCACCCTATTATTCAACATCTTCACCTTGCATTTCACCACTAAATAAGTGTACATGTGGCCCAGAACATCTTTATTATTTGTTCCATCTTCGGGGCAAGGCTTGTACATGCCTCCTCTTGCATGAGTGACCCACTCCCTTAGGTACTTCATAATATTCTTCCGGGTACAGCTGTAGTGCTGTACACCTGTATTCGAGTGTGGTAAGGGAACTCATAGTTACATCTGGTTACACCTGATCCTCCATCGTAATATTCTTCTGTTTTCTAACACAGCCAAACTTTTCAATATCTGCAAAGAACTCGTCAATCCAACTGCAGTCTCTACCTCTCCCCTTCCTTCCCGGGCTCTCTGCAGCGCAAAGTCCTCCTTTTTCACATTTAAAACACTGGACATTCTGTCCTCATTCCCTTCCACCCCTATCTCTACTCCCCCTCGTGCTCTCTGGCCTCCATTGGCTTCCCTCCCCGCCTCACTCTCTCTCCTTCTTCTCGCCCGTAGCATCTGGTGAGGACTGTAAAGAGCTCTGCTCTATGAAGGTCTCATCAAAACAGGTGCCCCCCTGCTCTTCCAGAACTATTAAAGACAACATCTCCTCTCTCGCCCCAGCTCTAGTTTATTTCTGTAACACCTACAATGCCACTGGCTCTTCCCCCTATCCCTCAAGCACTCCCTTGTGCACCCACTTCTAAAAATGCTGTCTGCAGACCCTTGCTGCCCGGCTAACTATTGTCCCATCTCTACTACCCCCTTCCTGATCAAACTCTTGGAGAAGTTGGTCTTCCCCCTACTGACCCATCATACTGTACTTGCAGGTTGTCTCCATGACGATCAATCTGCATTCCGGGCATCCAGAGGCACAGAAACTGCTCTCCTGAACACCTATGAACACATGCTTGCGGATCTCAACTCCAACCTGCTGCCATTCTCATTCTCCTGAATCTATCCTCAACCTTTGACACAGTCAACCATTCTATCCTTATAAAATGGCTCATGATGACCTTGGCATCAAGGACTGGGCACTAGATTGACTTACCTCCTTACTTACCAACCTCCCTGCCCAGGTGCAACTGGGCCCTTTCTCCTCCACTACCTCACTCGCCACATGCGGCATTCCCCATGGCATCCTTTCGCCATGGCTTTTCAACATCTACCTCACCCCTCTCCTCACCCCTCTTGCCCACCTGCTCTCCTCACTTGCAGTATTATGCTGATGACAGACAGTTCTCTTTCAAGCTTCCCTCTACTACCTCCTCTTCCTCCTATCTCATTCCCGATGTCTGACCTCTATTCAGGCATGGTGTGCTACCAATGATCTCTGCCTTAATGCCACTAAGACTGATATCCTTCTTATTGCTCCCGGTTTCCCTCCAGCCTTCTGGCCGCACTCCTTGGGCACTCTACTGTCTCCATCTACTGAGGCCAGAAATCTTGGGGTCATCCTCGACTCCTCCCTCTCCTTCAGCCCTCAGATCATGGACCTTGCCAAGAAGGTCCAATTTCAGCTTCACCTCTTTAGAGGCATTCTCCCTTTCCTCACCTTCCACCAGAAGCTCAAAATCTCCAGAGGTCTGGTCCTCTCCAGGCTGGACTACTGCAACAGCCTCTTCCTCAATCTGCCCCTTTCCTCCCTCTACCCCTTCAACTAATCAATAATAGGGCTGTGAGACCTATCCTTGGCCTCAGGCCCAGTGACCATTTCTCTCCAGCTTTCAAATCTCTCTACTGGCTTCCAGTGGACACAAGGATCAAATTCAAGACCCTCTGCATCATCCACAACACTTGCTGGGGCTTGGGGCCCTTCTATCTCCAACTTTCTCTCCCTAAATTTCTCCCTTCCCTGCAAGATCCCTTCGATCTTCCAGTTCCAGTTCCAACTGGTCAAACACTTCTCCAAGCAGAGAGTGGGGGCAGATATCTCTCTTCAGCTGGTGCCTCCCTCTGGAACAGAGTAGGTTACCTGGTGGATTCGAAACTAGGTATCCGTGCGCTAGTGATCACCTTCAAATTCTATCATCAATGAAATCAATCAAATGTTTGCTGGCAGCAATCATTCCAGTCCCGCCAACCCATCCACCCAATCTGGTACAAATTGAATACAGATTTAGCGGTGAGGGATGATGATGCGCCCTGCACCAGGAAAGATATTGGTGGTCACTTGAGTATGAAAATTAAATGGTGATTTTAATTCAGTTGCGAGCAGCCGACACATGTTTTGACACGCAGGTCATTTTTAAGGCTGAATAATTACAGAAAACCAAAAAATATATTACATAATGATATATGATAACACAGAACATTATTTGAATCGAAAATAACATCACAAATTGTGCGTGATATTAAACAAAAACAAATATACAAGTAGATGAAACATTAGATACAACAATCATGTATAAGAGAAAGTGTTCAAACAAAAGAAAAAACAACAAATCAAAAGTAAATTATGCAAAAATATAATACCACAGTCAGGTTGGGAGTGAGGGCAAAATTGAGTTCAATGATGATCACCAATGTCAGGAAAAAGATCATATAAAATGAAAATAATTAGTTGAAAAGGCATGTCCCATATAACATTTGAAACGGGGGAATAGTAACCCCAAGGTGAATCAAGGTCCTGCAACCAATTATCTAAATAATGAAAAGTGAATAGTCAAAGTGGTGTTGTTAAACCAAAATGTATCAACTGGCATCACATGTCACCAGCATAGACTCCTGACCCCAATAAGCTGATGTGTCAATGTATGAATAAGATTCTTCAGAAGTCCAACATAATTATAGTGTGGGAGATCAAAGAATGCAGGAAGCTATGATGCTGTGGCAAAAGTGTGATAACCTGCAGCACTAGGGGCCAGGTGCAAATCATAGGATGAGTCAAAAGATAAATGGGAAACAAAACCGGAAAAGGATTACCACAGGTTACTTTAGAGATCCCCACTTCGTAATCCTGTAGGTGTGAACAGGATAAAATTACAACGAAAGGTGGGTTTGGGATAAGAACCATTTGCAAGAGTAAAAAAGCTGGGAAAGACGTAATCTACATACCTGACGGTTGGTCAGGTATTGACTGGGGACACCGCATGAGAATGGTGTGCCAAATGAGGTTTATTGGAACAAAGTTCTGCCGGAATGGCTCATGACTGTATATTGCCTGCAAACATTGATGTGAATGAATAATGGCGTATCCCCTGTTATGAGAATCCAGTATGAATTGAAAAGTATTAAGAATTTAAATGCACAACTGGAGGAATATGTCTCTTGAGTCAGAAATTAAGAAGGTGGAAGAGACATAAGGCCAAATGGCATATATGAGGATCAAAATGAATGTAAACCTACACAATCAATGTTGCGGTAGTAAAATGATAGTCTGGAGTACAGACAGTGAAGTTCAAGAACAATGGCTCGAAAACGAGTACTTACTCTGTAAATCGAGTATCCAAAGAATCAATGGGATAATCGCCTGCTAGTTTCAGACGGACGCGGTAAGACAATGTTGTAAATTACATCCGCGTACATCACGGAAGTGATGTAGGTGGCGTGAAGACGTCACACGCACACGAGCGTGTGACATCACTGTAAACAAACACCGTTTATGACGTTGGTTAAACAAATTAGTACGGAATCCAAAAGGAAGCCCAAGCGAGTAAATACAACATGTCTAAGCATGGCTATAAGTAGTAAAGATGGGCATGGTCAAGTAAAAGGTAATATTAATACCAGTCAGAAAGTGTAAAAGATACGTGCTCAAAATAAGTGTGATAAATATCTGGATAAGGAGAAAATACCCGCACATGGATATAATAAGTGGAAAGTATTATAAAATACAAAGTCTTGCCCACGATCTGGGTCTGCTTGTGCCAAAATGAGTCAGAATAAACAATATTGAATAAATCATCATATAATCCATGAGAAAAAAGTGAAAATGTAAGCAAGAATTACAACGGATATGGGCAATTAGAAGGAATCCGTATCAATGATTTCCATAAGGGCAGATCAGATGCTGGTGAAAACGTGATGCAGATTAGAATTGGGTCAATTGGTGAATGCTGGGATTATAAAAACACATTCATCTCATGATCTGTGTTTACGCCTCTAGTGGTACATCGCAAGAAGCAAATCAGTTTGGCTTCCATTTGCCTAAGTTTCAATTTGAAATTGCTGCTTCTTTTCCCCTTTTGCACTTTCATTAATCCAATGAATCGAAGATCAGCTGTATTATGCAATTGATGTTAAGATTGCCAATGTAAAGCCAAGAGAGACTTTGGTTCACACATTTTGAGACTAGATAGGTGTTCTCTGATCTTGATTCTTAATTGACGAATAGTACTACCAATGTAGAGCCTGCTCCAGACACATATAATGGCATACACTACAAAGGTACTTTTGCAATTAATGAAGTCCCGTATGGTAATTTGAGCACCAAAACTCTCAGAAAACACCTTGCATTTTTCATGGGAGATCAAAGCATGCAGGAAGCAATTTCCACATTTATGAAAGCCCACTGGCTGCTGTAGCCAGTCAGTCTTGGATCCAGACAATTTATTCTGGAAAAAGGATGGGTTCACTTGCATCTTTACTGTAAGAGCTCTAGTGAAGGTAAATTTCGGTTTACGAGTCAAAAAAGGTGCAAGATCATTATCAAGTCTCAAAATGTGCCAGTGTTTTTGGAGCAGTCTATATAGCAATGAAGCATCAGTAGAGTATTGTGTGATGAGAGAAATGTGTTAGGGGAAGTCTTTAGATTTAGTTTGATCTACCAAAAGGTCAGATTGTGTCACATGTGTAAATTTAGCACAGGCTTTGTCGATGATACCCATTTCATAGCCTTGAGAATATTACATTCCTTGTTGTAGTCATTAAGCCGACTGCAGTTTTGTCTAGCTCTGTGAATCTCGCCCACCAGTATATTTTCGACGGTAGAGCGTTGATGATTGCTTTGAGCTAACAAGATCGAATTTAACTCAGTTGGTTTTCGATAGGTTCTGGTCTGCAAATGACCATCTTCAATGAAAATATGGAAATCAAGAAAGTTAATTTCATTAGAATTGCAAGTACCAGTTTAGTTAATGCCAAACTTGTTGCTATTGGTGTGAGACAAAAATCTGCCAAAAGATTCTTGTGTGCCCTTTCAGATAATTAAGATATCATCGATAAAGCATCACCAAATTATGATATTAGAGCTGAACAGTTGTTGATTAAAGACATGGGTCTCTTCATGGAAGGATATGAAAAGGTTTGCTAAGGCAGGAGCAAACTTGGCTCCTACAGCCACTCCTTTCAATTGCAGAAAGTATTGATCATTAAAAATGCAGACATTGTTAGATAACACGAATTGCAAGAAATCTTTCAACATATGTACATGCTCAGTATATGACGATGAGGTATTGTGAAAGATATAATCAATTGTTTGGAGTGCCAAAGTGTGATCCATATTGGTATATAATGCAACAACATCAATAGTAGCTAACAAATAATCAGGTTCCCACAAGATCAATTTCAGGCATTGCAAAATATGAATACTATCACGAATGTATGAACTCATTTGAAAAACAAAGGGTTTCATAGCTTCATCAAGGTATTTGGATAGACCTTCAGTGGCCCAATTGATTCCACTCATTATTGGTCTGACATCTGGAAGTAAGGTAAAGGACTTGTGTATTTTGGGCAGAAAGTTTAACGTGGGTAACGTAGGTTTCGTTATTGATAAGAAACCCCCTACTGTACCAAATATCGAGTAACTTAATAAGATCAGTTACCACACATTTAGTTGGATTGTATTTTAAAGTCTTGTAACAATCAGGACTATTGAGATGTTTAGGCCCATTTCAATGTAATCTTCAGTGTTCAGAATCACGATATCACCCCCCTTGTCTGCCTCCTTAATGACAATATCATTATCCTTGGAGAGATTTTGATTTTGATTTTAATTTTGATTCCAATTTGATTGACGCATTTTGGTTTAACAACACCACTTTGACTGTTCACTTTTCCTTATCTAGATAACTGGTTGCAGGACCGTGATTCGCCTTGGGGTTACTATTGCCCTGTTTCAAATGTTATATGGGATATACCTTTTCAACTAATTATTTTCATTTTATATGATCTTTTTCCTGACATTGGTGATCATCATTGAACTCAATTTTGCCCTCACTCCCAACCTGAACTGTGGTATGCTATTTTTGCATAATTTACTTTTGATTTGTCGTTTTCTCTTTTGTTTGAACACTTTCTCTTATACATGATTGTTGTATGAATTTTTCATCTACTTGTATATTTGTTTTTGTTTAATATCACGCACAATTTGTGATGTTATTTTTGATTCAAAAAATGTTCTATATCATTATGTAAAATATTTTTGGTTTTCTGTAATTATTCAGTCTTGAAAACGACCAGCGTGTCGAAACACATGTTGGCTGCTCGCAACTGAATTAAAATCACCATTTAATTTTCATACTCAAGTGACCACCAATCTCTTTCCTGCTGCAGAGCGCATCATCATCCCTCACCGCTAAATCTGTATTCTCTCTGGAACAGCCTCCCTGCCACTTCCAGACTGGATCTGGAACTCCTGATGTTTTGGAAAAACTTTTCAAAACTCTTCTTTTCTCTACCTCCTTCCCTCTCTCCCTGCCCTGCTAACTTCCCCACTGCCACTGAGACTGGGAGCCTGGTCCTAAACAAGTCTTATAGGGTACCAGGCCCTCTGCCCAGTCAACACCAGCACCCCCCTCAGCACTGCCCTCTGGGCCCCCTGCATAATGGGTGGGTGGCCTGGCATCCCCCTTTGGGACACTTCCACCTGAGCACTAAGCAGGCTGTCTCCTTCCCCTACACTACTTGGCACTGCCCCTTCTGGTCTCCCATTAGCAACTACCCATACGCTGACTACCCCTTTCCACTCCCCCCACATCTCTCCTGCACCTCCTGACACTGCACTTGCACTTTCCAAATGTCACAAGGCCCAGTAGGACCACCATTGTTTATGTATTGTTCTTATTATTGTTACTGTTTATTTACTCCCCTTGTTCCTGCCCCACTTCTGTGTTGTGGCACCTGGAAACACCATTGGTTGTACAGGCACCTGACAAATACTCAATAATTAAATAAATAAATAAACAAACAAATCCAGAGGGAGACAGTGCAGCCAGTTCCTCCCTGACATAGTGCATATCTTTGACATTTTACTCTTCAACAGTCCATTCAGTTTTTCTACAAGCATGTTGGCCTGCGGATGATATATCAAGCACAGTTTGTGCCATATCCATAATAGGGATGCAATCTCTTAAAACAATTTGTTAAAAAAGTTTGTTCCATTGACAGCGAGGAAATACCTTGTGTACCAGAAATGTTGCTGCTGATTTTGTATCAGTTTGTGCACAAGGACCAGCCTCGAGCAGGAAAACAGACATACTATAACAATAGGGTTACAGTAATTGCTGCACCTGTTAAGCATGTCCACATAATAAGTGTGGACCTCCCTGCAAAGGTCCAGTTGGATAGGGAAATGTGCCACTCGACATCCAGGGCATCTGGTCTGTGATGTAAAGATGACACATTGTGCAATTTGCTGCAAATATGTTGATGTATTCTTGTAGGTTGGGGAAAAACCAGTCCTCCTGGATATCAGCTGATATGTACTGTTTTGACACACACCTTGGGTAATGCAATTGATCAAAAGCAACCATAATCAACTCCTGTAATATTACTATTTTATTTGTAACATATTGTCTCTACATCAAATCAGTTGGTGACTGTGCACAGACCCTTTTAATCCCTAGCTCTTTCTCTCACTGAGGTGCCTGACATTGTAACTCAATTATTTGCATGCGAGGTTTGCATTGATATATGCAATTTTTAGCTATAACTGTTAATTGTCACCTCTAGATATGCAATGACATCTGGTTCCCTGTGATATACCGCTTCTTTGGCAGCCTTATCAGCTGCATCATTGCCAAGTGAGATGGGGTCTGTTTTTTGGGTGTGGGAGGAGAATTTAACCACCATAACTAGTGTGGTGCAAGATAAAGCATACATTAATCTCTCCAATAAGATCTCTGAAATCCTATTATTTTCCATCTGAACAACACTGAATGTATTGTGGTGGTCAGAATATATGGTCACTAAGCGTCCTTGGGATGCTATTAATGCTTCGGTTAATGCATTCAGTTCTACTACCTCAGACAAATAGTGTGTTGGTAACCTTTTTTGAGGTACAACCTCATTCTGCCCACCTATGCTGTGCACCACTGCTTCACCTGTGTTTCTCTGGCAAGTCTACTGATCAATCGGTGATGAGCCATCACCTTAGAGGACCTCCCCTTCCTCAAGTGTGTCATCCCTTGCTCATATTAAATCATGTTCGGGAACTTCGTCGGTAACAGAATCATGTACTTCCTCACCTTCCTCAACAGTTATTGCAATAAACGTGGCAGGATTCACTGTGCAGCATGTCACAATGTGAATGGACAGGCTTGACCAAAATTAATTCATATGCAGAGGCCCTTTGTGTGGTTAGAGTGAATTTAGATTTCTAAAGAATTGTGAATACTGCATTCTCTACATATAATGGCATTGAGCAACCCATAGTGACTGTTGAGTATTTCCCAATGGGAAACTCTGCAGCAGCCAGTGCTTGTTCACAAGGTAATTGACCCTGCATCACTGAATCTAATATGCCACTGTAGTATGCTCAGGGTTTGCGTCCAATGGATGTTTCCTGAGCCAACACTGTGGTCATGACCTGATCATTAGAATGGGAGAACAAATAACATTATTTCGTGTAATCAGGTGTTGCCAATACTGGTGCATTACTTATAGCATTCTTGCACTCCGAGAAACATATTATCATTTCTACTGTCCATTTGAGCGTCCCTTTACTATTCTGGGCTTCTTTGAGTCCCTGCAGTAGAGGCTTTGTGTAACTAGAATACTCATAAATCCATACTCTATAATAGCTACACAAACCCAAACACAGTTGGATTTCTTTGACGGTATTGGGCTGTGGTGTGTTCTGTACTGCAGATGTTCTTTCTGGCGTTGCTCTTTTCCCTGCAGATGATATTATCTGTCCCTAATACAGCACCTCTTTCTGACAATATTGCATTTTGTCCTTGTCTAACTTGTATCCTTTGTACGCAAGCAGTATTAACAATTTTTTATTTTTTTATTTTATTGTAAAACTTCAACTTGATATGTTATATCATGTTTTTGTTACATTTCAGAGAAAAATAAGTGCATTTTCATTTCCATCTCCTCCTTAGAATTGCCAAAGTCAGATTTAACAGTAAAAGTTGGACGGTTAGGAGACACGGTCACATAAAACTACAACGACTGTGATGGCGCGACTTTCAATTACTCACGACATTCAGTTAGGAACTGACTTCAGAACTTCATCGAAAAAATTGATTAAGTTACAGGAGAGCTTGATGTTATGTCCTGCTACAGCATAGTCCTACCAATCATCTGACACATAGGATTGTGGTTTCAATTCCTTTAAATGCACTTCGCGGAGACCTGTCAACATAGGGCATATGGCTGCTAGATGTTTTAGAGACTCGACTTCTGTTGTTTTACAGAATCGGCAGTTATTTTTGACTGTTTCTTTGTTCTTGCGCATCCAAAGTATCTCGTTGGTGTTTACAGCGTTCAATCATAGCCTTAGGAATTGTGCCCTATGATGACGCGATGGACAATTCGTGAGATATTTTGGTTGACAGTGTAATTTTACCATACTTCTGGAGGAAGGCAAGATAGATTTGAGGGCTAAGCGGCTGTTGTAAATTGTGATCCAGTCCCATGTTGCTAACTTCTTTTTAGCATGTTGTGGGCGCTGGATTAGCTCTTCTTCAGATATGCCTGCTTCAACCATAGTTAGATTTAGTTTGAGCTTCCATGCATGAATAAGGACATTGTCAGTGGATTCTTTGCCCGGCTTGAAGATGTTGTATGCCGGTATAGAGGAACCAAGTAGTATCTTACGCAAGGTAGATAAAGATTTCCAGACGATTGTCATATAAGTTGAATTCAAGGCTAGCTCGTATATCAGGGCTGACATTGAGATGTAATTCGGAAGGTTCAAAACACGTCTCCAAAACTTTCCTTCCAATCGGCTCCAAATGTTGTAGTTAATATTCAAGGCATTGTTGGGATTACTTTTTGGAGATAAAACATTATAACGGGTGTGATGGAGAATTTCCTGTAGTCAATGTTGATTTTAACAGCTTGAATACTCAAAATCTTTATTTTAGCCATCAAATAGCCAATCCAGGCAGCTTCACAAACCGAGTCGTTGACCATTGCACCTAGATAACGGATTGACTTGATGACATCTAGTGCTTTTTTTTCTATGTTCCATTGGAAAGACTTGTCTTTCCTTGACATGGATCGTCCGATGCACATGATTTTTGTTTTTTCTGCATTTAAACACAGCTCATTAGCAGATAAAAACTCCTGCAGGCGAGAAAGAAGATGTTGAAGGCCAATTTGTGTTTGGTCGACCAACACTATGTCGTCAGCGTAGACCAGGTGATTTACAGAGTAACCGTTAAGCTTGGGAGGAAAGCAATGGACAGACTTTAGCCACTCCGGTAAATCAGCTATGAACAGTTTAAAAAGATCTGCTGCAAGTGGACAACCTTGTTTGACGCCTTTAAATGTTCTTATTGGATCTGTAAGGTCGCCTTGTGAATTGAATCTGATTTGAATCGAAGTGTTAGAATGCAGGGCGATGATGGGATCTAACAGATGATCTGGACAATGCCACAAGCGTAGTTTTGCCCATAGTTTAGTCCGGTTGATGGCGTCAAAAGCTTGTCGAAGATCGACAAATGCAAAGAAGATTCTTTTTTTCGCCTCTAATGCTGACAGTTTTAAGAGTGACAAGATTGTAAGATTCACATTGGTTCCCACGTTTTTTGTAAAACCTGTTTGGCGACAGTCAAGTTTTCCAGTTGAGAGAGCCCAATTTACCAACTGTTGGCGCAAGAAAGATCCAAAAATCTTGCCAATAGTGTCCAGAAGGGCGATCGGGCGATAGTTCGCAGGATCGGCCCGACAGCCCTTCTTGTATATAGGAACTACAATTGCCTTAGACCAAGAAGAGGGAAGCCTCCTGCTAATTGTGATCTGAAAAAACAACCTGTGGATATATTTGGCCCAGTGTACACTGTTCTTTTTGAGCATAAGATTTGATATTTGGTCAGGGCCAGCAGCTCTTGAATTTTTCATCTTAGAGATTGCAAATTCAATCTCTTTACAGGAAGGTGTTATGTCCCAAGTGGAAATTATCATATCGGATGGCGGGAGAACTTCAAATACAGGTTTTTCATATATTAGAGTGAAATATTCTGCCATTTATCTCTTGAAATTTCATTTGAAATTACTGGAGTAGATTTCGAGCGGGCTTTATTTAAAATGGCCCAGATTTCACATGTATTTTTCTGTACCAAAAGTTTTAGCATTGTTTCTGCTCGTCCTTGATCAATGATGATTAGATGTGAGCTTAGCCAATTTCGGTATGATTGCCGCCACTTCTTGACTTCCATTGCCTTGCAATGCGGGTCACTCAGCTCTCTTTTGATTTGCCTAAGATCTTTCCTTAATAGTTTTTTTGCCGCTGCTATTTCAGAGCTATATAGGTGTTTTGGCAATGACCCGAAGACTCTTGAGTTGAAAATTGTCTGAGTTTGGTCGATCAGCAGCGGCGTGTACTCTACTGTCTGGAGTACGTTTAGACTGTGGCTTAGATGGGCAATAGCAGATCCATTAGTTCTCAATCGATTACCTGCGGCGTTTGATTGTAGTTGGTGCGAGTATTTTTCTGGCATGTTACAATATTCTTCGCACCAAACAAGTCGCAGCATATCATGATCGCTAGATGACATCGGTTGCACATTAAGAGAAATGGCTTTTTCAAGAAAATCTGTCGAGGCCCAAATATAATCAAGAGTATTTGTTCGAGCCATGCTATGCCACGTCGGATTAGCAGGAGAGTCGCCTTGAATTGTTCCATTTAACATCTGACAGTTGCGTTCCAGGAGATCCTTAGCCCAAGTTTGGCCTCTCGGAATGACTTCGAGATCAGGCAGCCGAACATTTGACTTGGTAAGTAGATCGAATTTAAACCAACTACAGTTGAGGTCTCCACAGATGAGTACGGAAATGTTATCATGTTATAGAAAAGTGTGGTCGATTTCATTCAATACTGACTGGATGAAAGATGTTGATGAGATCATAGCGGGATTCCAATATCCATTTATTATTAAGAGATTAGAAACAGTGGCTCTCAGCGAAAGTTTGATCAAAGTGCTTTGCACAAATGGATTTGGGTTCGTGGAGGCTACCAACGTCCACCAGTTCCGGATTTTCAAGAGAGTTATTAGACCTGCAAAAGGCCGGCCTTTTGGGTTCTTGCCAGCTGGGTTTATCAGCGTGGTAAAACCATCACGTGTAGGGGGATCTCGTAGCCACGTTTCTTGTACACATATGACGAATACATTATCCAAAGGTTCGTGGAATGTATTAAATAAATGCGTGAATCCTCTTGTATTCCATGACAGTAGAATTAGCTCTTGTTGTTTGGCGCTAGGTCATTGCTATTTACGTGGTCCGTTTGGAAATATTTCCGCGTTGTTAGCTCTTCTTTCAAATGACTGATGCGTGGCAGCGTCTAGAATATCGGGAGATGAAGCTAGGGATTGACGCAGGGCCGCTCGCTTGGCAGCTCCATGGCTTACTTCATGGTCAAAATTTGTAATTGAATCTGCTTTACATAGGTCTTCTATTGTGTGCACAGTAGGAAGGCATCTGCATACTGAATGACCATACTCAGTGCATGTATATTGCCAAAATCCACATGGAGAAGTCTGTTGAAAATCCTCGGTGCTCACAGTATCGCTGAGAAGGTCTGGTGTGTTGAAACCTTCGCCTGCAATAGCTAAACCTGGTGAGATACTGAGAATCGGGTGCTGTGGAATGGAAAATAGTTCATTTTTCAAATCAATAACAGTGAAATGTGTGGCCTCATTTGGAATATTCGAATGGAATGGTGGGGTAAGATGCTACTGGGAACTCTGCTTCAATAAAATGATTCGATGGGTGGAAGTCCTGTACCATCCTCCATCTTGAACCTTTTGCTTTTTTGACAGTATAATGCCATGCACATGGGGATTCTGAAGGTACTATGATGCCCTGTTGCCATAATGCCACAATTGTCTTGTGTATTCCCTCATCCACTTCTCTTGACAATGGATATTGTCGCACTGTGGGTAACACTGCTTCCTGCTTCAACATGATGCATACTGCTCTTATGCTCTTCAAGAGCCCTACATCATGGGGGTTGTCTGTCTATAAAGTGCCGGGGACCCTTAGCAAATCCTCCTTTAAATATGCAGGCATGTATTTAGTCATGAGGATGGGACAAGGTACATTCCCAATCTGAATCATTATTTGTCATGGGATACAGACTTCTAATATCATTTCACCATCGTTATCTGCATCCTCAGACAGCTGTCTTTCTAACACCCCACTCAGTTGTTGAGATGGGTCAATACACAAAATAGTACACCAGTCATCTCCCTCCTCATCAGTCCCTATGAACACTATCTTGTAATCAGCAATCAACACCCCCCCCCCCCAGGTCTAGCATGATAATGGTAACTGACACACAGTCTCTTGGGTAACTGCTGTCATTCAAAATTCAGATGGCACTCTCCAATGTTTGTTTCTGATGCCCCCAACTCAATATCATGGTTGTTCCATAGATAAACAAATCCAAGTGCTAGAGTATTCCTCTAGTAGAGCTGTCACTGTCTGTCACGCCCTTGGAGTATCTCACAACTCCTTCCTGACCACGGAAGCCAAATGGTAGTTGACCCTCCCATCTTGGTTGGCATGGGTTCCTGATTCTAGATAACTGGTAACCTTGAGGCAGCCAATGGGGTGGAAGATGGTCAGGGAGTAGTTGTGGATAGGGGAGGTAAGGGAAATCGGGTAGAGGATTAGGGTAGCTTGCGTTGGATAGGGACGGAAGCAGTAGAAAAGAGACATACAACACAGAATGTCTAAAAGGAACCTAGCCAGGTGTGGTCCCTTCCTCCCTTTTACTCACTGTGCCGTTCTTAATTAGAACACTTTGCACCTGAGATCAATCACCTGTACCCCGTGGCACACTTCTTCTTAATTAGGAATGCAACTCTTCCCTAAACTCCTGCTCTGCAACATATAGAGCATTTATGCAAAGCGACAAACAAGAGCATACTTAGGCAACCACATGGACATGAACATGCCAACATCCGCACTTTTAGCAATCCACCTTAAGCAGAAGCATGGAAATGAACATTTAGACATGCACACCGTAAAAGGTAGTCATAGACAACGTATTGGCCCCCACTGAGCATCTGAAGGGAGCTGTAGTGATGAGAGAATGTTGCAGAACAATGAGCCACAAACAAGTGAAGCAAAGCATAGCCCCTAAGCATGTGTTCTCATAAAGCGTTCTCCCTTAGTCCTTTAGCTTAAACATATCCCAATCACATTCCCATATTCCATAGACAAAGCTGATGCATTTATCTGAGGCCTGTGGGGGGTCTGGAGACACCACTCAGACAAGTAGGCGTGCGTGCGGGAGAGCGAGGAAGGGATTACTTTGCTATGTCACCATTTCCTCCTAGAGCCTGCCTGCTCATGACACAGAAGCACTGGCAGCAAGGAGGGGCTACCTTGCAACTCTGTGTCATTCTGCTCGCCGCACCTCCGTTATCCCTCAAGCAACAGCTTTGCTTTCAAAACAAAATCACCAGCAAGCATCACGGGTGGGGAAGGAGCTTATAAAAGGCTGAACCTTGCGCACATGCGCCCTCCATCCAGAACACAGAGCAGTATGGGGAGAGTAGTCCCAAGTGGTCAGGGGCCCCAGCACTCCACACTTCCAGGGCTTGTTAGCGCATGTGCTGTGGCTACGCCCGCAAACCTCCCCATGATTCACACCAGCTCCCTAATTCCTCCATTTTCTCACACTGTACAATGCCAGAACCCTAGCATAACAAATTCCTCATGCAGAGAAAACTATCCCTTCTACGTGAAAGACATTGTCATATTTAGCTGCTTAGTAGAATCCTACCTAACAAATTCCCTGGTTTTGCAGTTGGAAACAGTAGCATAGCTAACACCTCTTGGATACCTAACTTGATGGTAAGTCTTCTCTAAATTAAACTGAATGTGTACAGCCCCAGAGAACCCCTGCGTGTACAATACCTTTGCTTTCCTGACAAGGGGAAGCACCCTTCCTTTATATGCAAATTTGTTGCGCATGTGTCAACCATAAAAACAGATGATTTGTTACCTATCTCCATACCTAGAAGGGGTTTCTCTTCTCGGTTGGTGGTGACTGATTGGACTGGGCATGCCAGGACTTTCTGTGGGCATCCTAATCTGGATATGTGTTTGACCCTGCGAATATAACTGGGGTACTGCCCATCACACTAGCCTCTGTACAGCGTGTCACTGCCGTGTGGCAAAGCATTTTTGTCCCATGCTTGTGGTGCTGGCTGTTGTGTCTGGTGCTGCAGATACACTGGTGTGCTATTGGGTGCTGGGGGTTGCATCTGTTGTGGTATTGGCACCTGATATTAATATTGGGGCTGTTGTCTCTGCTGTGACACCAGAGGGGGCACTGTGCCATACAGGGCACTTGGATGTACAATTCCGTACTGCTGTTTATTTGTAATGGGGCGCCAGTTGGCTGGGATATGCATGAGGATCATAAGCATATGCTTGCATGGTCCTACACACTCGTGCAAAATGGCCCAGTCTCCCACATGACCAACATGGTCCTGGTCCTAGTCCAACAAATCTCAGCCCCATTCTCCTCCTCTACCCCTGTGTCTTCCCTGAAATCCCCCTTTCCCTCAAAGCAACACCCCTGATAACCTACCGATACCGTCACTGGTAACTTTTGTGGTCTGGATAGCCTTGATATACTTCTGTCTAATTTGGTGCCACACTTGGTTCTACCTGTGCCATTCTCGGTTCCACCCACCCTGCAGGTGGCCCTGTAATCACTGCCCCTTCTGTGATCAACATTGCTAATTTCTTTTATACCAACTTTACCTCAGCCTTCTGCGTGTTTTCCACCACATCCTTCGCTCTCTCTCCTACCGCTGCCTGCAATGATGTATGATAATTGCCTGAATCTCTGCCCATCCCTTAGCCTCGATCCCCACTACCTTGTTCAAATCTTTCTGCACCTCCTTTGGAAGTCCTTTCTTGAACATATGATAGAACATTGATATAGCCTTATCCCATAGTTCCTCTGTCTCCATCCTCCACAACAGCTCAATCTGGAGTATGTATTGTGCAGGGCCTTTGTCTTATTTCATAGTGCATGCCATAATTGAAGGCATGTCCAGTGTGTTGTGAAATGCTGCTGTTAAGGCAGCCCACACTTTAGCCCAACAATTGTTAAAATGTGCCACATCATGATTGTCATCACCCATTTGTACCCCTGGGTAACCTGCTTTTTCCCAAATATCATCAGATTGGTCTGCTAGTAATGCAACAAACAAGCTTTTCATATCTCCTACCGTTAATGTAATGCCTGTGGTCTCTTAATCAAGTGCATATATCCACTTTCCTGCTCCTGCTGCAATGAATGACAGTGCCTTCATCAAGTTGTTTCTATCCATGTGTGGCCACAGCCTGTACTGTGCCCTGCTAGGACCTATATGCAAATGGAAACTGTGTTCTCACCTGCTTGGCTGGTACATTTCTCCCCCCTTGCTTCGCCTTCACCACTGCTGTGCGGCCTGGTTGCGCTCTCAGACTTGGACCCCATAAACGCTATACTGTCTCAGTCAACCTGGGTGCCGTCATATCTCCTTGTTCCTCATCTGTCCCCCATTCCTTCTCCTCTCCTACTCCTACATTGACATATGATCTGATTGACTCATAAACTAAACCATCCACCTGTGGGATCCTCTCTCGATCCACCTCATTTTTGTGGCCATCATGCTTCGTTTCAACATGTATATTCATAATTGTGCTCTTATCAATTCTAAATAAAATATCACCTGCCCTCTATTCATAAGTGCCTATTGGCCCTTCTTCCTGTTCTAGCTTTACTCGCACAAGCTCTGCGTCTGTCTTTCAAAACGCTGTTTCTAATACTCTCTGTCCCCTGTTCTCTGTCTTCATGTCTAATGGGTCATGCATCGCAATCACTGCTGGGGTTTTACAGGACTTTTCCATAGGTTGAAGGTGCTCTCTGCATCAGGCAGCATGGGGCACATACTCGGGCTTGGTATAACCTGCAGCTGCTTGCTTGGGGTAATAGTCCTGTCGGGGTAGCGGGGCCAGGGCGGTTGTTTGTATATCACAAGATGCAGGATTTACAAAAGTTGAGGGGGGGCATCTTCCAAATCCTTAACCATTCTCCAAAGCTCAAGAATGCCCACCCTACTCTTCAACGTCTTCCCCTTGCATTTCACCACTAAATAAGTGTACATGTGGCCCAGAACATCTTTATTATTTGATCCATCTTCGGGGCAAGGCTTGTAGATGCCTCCTCTTGTATTAGTGACCCACTCCCTTAGGTACTTCATAATATTCTTCGGGGTACAGCTGTAATGCTGTACACCTGTATTCGAGTGTGGTAAGGGAACTCATAGTTACACCTAATCCTCCATCGTAATAATCTTCTGTTTTCTAAAGCTGATCCAGTGGCGCTGATCCACCACGCCGTCCCAACTCTGCCCACCCCTCCCCATAATCGGCACCCACAAGCTTACCCCACCACACCTCTATTCACAGAACTCAACAACCCCCACTCCAACTATAACAATCCACAAAACACTGTAAACTATAATTCGGTAGAACACAATTATATACAAAATGATGTAGACACTTCCTCAGTTTCCACTTTGAGATGAGGGAATGTACTGCCTTACTCCACCTTATGCTGGGTGAAGGGATCCTAGACCCGCCATATAATAGGCCTAAACAAAAAAAAAATCACACTTATATACTCAATGGTTTAGACCATTCCTTTGTCCCCTTGCCTCAGGACAAGAGAATTTCCCCTCGTCACACTCACTTTTGTCGAGTGGAGGGATCCCAGGTCCTTTATATACTGGACCTAACCTCTATTTTGCTTGCAACTCTAACTTTCCTCCACAATTGAGGAGATCATGTTTCCTCTCTCTTATCGTTTTCTCACTTTATATTATCATGATGTCACCTTTCCTCTCAGTGGACGAGAGATCCCTCTGGCCACCTATGTATGTATATAAAAAAAAAACTAATATTGCCACTTGGTCTTTTACAGCCAATACACTCACAATAAACTCACTCCACACACATACATTTGTCTCTTGTTGTTTTCCTCTGCAGAGGTGGACTTCTATCTATGCCTTCTCCCGAGCACCTCCGTTATGGGGACCCATCAACAGCCTGCACAATCTGGGAGCAATGCCCCACTTCAAGGAGCAGGCAGGCCGTCTAGCAACACAGTGCCTGTGAACATTTTCAAATTGTGCATGGAGGACTGGTCAATGCAGCTGGGCACCACATCCCAGGTTTTGCGGCTGGGACACTCCCGCCCTCACCCAGAGTGTGGGATCACGTCGGGGTCACCAATTTGTGAAGAGAAATAGCAACCCAAAACCCAAACAGTAAAAATAATTCAAAAGGCCAAATAACCACTGCACCGATTTCTAAGGGAAAAAACTGTTAATTACATGCAAAAAGGACACAGACAGTCCCATAGAACCAAACTGCCATGGAGCTCATCACTTTGCAAGAAGCTACAGGTTAAATAGCGGAAAATAGCAAAATCAGAAAACATAGGTTACAATGTTATCCCACAAACCTCATTGGCTACCACATATAGAATATGATGATACCCCCATAGTCTGTGGACAAATTGGCCACAACTAATCTAAACCCATTCCCCTAGACACCTGACCCACTACATTGTCACTTTCAATCCAGATACGGGATTGGGTACTCAAAAATGGACACACTGATCAATCGTGACCGTCAAGTGATATGCACCCCTCCGAACCAGAAATGTTAAAAGTAAAATGGCAAGGCCAACTCTTCTCTGATAAGCCAATAGGCCTTTTCATCTTACCAGACACTGCGGTGCACACACACACTCCGACCTTGTACTGGATTTATTGGCATCACCTCTGCTGATTCTATCCCAAATCATAGAACTTTCCAGGCACGGCTCCCCCTTATCTCCTTCAAACCCCAGGTGCCTAGTAATCACATGATGGGGTCAGCACTCTTGTGCTTGAATTTCAGGGATTTATTTGCTTTGGTTGTGCATCTACTTGTTATTCATATGGGATGACCGCCCCTGGGTTAGGGCAGTAGTGCTCTAAATATTTTCCAGACCTATTGGCATCACACGGCCTTGTGCCCTGTTCTCATGAATTTATCTTTCGAAGGGCGCATACCTAGCTGCCCTACCTATAAATAAAATTCCATTCCCGCCACATTCGGGTCTTGCAGCTGGGTACAATTAGCAGTTATCTGTGCACTGCTGGTGCATCTGACCTCAGGTTTTCTCCAGGGGAATGGACAAGCTGATTTGTTTTTGTGACTGAACTAAACAGAGCCACAGCTCCACATCAGGGCCTGTGTTCTCTTCTGTTCATCATGTACTAGGCCTTAACATCCAATATGGTGCTCTTCTCCCCACGTTAGACCTCATATGGTAATGCAGTCCCTGTAGGCAGGATGACACAATTTGGCTCGGTTTCCAACACAATAAACAGTTCAAAAACGTGGATCGAGGCCCATCTGGCCTTCCACGTTAAAGTCTCATTTCTTGACTTCCAAAATAATGTTTCAACCAAAAAGTTCACAAAGGTCCCCCTCTGTTGGGCTAAGACCTTTCATCACACAGTTCTCGTAGGTTGAACCTCTCACAATACAGTTCAACACAAACTTCGTAGGTCCCCCTCTGTCGGGGTCAGACCTCTCACAATAAAGTTAAACACAAACTTGCAAAGGGCTCCCTTCCCCAAGCTAATTTTACTTCGGGGTCCCTCTCTCGGGCTCGGACCGCTTTCGGATGTCCAAGACTTTCAAATGTACGTGGCTTTCTTTACTGACCACTGCAGGACCACTTTGATTCAAAGTTTACAGTTCAACTTTCACTCTCCTCTTCTCTAGGAGTTAAACTTCTTTATTTCACTTTTGTTGTTCATTCACTTTATCGCTTTACACTATTTACTTTTCATGGAGACTTTCGATTGGGCTACTTCCTTTTGCTGGCCTTACAGCTTTTACTTCAAAGTTCATTCACAGGTCTGCCTTTTCTCACGTCTCATCCACACACGTGCAGCCTTTACTTGTGATATAATGTTGCTACTTCAAACTTTAACACACACCAGTCTTTCAGGTAATTTGCCAACTCAAGGCTGTGTGTGTTTCTTTCTTGGTTTTGCGTTTCCCAATTCACGAGTCAAGGTTAGTACCACAGGCTTGGCCTCACCTCCTCAACTCACCCAGGCGGGTTGCTGGCATCCTTGAAACACAATGTAATCTTCACTTGTGGGATCTGGCCTTCTCCACGTGTCCCGGTTAGGGAGAATTCTCATTTATGGCTAATTTCCCTCACCTAGTGATTCCCCCAGCAGCTTTGCTGGACTTCTGGAGTTTATTTTGTTTTCCACCTGGTAAGAGTGAGAGGTTTTCCCCTACTCTTACCTGTGTTTTCCTATGTGTTTCCATCTGTTTTTGTGATTGTGGGCTCTGAACTACACCACTTCTGTAGCCCCTTCTTTGTGTGTGTCACACAGGACCTTCAGTGCCGTGGCACAGGGTTGTCTTTGAGACTTCCCTCAACTCCATTTCTGAGGCGACTACTGTCCCCCAGAAAAGGGTAAAGTTACCATTAACTTTACTTAGTCAATCTACCACAGATCCAGTACACCCCATCTTCCATGGAGTACTGGAAAGGGTTAACTCGTATCCCTTTTTTATCTGTCGCTCCTAGAGCATTGTTTCCCTCTTTTAACACTTAGACTTGGCTGGTGGCAGTGGTATCTACCATAACTTTTCTACCGCGATTATATCAGATAAACGTGGTACTGTTCTTGGCTATTACATTAGCCTCGAACATAAATCCGCTTGACCAAATTGTCTTTTTTTTGGCTCCGGTTGGGTTTATTTGCCATTTATTTTTGTTAAAGTCCTTCTTGTGTTTTACTTTGCGCGGAAAACTAGGTTTGCCTTCTTTGTTCACTGTCTTTTGGAGTACTTCTGCCCAGAAGCCCTCATCAAGGTGCCTGTGTGTCTAGGTGGGCTGAATGTGAGGGAGGGGTGTAGTGACCCCCTGCACACGGTATCCTAGGAAACCCAAGTCACACTTTGTCATGATTGGCCATGGTAGTTGTCTGGGATGGACAACCCCTCTGCTGGGTGATTGAGAGACAGGCTGTGTGAATGGTTTTTTTTCGCATAAAAGGCCGGTCTCTTGGGCTAGAAGTCAGAGAGTCACCACTGGAACTACAAGGAACCAAAGAGAAGCGGAGAGAACGACGGCTGCTGCAACTACCCCGTCCCGGTGAAGCCCTGCTGTAGTCCTGAGCCATCTGCCTTTCAACGAATCAGAGAAGATCCAGTCCGGAGTCTTCTTCCCTTGAGCTTGGTGGGGATAACCAGCTCATATTCTACAGCCAGAGGATCCTCTTCCGTGGTCGAAATCGCTGCACACTGCTGTAGTGGTCCGGATAGCCACCTGAAGAGCCTCTCCTGTTTTTTTAAGGAGCGCACATTTTATTCTGTGTCGCTGCCGCCGGCCTCATCCCTGTGTGGTGCAGACCCCCTTAAGACGTCCTCCTTCTCGACGAAGCTCCAGGAATCGTGGGTCTGCGGGAAACCAACAGGAACAACTGCCAGGGCACCAGCTGCACCATTGGAACAAGGTACTGTGTTCTTTTGAGGAAACTAGGTGAATCCCTTTTTCTTCATTTCCAAGGCTTGACCTTGTCTTCCCTCCTTCTTATAACTTTTGCTTCTGAACATTGACAATATCCAAGTACTTTTGGTTCCATTGAATCGTGAACTGTTAGACCGTGTGATCTTCGGCAACTGGCCCCGGTGTCTTCGACCCTGGCTCCGGCCCTTTGACCTTTGAACTCCTGTCTCTGAGCATTTCTTGATTCTGCCTGCCTAACCAAAATATTGCCTGTGATTTTTTTGCCTCCAACTCCCTCTGGGTATCTCAGGTGCTAAGTGTGTTTTTGCCCCGGTAGCATTTCATGTCACGGATACGCGTTTGTTTAGTAGACCGAACTGTCAAAAAGTGATCACATTCGTATTCGCGGTAACGTGTTTTTGTGCCTAATACCGGTTCATTCCAACACAGGGTACTTACCTTGAGACTTACTGTACAAAGTGAATTGGTTAGTTGTAGTATATTTAACGTGTGGTTTTTATTGAAGTTTAATAAAGTGATGTGTTTATAACGAATGGTTTAAAAATAAATGTACGCATATTTTTCTACCTGAAACCTTGAGTCAGTGTTTGCTTGAGTCACAGTAATTGTGGTCCCTTTGTGTAATCTCTGCTACTGCTCATATACTCTTGAGATAAGCCTGGCTGCTGCACCACTGCTACCACTTTGACATAGAAGTACAATCTTGTACCCAAGATAAAACTTGTATCACCACTTGTAGTCTTAATTCTGTGTAGTGGTCCCTAAGGGCACTGCACAGGATTCTGCTTAACACTGGTGTACAGCGGTGAGGATTTGGAAGTAGAGTGATTACACTTAGAGTGCTGCTATTGCTTGGGTTCAACTAACCACAAGGCTAACACCACTAATTCTATTTAACTAAGAAATCATGTCAAATATGGAAAACTACACTGAAGAGAGTATTTTACTCTATACTGCTGAGGAACCATGTGTAGGGATATGGATATATCTGATAAAGGAAAGAAATCTGAACTAGTTGCAAAGTTAATGGGAAAAAGTCTGGAGTGTGGGTCAGAAGGACCTATCACTCCAGCAAATGTGGATTTTGATGTTTCTGATTCTGAGAGTGTTAATTGTGAAGAAGTAGATGAGTCCTTGCTAGGAAACCCTGCAACTCCCGTGCCTGCTCAGAATGCACAACCTCTGCCCACAGGGACCCCCACAGGTCCTACACTTACTCCTGAGTTTATTGAACTTGAGAAAATGAGGCTTGAATTAGAAGTGAAACATATTGATGCACAAACTGCCATGAAACATCAAGAGTTAAGGTTCAGAGAAATGGAGCTGAACCATGAACTAGATATGAAGAAACTGTCTCTAGAAAATGCTTCTCTCCCAGAGTCTATAGGTCTTCATGCCCTAAGAGACCCCGTATGCCAAAGGAAATGATTGGTATGTATGAGACTAAACTTGATATCTTGGATTGGTTAGCAATGTTTGAGTACAATCATGGGATTCAAGGTATCTCAGGGAATCAGTTGATTCCCTGGCTTTTCTCTATGCTCCTCCCTGTTGCAAGTGATGCTGTAATGGAGTTGGGGGAGGAGGATAAGCAGGATTATGAATGTGTGAAACTAGCATTAATAGCTAGGTTTGGTTAGACCCCTTCCCAGTATCTTAAGAGGTTTAGAACCCTCAAAAAGCATGATGGTACCCCTTGGGCTACCTGGGTGTGTGAATGTTTGACAAACGTAGATGGTTGGGTTAAGGCTCACAAAGTGAACACTTATGAAGGTTTGAGGAATCTTGTAATGTTGGAGTCTATTTTTGATGTCTGCTCTCCTGAGCTTAGACAACACTTGGCTGATTCAAAGGAGATAGATCCTAAGAAACTAGCTAAGGCTGCTGACTTGTGGGTTGCCAACAGGGCTACTCACAAGGATTCTGGGGCTACTTAGAAGAAGGATGAGGGGAAGCAGCCAAAGAAAGACAACACAGAGAATTCCAATAATTCCAATCCAAAAGAGGGCCCCAAACATAACCAGGGTAAGCCACAAGGTAAACTGAATCAAGCTAGTGTACCACCTGGTTCCACACCAGATGGAGGCCAGGGAAAACCCCCATTCCAGAGAGCATTTGGAAAATGCTTTGTTTGTGGGTTGCCTGGCCATGTGAAAGGAGATCCCAAGTGTAAGGGTAAACCTTCAGGGATCAACACGGTCTCCTTAGCCTTCTCCCAGGTGGATGAAGTACCTATGACCAGTGGAAACTTTCAGCTACTAGCCGATGAGCCCATGAGAGTCTCAGCTAGTGTTTCTTTAGGGTCCTTGGGTCTTTGGTAACAACAGAACTTAGATGTCTATAACTCAATCCCAGATAATACTAAAGAGTATTATAAAGATAGTGTTCTTGTGAATGGTCAGGAGACCCCTGCCATCAGAGACACTGGAGCCAGCATAACTGTGGTTGATGAAAGTTTTTTCAAAGTGGAGGATGTTGCTAAGGCACCCAAACACTTAACCAAGTTAGCTGGATGCCCTGTGCAAATGGTTCCCCAGTTACCAGCTCTCATCCAGTGTAATGACATGACTGTCAGAATACCTGTATGTGTGCAAAATAACATACCTGGGAGGGTCCTGTTGGGTAATGACCTTAAAACTCTTGGAGTTGTGTCTAGCACCCCTAGGCCTCCCAGCAGAAGGAAGCAGGAGCTCACAAGGTCTGCAAGGGAGAGAACCTTGAGAGGCTCTCCTGGGGACATGATAGAGGAAACTATCACCCCAAGTCCACAGGACTTACCTACTGCTATTGCAGGACAAGAAAAGACAAAGGGGAAACCTAGGTCTGCCAGCAAGAAACCAGCAAGCACTCCTGTGCCCAGAAGGACATCTCCGAGACCGTCCAAAGTCACACCTGTGACTCCCACACCAGCTGAGGCGGAGTGTGAGGTTCAACCCTGTATTGTCAAACTAGATACTGAGGAATCAAATCTAGAGGAGGATCTTAACTTGGTAGGAGATCTTGACCCTGTTGACCATCCTGAGCTGCAGTCTTTACTGGCAGAAGGTGGAACCAAAAGAGAAGATTTCAGTAAGGGACAAAGAGAGTGTCCTCCCTTGGGAGGTCTTTGCCAACAGGCGGCTTCTCAGCTCAATGGGACTGAGCCTGGGAAGTATAGGTTGCACTGGGAAGATGGCCTCTTCTACAGTGAACCAACTGAGTCAACCCCTGGAGACTACAGAAAACTTGTAGTACCTCTAGTGAACTGACTCCAGTTTCTGCAGTTAGCCCATGAGGTACATTTGTCTGGTCACTTAAGTTTTAAGAAGACCAAAGAAAGGCTAGCTCTGCACTTCTACTGGCCTAAGATGGGTACAGAAGTAGACAAGTTCTGCAGGAGCTGCCACACTTGCCAAACCTCTGGCAAGAGTGGATCCAAGAATGTGGCACCCTTAGTGCCTCTCCCAGTGGTGGGAATTCCTTTTGAGAGGGTTGGGATTGACATTGTTGGTCCTCTTGACCCTCCCACAACTTCAGGCAACAGATTTATCCTGGTTGTAGTGGACCATGCCACTAGGTTTCCTGAAGCTATACCTATGAGGGCTGTTACAGCTCCGGCTGTGGCTAAGGCCCTCTTGGTATTTTTACCAGAGTAGGTTTTCCTAAGGAGGTGATATCTGAAAGGGGATCAAATTGTATGTCCCACTACATGCAAACCATGTGGATAACCTGTGGAGTTACCTAAAGTTCTCAACTGCCTACCACCCCAAACCAATGGGCTGGAAGAGAGGTTTAACAGAACTATAAAGTGCATGATAGGTGCTTTAGAAGAACACCTTAGAAGAAAGTGGGACCTTTTACTGCCATGCCTTCTCTTTGCATATAGAGAAGTCCCTCAAGAGGGAGTAGGATTTAGTCCCTTCAAACTTCTTTATGGCCATCCAGTCAGAGGTCCATTGGCCCTGATTAAGGAGGGGTTGGAGAGTGCTCCTTCCCCCAAGCCAGTCAGAGTGACTGACTATGTGATAGGTCTCTGGAGCAGAATGTCACACATGATGGCAGAGGCAAGTGATAACTTGAAGGCTGGTCAAGCTCTGGTCAAACATTGGCATGACCACAAGGCTAACATGGTTGAGTTTACTCAAGACCAGCCTGTTCTTGTTATGGTCCCCACAAGGCAGAGGGCCTTGCAGGGCAAATATATAGGACCCTTCAAGGTTGTGGGAAAACTTGGAGAGGTGAACTATCTGGTGGATTTAGACAATCCTGAGGAGGCTCCCAGAGGCTTTCACACCAACTGTTTAAAGGCTTATGTCTCCAGACCTGACATAAGAGCTTTGCTTCTAGCTTCAGCTCAGTAGGAGGAGGAGAGTGAACCTCTGCATAACCTCCTCAGAGGCTTGCCTTTAGATGAGCAAGTGGAAGGAGTTAATCTCTCTTCCAGTCTCACATCTGAGCAGCAGGATGAGTGCAAGTTACTGTTAAATCAGTTTGCCTCCCTGTTCTCACTTTCACAAGGCTTGAGCCCTTGTGGCCAGCATGACATACACACTGGTGCCTGTCTGCCTGTCAAAAGCAGGGGGTACAGAATGTCAGACAATGTCAGATCCCACATAAGGAATGAGGTCAACAAAATGCTTGAACTCGGGGTAATAGAACCCTCTACTAGCCCATGGTCTAGCCCAGTTGTGCTTCTACCAAAGGCAGGATCCAAGGAGTTGAGATTCTGCGTGGACTATAGAGCTCTAAATGCAGTCACCATGACTGATGCCCATCCTTTGCCTATGACAGATGAGCTGGTGGACAAACTTGGTGCAGCCAAGTACCTCAGCACATTTGACCTAACGCCAGGCTATTGGCAAATAGCCTTGACAGACCATGCCAAGGAGAAAACTGCATTCTCCACCCCAGCTGGCCTCTACCAATTCACGGTAATGCCTTTTGGATTAAAGAATACACCTGCTACATTTCAGAGGATTGTCAATCAAGTTCTGAATGGCATGGAGGACTTCTGCATGGCATACTTGGATGACATTGCAGTGTTCAGCCCTACATGGAAAGAACATGTTGAACACCTAGGTTATGTATTGCAGGTTCTTGAACAGGCCCATCTGACCATAAAGGCAAGCAAATGTCAAATTGGTCAGAGTTCAGAGGTCTACCGTGGACATGAGGTAGGAGGAGGTGAAATAAGGCCACTGCCTAGCAAAGTACAAGCTGTACAAATCTGGGCCACCCCTACTACTCAAACACAAGTGAGAGCCTTCCTAGGTCTCACTATTATAGGAACTTCATAGAGAACTATGGGACCATAGCTTCTCCCTTGAATGTCATCTCCTCTCCCAAATGTTCTAAAAAGGTCAGATGGAATGAGGAATGCAATCAAGCCTTTGAAGGCCTAAAGAAAGCCCTTTGTCAAGCTTCAGTCCTAAGAGCTCCTGACTATCACCAACCTTTCATTGTACAAACTGATGCTTCTAATGTAGGTATAGGTGCAGTCCTTAGTCAACTGGATGAGAAAGGTAGGGAACACCCCATTTGTTTCATCAGCAGGAAGTTAAAGGATCCTGAGACAAGGTGGGCAACAATAGATAGAGAATGCTTTGCTATTGTGTGGGCACTGAAGAGGTTTAGACCATACTTGTATGGATCTACCTTCACTCTTCAGACTGACCACCAACCCTTGAGATGGCTGACGCAAATGAAAGGGGAAAACCCAAAGTTACTCAGATGGTCAATCTGCCTGCAAGGATTTGATTTTTCCATTGAGTACAGAGCAGGAAGTCACCACCAAAATGCTGATGGTCTCTCTAGGATGTTTGTAACCGACTAGAGGTATGAGGTCCATCCAGGAGTGGATTAAATCCTCCTGTCCCTTAGACTGGGGGGGCGAGTGTTAGGGAGAATGATCATTTATGGCTAATTTCCCTCACCTAGTGAGTCCCCCAGCAGCTTTGCTGGACTTCTGGAGTTTATTTTTTTTCCCACCTGGTAAGAGTGAGAGCTTTTCCCCCACTCTTACTGGTGTTTTGCTATGTGTTTCCATCTGTTTTTGTGATTGTGGACTCTGAAGTACATCACTTCAGTAGCCCCCTTCTTTCTGTGTGTCACACAGCACCTTCAGTGCCGTGGCACAGGGTTGTCTTTGGGACATCCCTCGACTCCATTTCTGAGGCGACTATTGTCCCCCAGAAAAGGGTAAAGTTATCATTAACTTTACTTAGTCAATCTACCACAGATCCAGTACACCCCATCTTCCATGGAGTACTGGAAAGGGTTAACTTGTATCCCTTTTTTATCTGTACCTCCTAGAGCATTGTTTCGCTCTTTTAACATTTAGACTTGGCTGGTGGCAGTGGTATCTACCCTAACTTTTCTACCGCGATTATATTAGATATACGTGGTACTGTTCTTGGCTATTACATTAGCCTCGAACATAAACCCGCTTGACCAAATCATCTTTCTTTTGGCTCCGGTTGGGTTTATTCGCCATTTCTTTTTGTTAAAGTCCTTCTTGTGTTTTACTTTGTGCGGCAAACTAGGTTCGCCTTCTTTGTTCACTGTCTTTTGGCGGGCTCCTGCCCAGAAGCCCTCCTCAAGGCGCCTGTGTGTCTAGGTGGGCTGAATGTGAGGGAGGGGTGTAGTCACCCCCTGCACACGGTATCCTAGGAAACCCAAGTCACACTTTGTCTTGATTGGCCATGGTAGTTGTCCGGGATGGACAACCCCCCTGCTGGGTGATTGACAGCCAGTCTGTGTGAATGGGGGTTTTTCGCATAAAAGGCCCATCTCTTGGGCTAGAAGTCAGAGAGTCGCCACTGGAACTCAAGGAACCAAAGAGAAGCGGAGAGAACAACGGCTGCTGCAACTACCCTGTCCCGGTGAAGCCCTGCTGCAGTCCTGAGCCATCTGCCCTTCAACGAATCAGAGAAGATCCAGCCTGGAGTCTTCTTCCCTTGAGCTTGGTGGGGATAACCATCTCATATTCTACAGCCAGAGGATCCTCTTCCGTGGTCGAAATTGCTGCACACTGCTGTAGTGGTCCGGATAGCCACCTGAAGAGCCTCTCCTGTTTTTTTAAGGAGCGCACATTTTATTCCGTGTCGCTGCTGCCGGCCTCATCCCTGTGTGGTGCAGACCCCCTTAAGACGTCCTCCTTCTCGACGAAGCTCCAGGAATCATGGGTCTGCGGGAAACCACCAGGAACAACTGCCAGGGCACCAGCTGCACCATTGGAACAAGGTACTGTGTTCTGTTGAGGAAACTGGGTAAATCCCTTTTTCTTCATTTCCAAGGCTTGACCTTGTCTTCCCTCCTCCTTATAACTTTTGCTTCTGAACATTGACAATATCCAAGTACTTTTGGTTCCATTGAATCGTGAACTGTTAGACAGTGTGATCTTCGGCAACTGGCCCCGGTGTCTTCTACCCTGGCTCCTGCCCTTTGACTTTTGAACTCCAGTCTCTGAGCGTTTCTTGATTCTGCCTGCCTAACCAAAATATTGCCTGTGATTTTTTTGCCTCCAACTCCCTTTGGGTATCTCAGGTGCTAAGTGTGTTTTTGCCCCGGTAGCATTTCATGTCACGGATATGCTTTTGTTTAGTAGACCGAACTGTCAAAAAGTGATCGCATTTGTATTCGCGGTAACGTGTTTTTGTGCCTAATACCGGTTCATTCCAACACAGGGTACTTACCTTGAGACTTACTGTACAAAGTGAATTGGTTAGTTGTAGTATATTTAACGTGTGGTTTTTATTGAAGTTTAATAGAATTGTTGTGTTTATAACGAATGGTTTTAAAATAAATGTACGTATATTTTTCTACCTGAAACCTTGAGTCAGTGTTTGCTTGAGTCACAGTAATTGTGGTCCCTTTGAGTAATCTCTGCTACTGCTCATATACTCTTGAGATAAGCCTGGCTGCTGCGCCACTGCTACCACTATGACATAGTAGTACAGGCTTGTACCAAAGGTAAAACTTGTATCACCACCTGTAGTCTTAATTGTGTGTAGTGGTCCCTAAGGGCACTGCACAGGATTCTGCCTAACATTCCCTCGCGGCCTTCCTGAGGCAACAACCTCCAGTAAGGAACTCATGAGGTTCTCGACCCACTCCTCTCGTCTCATGGTCCGTCGCTCTGCTCCAGTAGGTTTGCCTTCATCCCTGGAAGCCCTGCTCATACTCGTGTTCCGCCTTGCTCAGAGTGTGTCTTTGGGTTCTGCCTTTTATTCCTGTGAGTAGAGCGGGGCATGTCCAGTACTATGTTTGAAAGGTAATGTTAAAGACAAAAGCATTGCCCCTAGCTATCCTTCCTCCCCAATAATAATGGATATGAAAAAAAGACAGACACAAATAAACCATACTCTGCTCACTGTAAGAGGAGAGGGGAAATAATTAACTCTGAGAAAAATAAACAGGTAATTAAGAAGCATGATTGATCATAGAAAAGTGGAAAACAAATTCCAATTTTAAAAACCTAGACACCCACATGGGGAGTAAAGGAAAAGCAGATTTGTGCAGAACATTTAGTAGCTTTGAGCCATGTAAAGAAAAATTGAAGGGAAGGAGCCATTACAATGCTAATGTAACTCTTTGATTGCTTGGACTTAAAACAAAAACACTTACTATGTGAATTAGGATGTATATATATGAAGACCCTATTGCACTCATTAACTACTAGACATATTCGGTGACCACTGTTTGGAGCATGTCCAATGGAAAACTGCTGAACATGCATCTGAATGAACCCAGGGGTTCAAAGGCCAGCCCATGTACAGAGAGCTGTACAAAGAAGATATCTCAAGCCCAGTCAGACTGAAAGGGTAATGAGTAAAAGTGACATTCACAGCCTGAATATAGTCAGCTGATGACTCTGGAAGGTCTTCTGCCACAGAAGTACTTATAATGCATGGGGGTCCAGTTCGATCATTGATGAAATATTTCTCCCATACCTTGACTTGGCCAAGTATGAACATTTCATAATAATGACCAGGTTGGAAAGCGACCACAATGCTTTAACCGTTGATAGGACGTTTAATTATGAAAAAGCAAGGAAAAGATTTTCACATAAACTAATAATTAGGTGGGGCACATACATAGAAGAGAATCTTTCAGGGCAGTTCACTGACCCCCTGGATACTTTATATGGCTGCCTAGATACTAAGGAAAGAAATAATTATACAACTTTCTCCCTATGAGATGGTCCAGTTGTGTGAGGATATGGCAACCACATTACACAATATAGAGAGCAAAGAGATTTTGAGTTCTAAATTAAAGGGAAAAAACAAGAGTATTGTGCATTGGTTTGAACATGATTGATCAGCTAGGAAATTAGATCTACAAGATGCCATTAAAATGAGCACGTCTAGGGAGACAATTGGGTATTTAAGAACCAAATACCAAAGTGTACTACAAGAAAGGAATATATATATTCAGAGAATAAACTGGGAAAAGAATGAAAAAGCAGCCCATGAAAATGATTTCAATCATTTTGGCACCACATAACTATACAGATGGCATATCTTAAAATCTCAGTCCAAGTCAACATCGGAGAACAAAATTAGTTAGAACACATTTATGTTAACATTTATGACCTGAAGGCCCCTGAAGTAGGGAGTATAGTGGGGTAGCCCAAAAGGGAGGGAAAACAAATTCATCCTTCTAAGTCTCCCCCTACTGAAATAACTACTATTGTTGGTGGCTGGGTGGAACTTCCATCATCTTTAGAATCCCATTTTTGAGATATAGCAATAGAAGAAGCCATTATATGTCAAACACAAGAGAATGCTCCTTGCCCAAATTCCATTCAAGCAGAGGTACCTCAACATCTAGTATCATGGTGGGTCCCAATACTGAGGATATTGTTTCTTGACTTAATCAAATTAGCTGAATTGCCATCATCCTGGTGGCAATAGCATTGTTGTTAATTTTGTATAAGAATGGTGCCCCATATCAGGTTACAACCTACACAACAATTTTTCTACTAGACCTAGATTGCAATATCTTTTGCCACAACATTCTAAAGGAAATCAATCAATTAATGGGAGATATATTTACCTTAAATGTGGTTCTGACAGGATATAGACCTGGGCTAACCATGGGCAATCATATTTTTATACTTCACCATGGGGCTCTTAATCCACCATTAAAATGAAAATGCCCCTGTATGTAGCTTTCATAGATTCAATCTTGTAGACAGAGATAAAATGTGGTTAAAACCAAAGGACCTTGGGATGGACCACACCCTGTCATGTATTATCCAGAATCTCTATTCATTTGGTGCCTATGGCAACACAATCCTCTACATTTCCACCTACCTGCAGTGTGGAACAAGATTGCCTTCTGACTTCAATAGTTTTCTGTTTATATATAAATGACATAGCATAAAAAGTCCTTTCTGCCTCCAAGTATGTCCCAGGTATAGGAAAACTTCAAGTACCTTTGCTTCTCTAGCTGACGATTCTGTCCTTCCTGCACTTACACCCAGGCTACTAGCAGCACAAATCGGGTATGCAGTAATTTTACCGAATGGAAAATAACGAACAAAAGAATATCAATTCTTTTCAAATATATATATGGGGGTGGGGTAAGGGGTTAAAATGGGTGGGGAGGGGTTTGGGGTGGGATTATAAACAAAGGGAAACGCGGAGAAAGGGGGACCACCAATTAAAAAATATCAGTATTTATTTCATTAAAAATGTTTAGTTAAAAAGGTTTTCGTTATTTTTCCATTCTGTAAAATCACATGTAACCCCCAAATTCTAGTTACATAAACATATTGCAAAGAGAACAACCTGGCGATTAACATCTCTAAATCTAAAGTGATGGTATTTTGGGGCTTTGCAGCCAAGCACAAAATGAAAATAATCATCTTGCATAAGAAACGTCTTGAGCAAATAGGAGTATTCCCTTATTTAGGAGATAAGTTGCCCAATAATATTTCTTGGTCTTCACATATCACCATGGCCTTTTCAAAAGCCAAATCAGCTGCCAGACCATAACCCACACACTCCGTAGTCACAATAACATTTGGGGTCATTACGACCCAGGAGGTAAGTACACCAACTTTACCACCATGGTACTACGTTTACACCATAGTGGATGGCGGATTTACCGCCCCATTCCAAGGTGAGTGGGGCGGTAAATCCCCATTTCCCATATACCCTTCCCCATTCTTGCCCCATAGGGCATAATGGGAGTGGGGAAGGCGCTAATTACGGCACCGTAAATTACGGTACCGTAATTAGCACCAAGACGGTTTAGCGCCATGGATTTTAACACCTGCTAAAAGCAGCCGTTAAAATTGGAATCAGGCGTTAAGGGTTAACGGCGGCGTTAACCCTTAACGCCTGAGTTGTAATGAGGCCCATTATTGTATCCACTCAGGTTAAGACAGTCTTCCTGGCAACGAAATATGGGGCTGGATTCAGCATGCAACAAGGTTACCATACGCAAATTGCAAAAAGTTATTACTTCTTCCTCAATGCTGCGCTAAGAGTTGACATTGTCACACTTACAGTTTCAAATAGGGTATATGATAGGCCGGTCATGTATGCATGTAAAAGATCAACCCCAGTAAATAAAAATGTAGTTGAACTTGCATGGGGGGGATTTTTTTGTATGCCTACCACTTCCAAGTATAAAAGTGCAATGAAATTTAATTAAAAGTGCAAGATTTAGATCTAGAGAGGTTGTTGCAACCATGCTGTCCATCTCAAGCATCAGCCTTAGTAAGCATGCCTATGCTGAATAGGAAACAAAGGCAGAAGAACATGAGTGCCATGGAGACAGCCTTACCTTGGTCCGACATCTATAGGACAGAGTTTTCCCAACAACCTTATTTGCGAACTTCAACCAAGCAGCAACAAAGACATTTCCGTGGGCCAGCAATTTGAAGAAATGCGATTGCCGGATGATACAAGGTGTCTTAAATGCCAAGGAAATATGGAGGATCCCAAACTCTTCTCATTGTTTTGCCCAGGATATTGACAGCCTATTGTACAAGGAAGGTATGTTGGCTGATTTGGATGTCTCAAATGCCAAAATTCTTCTCTTTGTTGACTGGGAGATGAATTTGGTGCAGAACGTCAGTCGTTTTCTATGTGTTTTATCGTAGCAGATTGGATGGAATGGAAGCTTCACATCATTATGAGATCATTGGTTTACACTACGTATTTGTTTTGATCTCTTTTTAAGTGATCCAGTTTTTCATTTCATCATCATGGTCTCTAATATATAGAATGACACCATCTTGTAGCTTAGAAGTTGTGTGTATATATATCAGTGTTTTTTTAGTATGCAATTCTGAACATGTTTTAATACATTATTTTAAATTCTGGTTTTAGTGCAAATTTAATCTAATGGTGCTGGGGCCGATTCATGGAACAAACGTGCGCCGAAAATCTTGGCGCAAGCTGGCGCAAGCGTGAACAAACAGGCGCCCGAGCACGATTCATGGAAGTCCCTGCGCATGTTTCCCTCAGGATGTGCGCCAAACCCGTGCGTGGCGCACACGGGCGCACACGTCATTGCAACATCCCAAATGCCATGCGCGATGCACACAGGCAAAGCGCACAACGTCGGCGCACACACCAAAAAGGGGGCAGGACACGGGGCGTAACACGCGGAATGGGGAACAACGCATGAAAAAGAAGGCGTAACTGGGGAAGTACTGCAGGGAAATACACGGAACGCCCACACGCACGCGAACAACATGTATTCATGGAATCGAATACGGGAAACCCGCGCACACTAAAAGACGCGCATAGGTATCAACACATCCGCCACACAAAGGCAGACGGAAGCATCCCCGCGCACAGTATAAAAGTGCGTGCAAAAAACAAACACGTATATCCAGCTATGATGAATGCCCCATTTGTCGCAGCACTGATCATGGGACACCGCAGGAGGAGGAGAATAACCAGGGCCCGCATTTCTTTTTCCCGGATTAGCCTTTTTGGGATGCCTGACGACCAGGTCTATGGCAGGTATAGGTTTCCACCCCGTATCATCCTAGACCTGGTCAGGGAGTGGGAAGATGACCTTACATCCCCCACCCTGTGCTCCCAAGCATTGAGACCCTTGGAGAAGGTGCTCAATGTATTGGTTTATTCTAGCCACTGGGTCATTTCAGCGGACAACTGCCATAGTGGGGGGGGGCCTCACAGGCCGCGCAGTCACGCTGCCTACACCAGGTATTGGCAATCATCACTGTGCGCCCCTCAGTCCGCAGCAACATATACATGCCCAGAACACCTGCAGAAAGGCAGGCCGTGGTCCAGGACTTTTAGAGGGTGGAACACTTCCACAAAGTGCTCGGTGCCATAGATTGCACCCATGTGGCCCTACGTCCACCTAGGGCCACTGAGCACATCTATCAAAACTGCAAGCACTGGCATTCCATCAACGTGCAGGTCGTATGCGATGCAAATGGAATCATCACCTCTGTCTATGCAAACTACCCTGGCTCTACCCATGACAGTTTCATAAACAGAATGTCCGCCCTGAGCCGGGCCCTGGAAGCTGGGCAGCATGGCGACAATGGCTCCTAGGTGAGTACAAATGCCTGTGCACATGCATGCATGTCACACACAAACAAATACACAAACCCCAATAATCACAACCATTATCACCTCCCCAGGGGACAGTGCCTACCCTCTGAGCAACCACATGATGATGCCAATCCGGAACCCCACCACACCACCCCAGGTAAAATACAATTCTGCCCATATTGCAACCAGGGGCATAGTGGAGCGCACATTCAGAGTGCTCAAGTCACGCTTCCGCTCCCTTGACCACTCTGGCGGCCAGCTATATATGCACCCCCAGTAGTGTGCAGGATCATTGTGGCAGCATGCGTCCTGCGCAATGTTGCAACATGGCGCGACGTACCGGTGGACATGGTGGTGCCCCCACGTCCCCAACCACAGGCACAGGCGCAGCCCATGGGAGGCAAAAGGGCACGTGGCGAGGCAGCGCCCACCCAGCTTGTGGCCACATTTTTCACCTAAACTCCCACCCCTGCGGAGTGCACACAGGCCTGGCACATACCAGGTGACAATCGATGATGCCAAAGAGACAGTCAACTGTCACAACCTTACCACCCTGAGAATGTTGCCACGGAAGTGCTACATTGTGTGCATCCCTAGCTACTTAAACATAACCAATCCTGTGTGACCAAAAGGAACACATGTAAGGTGTGTATCACACCCCTCTGCAAAACAGGCCATCACAATCCCTGGTATGTCACCCAAACCCTCCCAACCCACATCACCCTTGTCTGCCACAACATGGCATGGCATGCAATAGCAAAAGTCCAACACATGACATGTTATAAATGAAAACTGGCCTGAGACAATGATGCCTGACATGGAATCAGATGAAATGACTGACCAACAACCTCCCACACATACAAAGTCTGACACAAATGCTTTCCACCAGTCGTAGCATGAACACAACACTGAATGCCTGTTCACATGCACATTGGGCACAGCAAAATCCTTATTCCTGAGCCCGTGTGCTGTGTGTGTCTCCTGCAACACACTGCTCAGCACACAGCACAGTGAGCAGCCATTGTGTTGCAGATACACCTTAAGCATCACATGAAAAGGACAAATCAAATAAATAACCAAATGACGCATGTACAGGATACCCAAATGATAATAGATCATTCGCTGCAGGAACACAGCGGGCCCGAGAAGCCAATCTGTGTGCACCTGTGGCCATGGAAGGGTGGTTGTACGTGTGGTGGATCATTGTGCAACTATGTGTGTCATTAGGGACATGCACTCAGTATATGCATGTGAAATCAAGTGACCCTCAGTGTCCTGTAGACATCACATGTGAACATTGCCCATGTGAACACCCCAGCATGTCAAACCACACCAATCCCCTGACACCTGAAAAGCAAAGACAACACAGGAACAGGCATTGACCAGCAGAACACATCATGTACATAGTACCCCACAATTACAATGTCAGAGTGCCCAAAACACTGTAGCCCAAGCCAACTGTCCAACAACAAAAGGCCCTCCCTCATTTACACATCACCGTGACCTTCTGAACAACTGTGTCTGGGGTATGTAGCCTTCTTCCTCCAAGTCTACCTGGCTACAGGATCACCCTACCCCTTGGTCTCTATGTTCCAGCTTGCGTGCAAATGGGGTCCTGCCCCCTCAGAGGCCACGTTGACTGGTAAAAATACCAAATTGCAGAGAACTCCAAGGAGCCAAACCCCCAAACCAGGGAAAAAGCCTGTAGGCACCAAAAAACCCTGGAAGAGTCTCCAGTAGATGACTTGAAGTAGCAGGAAATGTCAAAGCACATGTACAAGCACAATGATAGAACAACCAAGGTAGCACAGTTGAACAATGGTCGTACAGGATGGGTACTATTTTACGGTACATAACATACAATGAGGATGCAACAACTGATGGGTAGTGTCACAGCTCCGGTGTCCAGGCATAGGCGTGGCACAAACTAACCACCCTCTCCGTGGTCTGGGCACCTGAAAGGTCAAACTTACACAGGCCTCTGAGACCCCGGCGGAAAGGAGGGTCAGGGATATGTTGTTTGGACAGGCATTGGTATGCAGGGTAACCGGAAAGAGGGGCAGGAGAGGGGAGTCGGATTGGCAAGGGAAAGTAGTCAAAATACTAAAAACTACTATTCACAATAACACATACTCAATCAGAGAAAACATGTTCATCATGCACATTGTACCAAATGAGTCAATGCAAGCCAAAGAGAGACTTATCTCTGGGGTGAGTGCTGGCCTCCTGCCTGCGCACTCTCAGGTCTGGTAACAGTTCAATGCTGCAAAGAGAGCGTGAGTTACTAATCTGAATGTGGGTTAACAACACACACACACAACACCATCCATGCCCCAAAGTAAGTGACTTCTCCACAAACAAACACTCCTGTCTGCTGCTTTGTACCCATACGTTAGCTTGGCCCCCTCATGGTTCATACACTGTCAATGCAGTAAGGCAGGCGCATGTGGGCGCACAGGAAATGGAAGACCAATGCGTCAAGAATCACACATGATACAATGGTCCCTGGGTGAGCTTCTAAATGCGTATAGCATGGTGCAACTTCAGTACAAGTTGTGTTCTGGCAGCCGCGGATATCAATTGGTAGTGCACGTGGCAATTTGCACATGCAAATGATATGCACTGCACACAAGTCTGTGCCTCGCTGGGTGTCCCTGTGCGCTGTATCAGTTTCTGGCTAGGAACGCTACTGCCCTAATAACTCTGCTTCAATGGAGCAGGGGGTACTCGATGATATATTTGATGGCCCCTGCGTGTGCCCCTGACAACTTGTAAAGCCACTTGACATTTGGCCCTCAATGCATGTCAGCTGTACTGTGCGCTTCTCCAACAATGCCTGGCAAAGCTCCCCAGCACTGGTGCTACTTAGCATGCATGTGCAAGTGGCCTGGTGGAAGGTTGGCTGTGGTTTGGGCCCTTGTGCTGCTCACCTTGCCTGGAGCTCCTGGAAACACGTCTGCTTCTGTCGGACGTCTGAGCACAAGCCCTGTGCTTCTGCTTGCGCACACATGCACATGTCTGCACCACTGAACGTGGCCAGTTATCAGGATTACTCGTCTCTGTGTCTGCTGGCAAAGGTTGTGTGGAGGCTCATTTTCCTGCAGAAAGGGCATACACGATATCAATAAGGCTGGAAAGTTCCCTGTGTGTGTGTCTTCATGCTGGTTGTCACTGGGCCAGGTTACAGACCTACATCCAAACTCCTCCCACCATCAGTGTGACTTTGACAGGCCAAGGGTGCAGGCTACTGTCTACAGTATGAAGTGCATCAAGCACATATACAGGCAAGAAAATAACATACATCACAATCCACATCAATTAATGGAGACATCAATCACGTACTCACCCAAATTGATTACAGACATGGGGTGGATAAAACGCTACCAATCCCCACTAGGGGTGTTAACACAAGTAGTACAGCAGCAGACAGGCCACAGTTATGATGAAAGTCCAAAGCCCTTGTGTAAATGTTTGTTACACTGAACCATCCTAGCAAGCCCATGGATAAGGGAAGCAGGAGTGGCCTTTGTGAGTCAGGACCTCAAGCTGCAAACACATACACGAGACAAGCTTGAAGGGCCCAGCTGGAACAGACAGTGGATGCTTTCAAAGGCCACAAAGCACCACACTGTCACATGAATGCACAATAGCCAAACAATATTAAACTATATTAACTAATTAAACTAACAATGAAAAAAAATCATAACCTAATTAAAATAACTATCAAATAGTTAATATTAACTAACTAAACTAAAATCAAAAATAAAAATGGCCACATACGACCCAAGGAGGGAGGCACCCAGGAGGGGGGAGGTACAGGGAACACCTCAACACCCACATGCGATGATGTTGAGACAAAAAAAAAACCTTCATGGGCTCAACGCCTGCATGCCATGTGGGAGAAATCTCAGTGTGCTGGTAGTCATCTACTTGCCTGTATGTGTGACATAGGCCATGTATGGATGTGTGTGTGCAGGGACATCATGGTGCGACCAGTCATGCGTGAACCACATGGATGGTGCATGTGTTTCAATGCAACATGGGGAGCAGCATGCAGAATGCAAACATGAATGTGCATGCGTGTCTCTGTTCTTGGACATGGATGGGGTGTGAGAGATGGGTGCTGCTGTCATGGACATGTATGGTGTACGTGTCTGAGTAGCGTGTGTGTGACTTTGAAAATCCATGGATGCATGACACATGTCCGTGACGATGTGTTGATTCACTGATGCAGTCTATTCATCCTTGTATCCATTGTGGCTGTGGTGTACGAGGTCAGATGCATGAGCCTCCGGTGATGTATGTGCATGGGATCAGTATGACCCATGATGCATGTGAGTTTAAAGACAACATTGTATGTTAATAGAGGCCCTTGGACATGGATGCAAATGTTGATTGCATGTGCCATGCCTGTTTCTGCATGTGTGTTGCCTGCATTGACCCATGTGTTGTGGAGGGACATGATGGAAGTGACGTTTGACAGTGCCACTCATGTGCTATTGCTTCCTGTCTAGGGGACTATTCTTCAGTACCCTGATGCTTGTGTTCTAGGTCTCCCTCTACACAGCGTTGAGTGAAGAAGAGGGCAGAGACAACGGTGTGGAGCAAAGCGGCGGGGATGCCTCCACTGGCCGGCGACGCAAGGCCCAGCCACCCTCCCAGGAATTACCATCATCTGGGAACGAGGGGACTGGTGCTGCTTCTGCCACTACGGCTGCAGCGGAAGGGGTGGGTGAGCCCCCACAGGGGCTTGCGATGGCGGAAGACGGTGTGGAGCCATCCAGGTTGGTGGTGTACACAGAGGAGGAGGAGGCCGCTACTGATCCGCACATGGGGCCTGGTGGGGGTGATACCACTGGTGCAAGTGGTGCAGTCCAGGGCCAGGGGCAGGAGGCAGCCCAGGTCGCCGCGGAGGGGCCTGTGCATGTCACTGTCCCTGTCCCTGTGACTGCACCAGCAGGGATGCCCCATCCGCAGGTTGGGGGGGTGCCCACGTCATCTGACACTCCACTACCTGTGGACAAGGAGACCTGTGACCGTATGGAGTCTGTCCTGATTGGTGTCACGTTGCGCACGCGTGACATTCATTATGACGTGCATGCTTCCTGGGGGGAGCACAAATGCCATGATGAAGAGCTGTGTGGCAACGTGGCCCAGTTGGGAGGGGCCCTAGTCGGAGAGGTCCTACATGTGTCGACCACTCTGGCGGCCCTCTCCTCCTCTGTGAAGACTATGCGCCAGTAAGTCTCCCTGCCGTCTTCTGGCCCAGATTCCACCAGGGCCCCTTGTGGACCTGGCCCGACCATTGCAGCCAGCTTGGTGGAGATCACATCCCTGCCACAGTCGGGAGTCCGAGGTCCAGCAGGGGTGGACACCCCACCAACTGGAGACCAGCAGATGGAGGATGTGCCGGCATCATCGGGCAGGGCACATGGACGGCAGCAGCAGGCTCAAGGTGGGAGCGATGATGGCTCGGGGCCATCAACATCAGAGGGGCAGGCATTGGCCGGAGGGCAGGAGGACCCTGGAATGGGAGTGTCTTCTGTGTGCCAGCGGTTGGGCCAGCGGATAGATGCGGAGCGGCAGCGGGCGGAAGAGGAACGGCTCACTATGGTCAGGGCGGAGTTCTCCATGCGCAGGGCATTGAGGCGGGCTGAGTGCCTGGAGGCAACTCGCAGGGAGTTGGAACAGGCCATGACTGCATCCCTGCAAGGCCTTGGGGACAGGGGAGAGGCCCACCTCTGGGACATCGATATGGAGTTCGATGATGCCCTGGAGCGGGACTTCACAGAGTGAGCCGTAGGACTTGCCCACCACCATTGTATATAGTTAATTAGTGTTAGGTTTCCTTTCTGTTTTTATTTCTTTTGGGGCGCTTGGACAGTACCCCACTTTTTGTATATAGTTGTTCATTAGGTAGGGTTTTTTGTAGGTTTCCTTTCAATGGTTGGGCTCATGGACCCTGGATTTGTACTTTGTATATAGTTCAACACTGGATTTCACTTCTTTTTTTTTTGTTGTTTTTTTTCATGGACCTATGGTTTTGTCTTATTTTTTCACTTTGGATTTGTTTTGACGGACAGACACTTTGGACACATGTGCTTTTGGATTGATTTGGATTCTGCTTTCACACATTTTTATTTTATATTTTGGACATGCAGCTTTTTCTTTATTATTTCCATTATTGTGTGTGTCATTTCATTCCTTTGCTTTTGTGTTTAATACATTTTTATTTCATACTTCAATGTGTGGTATTCTCTCTTTGGTTTCATGCATGTCACAATGTGTGTTTTCTCAATCACTTGCACCCATTGTGTGTGTGTGATGGAAACGTGTTGATGTGCATACTTGCCATTTTGGATGTATCATGTGATGGGGATTTCAATGTGGGGTGGATGTAATACTTGGTTGTGTGTTTGGACTGGGGTGGCGTGGGGTGTGATTTGGGTGGCCATAAGGCCCATGATTGTGGATCGTGATGACGTGTTGGGGGGGGACATGAGTCGGGGCCTGCTGGCAGGTGGCTGTCACTGCTGGGTGGGTGGAGGTGCAGGGACATGAGTTGGGGCCTGCTGGCAGGTGCCTGTCACTGCTGGGTGGGTGAGTGGGTAGGGGGACATGAGTCGGGGCCTGCTGGCAGATGCCTGTCACTGCTCTGTGGGTGGGGGTGCAGGGACATGATTCGGGGCCTGCTGGCAGATGCCTGTCACTGCTGGGTGGTTGAGTGGGTGGGGGGACATGAGTCGGGGCCTGCTGGCAGGTGCCTGTCACTGCTGGGTGGGTGAGTGGGTGGGGGGACATGAGTCGGGGCCTGCTGGCAGGTGCCTGTCACTGGTGGGTGGGGGTGCAGGGGGACATGTGTCGGGGCCTGCTGGCAGGTGCCTGTCACTGCTGGGTGGGTGAGTGGGTGGGGGGACATAAGTCGGGGCCTGCTGGCAGGTGCCTGTCACTGCTAGGTGGGTGGGGGTGCAGGGACATGAGTCCGGGCCTGCTTGCAGGTGCCTGTCAGTGCTGGGTGGGTGGGGGCGCAGGGGGACATGAGTCGGGGGCCTGCTGGCAGGTGCCTGTCACTGCTGGGTGGGTGGGGGTGCAGGGGGACATGAGTCGGGGCCTGCTGGCAGGTGCCTGTCACTGCTGGATGGGTGGGATGCAGGAGGACATGTGTCGGTGCTCACTTGTGCATGGTGACATGTGGGCTGGCTGGGGGGCATGGCCAGGGTGGATGGGCTGGCTGCGGGGCATGGCCAGGGGTGCAGGGTAGTCCCCTGTGTTGTGGGCTGCCTTCAGGGCCTGGGGACGGGGGAGAGGGCACACCTGTGAGGACACACAGTGCCAATTCGCATTGTGGCACCCCAGGAATACAAGTACGCTGCTCGCCCAGCAAAATCGCGTGTGGAACTCCCCGCACACCCCTCAGTATACACGTATCCCACTCGCCCAAGGCCTATCGCGTTTACAACTTCCCGCGCACCCCCAAGATACACGTACCCCACTCGCACAAGGCCAGTCGCGTGTAAGACTTCCCGCGCACCCCCAGGATACATTTACCCCACTCACACAAGGCCTATCGCGTGTAAGACTTCCTGCGCACCCCCTAAGATACACCTACCCCGCTCGCACAAAGCCTATCGCGTGTAAAACTTCCCGCGCACCCCCAAGATACATGTACCCCACTCGGCCAAGACCTATCGCGTGTGAAACTCCCTGTGCACCCCCAGAATACACGTACCCTGCTCGCACAAGGCCTATCTCGTGTAAAACTTCCCGCGCACCCCCAAGATACACGTACCCCACTCGCACAAGGCCTATCGCATGTGAAACTCCCTGTGCACCCCTCAGAATACACGTACCCCGCTCGCACAAGGCCTATCGTGTGTAAAACTTCCTGTGCACCCCCAAGATACACGTACCCTGCTCGCACAAGTCCTATTGCATGTGCAACACCCTGCGCACCCCCGATATACACGTACCCCGCTCACCCAAGGCCTATCGCGTGTGAAACTTCCCGCGCACCCCCAGTATACACGTACCCCGCTCGCACAAGGCTTATCGCGTGTAAAACTTCCCATGCACCCCTCAGAATACACGTACCCCGCTTGGCCAAGGCCTATCGCATGTAAGACTACCCGTGCACCCCCAGAATACACGTACCCCGCTCGCACAAGACCTATCGCGTGTGCAACACCCCGTGCACCCCTGAAATACACGTACCCTGCTAGCACAAGGCCTATCACCTGTGATTCTTCCCACGCACCTCCCAAATACATGCAGGCACCCCATCCACCCTGGGCATGCCCCACAGGAAGCCCACACCACAGAGGGGGTGCTTTCTCTATGCTATTTACCTGGCGCGAGCGGGGTACGTGTATTCAGAGGGGTACGTGGGGAGTTTTACACGTGTTTTCACTGCCACGGGAGGGGTATGTGTTTTCTAGGCGTGCGTGGGAAGTTTTACACGCGTGTTCATGGTTGGGGGCTGTATGCTGGTCCACTGGCCTTTGCGCCATGTACTGGATTTGTGCGCTGTTCATGGCGCACGGGGCGGGGTTGGGGGCGTAACTGGCACTGCTGCAGGGTCGCTGTGCCACTCTGCGCCACGGCTGGTTATGGATGTTGAAATCCATGAATATGCTGTGCGCTGAAATGGGTTTTGGCGCACGCGGCTGGCGCAGCTGCCGCACACGCACGCTGTGCGCCGAATTCTATGAATTACCAACGCTGTGTGTTTTCTATTACAAAAGGCACTTGGAGCCGAACTTCCTACAAATAAATGTAAAAATAAAAATGTTTTCAGAGATGCCACTCCTACAGAACACCAACAATGCACTCAATAGCAGCGCTTGCAATCCCATTCAGAATGTATGATACTGGGTAAACAATTTAAGAGAGAAATTTCCAAGGAAGAATACAGAATTCGGAATACAGATTTTCAGTAGTGTTTCCAACATCTCCAGTGAAATGCTGAGGAACGAGCAAGTGCCAAAACAAGATAGGAATAGTGTCACTGTCAGACAGTACATAATTATTTGGATTAATGAAAGGATTGGAATGAGATGACATGGTGTCATTATGTGTGGCATCTCCAATCTCTGAAAATACAGTATCCTTTCAACTAGTCGCATAGATTTACAAAAATGCATAGCATCAGGCAAAGAGACCAGAACCATTGGGAGTTTCAGCAACAGTTTATTATCTGTCCCCTTGATATAACTTCATAATTTTATGTTTTTATCAAAATAGCCAAAGGACAGGCAGTGCTCATGTCTGAAGGCAACACAATTTAGAACTTAGCCATCTTCTCCAGAGCCCCCAATATCAAATGAAAGTAGGTCCTAGATCTCAGGCCAGTGCTCTGACTGTACAATTGATATAAAAAAAGACATTAGGACCAAGTAATTTAGTAAATTGCTAGACATAGTTTACTACACATAGCAACAACAATCGGTGGACTCTTCACTGCCAAAGGAACAAAAACAATAAAGCAAATCTATGATAGGTGAGAAAGAAAATTATAACAGGTGAAACTATTCTCAATCTGTTGTTCCAGCACTTCAGTCACTCAATTGGCTGACGATTGAAAGTAGGATATGTTTAAATCACTATGGCTTGTCCATAGAGTTATGTATGGCTTGGTGCCAAGGTTTGCACAATACAGATTTAACAAAATTCATATCTGTGCATCATTTTAGATCAGCATCAGCTCTTCTCTTCTCTGTTTCTAGGAAAAGACCAAAGCAAACCAGACTACAGAACTCTCTGCCAATTCCCTTGATAAGTACAAAAGATAATGATCAATTTAGAAGAGTTTTGAAAACGTTCAACTACAACAAAAAACGTGATTGGAACTTATTACTGCAAATAATGCTTTGGTGAACTGCATTAGGAAACCACTACTGTTGGTGTACGTTCACTTAACAAGCTCCCCCCCCCTAAGATACATAATATATAGAATATATGACATAACCTAACCATAACATAACCTAAGACAACATAACAACATTCACATTCAAACCATCAAGACCTCACCATGGATCACCAGCAAGGAAAACAGAGGGCTGGACAAGTTCCGAGAATGAACAAAAATACATGAGACAAGTCAAGATTACCAAAGACAAATTACCCACACCATGAAAGGTCAGGTACCTCATAAATTAAATGGGTACAGCCATCATGCAACACTAACACACATCATCAAAGACCAGGAAAATGCTGGGTACTGCAATATACAAGAACATGAGTAAAAATGTGTTAGGGAAACAGAAGTTTTTGAGTGTGAAGTTTCGTGATTATAGTAGAAAGTCAGTCCTAGGAGCTGCTATATTGAAAGTTCAATCATTGGTGAGGGGGGATAGCTCAGGGGCAACACGTTTGTCTTGGAAGCAAGACAACGCAGCGCAACACAGGTTTGAATCCTGCTCCCACGCTTAGAAACCAATCTCTCGGATTAAGCGTGTTATAAAAGAACAATTATTATAAAAGCAGATTATTTAAAAGGTATAGGACATTTGAAATCAGGAGAGTATGAGAACTGATGGGGAATGAGAGCTTTTAGCGGAGACTGTTGATGATAGACTGACAGTATTTCACAGATGTGACAACTTGAAATTCAAAGTGACAGAACATTAAGGTTTCTTATGTTGTTACAATGAGATGCAGCAGTCAGGTGGAGAGGCATGCTCATTACGAGTATGGTGGTGTGAGAAAAAAGTGGTGGTAATGGAATTACTGCCACTTTTTCCGCTCCGCCATACTACGAATTTGGCCCTGGAGTGGGGGATTTACCTTCAGCATCATGCCACTTTCCACACCAAAATCAGCAGAGTTCCACCAAAATTCCTCATGGAGTCCTATGGACTCCAAATTAATGGGGACTGACACCGTACCACCACCGCCGGACCAAGTGACGATAACGGTAATTTTGTTGGGCAGTGTTCTGGAAGATTTACCTCAAGAATACTGCCCAACGAGCCTCGAGGCCCATGGTCTTGGATACCAATAGAGCAATGAACAACTCCCACCAAATATCACAAGTGTACAAAGATGATTTGTGATATGTGACTCAATTTTACACCAGCAAAAGCATGCAGACTCAACTGGCAGGGAATAGTACAATATTGTTAAATGTTAACCTGCTTAACAATTTTATAGACAGTAACTTAAATAAATAAATAAATGTCAAAACATTGCATTGCTGTGAGAGTCATTTACATTTTGAGGCTGAAGAATAAGATAATCAAATGCAAGATTGGGTGGAGAAAATTATCCATTGTAGCTAGGGAAAATGAGCCATCACACAGACTCGCAAGTCGCCGGCAGCATTTTGAAGATGTGGAGAGATGGACAACCAGATTTTCAGTGGAGTGTTGTCCTGAAACAAGAGCATTTTTCCGCTTTTGAGGAAGATGCACTTCCTCTGGTATTTTAATCATTGCGTGTATGAAAAGGGTAAGCCAAAGAGGATCAAGAAGAGAGGAAATGAGTACAGAGTAACTACCACTGCAGAGAATACATAATGCATAAATAAAATACATCTAAAATAATAAAGCTAAGACAAACAGGTTTGGGTCACACATTGGGTGTATACAGATTGGTTCCAAGGATTGTGTAGTGTGCTTGATGATGTATGAGGCTGCATGGAATGTCTGTATGTGTGAGTGGAATGTATGGTTTGAGTGTGCTCTAGAATAAGAATGAGAGTGGGGTGCATGAGAGACGGTTGAAGATGCACTGATGTGAGGAGGACGCTCTGCTGATGGGCCTTATCATATCATTATAAGCGAGACTAAAATAAATACCTTTGTCTCAATTCACCACTGTCTCTGCCTCGATACTTCACTTTCACATGATATCAGGGATAACTGTCTTTCTGAGCATGTTACTGTTACAATGGGCTTCATTACGAGGTTGCCGAAAATCCGCCGGTAGTACCGGCGGCCTACCAGTAACCTTGGCTTACCGTTTCTTCCACTCGATATCCCGGTATCACCAGGATATTACGGGTGGCAGCGCAACGGTAAGTTCCCATTCCCATGGGATGGCAACTGCTGAAGCACTTGCACCATTCTTAATGGTCCCGGTGCTTCAGTGAATTATCTGCCAGTAGGGGCCTGAACTACCAGCAGGACAAACCTTCACTGCCCTGCCACCAGACTTGGAGTATGCCGGTCCGGAATAGGTGACAGTAACTTTTGTTACCAGCACCTGTTTCCAGACCGGCATGCTCGTAATGAGCCCCAGTGCCGCAGAGAGAAGCTCATGGAAAGGGGCAGCAGAAGTGGATCTCTTTGTATGGTCCCTAAGGCATGAACTAGGAAACTATCCTTAAAAAGACAATATACACCATGCTCCGTCAGGAACAGAACAGTGACTAGCTCATAAAACAGGAACCAATACACTGTTAACAGATATGGCATAATGGGTAAAACAGAGATGCAAGACATTAAAAGGGCAGAGATTGCCTGCAAGGAATCGAGCATACAAACTCTGCACAAAGTACTTATATAAGCACAAGTGATAACAAAAACAGAAACTAAACACTCTCACAAATGTCAAGGGAAAAAAGGAAGCTTCAAAAATAATGGTTCAAAATTAAGAGTAGAACTAAAGGCAGGAGCAGAATACAGTCAAACAGAGGGCAAGGCGATTGTGGATCTGGCCAGAGAAAGCATGTCAAGGAAAAGCAGACAAAAAGGTGAATGCGCATTAGCAGGAGTATTGGAGCCAAGAACAAGGGTACAATGGATTGGAACCTCACTATGGAAACTATGTACTGCAATCAAGGAATTGTGGATTGGAGTCTAGGAAACTAAGTACGAAAACTGCGGTCTGGGATCAAGGAATCTATGGACAGAAACTATGGCCCTCATTCCGAGTTTGGAGGTAGTCATGGCGCTATTTGCGCGGTAAGCACGGATAACATGGCAAAAAAGGGTCCAAAACACAAGAGAAACGATAGCTTCTCACTTGCACAGTTCATAATAAGTCCAGTGAGAGGTTCTAGGGCCTTTGGAATGACTAGAGACCCAAGAGCGCGGTAAAGTAAGTTACAGTGCACTCTTGTTTCATGTTACACAAAAGCTGCAACATGAGGAAAGGACTAAGGGCAACTAAGTCTCCCAGTACTGACTGTCTTAAGGGCATGTTAGTTTCCCCATAAGAATTGAGCGAAAGCCCAGAGGAGTACGGCGGAAGGCTGCGCTTCTCTGGCAAAGTCTAGATCAGGGTGTAAAACAGCAGCAAAAAGTTTGGGGGTTGACACGTGGAGGGAATTACATACAATATGAAATCTTTCCTAACAGCTGCTAATGTGCATGATAGCACCCAGCACTATTACGCTTCATTTGCAAAAGTAAATTGATATTTGATTTTAAGAAGGAAGAGCATTGAGATTCTGTAGTTGAATTTGGAAACAATGCTGTGCATTTTTTTTGTTTCTTTTTTTAACTTCAGTTTGAAATGTGTAACAATACAAATGGAAAAAAATATGAAGTCTCACCACGTTATCCTAACAGAAATGACAGTATCCTGACAGGTTTAAGACATCTCTGAGAGTCCTCTCTATCATGGCAGGGAAAACATACAAATACTAACTATTAGACACATTTTTAAAGTCATCACTAAGTTTCTGTACCCATGGAGTTAGTGAACCTAATCAATAACAATCCAGCCCAGGATATCCACCTACCAAAGTAACCTCTTCCAGTTCCAAGAAGAGCTGGGATAGCTCAAGCCACCTGTAACTCCCATATTTACACTCCAATTTGCAAGTGCGTCAGGAGTTCCACTGAAAATGTACTTCTTGCTTACTCTATCCAACAGAGCAGCGTAATCAGAACATGCCATCTAAGCATTTTTAACCAATCTCTGTGTGGCTAAGCGCCCCCATCTCCCCACTTGCTTGCCCACACAGCAACACAATTCCCACATGGTTCTCAGGCGATGTCGACACTCTCAGTGGCCTTTTGCCAAGACATTTAATATGTAAATACCACCTATGGAGCCGGTTCCCACACTCCAACAGAGTACAGGGTTTGCACAGCTCTCCATAACCACCACAATACCAAGAGGTAGCATTCAACTGGATGATACAAAACCAAACCCAAATACCATGTGATAGGACATTCACAGTGTCAAGCCACGTACATGCCATCTATCTCCCGAGACCCACATCATTCAGCCCACGTCGTGTTAACCTCAGGGATATATTTTTATATAAAGGAGACAGATATAATGTTTTTCAAAAATGCTGATCTATACACATGGTCTGGTTGCAGTGAGTCCTACCTGTATATCTAGTCTTGAAACAAATAGACTCAGTACGTGATGTTTTTCTACAGTATCAAACCAATTTATTTTAATAAAGTTTTTCACAAAGTATTAAACACTCCTAAAAATGTTTTGCATAAAAAATGACCCAACACAACAACACATGGTAGATATAAAATCAGTACAAATCACTAATTCCACATACATATACTCATATACAAAAAATACAATACAGTACAAAAATACACACAATGGCTTTAACACTTCTTCCAAAACTGAGTGTTATTAACTCAGGCAAAGCAATCCCGACATGTTTCAGTTCTTCATTGCACTAATTGCACGAACTTTCTTCAGGGGAAGAACTCGATTTTCTTAGTCTCCACCATGCAATCCAGGGCCACGCAAGGAGATTTAAATAGTACTCCAAAAATAAAAAAATAAGGAGACTATCACTATATATCACCACCAACCATGTATAAAAGCCAGTATAAGCTTCAAAACATAGCTCAACAGCCCAGTGAACATACTAATTAATTGCAATGTACTGGGTAAGGTCCATGGGTTGATGTCAACCCTGCCTTACAAATGCTACAAAAACAACTACATACCTCCTAGTAGGATATTGGTAGTGCTGGTGTGCAAATACACACTAGGATAGCTGCAGACCTCAATTTTCAAGTCTTTCTAATTTTCATACGGTTCTTAAATAACCAGGGTCCCAATCAGTGCTGTAAAAACACACAACCCATTGTAGTGTGTCTAGAAAAATACCACTTTAAAACACCTTATCCCATCACCATATTGCTACAATCACCATGTTTAGCATCATCCTGTGCCCTTCATTCTAAAAGTGAAGACTAAATACCATTCTCCACAATGCACCACCACACCAGATATAAACTGATTATGTTGTGCATTTCCAAAGTATTAAAGTACTACTGCGAGCTGAACCCATCACCGCATCCACACAGTGCTGCCATAGTACCTCCTCAATGATGGTTAAACGCCCGCAGAGTTTCCACCATGGTTCTTTCCACGGGCAGAACAAAATGTCTCTCTCTCTCTCACAAAGAGTGCCGCACCTTCAAAGTAAGGTACCTCAAAATGGTAAAGGCAAAAGAAATCACCAAGTGGTCGCCTAAAAACAATGCACTATCACTGATGACATACGATCATAGCACTTTCAACGCCCCCGCCATGAAAATACCTTAATTCAGGAAATGACTCCTGTCCGAGCGGGCTGGAAAACACAGACTATTCGAGTCCCACGTTGTTAATTGCAGTGCATTGGGCGTGCTGCGTGCAGGGTTTAATGCATCCGTTTCACGGATGCATCGCAATGGAAAACGGACTTGCAACCCCCGTCCTTCATAGAGGTGAAAGGAGGACTATCAAACCGCGGTTGCACTCATAATGCAACCTGTCAAATGAGCCAAATCCACACAAAGGGCACCTTTCCTTTTCCTGATGTAAATAACACATCCAAACGCTGGCTATGTTTAAAAAAACGAATATAAGAAAAATGGTAAAAAATGTTTAAATGATCGACCCCGGGCGGACATGGAAACAGAGAAAGGACTTAGCCTTTTTACACGACCTCTTCCTTAACCTAATGTAAGAGATCTTCCATTTGCTGATTAATATAATCAATGTGGAATCCTGATTTCAAAAAGCTAATATGCATCTTCTAATGTATCAGCTTCTCACAGCTTTAATTAAGTGCTGCAGTGACAGCTGGAATTCTGCTCAGTGATGGCTCAAGCAGCAGGTATTAAGCTTAATAGGTTATTACAGAGCGGTTGTGATGTCATTTTCTTATTAAAGGTCAGCTGTGATGTCACAACTAGTCTGTAATAAGTACAGGCTTATTTCCAGGCCTTTTTAGGAATATTGCAGACTACCATGAATTATATTTTAAATGAATCGCCTTGGTTTTTGATCTAGTGAGCGTGTATTGTTAAACCTCTACAGCTGATAAGATTCAAGAGGATCTAGCACAAATCTAAAGGGCTGCACTCTACTGGATCTATTATAATCAGATACTGCGCTCTAGAAAGTTTGACACAAAATATACTTCACAAGTATATGTGTTTTTGTCGGCTCAGGTGGAAGTTGTTGGAGAAAGGGAGATGCGCACATAATGCGAGCACAGCCATCTCTGAATGCATGGCAGGGTGCTTGTCTTCGGCTAACGTGACTGACAGAGGAGGGAATTCTATGCATGGCGCACGGTGACATGATATGTGTGGGAACTTTCAGCCTTGAAAACTGATGGTGAGAATGACTTCGGTTGGAAGCAGCGTGATTCAAGATGAAAGCAATCACACCTGAAAGCTTGAACTCAAAGAAACAAATTGCTAAAAGAAAGGCAGGATTGCTTTATAGTTTTTGCAACAATTCATGCATTTTATTTTACTTTCATTTCAAAACATCAAAACTTAGAAATAGGAAAAATTCGACCTCTTTGAAGTCTGAGGCTAGAAATGTTGTCACTGTTTCAAGCTTGTCTCATGAAACCCAGAACATTGTTTTTTTTTCCATTTTAGTCTGCAGTTTTTCGCAAGTTGCATTCTACTTTCAACGCTTTTGAAAAATGCTGAAGAGATGGCTATATGGTAAGGTTCTGATGATTTATGGTGTTGTAATTCGAAGCCCAGTGCCGATGTTTTTAATGGTGCAGCAGAGGCACTTTCCTGATAGGCAGCATTTATCCATTACCATGTGCATATGTGTCACTTTGTGGTGATTCAAGGAAGAGAGAACACATCTACATGCCTTGATAACTTACTGGTAAGCTTAATTACTCCTAGTCCAACTATTCTTCGTTAAATTACTTTTTCTATGAAGGTGTACTGCCATCCCCAAAGTTTTATCCAATAGGAATTACCTTACCCAAAAACTCCTCCCCTTCCACCTCCCTGGGCAATTAAGGTCCAGAAGCCTGTTCCCCCGTTTTGAAATCTAACGCTGCCTGATGTGACTTAGCCCAGGGAGATTTTTCTTAAGAACTGGAAAATTAAAGGGTAAGACTTGGAGAAATGAAATTGACCTGTAAGTAATCTGTGCAGTACCTCCATGTCAGTGCCTGATTCAGGTTTACCAGTGCCATTTGCAAGATTTGTGGGTGCCCCCTCCACCATTCTGACAGCACTGGTGTGGACAGGCAGAAGCAACTGAGAGGGGGCTGCTGCATGGACTCTTGTCTGGCTGAGGGTACTTTGCTCAGCTAGCCTTGCAGATCAAAACTCTTTTTAGATATGAAAGAATCTCTTATGTTGCAATTCAACCGACGTTTATCAAATGACCACCCTCAGACATGAATATATTACAAGGATGTTTACTAATACACCCAGAATTGAATTCAGTCCCTTTCCTCTCACATTCTGACTCATAACCATGACAAACCCTTGGCCCAGGACTCATTTCAAGTCTAGTGACAAGAGCGTTAGTGCGATTAGCATTTCTCTCCTCACATCTAGAGTTGTAGCCTGTCTGTGCTCTTTCTTACCTCCCTGCAAAAAATCTCCATTGATAGGATGCATTTTTTATCAAGAAGAAATATAAGCAACGCATTTGCGAGACATCTAAAAGCAGGTAAGATTGGGAGTGTTTATTTCATGCAACACCTTGGAAATCCGGCTGTAAAAACAATGATTCCCATATTAAAGAAAGAAGGGATCATAAACCTATGCAATGCAGCACATTTTGTATTCGACTACAGCATGTAGACCTGAAGATCTGCACAAAGTCTGATCTTTCTGTAAAACAGCTATGAAATGAAGCAAAGACCACACAACAGCAACATGAGTCCTGATAAATGCAAAACAAGTTTACTAGCACTTGTATTAGCTTTCTGAAAACCGTTTTCTTTGTGTTCTTCCAAAAACTGGACACATTGGGCCTCATTCCGAGTACGGCGCTAACCAATGGCGCTATTAACGCCTTGGTTGACGCCGTACCCGGACCGGCAGCGCCTTGGTGGATGGCGGAATTACCGTCCCATTCCAAGGTTGGCGGGGCGGTAATTCCCCATTCACCAAAGCTCTTCCCCATTCCCAAATGAGCCCCATAGGGCTCAATGGGAATGGGGAAGATGCAAATAACGGTGACCGTTCATTATGGTCACCGTTATTGGCTTGGAGGCCCCTTTGCGCCCTCAACTTTAACACCTGCTCAAAGCAGGCGTTAAGGGCGAGGGCGCAAAGGGAACTCGGAATATGGCGGTAAGGGATCACCGCCACCGGTCTCGTTACCGGTGGCCGCTATCCCTTACCTCCATACTCGGAATGAGGCCCATTCTTGTATTAATTCCAAAGTCTTGCACACATCGATTCTATGACTGCCTTAATTTGGAAGAGTATGTTGTACCAAATGACCATTGAAACCAAAATACTAAAATCTTTCAGTTGATGACATACAGTAGTTGCTTCATGTGAAATTTCAGGATTGTGTTTTTCTAACTTCTCAGCAAGAGCTGAGCACATCATTGATGTCACCAATCTGATATCTTTGAAACAGGGGTGGTGTCTTACCACATACAATTGGATATTTACAAACATTTACTGTAAATAATACTTATTTTGTCACGCTTTTTATTTTTACAGGAACTACTCTGTACCAACTGTTCATAAATTGAGAGAGAGAGGAGCAAACACACTAATCTCACCTAGCTTTTAATTATTTAGCTTGTGAAATGATGCAGTATTCATTCGAAGCACATATATTTTTTGAGGCTTTTTCCCCAATATATTCTGTATTTTTCTTATACTCTTTTTTTATATACAAAACATCTTCAGTGCATAACACAGTGTGCAAAACTAGTGAAAGAACAAAAACATACAAAAAAACATATAGAAATGTGTAACCAATTTCAATACAAATTATATGCTTATACCCAAAGTCGCATATACATTATTACATTCAATGTGACAAGAATCATTACAATGGCAAGAAAATATTTTGAAAGCTTGCATTGCAGATCTTTGCTTCCTAATGCATGACGCCAAGCCGTTTTACGGTGAAAGATCTGACATGGTCTGTTAAAATCTGCCAACGAATGACGCAGGCATCAAACTGAGAGTTGAGTCTTCCTAAGATGTCAAATAGAGAGACAGATTTGACAGATGATTTTGCTGCATCACACACAACTAGGTTCAGGTTATGGCATACACAGTGCATGAAAAATGCTAATGGATTACGGTCTAAAACTCTCCTTTGAACGCCACTATTTTTGCTGTTTATATTTGCTTCATGGTCATACCCCGACCTTGACAATATTTTAAGTCAAAATCATGTTTGGCCATGTTTTACATGTGTATGCCAGTACTACTGTGCCCCTCCACCCCGAATTTACCCCTTCCCATTCTTCCGTTCACATGTGCATTTCAGTATGACTGTTGCTACTTACCCAATATCCATGTATGATGGTCCCTGGGGAGTCTGTGTACGCTGGCAAGGTGCTGTTCCTCAGGACCAGGGCATCTTGCTTGAAACCCAGCAAATGGACACAGCAGTGGCTCACTGATCAGCATTGCACATCGTTTTGGGCATTCATGGAATGGTACTACTTCCTGTTGCAATAGATTTGCTCCTGTGCCTTGCGTGGTACAAATGCCACAAGCGTATGTTTCAGTGCACCAAACGTATTGCGGAAGTGGGCTGTGCCATAGAAACGTCCCTTGGAGGCAGGCACCTGGTTTGAGTAAGTGAACATTGTGATACGATTAGGTGAATGTCACATTAGTGCATCAAGCACCTGTACCAACACTTTTGAAAAGGTTGGCTGTGACATGCCATCTAGTTTCCCAATGGTGTGCTGAAATATAAGTTCAGGACAGCCTATCGCCCACCAGCTTACATTCTATCTATGCACAGAACCAGGATGTTGGATGGCCCTTCTGATAGCTCATTGTTCTGAGCTGCACTGGTAAGTGCAGAACAAAGTGCAGCACCTGTGGAAAAACATTCAAATTCAAGTAACAAATCCCTTAGCAGGGCAGTCTGTGCATTATGGTTGAGTGAAATTGCAGACTCAAGAGGAACGCTGTCTGGGTATAAGAATCAGCTCCAGTACACGCTGGATGCTTTTTATTCAAAAAGAGAAGCAGTGCTGGAGGTAGAGGTAGGTACACTAGAAAAGTGAGAAGGACTTCAAAGCAGAAAAAGCAGAAGGAGGGTGGATAAAGAGAAACAGATGTGGGGAAAGTAAGAGGGCAATAGTCCAAGAGAGTGTTAGAGGAGTGGATATACCGGTAAAGGAGAGAAAAGAGTTATGGAGGTACAGTTAAAGGTTCCAGATATTAGCAGGCCTCCCCATAACCACCTCAAAGGGAGAGAGCCCAGTCTTAGTTTGATGGGTCATACGCATGGATAACAACACGATCAGTAAGGCGTCCGGCCATTTCAGTTTGGTGCTGGCACACGTCTTAGTGAGCTTGTTTTTGATGATGCTGTTGTGTCTTTCTACTAGTCCGGCACTCTGATCGTGTCTGGCCGAGTGGAACCGTTTATCGATCTGTAATCCCGTGCATATCTGCAGAATTACAGCAGCGATAAAATGTGGACCGCTGTCCGACCAGATGACTCTTGGTAGCCCGAACCTAGGGAAATAATCTTTTAACATAGTCTTTGCAGTAGTCATGGCTGTAGCATCTTTAACAGGAAAAGCCTCAACCCATTTGCTAAAAGCACAAATGACAACTAATACATATTTCAAGTTATTACATCGTTCCATTTCAATAAAATCAAAGTGTATAACCCCGAAGGGGACAGAAGGTGGACCAAAACTTCCCGTGGGAGTTGATGTTCCCTTTCCCACAATATGCTGTAAACAGATCATGCAGTTTTGGACAAAACGTTCAGCTACCTTAGAGATTTTGTCATTCACCCATACATTTTCCAACATTTTTGTAATCTTTCAGGCACATATATGTGTAGGACCATGAGCCATAACAACCATCATCATAACATATGCGCAAGGAAGAAGCCATTTCCCTTCAACTCTGTCCACCCACCACCCATCATCGTCAAGTTTCCCCAAGCCTTCAGCCCACTTTTTAGACTCTTCCAATGTGGCATCGGCTTGGATATCCCTTACAGAATCTATACTCTCATCCATAGTACAGGCATTTGTGGCTTCCCTTGAAGTATATATATATATCTAAAGAGAGATCAGAGGCAGTCTGTTTAGCTATCTGGTCAGCAAAAGCATTCCCTTTCCCTATATCATCTACAATCTTTTGATGCGCTGCGCATTTTACAATAGCTAACTGAGTAGGGAGTGCAAGTGCTGAGATTAGCCGTACTTTCAGGGAGCCATGCTGGATCTTTGTACCATGTGAAGTTAAGAACCCTCTTTCTGACCAAAGTCTCCCAAAGTTGTGAACCACCCCAAAGGCATACTGACTGTCAGTGTATATTTTCACCGTAAGCCCTTCGGAAAGTTCGGAAGCTCGGGTCAATGCTATAATCTCTGCGGCCTGCACAGAGTTATGCATGATTCTCTTGGTTTCCACGACCGTGCTCAACGTTGTGATTGCATAAGCAGCTGTGGATGTACCATCCGGAAGTTTGAAGCAGGAGCCATCGCAAAACAGCTCCCCTTGCGCATTATTCAAAGGAGTATCTTTCAGATCAATTCTACCCTTTGTCTCTTGTTCGGTAGTGTGAAGACAATCGTGTGACTCTTCATCATTGCAGGCAGTACCTTGCGAGAAAGGTAAGAGTTCAGCCGGATTAAGAACACAACACCTCTTAATTTGGTTGTGTGGTGCAAACAAGATCAATTCATATCTTGTCAACCGTGCGGAGGTGAGGTGTTGCGTTTGAGTTCTGTTCAGTAGAAGATCTACAGAGTGAGGTGCCATCAGAGTTAAAGCATGGCCTAGGACCATTCCCTCACTCTGTTTTACAGATGCAGCAGCAGCGACAGCTTACAAACATCTTGGCAAAGCGCATGCTACAGGATCAAGGGCGGAAGAAAAGTAACCGCACGGCCTATTCTTCCCTCCATGTTCCTGCGTTAACACAGCCAAAGCACATCCATCACATTCATGCACAAACAACACAAAGGCCTTTTCATAATTTGGTGTGCCCAAAACCGGTGCTGAGCACAATGCAGTCTTGAGTAAATCAAATGCACGCTGGTGCTCCATGTTCCATGGCAATGGCGAAGAAATGCCCTTCTTCGTCAGAGCCAACATTGGCTTAATCGTTAACGAGAAGTTGGGGATCCACTGCCTACAGTAAGAAGCCATTCCTATCAAGGCTCTAACTTCTTTCTGCGTATTTGGGACACAAAAAAATATGGAATCCCACAAACTAGCTTCATTTCCTTCCTGCTCAGAGCGAGTGTTTCACAGATGCATATGCATTATGTCATGTTCACCCCCTAACCAAAAAAAGGGCGAATAACCATGTGATTATCAAAAAATATACATATTTTAATTTCCATCAAAAAACATTGCACTTAACAATATCTTTCTTAAAAAAGAGAGAGACTCAACATGATTGACAAAACACCATTTGAAGTTCATTCCTGTGTGTGTATATATTGTCTACCTGGAGTAAAGGTTAACACTTCGATCCCTATCCCTACCACACTGTGGGATGTGTATCCTAACCATCAGTGATATTATTTATGCCCCTTCTGGTTTATACGGGCAAGAGATTGTGCCCAGACATGCTAGAAATGAGTTTTATCTGTTCAGGCGTCAATCTTCTTCCCTCCTTTGACAGGAGATAGCCTAAATAGACAACCTCCTGACAACACTATTGAAATTTCTTAAACAAAGCTTTATATCCATGTTTAGCCAGGTGAATAAGCAACAACACAATTCCCTCCTTACAAGCGCTCTCTGAGTCAGCAGGTAAAAGCAAGTCGTCGACATATTGAAGCAGTGTACAAGTAGCGGGCAACTCAAGGGTATCAAGTTGTTCTTTCAGGGCCCTACTGTAGATTCTAGGACTTTCCGTGTAACCTTGCGGTGCACGAGTAAATGTGAAGGAGCGTCCCCCTAAGGTGAACGCGAACATATATCTACTGTCCTTGTGTATAGGAATACTAAAGAAAGCATTCTTTAGATCCACAGCACTAAAATGAGTTGCTGAAGCCGGAATCATAGTCAGTATCGTCGTCACATCAGGCACAATTGGAAATTGTGGAGCGACGCTCTTATTGATGGCACGTAAATCAATTATGAAGCAAAAAGGAATCGCATTATCGCCTTTTTTGTACACGGGCAAAATCGGGCTATTGCACAAACTACCTGCAATTTCCTCAATCACCCCTTGATGTACAAAATCGTAGACGATGCATTTCAAAGCTTGCTCACCATCGACTGAAATCTTATACTGCGGAATGCGCGGCAGCTTCACTCCATGTTTCAAACAATCTTAACAGGCTCAATTTGCAAAATGCCGACATCATTGTCGTCAAATGCCCATAAACACTCCGGAACATCACTAAATTCCGGCGGCAAAGGTCTAGTCAAGAATTGAGAGACAGAAAGTTGCTGTGGTGAAATCGTCAAACGCACTCCATGAGAGGAACAATAAATTACCGCATTTAATTCTTTCAACATATTCAACCCCAGCAAATTTTCTCCACAATTCGAAGTTAAAAGGAATGGACAATGGTCCGTAAACAGACCCAAAGAAATAGGTACCGGAGAAGAAACCGGACAGACAACTGGTGTGCCAGAAAACACTACAGAAACATTGGTTTGCCCTGACAGTGGAATGTTTGGAACCCAGAAATGATCAATGGAACACTTTTGCACCCCTGTATCCATCAAGAATAGATGTTTCCTATTTCCTACTAACATTTCAACGTAGGGACCTTTCTGATCAAAGGGAATAGGCGTCGGTTCCAAACCCTACTTCGGGCAATCCTAGCGAAACAGAATATCATCGAAAGGAGGATCTTCAGAGAGGTAAGCGGCAGAAGGATGATCAAAAATGTTTCTAGAATCCACACTTGGTGCCTGATTATCCTGTGAAAAAGGTTGTTGTGAATCTTGTGAAAACTGACCTCTACTAGGGCCCCCTACACCCGGGCGACCTCTGGGTCGTCTACCCATATTCCCAAATGTGTTATTTGACCTCTGTTGAATGACCTGGAATTGTGCACGCCAATGACCTCTTGCCTACAATAGGCACACTGGTTAATGTTTACAGGACCCAAGGGCACATTTCCTTGTGGAACATACTGACCTCTAGTTTGTGCATTACCCCCTCTAGGGCCTCTAACAATTTGCTGTAATAATACTTTTGTCTTTAAATCACCTTTTCTCTTTTCAACTCTTTCCTTTTCATTATTGACACGATTCTCATAGTACTGAGCCATGTGCAGTACTTCTGATTGAGACTTCTCTTGCCAAGAGCTCTCAGAAGTCATAATTTGCAACTGGATGTCTGGCAACAATCCATGCACAAATTTGTCTACAAATAATCTTTTCCCAGACTCTGTGCCTCAATCTTGTCCACTGAAATCCGAGAATACCTGTTCAAACCGATTAAAGAACCCGGTAGCACCCTCAGACTTCCCTTGGACACAGGCTGTAAGCTTGTCCCAAATAATTCTCTTCTCAGGAATTATAGTTTTCAATTTCGCAACTATTCTGTCAGGCAAAGTTAGTATCACCTGAGGCGGTCTTTCTCCAGCTGGCCTTTCTCCATCGAGTCTATTTATGTTAGCCCATGTATCTCCTAGCCCTGGTACATCATCTATAGTCCTAACCTGTTTCCACGGGCAGGAGTACGGGGAATAACAAATCAATATCACTTAAAATGAATATTGAGGATTGCAAAACAGACTCTATTTCTTTATAGAACCCTGTCAGATTTTTCCTAATGTTGGGAATAGATTGTCTAATGGTGTTCACTTCCTGTCTTGAGAACGAGACGTGAACGAACTGAGACACATAATGTGCAGGTATTTCCTCAGCAGCTGTACCCGCTACAGCATCAGCGGGGATCTCAACTTTTGGGACAAGTGTCGGAGGAACCTCTCTCATAGGCAACTGAGAAGTAGGCAACTCCGAATGCTTACTAAGCAACAGAGCCAAATCGAGCGCTAAAGCAGCCGAAGAAGTGTCAAATGAAAAAGCTCTCTTGTAAATACTTAATAACTCTGCGGGACAACAAATCTTTCTTTTTACACACTCATCCTGTAGGTACTCTACCATTACCTGTATCACTTTCCGCTGCATTTCTAGTGTATACTGACTATACGTGTCATATACTTCGACTGGAGTTATCGATGTGTCTGAGATCCATCTAATCGCATCCTTCATGCAAATTCGCATTTCCTCAGATATCAATTTGCGACAAGGAAAGAACCGTTTCTGCACATACATACTATCTCCATCTTCATCCTCATTCTGTAACCTTTCCAACTCCTTTCTATACTCAAATACCCTCTCTACATGCTCTTGTACTTTCTCCACAGTCTCTCTAGAGAACGGTATCAGATCCCTCAACCCTTGCGGGCGATCTGAATTGTTTAATCTGTCCCACATTACACGTACATGAATACCTAATCCCTCAATAAAAACATTTTTCTCAGGAAAATTGTCCACATTAGAAAGTGTAGCATAAACATTAACTCAATCACGCCCCTCCATACAATGCTTAGCCCACGGAATAAATTCACGTTTCTTCTCTGGAGGGACAGTATTGCGAGTAACAACCCTTGATCCCGCTCCCTGATCAACTACAAGTGGTGCAGGGCCACTTGGAAGAGGGAGAGTAGGCATGTTCAACAGAGGTGTTATCACTGGTACAACAGGAAAGAGCGGAGGAGCAGGTGGAGGAGCAGGCAGAGCAGCAGCAACAAAAGGAGGACCAACGACTGGAGGAAGAGGAACAACAAGAGGATCGATAGGAGCAAGAGGAGGAATAACAGCAGGAAGAGGCAAAGCAGCAGGAAGAGGAACATACAGAGGTGGCGCAGTGGCACCAGGCCTTCGTTCATTTAACAATTTATCGATAAGTTCATCGGAAACATGAAAGTCTTTAGAAGGATAGATTTTCTGGATACCAATAGAGAAAGCCCTATCCATATTTCTAGCTGACTCAGAATGTTTATCCTGGTCATATAACAATGCTTTTTCGGCATTCGTCTTATGACGGCGCGCATGTTTTTTTCTACTCTTAAGCTGCTGTAAAGCTTCTTTTTTCCAATTCTGCAATACATTGAATGCTGCAGGTCTAGCCTTTTTCTTTAATAGTATAGATTCTAAGTATTCTATGCGAGGGATCTCAAAACTACCATTGATTGGCCACTGAAGTTCGGAAGCATGTCTAGTTTGTCTGTGCCAAATATCATTAAACACTATACTACCAATGCCATGCTTACAGTACATAGTACAAGTGGTGACCCTCCTGTGGCGCCGGATGGCTAAACTCCAAAGATTGTCTGTCACTGCGGAATAACGCCCTGAAGCAGGCAGACCATTTCCCAGGCATATCAGAATACTGGTGTTACCTGGTCAATAATTGTACTTGCAAGTGCAATGCTCCAAAAGAAATTATCAGGATACTTAAGAATCGGGTCACGACTCACCTGATCAAGCCTGAAGAGGTCCGATCGAATTTCAAAGTTTTTCTAACAAATTTTACCTTGTGTTTGGAGATTTCGGCAAATCTGCCCGCCTCGATATGTGGACCCTCGTCAAGATGCCGGCTCGGACCGCATGCTCACTGTCCAGGGATCGGGCCGTGCAGCGCTGCTGAGGTGTCGTGCTCATTCAGAAAGGGGCCCCTTTTTTTTTACACTGTCCGATCCCGGTCCGATAGTCTGTGTAAACCTTCAACGAGCTGGCATCAATCTTGAGGGTCTCTATTCGGGCGCCATCTGTGAAAACAAAAGGAAAATATCGAGGCTGAGTACCCCAAAAGGAAATAGACCAAACGCGGGTTACAAAGAAAGATACAGAGATCTTTATTCTATAACTGAACAGTTTCAAAGGACAAAGCAACAGATAGCTATCAGGCCCTCAGTACAACACAGCAAACTCTAGCCCTGTTCGGTGTGCTCAGTGAGTGGGACTGTATATTAGAATAGTCACACCTTTTATACAGTCCAAAACATGATGTCCAGCCCACCTACAAGTTAATACATCACGGATCTAGGGTTTGTGCCGAGTTCGCATCTTAATTTATGCATCTATACATTTAGGGGTTATCCTTAATACATTCGTCAACGAGTTACAATAGCAAGAGTGTGTCTTTGGATTTTTGTTGAGCCTTCGCACATCTCTTTATACAATGCAGTAAAACAAGTGTTCACATTTCAGTATTTGACTATATTATGTTTAACATGTGCTCGCGCATTAGCTTCGTGGCACAGGTAATCCTCTATGCACAGGTCGACGAAGGACAAGGGGCCTCATTACACGGATGGTGGTGGACCAAGGTGCTATTAGCACCTTGGTCCATGCCGGTAAAATACTGGCACCGCCTTGGTGGAAAGGGGAATTACCACCCTATTCCAAGGTTGGTGGGGTGGTAATTCCCCCTTCCCCCATTGCCCTTCCCCATTCCCATTTTTGCCCCATAGGGCATAATGGGAATGGGGAAGGTGCTAATTACGGCACCGCAAATTGCGGTACCGTAATTAGCTCCCTGGTCCCTTTGCGGGTTGGTTTTTAACGCCTGCAAAAAGCAGGCGTTAAATTCCCCAACCCGCAAAGGGACCTCTTAGTAAGGCGGTAAGGTTTTACCGGTACCGGTAAAATACCGGTACCGGTAAACCCTTAGCGCTGTCCGTGTAATGAGGCCCAAGGTCTCAGTACATGACCCTAACATTTGGCCTGCAGGCAGGTTACATATTAGCTTGTACATAGAGGTCAAGACGCCATGTACATTCGGAATGGCACTGTCCACCATTTTAGGACACAGGGTGACTTTAGAGAGAGAATCTAAAATGGCGGATGAACCTAAAATGGCGGCTAGCACAGATTTAAGGTCAGGACCTTGCAACGCGGATTTCCTCGCAGAGCGACTTGGCCTAGGCCAATATATATACACACGATCTAGAGGGTATAATATGTTTTACCGTTCGACAAGAGGGGAGAGGAAAGAGCAAAAGAGGTGTAAGAGACTTATGGAGAGTACAAAAGAGAGCAAAATAGGTGGAGTAGTCCTGAAGAGAGAAGAAAACAATACAAGAGGGGAACAAGCCAAGAGTAGAGGGAACCAGTGAAGAGCAAGAAGAAACAGAGGAGAAACCAATAAGGGTGAGAAGTTAAAATCAGTTAAAAGTGATGCTAAGAGGGGAGGTGATGAGTACCCAATCATTGTGGGACATCAAGGAGTTGAAGAAGCAAGAGAATAACGTTGAATCTTAGACAGTGGTTTAGATGAGTAAGTAGGAGAATAATGAGGTGTGGTGGAAGAACACAGTCTGTGCTGGCAACAACTGTGGCAGATTTGAGCACAAGTGTTTCTGGGAGCACACCCAATGCACCCTGCATCAGTGATAGTCAGAAAAGTGTGACCCATACGTGGAAACTCCTGAACAAGCCCAGACCCCACACCCCCACTAGGGGTCAGCTTGACCACTAGCCAAGTTTGCTGAGCATGAGATTGGGGTTTAGAGTTTTTGTAGAATGGTTAGTAAGAAAAGAACACATTTTCCAAATTTTGAGGTTAATATGAGAAGCAGAGGCAGTGTTAGTGAGGAAACGCTGCAGTTGTAGGTCACTATAAATGAGGTACCCATGACTATGAGCGTTGGGTAAGGCAGTAACAAAGATCAGGTGGGAAGGAAATAGGAAAAGGGAGGGCAGGGATGGCATTGGAAGCTGGGTGAAAGATGACTTACATTTTTGATGAGTTCATCATGAGGCAGTGCACAGCTATCCAGTGATGAATTGCAGGGAAACAGTTCGCAATCTGTTGCAAGATAACTTGGCTGAAGCAAGAAAATGAGAAAAATATTTGAGTGTCATCAGCAAAAAGGTCATAGTTAAAGCCAGAGGGTGAGATATGTCTTCCTAGGGCAGAGGCATAGCAGGTGAAATGCAGATGTTGAATGACTGATCGTTGGAGGACTCCATAAGGGAGAGCGGTGTGGGTCAGAGGTATGCGAGTTCCAAGTGATTTTAAGGGTTCAACGCTCCAGGTAGGAGGTGATCCAGGCAAGAGCAGATTTGCGAAAAAATCCAAGTTCCTGGAGAGTGAGAAGGAGAGTGGAGTGATCAACACTGTCAAAAGTGGCAGAAAGGTCCAAAACTATGAGCATACAAGAGAGTTTGTAGTGTGGAGACATGCATGAGAGCAGTCTCGATGTAGTGTTTACTATGGAAGCCAGATTGAAGTGAACTTTCCTCTTAGTCATTGAAGAGGGGAGTTGAGGAGTAGAAGGTAGAGGGGCCAAGATGTAAAGTGAACAGAGGGAGAGGGGTCGATGGAGAGGTCAGAGAAAGAGTAAATTAGAGAGAAATACAAGGTCGAGAGAATTCCCCCCAGAGTGGGTAAGCTGGTCATGGAGAGACAATAGGGAGTGGTCAGAAACAAGGGAGTTAAATTCAAAGCAGGTGGTTGCAGAGCGCTTTCTGAGGTTAATGTCCCCCAGCATAACAATGTGGATGTTGGTGGGAAGAGACTCAAGGAGAGGCGTCAGATCAGGGAAGAAGTAGTTAATATACATATATGATACACATATATGAGTTCCATAGATCCACAACCTGCCCTTGTCTTCTTTAAAGCACTTAAAATCAAGAACACAGTGAGTCCAAGTCTACTCAATACACTAAGACCCATAAAAACAATGTGGTTAGAAAATAAATAATTGGGCTTCTATAAATGAAGTTATTGTAACATGTGCCTGCAAACCATTAATAAAACCAAGGGTATTTTCACCAATGAACACCATAAATACACAAGTCAATCATTAACTGTAAAAACACCTATTGTATCTACATCATAGCTGTTCTTGCAATAAGAAGTATGCCTGGAGCTCTATCCTTGCTGTCAAACGTAGGATGCAAGAACACACAGGGGCATGGTACAAAAAGATGCCTGATCGCCATTAGAAACTCATTGGGCCTCATTACGACCCAGGCGGTCCGGAAATAACGGTGGCGGTAAACCCGCCGCCACCGTTGTTTCCGGACCGCCTGAGTCCGACCCCTGCAGGCGGGAGGTGATGTTCCCGCCAGGTCTGACCTGGTGGGTTTAACACCTCCCGCATGCAGGCGGACGAGGAAACACCGGCAGCATTACGAGATGCTGCCAGTGTTTCCATGATCCCCATTTCCATCGAGTCCCATAGGACTCAATGGGAATGGGGATTTACACCATTCTGCCTCCGTGATTCCCGGAAAACCGGGGTTGTAATGCCCCGGTAATTCCGGGAATCACGGAGGCGGAATGGTAATACGAGTCCGGCGTTAACCAGGCGGTTCTACCGCCTCGATTAACGCCGGACTCGTAATGAGGCCCATTGTCTGTAATGGCTTGGCAGACGAAGAACGGTGGTCTGGAGGGTTGCCCAAAGCAAATGCCAGAGGTTTAAGATGAATTCTAAACCTTCCAGCCATTACCTCTTTGTTTTGCTTTGTCACCTTGAGTGGGCCGAGTATGCCCAGACGTGGGTCCCATGCCTGCTGGGCCTAGAGACCCAAGCTACTCCTCACCGATGACGTCCAATGTGGCCTAAACATGGCTGGGGATGCTTGTGGTCTCGTGCAGTAGGAATGTGATCTGGCAGTTCGGGCTCAACTGCCCCTTTGGGGGTGGGAGAAAGCCTGATTTGCATATGGTCTTTGCCCTTTCTGTAATGGCTTGCCAGGTGAAGCATAATGGTCTGGAGGGTTAACCATTACAATTTCCAGAGGTTTAAGATTATTTCTAAACCTTCCAGCCATTACCTCTTTGTTTTACCCTTAGTGATGTCAGCAGAACATCCATGAAGGCTATTGTACTAGTATGCAGGCTATTATCATTGGAAGACACAGAGGAGAAACACCATTTCACCTTTCACATAAATTAGGTTTGCATCTCTTTTGTCTCCAAAATACCTTTGGCAATCAAATGCATACTTGCACAAATGCTGCATTATTATAAATTGTGATTAATTGATTAATTGGGAGAATTCTTCCTTTCCCCCCAAGAGGGACACCCCCGCTGATAATAGGGAGGTGATCCGGCTCCAGAACAACCTCCCTATGGATGAGACAAGTTGGAGCTCACTGGGAGAGACTTCCCCTTATGAGATAGGAACTCTCGTTCCTATCCAGAACTCCCTAACCCACTCCACGGGATGGCATACATTGGATTATAAAATTGCAAGTTCCGAGACTTGGCTGAAGGTAAAGATAACTTATGCCATTACCAAGAAGAAAGAGAAGTTGTCTCTTTAAATACAAATCTCCAATTAACTACATTGAGGAGGTTGAAGAAGGAGGACACGCTGGACCTACAGGAAGAGACAGAGAGAGAGCGAGAGAGAGAAATGTAGATGTAGGCAGGGGAGGCCTTCTGGGAGCAGAACACCTGAAGGAGGAGGGGCTGCAGCGAGCCACGAAGATCGCAAGGTTCATTACTGCTCTGAACAGGAGAAGGAGATACTGGAATCCCGATGTATGCCAGAAGCGAGAAACCGAGACAGGTGGAGGGCAAAACTCGGCGGTGGCATGACCACAAACCAATTATGGTGGGCAGGCTGCCCATTCAATGACGCCAAACTACACCAAGAAGGAAGCAGCATATGGTCAATGTACCCATAGTGGTATCACCGGGAACGAGAGAGAGTCGCAAGAATTGGATGCCATGGAAAGCGAGCAGAGAAAAGGAAGGAGACGGTAGCAAGCATTTGTGGGCCCTGAGATGTTAGGTAACAGGGAGAACGGGAAGACCGGGAAGCCAAAAGGGACTCGTTATATAATCAGAGAGACTCGACCCAAGTAACAAAAGCTCGAAAACAAACCTGTTGAACTCAAACTGTATTAATGTGAGAAAAAGAATCACAGAAACCCTGAAGAGGGAGAGAAACAGAATGTGTGTATCAGTACCATGGGAGGAATGGAAAGCCACCTATTATTCAAGAAGCAAAGAATTTGATATAACAGAGAGAGAAAACTATGAACTGAAGGCCAGCAAAACCCGTAGGACAATCAATGTACAAGATAGGCCATACCAGAAAAAGGTGAACCATAGTCACCCAGAATGCAAAACTCCCACAGGAAAGTGCACTCTACAAGAATACTCAGAAGCCTTTATCACAGATCGAAGGATTGCACAAAGGACAAGGAAAGCCTACACTAAAGAGGAGAGAAAAGCTAACAGTCTGATGAGGGAGCTAAACGAACTGATACGGAGACTAACAAGACTATCTAAGAATTGCATTTTACCAAGAAACCTAAAGAAGACAAGTACAAAACGCACCCATAAAGAGAAGGGAGGCATTCTCCTGACCTAATTCATTTAAAATAGTAGTAGGGTCAGTTTGGATTAGTTTTGGTCAGCACACTTATTCCTTTGGACACTTAACTGATGACTGACGAGCACTCTAGTTAGTGAAATAGGCAGGGAATACCCCATAGCGATAGGGAAAGATAGGCCTTATTCTTATTCTTTAATAAACACATTTTAAAAATGTCATCAGACAGTTTGTTTCTTAATTCTGACCCACCACATAACGTAGACAGTTGTCACATCTATTCTAGGTAGTACTATTATATATAATTACATCATTACAATTTTAAATAGAAAGGAAAATGACTTTGAAATGAGGTTACTGTGATTAGAACACCTGATGAAGTAATGTCATGAAAAATAAAATGAGTGCTGAGAGGCGAGTGCAGTCTGCTGCATGGTGGACACTTTCCTTGTGCAGTCTGCGTCACCAGAGGACCTGTTTTCTGTGGCACACACCTTTAGAAACGCTATCATAGCGCAAAGCGCCGAGCCGATAGTCCTGAGAGGCAAGTGCATTCTGCTGTAGTCCGCTGTTGAAGGTTGCAAGTCGACTGCTCTGAGTGCTGGGTCACTGGTGAGTACCTATTAACACCTGGAAATGCAGACTTTGTAACCTCTGTGTAGCAAATCTATTAAAATGAAGACTAATCCAAGCATCTATTCCACCCAGAGGGCTGTTGGACAGCTTGCATGTTATTGTGAAAATGTTGACAAACTTTGTGCGGGAAACAGTTCTACCCGAAGGCAAGTGTAGCTACCGTATCATTGAAATAAACAAGAGTGGTTAACAATGGCAAACAGCGACCCTCAAGTGCTAATGAATGCATTCCATATGCCAAGATTACAACTTTTTCCCTTTTCCCCCAATAAAAGTAGGCTGGCATTGATTGCTCCTGATATCCCAGAGGGTATACCTAGGCAAGCTTCACCATTAGTCACGGATAGACTGATAGAGATTTCTGACATGGAATTACTAAATAACTGTTAAATTGGAAATTTGGCACTACTGGTCACCGAGCTGTCTACTGTCAGAGCGCCCACCAGTGGTCCACCAGCTCACTCTTTTGAAAAATCCCACGGTTTAGCTTTTGAAACTCAAAGCAAGAGGGGGGGTCTTTTAATTCAACCAGCTCTCTCTTTTTGCCTACTGTGGAAGGTGGGCAAATGTTCCCCCCATTAGGCACAACTACAGCACTAAACTTTGTGTTGAATTCATTAGTGAGATTATTTGAAAATGTCAACTTGAATATTAATGATTAAAATCCTTTGTTGATTCGAATGAATTCTAAAAAGTAATTTCTTGAAGGTTTTATTCTTGCCTCTAATAAGGGGAATGTGCCTGATATTTGTTGTAACTGCTCTAAAGCAAATCCAATGCAGGACGTCGGAAATTACTCTGGGCCGCAGGGTCTGGAGCCTGTTAGCAGTTCTTCATTAGAATTTGTGGAAAACATTGAGATAGCACCTCATTCTAGTTCTCTCTGTAATGATATACAGATACCCATGATGACATCTACTCATGAAGTATCAATAATTGCTCCTGATGTTGATAATGCAAATTATTTGATTTTCTGCAAATGAAAAAAGAAGCGCCTCCCTCCCTCCCTCGCAGAGAGGTGGCTTGGTAAAGAAGTCAACACATATCAAATCAGTGATCACGAATCAAAATAGAGGGCCATGAAAAAGTTTGTGACATATTACCATCCCTGTGAGTGAGCTTGAGCCTCGGCCTCTGACTTCAAAGAAGCAAAAGAAACGCTGTAATAATAAGATCACAAATCTCACTTCGGCCTTGAAATCTGAAGTATCTCGAGAGCCAAGCTGCAGATGATGGGTTGCTTTATGGTGAAACCTCGGCTTTGAACACGGACTCAATAGATGCCCTTCTACAGAATATATTGGTTTACTCTGTAACTGAAAGCGTGATAGAGGCGGTTAAGGTGAACATTAATAATCAGCAATCTTGCAATATTGCCCCTAAGGTTCATGGATCGAAAGTATGCAGATTTACAGGGTAATTCATAGAATTTCGCAGAAAAGTGTCGGAAGCGGCTGGCCCAGAGTGTCCGCGTGCGATTGACTGCGCCAGGCACGTGCGCTAAAACCGATTTCCGCGCACAGCGTATTCATGGATTTTAGGCTTCCAAACCAGCCGTGGCGCAGAGAATCGCAGCGACCCTGCAGCAGCGCCAGTAACGCCCCCAAGAACGCCCTTGCGCAAGGAAAAGCCATCAAAATCGCTAAATCATCGCAAAGGGCTGCGCTAACCCTGGACCAGTTCACCGGGCTGGCAAACAGCAAACGCCAAGCGGGGAACGTGTATTGCAGGGGTGCGCGGGAAGTTCCACACGCGACTGGCCCCGTGCAAGCAGGATACGTGTATTTCAGGGGTGCGCGGGAAGGTCCACACGCGATTTCAGCAGGGTACGTGTATTTCAGGGGTGCGCGGGAAGTTCCACACGCGATTTCTGCAGGGTACGTGCATTTCAGGGGTGCGCCGGTGTTCCACACGCGAATGGGCCAGTGCGAGCAGGGTACGTGTATTCCATGGGTGCGCGGGAAGTTCCACATGCGATTCCATCAGGTACGTGTATTTCAGGGGTGCGCGGGAAGTTACACACGCGAATGGGCCAGTGCGAGCAGGACACGTGTATTCCATGGGTGCGCGGGAAGTTCCACACGCGATTTCATCAGGGTACGTGTATTTCAGGGGTGCGCGGGAAGTTCCACAAGCGATTGTCCCAGTGCGAGCAGGGTACGTGTATTTCAGGGGTGCGCGGGAAGTTCCACACGCGATAGTCCCAGTGCGAGCAGTGTACGTGTATTTCAGGGGTGCGCGGGAAGTTCCACACGCGATTGTCCCAGTGCATGCAGGGTACGTGTATTTCAGGGGTGCGCGGGAAGTTGCACACGCGATTTCAGCAGGGAATGTGTATTTCAGGGGTTCTGGGGAGTACTACACGTGAATTGGCCGTGTGGGTCCTCCCAGGTGTACGCTCCACAACCTCCACGGCCCCTGCAGGCAGCCCACACCACGGGGGACTACCCTGCACCCCTGCTCATGTCCCGCAGGCAGTCCATCCACCATGGGCATGCCCCCCAGCCAACCCACATGCCACCTTGCACTACTGATCAACAATGCATGTCTCCCACCACCCCCACCCCCCAGCACTGTGGGGCACCTGCCAGCAGGCCCCCACTCATGTCCAACTCATGTTTCCCACCACCCCCACCCCCCAGCAGTGCAGGGGCACCCTCCACCAGGCCCCCACTCATGTCTCCAACCACCCCCACCCCCCAGCCACCATGGCCACCCTCCACCAGGCCCCCACTCATGTCTCCCACCACCCCCACCCCCCAGCAGTGCAGGGGCAGCCTCCACCAGGCCCCCACTCATGTCTACCCCCACCCCCCTGCCACCATGGGCAGCCCCCACCAGGCACCCACTCATGTCTCCCACCACCCCCACCCCCCAGCCACCAGGGGCACCCTCCACCAGGCCCCCACTCATGTCTCCCACCACCCCCACCCCCCAGCAGTGCAGGGGCAGCCTCCACCAGGCCCCCACCTATGTCTCCCACCACCCCACCCCCCAGCAGTGCAGGGGCACCCTCCACCAGGCCCCCACTCATGTCTCCCACCACCCCCACTCCCCTGCCACCATGGGCAGCCCCCACCAGGCCCCCACTTATGTCTCCCACCACCCCCACCCCCCAGCAGTGCAGGGGCACCCTCCACCAGGCCCCCACTCATGTCTCCCGCCACCCCCACCCCCCTGCCACCATGGGCAGCCCCCACCAGGCCCCCACTCATGTCTCCCACCACCCCCAACCCCCAGCAATGCAGGGGCACCCTCCACCAGGCCCCCACTCATGTCTTCCACCACCCCCACCCCCCTGCCACCATGGGCAGCCCCCGCCAGGCACCCACTCAATCTCCCACCACCCCCACCCCCCTGCCACCATGGGCAGCCTCCACCAGGCCCCCACTCATGTTTCCCACCAGCCCCACCCCCCAGCAGTGCAGGGGCACCCTCCACCAGGCCCCCACTCATGTCTACCCCCACCCCACCCCCCTGCCAGCATGGGCAGCCCCCACCAGGCCCCCACTCATGTCTCCCACCACCCCCACCCCCCAGCAGTGCAGGGGCACCCTCCACCAGGCCCCCACTCATGTCTCCCACCACCCCCACCCCCCAGCAGTGCAGGGGCACCCTCCACCAGGCCCCCACTCATGTCTCCCACCACCCCCACCCCCCAGCAGTGCAGGGGCACCCTCCACCAGGCCCCCACCCATGTCTCCCACCACCCCAACCCCCCTGCCACCATGGGCAGCCTCCACCAGGCCCCCACCCATGTCTCCCACCCCCCCACCCCCCAGCCACCAGGGGCACCCTCCACCAGGCCCCCACTCAGGTCTCCCACCACCCCCACCCCCCAGCAGTGCAGGGGCACCCTCCACCAGGCCCCCACCCATGTCTCCCACCACCCCCACCCCCCAGCAGTGCAGGGGCCGCCTCCACCAGGCCCCCACTCATGTCTCCCACCACCCCCACCCCCCAGCCACCATGGGCAGCCTCCACCAGGCCCCGACCATGTCTTCCACCACCCCCACCCCCCAGCCACCAGGGGCACCCTCCACCAGGCCCCCACTCATGTCTCCCACCACCCCCACCCCCCAGCAGTGCAGGGGCACCCTCCACCAGGCCCCCACTCATGTCTCCCACCACCCCCACCCCCCTGTCACCATGGGCAGCCCCCACCAGGCCCCCACTCATGTCTCCCACCAACCCCACCCACCAGCAGTGCAGGGGCACCCTCCACCAGGCCCCCACTCATGTCTCCCACCACCCCCACCCCCCTGCCACCATGGGCAGCCCCCACCAGGCCCCCACTCATGTCTCCCACCACCCCCACCCCCCAGCAGTGCAGGGGCACCCTCCACCAGGCCCCCACTCATGTCTCCCACCACCCCCACCCCCCTGCCACCATGGACAGTCTCCACCAGGCCCCCATTCATGTCTCCCACCACCCCACCCCCCAGCAGTGCAGGGGCAGCCTCCACCAGGCCCCCACCCATGTCTCCCACCCCCCCCACCCCCCAGCAATGCAGGGGCAGCCTCCACCAGGCCCCCACCCATGTCTCCCACCCCCCCAACCCCCAGCAGTGCAGGGGCACCCTCCACCAGGCCCCCACTCATGTCTCCCACCGCCCCCACCCCCCTGCCACCATGGGCAGCCCCCACCAGGCCCCCACTCATGTATCCCACCCCCCACCCCCCAGCAGTGCAGGGGCAGCCTCCACCAGGCCCCCACCCATGTCTCTCACCACCCCCACCCCCCAGCAGTGCAGGGGCACCCTCCACCAGGCCCCCACTCATGTCTCCCACCACCCCCACCCCCCAGCAGTGCAGGGGCACCCTCCACCAGGCCCCCACTCATGTCTCCCACCACCCCCACCCCCCAGCAGTGCAGGGGCAGCCCCCACCAGGCCCCCACTCATGTCTACCACCACCCCCACCCCCCAGCCACCAGGGGCACCCTCCACCAGGCCCCCACTCATGTCTCCCACCACCCCCACCCCCCAGCAGTGCAGGGGCAGCCTCCATCAGGCCCCACTCATGTCTCCCACCACCCCACCCCCCAGCAGTGCAGGGGAACCCTCCACCAGGCCCCCACTCATGTCTCCCACCACCCCCACCCCCCAGCCACCAGGGGCAGCCTCCACCAGGCCCCCACTCATGTCTCCCACCACCCCACCCCCCAGCAGTGCAGGGGCAGCCTCCACCAGGCCCCCACTCATGTCTCCCACCACCCCCACCCCCCTGCCACCATGGGCAGCCTCCACCAGGCCCCCACTCATGTCTCCCACCACCCCCACCCCCCAGCAGTGCAGGGGCAGCCTCCACCAGGCCCCCACCCATGTCTCCCACCCCCCCACCCCCCAGCAGTGCAGGGGCAGCCTCCACCAGGCCCCCACCCATGTCTCCCACCACCCCCACCCCCCAGCAGTGCAGGGGCACCCTCCACCAGGCCCCCACCCATGTCTCCCACCCCCCCACCCCCCAGCAGTGCAGGGGCACCCTCCACCAGGCCCCCACTCATGTCTCCCACCACCCCCACCCCCCAGCCACCATGGGCAGCCTCCACCAGGCCCCCACCCATGTCTCCCACCACCCCCACCCCCCAGCCGCCATGGGCAGCCTCCACCAGGCCCCCACCCATGTCTCCCACCACCCCCACCCCCCAGCCACCAGGGGCACCCTCTGCCAGGCCCCCACTCATGTCTCCCACCACCCCCACCCCCCAGCAGTGCAGGGGCAGCATCCACCAGGCCCCCACTCATGTCTCCCACCACCCCCACCCCCCAGCCACCAGGGGCAGCCTCCACCAGGCCCCCACTCATGTCTCCCACCACCCCCACCCCCCAGCAGTGCAGGGGCAGCCCCCACCAGGCCCCCACTCATGTCTACCACCACCCCCACCCCCCAGCCACCAGGGGCACCCTCCACCAGGCCCCCACTCATGTCTCCCACCACCCCCACCCCCCAGCAGTGCAGGGGCAGCCTCCATCAGGCCCCACTCATGTCTCCCACCACCCCACCCCCCAGCAGTGCAGGGGAACCCTCCACCAGGCCCCCACTCATGTCTCCCACCACCCCCACCCCCCAGCCACCAGGGGCAGCCTCCACCAGGCCCCCACTCATGTCTCCCACCACCCCACCCCCCAGCAGTGCAGGGGCAGCCTCCACCAGGCCCCCACTCATGTCTCCCACCACCCCCACCCCCCTGCCACCATGGGCAGCCTCCACCAGGCCCCCACTCATGTCTCCCACCACCCCCACCCCCCAGCAGTGCAGGGGCAGCCTCCACCAGGCCCCCACCCATGTCTCCCACCCCCCCACCCCCCAGCAGTGCAGGGGCAGCCTCCACCAGGCCCCCACCCATGTCTCCCACCACCCCCACCCCCCAGCAGTGCAGGGGCACCCTCCACCAGGCCCCCACCCATGTCTCCCACCCCCCCACCCCCCAGCAGTGCAGGGGCACCCTCCACCAGGCCCCCACTCATGTCTCCCACCACCCCCACCCCCCAGCCACCATGGGCAGCCTCCACCAGGCCCCCACCCATGTCTCCCACCACCCCCACCCCCCAGCCGCCATGTGCAGCCTCCACCAGGCCCCCACCCATGTCTCCCACCACCCCACCCCCCAGCCACCAGGGGTACCCTCCGCCAGGCCCCCACTCATGTCTCCCACCACCCCCACCCCCCAGCAGTGCAGGGGCAGCCTCCATCAGGCCCCCACTCATGTCTCCCACCACCCCCACCCCCAGCCACCAGGGGCAGCCTCCACCAGGCCCCCACTCATGTCTACCACCACCCCACCCCCCAGCAGTGCAGGGGCAGCCTCCACCAGGCCCCCACTCATGTCTCCCACCACCCCCACCCCCCTGCCACCATGGGCAGCCTCCACCAGGCCCCCACTCATGTCTCCCACCACCCCCACCCCCCAGCAGTGCAGGGGCAGCCTCCACCAGGCCCCCACCCATGTCTCCCACCACCCCCACCCCCCAGCCACCATGGGCAGCCTCCACCAGGCCCCCACCCATGTCTCCCACCACCCCCACCCCCCAGCCACCAGGGGCACCCTCCACCAGGCCCCCACTCATGTCTCCCACCACCCCCACCCCCCAGCAGTGCAGGGGAACCCTCCACCAGGCCCCCACTCATGTCTCCCACCACCCCCACCCCCAAGCCACCAGGGGCAGCCTCCACCAGGCCCCCACTCATGTCTCCCACCACCCCACCCCCCAGCAGTGCAGGGGCAGCCTCCACCAGGCCCCCACTCATGTCTCCCACCACCCCCACCCCCCTGCCACCATGGGCAGCCTCCACCAGGCCCCCACTCATGTCTCCCACCACCCCCACCCCCCAGCAGTGCAGGGGCAGCCTCCACCAGGCCCCCACCCATGTCTCCCATCCCCCACCCCCCAGCAGTGCAGGGGCAGCCTCCACCAGGCCCCCACCCATGTCTCCCACCACCCCCACCCCCCAGCAGTGCAGGGGCACCCTCCACCAGGCCCCCACCCATGTCTCCCACCCCCCCACCCCCTAGCAGTGCAGGGGCACCCTCCACCAGGCCCCCACTCATGTCTCCCACCACCCTCACCCCCCAGCCACCATGGGCAGCCTCCACCAGGCCCCCACCCATGTCTCCCACCACCCCCACCCCCCAGCCACCAGGGGCACCCTCCACCAGGTCCTCACAATCCCCAATCATGTGCGTAATGGTCAGCCTCCACAGCCAAAAAGCCCTACCAAGTAACCCATTCACCCACATGGAAATGGAAATTACATGTTACACCACCAATGTTCATGAAGCTAATGAACCGATGTCCATCACACACAATGGTTGCAATTGAATGGGAAAACACCCAACAAGACATGCATGAAACCAATGAGATGATACCACACAGTGAAGTATGAAAACAAAATTGTATTGAAAAAAATAAAGAATGCAAAAGAAAGGAAACAAACTACAATGGGAATGAGAAAAAATAAGCTGCATGTCCGCATTTAAAAAAAATAACTGTAAATCAGAATCCAAAAAAATGTCGTCCAAAGTCAAATGTAAATAAATCTCTATGCAATAAAGAACTATGTAAAAAACTACCAAGGGTCCATGAGCCCAACTGAATAAAGGAAACCTACTAAAAAACCTAACTAAAAATCAACTATATACAAAAAGTGGAGCAGTGTCCGTCGACTCCAAATCATAATAAGAAACAAAGGAAACCTAAAACTAAAGAACTATATACAAAGGCGGCGGGCAAGTCCAGCAGCTCACTCTGTGGTGTCCCGGGCCAGGGCATCATCGAACTCCTGTTCGATGTCCCGGAGGCGGTCCAGTTCCATGGCCCCGAGGGTCCGCAGGGACGACGCCGTGTCCTCCTCCAACCCCCTGCGGATTGCCTCGAGGCACTCGGCCCGCCTCAGGGCCCTCCGCATGGAGTTCTCTGCCCTGACCATTGTGAGCCGCGCCTCTTCCGCCCGCCGCCGCTCCGCACCTATGGCGTGGCCCAACCGCTGCCACACGGAAGACACTCTCTGTCCTGGGTCCTCCTGCCCTCCGGCCGATGCCTGCCCCTCCGATGTGGAAGGCCCCGAGCCTTCATGTCTCCCACCATGTTGCTGCTGCTGCTCTGCCTCTGCCCGTGCACTGCCTCCTGCTGCCTGCACATCCTCCGCCGGCTGGGGTGCAGTTGTTGATGTGGCCACCCCTGATGGACCTCCGACTCCCGACTGTGGCAGGGATGCCTCCTCCACCAGCCTGGCCGCACCGTCAGAGGCAGCTCCACAGGGCACCCAGGTGACTGATGGGTGGGAAGATGGCACAGAGGACGACTGGCGCGTAGGGGGTCCAGTTGAGGAGGGGGTCGGAGCAAGCCCCATCAGACGGAGGAATCCGGCCTGGGTGACCTGTCCCAGCAGGCTGACGTGGTCAACGAGCCATTCGAGATGACGTGCAGTCTCTCCATGAAAAGACTGCAGGTCACCTCGCATGGCCTGTTGACGCAACGCCACACCAGCCAGGACAGGCTCAACCCGGACCTGGATGGCCACGTCCGCAGGCAGAGGAAGGCCAGTTGACGTCAGCTCATCCCCTGCCTGAAAACGGGTCTGGACGTAGGCATCCCTGCTGGTGCAAGATGATGCAGGGACAGGATCGGGGACAGGATTGCACACAGGCACCTCCGCGGCGGCCTGTGCTGCCTCCTGTCCCTGGTCCTGCACTGCACCACTAGCACCAGTGGGATCCCCACCTCCAGACCCCGTCTCTGGTGCTTGCACGGCCTCCTCCTCCACCAAACCCCCCACCAACCTGGATGACTCCGTGCCATCTTCCCCTGTTGGGCCCTGTGGGGTCCCAGCTGCCCCTTCTGCTGCCGAGGAGTCCAACTGCAACCTCCGGCTCTTGGACCTCCCCCCGGCAGCTGCGGCCTGGGACGCGGCACCGGACTCCTCACTCCCCGACGAGATGACAACACGGGAGGGGAGCCGGGCCTTGCGTCTCCGGCTGGCGGTCGGATCCCCGCCGCTGTGCTCCACAGCACCTTCTCCGCCCTCTTCATCAGTTGACGCTGCAGACAGGGAAAAACAAAACACAGGCATCAGGGCACTGTACAATGGACACATTCACACATGACAGTTGCACATGAGTGGCATTGGCAAACCTCATACATGGCATCACAATCCCCAACACACATGTCATTGCAACTCGCACACATGAGCCAGACAACAGCCATATCGCAACTGCCACCACCATCCCTACACATACAACAGCATCAGCAGCCAAAGGGGAGCCAGACATCACATGCAACACAGGAAGTGCACCACACATGTACACACACCACCACACTTGCATGCATCTCTACACCTCTGCCAAGTGTCGCACTGTTCAGACGGTTATCCATGTCACATCTGCCAATCAGACTTCCACATACCGCTGTCACATGCATCCATGTTGCATCACTGTTGCACCCTTGTCAAATACACACACATGCACATGTACACAGTGCTCATACATGCAGCCGAAAACAACATACATGCCTGACATGACGGACATGTCTACTTACATACACATTCATCCAAACATGTGTGCACGCACAACTGCATTTGCCATGCAAGCCTACACACACAAGCACCATCCATGTCTCACACATTACAGCCCTCGCATGTGTCAGCCCCACGGCCCTGTACATCCCCACCCATACTCAACCCCATACAAACAGATGTGCAACCTGCACAATACCGAATAATCACCACACGCACTGCTCACAATCAGGATGCATGTACACTCACCGCTCGACTCCAGACGGGTCTGCTTCTCTAGGACCTGGACGTGGAGCGCTGGGGATATGCGTTCCAGGACCCCCATCTGTTCTTCCGACAAGTGGCCCCGGCGCCCCTTGGCATCCGCTGCCTTCAAGAGGCGCCGGGCCTTGTTCAGGGTCCTGGACCTGAAGTCCTCCCAGCGCTTCCTGACATGTTGTAAGTCCCGGACTGCCACCCCCTCCGCGTTGATGGCAGTCACGATGTCAGTCCAGATCCGAGTCCGTCCTTGCTTGTCGGCGCGGGAACTTCCGAAGAGGGCATCATACTGCCCCAGGACTTGCTCCACCAGGACACCAACTTCGGTGGCACTGAAGCTGGTGCCCCTCTGCCTCTCTGGCCGGGGGTTGTCAGTGGTCACAGATGGTGTTTGCCCCGACATGACAACCCCAGAGGCAGGAGTGGGTGGGCAACTGGGTCCTGGGGCTGGGCTGTGGAGCGAGGGAATTCCAGTCGGGAGTCTTCGGTTCCAGCAGGGGTGGTCACAGCAACAGCACCCCTGGCTGATGTGCAGGCAGCAAATGGCAGTGCACGTGGGCAGCAGGCAGTCAGGCAGCAGCAGATGGCAGGTGGGAGCGTGCTCGGGGCTCTGGGGGGCAGTAGTTCGGCCTTCTGGGCAGGAGCGTGGTCTTCCGTGTGCTTACGCGTGGCCAGCTCGTGGCCAGCTTGGTACGGAGTGATTTGGCACGTGAAAATCCTGCACGTCAGCGTGAAAATCGAGGAAAGGCCCTTAGCGCGTAAGCGCGTCAGCACGCATACGCGATTCTATTGGACCAAAGGCCCTCAGCGCGGGTGTTTCCCACACAGCACGTGAAGACAGAGCACACGTGGAAAGACTGCACGTCCGAGTGTCATCGCGTGTAATTGGACAAAAGTGCGCGTACACGCGATTGGCCTATGTACGTGTATATCAGGGGTGCGCGGCCACTTACACACGTAAGTACTGTATCCCGGGGTGCGTGGGAATTTCCACACGCTATTGGACTGGGTACTGGATTTCAGGGGTGCGCGGGTCACACGCTCGCCTACAACACGCGCAACGCATAAATTTGCGCGCTAACAAAATAACAAGCTCAGACCCAGGATGAACATACCGTTCCTAGCAGCAGTGGGCGTGGGCTACCAAAGGAGGAGGAGGAGGATAGTCAGGGCCAGAATATTCACACCCAGAACCAGCCTTTTCGGGATGCCTGATGACCAGGTGCATGGGAGGTACAGGTTTCCACCACACATTATACTGGACCTGGTGAGTGAGTGGGAGGATGACCTCACATCACCCACCCTGTGCTCCAAGCACTCTGCCCCCTGGAGAAGGTCCTCAATGTACTGCACTTCTTAGCCACTGGATCATTTCAGCGGACAGGTGCCATTGTGGGTGGTGTATCACAGGCCACCCAGTCACGCTGCCTACACCAGGTCTTGAACATCATCACTGCACGCCCATCAGTCCGCAAGCACATATACCTGCCCAGAACACCTGCAGAAAGGCATGCTGCCGCCCTGGATTTTTACGGTGTGGCACGATTCCCCAAAGTGCTAGGTGCCATCGACTGCACCCATGTGGCTCTACGTCCCCCCAGGGCATCAGAGCACATCTATAGGAACTGCAAGCACTGGCATTCCATCAACGTGCAGGTAGTATGTAATGCCAAGGGAATCATCACCTCAGTATATGCCAACTATCCCGGGTCAATCCACGACAGCTTCATTTACCGAATGTCCACCCTAAGCCGGGACCTAGAAGCTGGGCGGCATGGCGATACATGGCTGCTTGGTGAGTATGAATGCCACTGCACATGCATGCATGTCAGATACTGAGCAAGGTCACAACCCCACCAATGATACCAATCACCACCTCCACAGGGGACAGTGCCTACCCTCTCAGCCCTCACATGATGACGCCAATTCGGAACCCCACCACGCCACCCGAGGTAAGATATAACACAGCCCACATTACAACCCTGGGCATAGTGGAGCGCACATTCGGAGTGCTAAAGTCACGCTTTCGCTCCCTTGACCGTTCTGGCGGCCAGCTGTTGTACGCTCCCCCAGTAGTGTGCAGGATCATAGTGGTAGCATGTGTCCTGCACAACGTTGCAACACGCCGGGGCCTGGCCGTGGACATGGTGGTGGCACCACATCCCCAACCACATGCACAGCCGCTGCGCATGGGAGGGGAAAGGGCACGGGGGGAGGCAGCCCGTACACAGCTAGTGGCTAATTACTTCACATAGAAATCACACCCCTGTGGAGTGCACACTGCTCTGGCACATTCCATCTGACAATCAATGATGACTCAACCTGACACTGATCCTGAATGTCTGGAGAATGAACCGTGAAAACCATATCAGCCTGAGATTGTTCACCTGGAAGTGTCACAATGTGTGCATCCCTACCCACACAGACACCACCAATGCAGTTTTGTGAAGTAACACATTCAAGCAGCTAAAATGAATACCCACTTGCAAAATGCAACAAGAGGACAGTGCCATGTCAGCCAACCCAACCCCAGCACCGCCAGACGACACACCGTGCCATGTCATGCTATTTGCAGGTAAACAAAGTAATCCCCACAACATGACACTAGTGTCACAATGTACAGTGTCCCTATTAGAAACTTGCAACACCTGAAATGCTCACAGTAATGCCGGACCAACAACAAACTTGAGCAGGTACTACCATTAACATGACATCACAAATGTTAAATATTAGTAGTCTCACCACCTGGAAATGCCTGCAATCCCACCACTACCAACTGTGCAGTGTTGGCGCCATGTAGAGTTGTAGGTGCACTGCTGCCAACATGGACCCCATCTCCAGACTAGAGGGCCTTGTGTAGACATGAGGAAGGGACCTGCAAATTGGGAGGTAGACACAGAAGATGAGTTACACATCAATGCAACATGCAGTGTACCACACAACAGCAATATGCACTAGGAATGTATACACAGTATTGACTAGACTACCCACACATGTAGTGGGAGTCCAATGTCACCATGTACGCCAATGTCACTTGGGCACACCCTTTGCAAGCCCATGGAAACGGGAAGCAGGAGGGGTGTGTGTGACTCAAACCCAACCATCTGAACCAAATACATTACAAGCCTGCATGTGCCCAGCCACAATGCAGCGTATGCCCACAGGAACCACGGAAGCCAACCGATCGTCCCAAAAGAATTGGGAATAAAATAAATAAAAATAAAAATAAAAATAAAAATAAAAATAAAAATAAAAATAAAAATAAAAATAAAAAAAAAACAAAAATGGCCATTGATGGGCCCGGGGGGGGGGGGGGTTGGGGAGGCCACCCAGGAGGTCCGAGGACAGGATGCACACCAGAACCCACCCGCGTGGATCCTGGGAAAAAAAAACACCTCCATTGGCTCATGGCCCACACGGCTACCCTATTGTGGGAGTATCACTGCTGTCGCTATTATCACCCTGTGCAGCTGCATCCGGAGGTGGTTGCACTATGGGAGGCAGCCCACGCAAGGCCCTAGTCTGCTCCTCCATGGCTGCAAGCATGCGGGTGTGGTAGGTCTTGTTCTGGAGGATGAGTGTGCGGAGGTCCCCATGCAACAACTCACGGGATGCCCGGACCTCCGCCCTCGTTGCCTGCATCTCAGCTGAGAGTGTACGGGTGAGACGCTCCAGCTGCTGTTCTGTCCTTTGGTGTGTTGAAGCCTCAAGCTCAACAAGAGTCGTCCTGAGGTGAAGGAGCTCCTGCCTCAGGGCTTCCCTGTGGCCCTGGGACTCAATGGAGATGGCCTCCTGCAGAGTCGCCAGTGCCGCCCGACTGTCCCTGTTGGACCCCAACATGTCCTCCCTGTGTGACTGGCAGATGGAGTCGGTTGCCTGCTCTAGTCGCTCCATCAGCCTTTCAGGGGGGACAATGGAGGTGGCCACCCTATCCATGGCCTGAGCCATCATCTCGGATGATGCTGCCTGTTGGGTTGCCATACCGTAAATGGATTGCTCCCATGCGGTATTGCCAGGTGGCGTACGGCCACCACGTCGGCGGGCACCACACCTGTCTGGGGCAAGGCGAACTGCCTGAGGCTGCAGGACTGCATTCCCCCTCTGATCTGCTGGCCCAGGAACAGGATCAGATGTCGCGGAGTGTGACCCTGCATCCGTAACCACCAAAGGCGTAGCTGCCAACACTGACATCCCCATTGAGGGTTCTGACCCTGGTTCAGGTGGGTGGGACAGAACAGAATCCCTCCCTGGAACACTCACCTGTGACGGCACGTAGGTCTCATCCGAATAAACACCTGAGTACAGCTCGGGGGAGGTGCAGCCAGAGACACCCCTTGAGAGCACGACCTGCAGCACTTGCGGGTTCTCACCCACCACCACACCACGTCCCTCACTGGTGGTTGGTCGGCCCTCGGACCCCTCCTGGGTCTGCACCATCTCCACAACCCCAGCAGTATCAGGTGCGTCTTCCCCTGCAAAGACATAAAAACAAAGAAATGGAAACAGGCATTAGCACCATGGCACACAATGAGGGCTGAGAAGCAAGAGAACCAGTACTTGATTGACACATGTCCCACATGACTAAAACCCTCCCATGCATGCACCCTCACTGTGTATGAAGGGCAGGCAAATGGCACACACTGATGACACCAAGATGGAAGATGAACCCATTTTCTGCATGCTGCCTGGCAGTGGCATCACACATTGGCCTGTGATTGCCAGGTGAAACACACATGCCATCACACAGATGGCATGTACCATTGCTATTGAGTGAAGATGGAGAGGAGGGCAGCACCTGTTAATTCAGTCCAGTTCCCGCATGTAATAGCTTTTCTAATTCAAACAGGTCAGATTCTTCACCAGGAGCTGCCAGTCCGAAATGGTCCAATTGCACAGGGACATGTTTGAACAAATGATATCCAGGTAACAAAGTCACTCCACTTTACCATAGCCATGTCAGACATGTGACTAGAGGACTGCAACATGCCTAGTAAAAGTGGTGGAATGCAAACAATCTGACTAAATGAACAGTGAAAAATTAAGCAACAATGTTGTGGCAAGGTGACACTTCAAGGGCAACTGGCGTGCAGTTGGGCTAGATGTCTACTGTTGGCAGAAGGGATACTGCTATGGCCAAATGCAGCTGCGCAGGATGTATTGCATGAAGCACATGGCTGACCCATACGACTCAGGCGCACACACTCTCACCTGGCACACAAACAGAAGCCCTCACACACACCATGCACATGGATGACACACACATGCATGTGCACTCACCGGACAATGCCTCGTAATCAGCCAAATCTCCCACGCCTTGGATCTGTTCCTCCGTGACGTAGGTCCCAGCGACTGACTCATGTGGAGTGAGTTCCATGTCTACTACTGGAGACCCACCTCCAGTCACTAGAGTTGCGGCATGACTTGAGCCCAGCTTACTCTTTGCCCTGCGCTTTAGGTCATTCCAGCGCTTATAGCAATCATTGGCTGTGCGCCTCACGATTCCAAGGGCACTTACGATGTCCGCAACGGTCTGCCAGTGTGCCTGGCGTTGTGCAGGTGTGGTCTTGGATCCTGCAACAATGACCATCTCGTTGTCATGTGCGGACACATACTCGACAAGTGCATTCAGTTCGTCATCCGTGAAGCTGGGCTTCCTGGACGGGCCGGACTGTGTAGCCGTGTCTGGGGCATCAGCCTGTGCCGGACGAGCACTCTTCCTCTTCCGCTTGGAAGGTGGTGGTGATCCTGAGTGTCCTGCGCCGCTCTGGACACTAGGGGCAGGAGCCCTGGTGGACTCTGTATCAGGAGTGTGGGATTGCACACTCAGCATGGGAGTTGGTGCAGGCATTGGCTCTAGTGTGATGGTGTCAGGGGGAATGTCAGCAGCATGGACTAGGACCGACGCTGTCCGGGCTGGGTGTGTGAGGGCTGGGGTGGATGGAGCCGCAGCTGCCCCTGCAGCCTCTCCGCCCTGCCTACTTGGTGCAGCAGATGACCTTGCTGCCCCAGATGCACGTGGCATGGTGACATCAACGTGCACCAGCGCACGTGTCATAGGCCTGCTGACCTGGAAGTCAGCCATGGAGTCAGCCAGGTCTGGTGCCACAATGGGCTGGTCCAACAAGGGCTGAGCATGGATGGTGTCAGCCACATCAGCCTCAACGGGAGGGGGGGGGGATTATGAGTGCCCTTGACTGGTCCTCCACACATGGGGGGACAGGCTCACCCTGCAAGTAACGACCACGTCCTCTACCGGATCCACCACGGCCACCACTTGTGGCTCTTCCACCTTTGCCACCCTTACGGAATCCTCGCCTCCCAGCCATGGCACTGATGTTAATGTGCGTATGGGAGTGGCTGTAAACTATTGTCCTGGGCAATTGGGGGTCAAAGGGGTTGGGTACCAGATGATAATTGTACCCTAGTGCTCTTGCAAGGCTGATTGCAACCCCTGGGGAAAGATGACGGGTCACGCTACGCACAGGAGCCCCAAAAAAGGGAGATGACGTGCACGCAACCCCTCCTAGACCACGTGTGCAGAAAGAAAAACCTGCACTATGCTGTGGCACCCAGTAACACAAGAATGAACGTATGCGTGTCACACGCAGCCTAGAATGACCTCTGAAGGGGTAGGCTACACATGGGGCAAGCACAGATGTTCGATACGTGCGTGACTCACCGTCTGCCAGGTAAAAGAGCGTGAAAAAGGAGCGCGTTTGGTTGGCAACACCCCCGCCAAAAGAAGATTTGTACGCTGTCTGAGGAGACAGGACAACAGTAGAAGGGAACACTGTTTGAGGGAACAGGCCCAGGTAAACCAGTAAAAGAGAAAAAAGAGAAAAAGCTGTCAGAGGTAACAGGGAATACGAACTTGAAACGCTCTGAAGTAAATCGCGTGTGAAACGACAAGAAGTACAGAATTCACCCACTCGCTCTCCACGAAAAGCACGTACAAGGAAATGGTGTTCTACACGTACCTTTTATACATGCCCACACGTCCAGCGTCACTTACGCGGCGTGTACGCGCTAGGGCCATTTCCACCAATTACACGCTTTGTCACTTATGCGTATAGGGCCATTTCCACCAATTACACGCTTTGTCACTTCTGCGTGTAGGGCCATTTCCACCAATCACACGCGATGAGACTCTGACGTGCAGTCTTTCCACGTGTGCTCTGTCATCACGTGCTGTGTGGGAAACACCCGTGCGGGTCACGTCACAGACGCGCTTACGCGATGAGGGCCTTTGGTCCAATAGAATCGCGTATGCGTGCTGACGCGCTTACGCGCTAAGGGCCTTTCCTCGATTTTCACGCTGACGTGCAGGATTTTCACGTGCCAAATCACTCCGTACCAAGCTGGCCACGTGTAAGCACACGGAAGACCACGTTCCTGCCCAGAAGTCCGAACTACTGCCCCCCAGAGCCCCGAGCACGCTCCCACCTGCCATCTGCTGCTGCCTGACTGCCTGCTGCCCACGTGCACTGCCATTTGCTGCCTGCACATCAGCCAGGGGTGCTGTTGCTGTGACCACCCCTGCTGGAACCAAAGACTCCCGACTGGAATTCCATCGCTCCACAGCCCAGCCACAGGACCCAGTTGCCCACCCACTCCTGCCTCTGGGGTTGTCATGTTGGGGCAAACACCATCTGTGACCACTGACAACCCCCAGCCAGAGAGGCAGAGGGGCACCAGCTTCAGTGCCACCGAAGTTGGTGTCCTGGTGGAGCAAGTCCTGGGGCAGTATGATGCCCTCTTCGGAAGTTCCCGCGCCGAGAAGGAAGGACAGACTCGGATCTGGACTGACATCGTGACTGCCATCAACGCGGAGGGGGTGGCAGTCCGGGACTTACAACATGTCAGGAAGCGCTGGGAGGACTTCAGGTCCAGGACCCTGAACAAGGCCCGGCGCCTCTTGAAGGCAGCTGATGCCAAGGGGCGCCGGGGCCACTTGTCGGAAGAACAGATGGGGGTCCTGGAACACATATCCCCAGCGCTCCACGTCCAGGTCCTAGAGAAGCAGACCCGTCTGGAGTCGAGCGGTGAGTGTACATGCATCCTGATTGTGAGCAGCGCGTGTGGTGATTATTCGGTATTGTGCAGGTTGCACATCTGTTTGTATGGGGTCGAGTATGGGTGGGGGTGTACAGGGCCGTGGGGCTGACACATGCGAGGGCTGTAATGTGTGAGACATGGATGGTGCTTGTGTGTGTAGGCTTGCATGGCAAATGCAGTTGTGCGTGCACACATGTTTGGATGAATGTGTATGTAAGTAGACATGTCCGTCATGTCAGGCATGTATGTTGTTTTCGGCTGCATGTATGAGCACTGTGTACATGTGCATGTGTGTGTATTTGACAAGGGTGCAACAGTGATGCAACATGGATTCATGTGACAGCGGAATGTGGAAGCCTGATTGGCAAATGTGACATGGATGCCCGTCTGAACAGTGCGACACTTGGCAGAGGTGTAGACATGCATGCAAGTGTGGTGGTGTGTGTACGTGTGTGGTGCACTTCCTGTGTTGCATGTGATGTCTGGCTCCCCTTTGGCTGCTGATGCTGTTGTATGTGTAGGGATGGTGGTGGCAGTTGCGATATGGCTGTGGTATGGCTCATGTGTGCGAGTTGCAATGACATGTGTGTTGGGGATTGTGATGACATGTCTGAGGTTTGCCAATGCCACTCATGTGCAAATGTCATGTGTGTATGTGTCCATTGTACAGTGCCCTGATGCCTGTGTTTTGTTTCTCCCTGTCTGCAGCGTCAACTGATGAAGAGGGCGGAGAAGGTGCTGTGGAGCACAGCGGCGGGGATCCGACCGCCAGCCGGAGACGCAAGGCCCGGCTCCCCTCCCGTGTTGTCATCTCGTCGGGGAGTGAGGAGTCCGGTGCCGCGTCCCAGGCCGCAGCTGCCGGGGGGAGGTCCAAGAGCCGGAGGTTGCAGTTGGACTCCTCGGCAGCAGAAGGGGCAGCTGGGACCCCACAGGGCCCAACAGGTGAAGATGGCACGGAGTCATCCAGGTTGGTGGGGGTTTGGTGGAGGAGGAGGCCGTGCAAGCACCAGAGACGGGGTCTGGAGGTGGGGATCCCACTGGTGCTAGTGGTGCAGTGCAGGACCAGGGACAGGAGGCAGCACAGGCCGCCGCGGAGGTGCCTGTGTGCAATCCTGTCCCCGATCCTGTCCCTGCATCATCTTGCACCAGCAGGGATGCCTACGTCCAGACCCGTTTTCAGGCAGGGGATGAGCTGACGTCAACTGGCCTTCCTCTGCCTGCGGACGTGGCCATCCAGGTCTGGGTTGAGCCTGTCCTGGCTGGTGTGGCGTTGCGTCAACGGGCCATGCGAGGTGACCTGCAGTCTTTTCATGGAGAGACTGCACGTCATCTCGAATGGCTCGTTGACCACGTCAGCCTGCTGGGACAGGTCACCCAGGCCGGATTCCACCGTCTGATGGGGCTTGCTCCGACCCCCTCCTCAACTGGACCCCCTACGCGCCAGTCGTCCTCTGTGCCATCTTCCCACCCATCAGTCACCTGGTTGCCCTGTGGAGCTGCCTCTGACGGAGCTGGCCAGGCTGGTGGAGGAGGCATCCCTGCCAGTCGGGAGTCGGAGGTCCAGCAGGGGTGGCCACATCAACAACTGCACCCCAGCCGGCAGAGGATGTGCAGGCAGCAGGAGGCAGTGCACGGACAGAGGCAGAGCAGCAGCAGCAGCAACATGGTGGGAGACATGAAGGCTCGGGGCTTTCGACATCGGAGGGGCAGGCATCGGCCGGAGGGCAGGGGGACCCAGGACAGAGTGTGTCTTCCGTGTGGCAGCGGTTGGGCCACGCCATAGGTGCGGAGCGGCGGCGGGCAGAAGAGGCGCGGCTCACAATGGTCAGGGCGGAGAACTCCATGCGGAGGGCCCTGAGGCGGGCCGAGTGCCTCGAGGCAATCCGGAAGGGGGTTGGAGGAGGACACGGCGTCGTCCCTGCGGACCCTCGGGGCCATGGAACTGGACCGCCTCCGGGACATCGAACAGGAGTTCGATGATGCCCTGGCCCGGGACACCACGGAGTGAGCCGCTGGACTTGCCCGCCGCCTTTGTATATAGTTCTTTAGTTTTAGGTTTCCTTTGTTTCTTATTATGATTTGGAGTCGACGGACACTGCTCCACTTTTTGTATATAGTTGATTTTTAGGTAGGTTTTTTAGTAGGTTGCCTTTGTTCAGTTGGGCTCATGGACCCTTGGTAGTTTTTTACATAGTTCTTTATTGCATGGAGATTTTTTTACATTTGACTTTGGACAAAATTTATTTGGATTCTGATTTGCAGTTTTTTGTTTTTATACGGACAGCAAGCTTATTTTTTCTCATTCACATTGTAGTTTGTTTCCTTTCTTTAGCATTCTTTATTTTTTTCAATACAATTTTGTTTCCATACTTCACTGTGTGGTATCATCTCATTGGTTTCATGCATGTCATGTTGGGTGTTTTCATATTCAATTGCAACCATTGTGTGTGACGGACATGGGTTCATTAGCTTCATGAACATTGGTGGTGTAACATGTAATTTCCATTTCCATGTGGGTGAATGGGTTACTTGGTAGGGCTTTTTGGCTGTGGAGGCTGACCATTACGCAGATGATTGGGGATTGTGAGGACCTGGTGGGGGCTGCCCATGGTGGCAGGGGGATGGGGGTGGTGGGAAACATGAGTGGGGGCCTGGTGGAGGCTGCCCCTGCACTGCTGGGGGGTGGGGGTGGTGGGAGACATGAGTGGGGGCCTGGTGGAGGCTGCCCCTGCACTGCTGGGGGTTGGGGTGGTTGGAGACATGAGTGGGGGCCTGGTGGAGGCTGCCCCTGGTGGCTGGGAGGTGGGGGTGGTGGGAGACATGAGTGGGGGCCTGGTGGAGGTTGCCCCTGCGCTGCTGGGGGGTGGGGTGGTGGGAGACATGAGTGGGGGCCTGGTGGAGGCTGCCCCTGCACTGCTGGGGGGTGGGGGTGGTGGGAGACATGAGTGGGGGCCTGGTGGAGGCTGCCCATGGTGGCAGGGGGTGCAGGTGGTGGGAAACATGAGTGGGGGCCTGGTGGAGGCTGCCCCTGCACTGCTGGGGGGTGGGGGTGGTGGGAGACATGAGTGGGGGCCTGGTGGAGGGTGCCCCTGCACTGCTGGGGGGTGGGGGTGGTGGGAGACATGAGTGGGGGCCTGGTGGAGGGTGCCCCTGCACTGCTGGGGGGTGGGGGTGGTGGGAGACATGAGTGGGGGCCTGGTGGAGGGTGCCCCTGCACTGCTGGGGGGTGGGGTGGTGGGAGACATGAGTGGGGGCCTGGTGGAGGCTGCCCCTGCACTGCTGGGGGGTGGGGGTGGTGGGAGACATGAGTGGGGGCCTGGTGGAGGCTGCCCATGGTGGCAGGGGGGTGGGGGTGGTGGGAAACATGAGTGGGTGCCTGGTGGAGGCTGCCCCTGCACTGCTGGGGGGTGGGGGTGGTGGGAGACATGAGTGGGGGCCTGGTGGAGGCTGCCCCTGCACTGCTGGGGGTGGGGGGGGTGGGAGACATGAGTGGGGGCCTGGTGGAGGCTGCCCATGGTGGCAGGGGGGTGGGGGTGGTGGGAAACATGAGTGGGGGCCTGGTGGAGGCTGCCCCTGCACTGCTGGGTGTGGGGGTGGTGGGAGACATGAGTGGGGGCCTGGTGGAGGGTGCCCCTGCACTGCTGGGGGGTGGGGTGGTGGGAGACATGGGTAGGGGCCTGGTGGAGGGTGCCCCTGCACTGCTGGGGGGTGGGGGTGGTGGGAGACATGAGTGGGGGCCTGGTGGAGGGTGCCCCTGCACTGCTGGGGGGTGGGGTGGTGGGAGACATGAGTGGGGGCCTGGTGGAGGTTGCCCCTGCACTGCTGGGGGGTGGGGGTGGTGGGAGACATGAGTGGGGGCCTGGTGGAGGCTGCCCATGGTGGCAGGGGGGTGGGGGTGGTGGGAGACATGAGTGGGGGCCTGGTGGAGGGTGGCCATGGTGGCAGGGGGGTGGGGGTGGTGGGAGACATTAGTGGGGGCCTGGTGGAGGCTGCCCCTGCACTGCTGGGGGGTGGGGGTGGTGGGAGACATGAGTGGGGGCCTGGTGGAGGCTGCCCCTGCACTGCTGGGGGGTGGGGTGGTGGGAGACATGAGTGGGGGCCTGGTGGAGGCTGCCCCTGGTGGCTGGGGGTGGGGGTGGTGGGAGACATGAGTGGGGACTGGTGGAGGGTTCCCCTGCACTGCTGGGGGGTGGGGTGGTGGGAGACATGAGTGGGGGCCTGATGGAGGCTGCCCCTGCACTGCTGGGGGGTCGGGGTGGTGGGAGACATGAGTGGGGGCCTGGTGGAGGGAGCCCCTGGTAGCTGGGGGGTGGGGGTGGTGGTAGACATGAGTGGGGGCCTGGTGGAGGCTGCCCCTGCACTGCTGGGGGGTGGGGGTGGTGGGAGACATGAGTGGGGGCCTGGTGG